>NC_140126.1:18767271-19367271 GCF_964035555.1 Netta rufina
AAAATGTATTTCAAAGTTGTATGTCTTAACCAGCGTGTAAGATGAACTATCAAGAACTATCTGATGAACTGTCCGCTGGTGATAAGCACAAGTTGGATGGTAGGTTCCCAAAGCCCAGAGATGGAGTTAGAGTTTTCATCACAGTGACTGCAGAAGCACAACTGAGCAGGCTGAACTCAGGAGCATGAGGTAGGGAAGAGAGCTATAAACTGAACAAGGAAAACTCTTAGGCAACATTTATTTGTGGACTTACAGCCCAAACACAGCAATTAGTAAGTTATGCAAGTGCAAGCTTTAGCTGTAGGAGCTTGAGTAGGATTACTTTAAATTCAATCAATTAATTTAGAAATAATTAATAAATAGTTCCCATGTTTCTGGAAAAAAAATAGTTTGAGGTATGATTTAGCATTTACATTGATGCAAAATATGTATGCCTGTGAAGATGTGTTTTGTAAAAATAAGCTGAAGTTAACATCAGAAAAATATTTTTAAAAATCTTCAGCATGGTCTTGTGTTTATTTTGCTTTACCTATGAGATGTTGCATCTGAAATTCTTTCAAGATGCAACAAATTCTTTCAAAGATTATCAAAAAACATCTTAATATTGACTTATTTTTAATCACAGCTGGGAACCCTTCACTGGAAAGTTATGAATAGGAGTCAGAGACCGTGACTTCTTTCAGCCCTTGGAAAGGAGTGAATGTTGCATAGTCTATATCTGCTGCATCTGATTTCCAAACTACCTGGCATACAGTATGGTCTGACCCAAGAATTAGAGATGTATTTATTTTTAATTCCTATTAGATGTATCCTACAAGTGTGCTATGTCATTGTTTGAAAACCCAAGCTAATGAAATGGTAAAGTGAAAGTACACATCTATATGCATTCATTAACATCCTCTGAAACCACTTACTGAAGAATGACCCCATCTCTTTGGGACTGTATTTTAATTCAGTCTAGGATAGTCTGATTTGCTGTATAACTATACATATATATATATTTATGCGCATCTTTTATAAGTTGAGAAGAAATATGACAAATGCAGAAAGCATGTTTACTAAAATAAATTACTTCAGTCCCTCCAATGTGAGACAATGTTTTTATAATTAAACTGCAAATACGCAATCATGAGTCACTCTGATGGTACATTATGTTACTCTGAATTGCAGATATGACTAAGAAAATAAGTTTTGGTATTACTAGTACATACAGGGTTATAAACTACTGAAGTTCAACTCTTAAGTATTTTCAGAGGACGTGGTAATATGCAGGCATGCTCTCAGTGCTGTTCAGTGTGAGATTTATGGAGCTCTCATGTCAAGAATCGATTGTGTTGAAAAATCTGAATTATTGTTAAGATTTTTCCAGAACATTCAAACTCCTGTAGTCTGTAGTTTTGAATTTTGTCTGATTTTTGTCTGAATTCTTTAGCAATCTACAATAACTGATCTGGTTCTCCTCTCTCCCTTTATTCATGGAAATCTATACTAGAGCTCTTTGAAAAAACTGTTTTATTCAGGACCTCATAGATGTTGTGAGGGTCTGGTAATACTTCATCAGCAACAGAATTTTCATTCTGATACTGATTTGTTATTTGTGGATTTTCTATTTCACAAAGACTGTACCAGTATCTAATGCTGATATGCTTATATTCTCTTCAGTATTGTTGCTGTTAATAGTAGTTATCCCTCCGAAGTCAAAGAAATTTTTGTAATTGATTAATACAAAATCTAAACTTCAGTTTTGTTTTGTTGTTGCCTGGGCAAGTTTTTATGCATTGAAAAATTATAAATTCAGTTGTGGGGGAGTTAATTTAAAATTGATTTGAACAATTTGTTATCCTGCCCCTGGTTCATAAGTAGCAGCGTTAGTACAATTGTAATCTGAGGTCTTAGTTGAGTGGGTTTTTAATTTAAAATAGTGCAGCTGTGGTCAAAAGTGTTAGTTTTAAGCCAAGTTTTGATACTGAAAACCACATCCCATGATACACAAAAGTAGCTAGGTTGTCAGTAAAGATCAAGAGGTTTACAGTCGGTCAGCTTGTTATGAGCATCTGTAGTGTGATTTTCTTCTTTTCTCTTCGCCTTTCTTTGTGTTTAGGTAGAAATGATTTCTCTCTTCTTGAACAAAATGTTTAAGATTTTGTCCAACCTAAAACTTGTATTTTTCTAACATCTTCCATATTAATTCCCACTTCAGTGAGACTTACTAATAAGGCCAAAGATGATCAGCCTGAGGCTTTCCTGGCACTGAATACAGCTAACAAACAGATTATTTTGACTCTAGATTATGAAGATATGGTCAAACTACTGGGAATTTGCTGAAAAGGGGAAGTATCTAATGGGGAAGATTTCTAATCAACAGTTTAAAAAAAAAAATCATTAGTTTAGTCTGCTACTCAAAAAAATAAAAAGCATGATCTGAATCAATTTAAGATGGAACAGTAGGACTTAAAGCATTCCCTTGTTGATCTTCTGTGTGCCTACTTTAAGCGTTTTCCATGCAAGCTCTTCCTTTTGCATAACTGTAATGGTGAAAGGAAGTCCAAAGTGACTAATAGGAAAACTTGAGAAACACTCCCTGTTCCTGGGAAAATTATTCAGTACATTTGGGAAGATATGTTAAATAGAAAAATACAAGACAAGACAGTTCAGTGCCTGAAATAAAATCCAGCAGAGCAAACTCTAGCCGTATTTTTCAAAATGGGTTTTCACAAAAGTGGTTTTCCTGTAATATTACAGTTTACCGATGGAAGGGGGAAAAAAAGAAAACTTGGATCTTTTTTCTACACAAAAATAAATAAATCATGGGTACTCAAATCTTGCAATATGTATCATAGTTGCAAATCATAACTATGTTCTTTCACTGCATTTGAGCCATGTTGTACTTGTTTTGTAGGATGTCGCATGTACTTCAGTTTGAAGATAGAAGCAGAAAGGTGAAAGATGCAAGCATGCAGGATGAAGACACTTTTGAGATCTATGACCCACGGAATCCTGTAACTAAGAGGAGAAGAGAAGAAAGCAAGAAGATAATGAGAGAAAAAAAGGAAAGGAGATAAAATGTATGTAATCCTAGCCAGAGCTGCCTTGAAAAGTGACTGCAATAAAGCACTGGCTCTTTTGTAAGCTGTAGCTCCTAAAAATATCACTTGACAAGTGTGAAAAGGAATCTCTCAAGAACCTGTTGTGTGGTTTTGAATCTGAGCTATCATTTGTTTCTTAAGTTGTGCAGTAAACTGCTCTCAGTGCATTCATTATCCAAGCTTGCTAAAGTTTTTTATGTACTTAATAAAACAGCTGACTTCAGTTTGATCTGTACTTTAATTATGATAATCACCATCAAGAAGTTTTCAATATAATGAATGAGAATTTGTCTCAGTAAGGATGAAGTTTTCTCAGTAAGGATGAAAATCCCATCTGCAGGCTTTGGAGATATTCTGAAAGTATAATTTTATTTATTTTTATTATTTTTTGAGAAGGCATATAAACATTACAGCAGTAACCACTGACTTCCTGAGCCACTGTCATTGATTTAAAATGATGCAGTTGCAGGATTGCTTAGAATGTTTCCAGCTTTCTTAAACAAACTAAGTTTTATTTGAGGATTTGGTTAATTTTTCTTAATTTTGAAATACAGATTCCATTTCATATCACAGCTTGGGATACACAATTTGAGGAGTATTATTTCACTAACAGTACCACATTAAGCAACCATTATAAGTTTAGATTCTCTTTTCGTTAAACTGCTACAATACTAGAAACCTCCTATTGGGAGAATTTTCACTGTAAAGTAGCTGGTAATTAAGGTTGCTTTGTTAATTAGTCCAGTACAAAAATTAAAGATCTAATCAGTCTCATTGAAAATGTAACCCTGTTTTTAACAATTTTTTTACCATCTAAAAATGAATAGCTTTTGAGGTTTCCAGAAGATCGCATACCTCCCACAGATTTCCCCCTCCCTCCTCCTCTGGGTGCTAATACCTTTTGCAGAAAATAAGGATTTCCACTGCTACTTCTTTACAGAATTTTCTGATGCCACAGTAAGCTTGGAGAGAGACCATATGGGCAATAGCTAAAGAAGAGGGACACAAAGTGAGCAAGGTCATTAAAAAGTGTGACCAAAAGAGTGTTTTGCTGATGTTGTTTTTAGAACACATTCAGTAAGGTATGGTGTCTTTATCAAGCTGCCACTGCCAAATTTCTTGATAGGGTCTGAGGTGTGAGGTACATAAACCTGCATTGGTGGGTTAATATGGCCCAAATGTCAGAGGTTAGATTAATGCACACTATTGCTTTAATGTGCAGTGTAATCTGTGAGATAAAAAGAAAAGTTGGAGGTGTGACATGATATCCTGTATAAAGCTGTCATTATCCTCTTCTTAGGCTGAGTGAATTATACTGTACCATGGTGTAAAGAAGTCAAGAGGGGTTACATTCTTAAACACTGCCATTTACAACCTACAAAGTCAAAGCTATTTAATTGTTAAGTAATTTTCTACCAGGCTTTCACCATCTTCCAGGAATATCATACATGTACATGTATGTCACATGCCATGCTATCTCGATTCATTGCTTTGCTTGTAGAAAAAATGCAAGTTTTAAAATAATTGTTAGAGGAAATTAGTATATCAGATCCCCACTCTGATGGGATGGGGGAAGAGAGGGAGGATATGTGTATATAAGCATGCATGTTGGCAGAGGAGGTCAGGACAGGGAAAGTGAGGTCTAAATCCAGAAAGAAACTTGAGTGCCAGTTCCAGGAGACAGCAACTGCTCCTGTAATAGGAAAATGTTCTAATTAAATAATATTCCTGTAAGCTGAAGTAGGATGTGTGAGGCAATGAACAGACAAGTTGACTAACAACCCGTTTAGCTGAATGGTAGTTTTTTTGCCAACTCCTGTGGCAGGTCTGATTGTACTGTATTTGATGATTCACATTCTTAAACGCTATGCAAGCACAGGGTTTTAAAAGTTTAACTCAGGGTTTAGAGTAGGAAGAGGTCTGAAAGGCTAGTCCTTGCAGATGCAGGACTGTGATAACATCACAAGAACAATGAAGTAACTTAATGCCGACATCTTCTAGGTAGGTGAAGTGTGTATTGAAAATCAGTATACTTTTTTTCTAGAGGTACTTTACCTTATATTATTAATGGTACAGTTGAAACCGAATGTGTTATCCGTTAAAGCTAATTTTAAGCATTACTGTGTTACACTTTGTTCTAGAAGAACACAAAGGCCAGACACAGTGCAAGGATGCTTACCCAAGCAGCAGTATTTCCTGTGTCTGAATTAATATTGCTTCAGGTGTAAAGGTCATTTACTGCATTAAGCCCAGGCTTGCAGAAGTAAGCTAACAACCACTGAGACTGGCTATCTGGATGCAAAAGAGAAAAGCCTTTTGGAAAGGCAATGGGTTTTAGTTTCAGTTTTGTTAAATAAGAGATGGGACCAACTTTCCTGGCAGTTTGCATTTTGCTCTGTACCAAACCCATATGTAAGGGTAAAGATTAAATCCTTCAGTTTTCTTGTGATTATGAATGGCAAAATCAAACTGAAACTGAATCTGTTTCAGTTCAACAAGACAATAGGGATTTGTAGTTATTCTTTCCCATGTATTTTTGCTTTCATTGATGATATTTGTAACCTTTGAAACTAGTTTGAGAAGCCTACAAGCAAAGCACTCCTAGCTCATCACCATAATCTGCTGCAAGCAAAAACCAACATAGGTGCTACAGACTATTTGGAGCAAAATAGACAAACCAGGTATGTAGTCTACCATGGCAGTTCCTCAGTAAGCTTGCCTCTGAAAAGCAGACTTGTTTCTAGTCACTTAAGCTAATTTCTCAGATCATTTCTAGCAGGCTGACATTTAATACAGTCCATCAGAAGAAGAACAAATTAACTATGCTGACATCTTCTTGATAGGTGAAATGTGTATTGAAAATTACTATACATTAGTATATTAGCTGATAATAAGGATTTCTCATAGAAAATGTTATAGTGTTTTGGATCTCTGTGATCCCAAAGGATCCTCCATCATCCAAATCGTGTGTCTTTTCAGTCATGGCTGTTATATATATACACAAGTTGTGTTATCAATACCTCCCTTTCTCCACTTGCAAACTTGCTAGACACCATCGTTATATAACACCAGATGTACAGAATAAAAGGATAAATTGAGTGCAATAGAAGAATAGACATCTACTTGTTCGCTTTTTATTACCTTCTAGAATGTGACAGGGCAAGTAATAATGCATACATGTTAAGCACTTCAGGTGTCCTAAAATCCCTTAAGGTGGCTGGATTAGCTAGTTCCAAAAGCATCAGAAGACCTGAAATGGGATCTCTTTACTCATAACTTCATGGAATGGAATGGAATGGAATGGAATGGAATGGAACAGTTCAGCTGGAAGAGTCCTTCAAAGGACTGACAGCTTTTTTCATTGCCCAGGTAACAACAAAAACCTACAAAACTGGTAGAGATGTTTTCAGCCAGTCGTGGAACCCAAGAATCTAGATCTTGTTCAACCAATTTCATCTCTGCTGTTTTATAAAGATGTCTCATGAGCATACCGAGCCACATTCTCCTTAATTGTGTGCTGTTATTCTAATGCTACCAGCCCAAATCAGCGCTGCATCATACTGTGCCACTTCCCAGTTGCACAGCTGGTACTAAGCCTCACACCAAAGTCTTCTTCCCAGCCCAACATTGGCATTGGAAAAACAGTTTGCCATGCCACAAGAACAGTCTACATTCAAGATTTTTCTACACTGAAAAGGTAAGTTTCATAGTCTTTTGCTCCTTTTAGGAAGACTTCACGTGTCAGTAGCTTCTCCAGGTCAAGATCAAAGTCTGCACAGAACTATTACCCTGGAGACATGGGTCCACCTTAAGTTGATGGAGGACAATTTAGAAATGCCAGTCCCTGGATGTTTAATGAAGATATTTGGACTACTTGTACACTAGGCCACAGAGGTTGGGCATAGAATCTTTTGCAAGTAGAATTCATCATTAGGGAACACCAGAGAGAAATGCTACAAATAAATCAATTACAGCAGGTTTTATCATTTTCATGTGATAAAAATATTTTAAAATATTTATTTCCCAGAAATATCTAGTTTCTAACAATAATTGCAAGGATTGTTTGAAGTGATACTAGTCTTGAGGGCTAATCATCTTTGCACAGTATTTCACAATGTTCATTTAATACACTTCTCAGCTAAATTGAAATTTCCATACATTTACTTTGCTGCTAACACAGGTCCGTGTCAACAAACAGTAACTCAGACAAAGTTTATGAGACAAACAGACCTTCCAGTCCTGCCTACCTTCAGTACAATATGGCCTCTCATTTCATTAAAGGGAATTTAATAGTCCTAAATGTAAATAAAGGGGAGAAAAAAGGTCCTACACCTGCATGCAGACATTTTGCTGTAAACCTGAAGTTCTTGTTTCCAGACCAGCTGTATTTCAGGAAGATAATTGTCCTTCTAGGCCACATCTGTTAACAGCAAGATCTTAAAGCACAGCTTAAAGCCTTGCCTCAGGAATCCTGATGGTGAAGCCAACAGCTAGTACAACGTGCCCTTTCTGCTTTGGAGTGTACTGAAAAAAAAAAAAAAAAAGAAAAAAAAAAGGAAAAAAAAAAAAGGGGGGGGGGGTGAAAAAAGAGAAGAAAAAAAAAAAAAAAAACAAACACACAAATAAAAATGAAAGTGGTTTATTTCTGCCAAATATTCACCATACCTATGCTGTTATGCTGTCTACAATGTCACCTTATGTAGTTTTCCCTGCTGGCTTGCATCATGAGCAGGTCTGGGGAGAAGTTGTTCCCTTACTGTCTCCTTCCTGCAATAAAAAGGTGACTGAACTCTAATGGTTAAAAAAACTGCACACCAATGTCTGCTTTTGTCTAGAGGACCTCAAGTTTACAGGAGACAGAGTTATGTTCTGGCAACATAAAAACTAGCCTCAGACAGAATGGATAGCTCCAGACTCTGCCTCATTCTGGCGGATTTGTATGTGTCTGTCGTTACTTAAATTATGACAGACAAATTGGGCTGTTAGAAGATGAGGGGACTCCTACATGTGCTTTCTTAGTACAAGATGTAGAGTCTTGCTTACATCTTTCACTATAACAAAACATGAGCTGATCAGACTGGCTACATATAAGATGTTCTGCTGAAGTATGTGTAGCACAGAGGATGTAAAGGGAAAAATGAGAACACATCTCTGTGTTTCTTCTCCCGGTGTAGAGCATTAGACCAACCAGAAATATCTACCAAATGTCACCAGAGGCTCGTCACCTTATACAGCTAGCACAAACGTTGAAAAGAGATCATAGAATGATAGGATATCTGAGTTGGAAGGGACCCACAAGGATCATCAAGTCCAACTGCTGGGTCCACAAAAGACCACTCAAAAAAAAAAAAAAAATCACTTGCTGGCGAAAAATGTTTTGCTCCAAACTCCCTTGTCTCAGCTCCTCGCTGTTCCCATCTTTTCCTATCACTGGTCACCAGAGAGCAGAACTCAGCGCCTGCCTCTCTGATACCCCTTGTGAGGAAGCTGCAGGCCACCATGAGGCCTCCGCTCAGTCTCCTCTTGTCCAGGCTGAACAATCGATGACTTCAGTCACTCCATATCTTCAGTTTCATATTCGATACCACTGAAGAGGTCCTAAAAGAGAGCCCCACAGAACCTCACTAGTGACAGGTTGCAATCCTGATAAAACGCCATTTACAAGAGCCCTTTGGGCCCAACCCATCACACAATTGTTCACCCATCTTATTATGCTTTTATCTAACTGTGTTCTGGTCATTTTGTCCAGAAGGATACTGAGAGACAATATAAAAAGCTTTAGTGAAATTCAGAAAGAAACATCAACTGTCTTCCTTTGGTCAATTAGGTGAGTGATCTTATTGTAGAAGGAAATTAAGCTTTTTAGATAAGACCTTACCCTTGTGAACCCATGTTGAATCTCACCAATGTCTGCATTGTCCTTTAGGTGTTCTTCAGTAACTCCCAGAATAATCTCCATAAGTTTACCAGGCACTGAAGTGAGACACACTGAAGTGACAGGCCTGTAATTGCCAGGATCTTCTTTCTTGCTTTTCTTGAAAATTCGACCACATTTACCAGCTTCCAATCAACTGGGACCTCTCCATATTCCCAAGACTGTTGAAAAATAATTGAGAGAAGTCCCACAATGACATCAGCCAGCTCTTTGAGTATTCTGGGACAAATCCCATCAGGTCACATGGATTTATATGCACCCAGATGGAGCAGCAAATCCCGCACAAGTTCGGGGTTGACTGGGAGTTTATTGTTCCTGCAGTCACCATCCAACTCAGGGCTCTGGGAGTCCCAGAACCCATCACTGGTGTTGAAGACAGAGGCAATAAATGCATTAAACATTTCTGCTTTGTCTATGTCCTTGATTGTTAGGTGACTGTCCTCCTCAAGTATCATCCTCATCAAGTATATGTTTGCTCTGTTTCTCCTTTTCCCATTAACATACCTAAAAAAGCTTTTTTTGTTGTTCCCCACAAAGCTGGCCAGCTTCAACTCCAACTAAGCTTTGGCCTCCCGGATTCTCTCCCTATAAAGCTGAGCAGCATCCCTGTCGTCCAACCTTGCTTCCAGCAAACATACACTTTCTTCTTCTGCCTAAGCTCTTGAAGGAGATCCCTGCTCGGACTAGACAGCCTTCTGCCCCTCCAGCTTGACTTCCAACACTTCGGAATTGCCTGTTGGTCTTAGGAGGTGGTGCTTAAAACCTGACCAGCACTGATGGACTCCAGTGTCTTCAATAGCAGTTTCCCAGGGGACCTTACTAACTAGTTCCCTGAGCAGTCTGAAGTCTGCTCTCCCTAAATCCAGGGTTGAAGCTTTGGTGTCAGTTTTCCTTTTGTCACTGATGGTTTTGAATTCAACTATCTCATGGTCACAATGGCCAAGGCGGCCACCTGTCGCCACTTCACCCACAAGCCCCGGCCTATTTACAAGCAACAGGTCCAGGAAGGCACCCTTCCTAGTCAGCTCTCTTAGTATCTATACCAAGAAGTTATCATCAAGGTGCAGCAGGAATCTCGTGGACTTGTCTCAACTGTGTGATATTCCCAGCTGACATCTAGCAGGTTGAAGTCCCCCTTAAGGACAAGAGCAGCTGATCTAGAAGTGTCTCTCAGTTCTTTAAAGAATCAGTGTCATCATCATGGCCAGGTGGTCTATTGTAGACTCCCACAACAACATCCCCTCTATTTGCATGTGCCCAAAGGCTCTCAACCACATTGTCGCTGACTGCAAGCTCCATACAGTCCAGTGCCCCCATTACACTGCGCTGCCTGCCCTGCCTGTAACCATCCATTGCAACGCACCAGTCACAGGCCTCTTCCTACCAGGCTTCGCCTAGGCTGATGATGCCATAGCTCTGGGACTTGGCCCAGGTTTCTAGCTCCCTTTGCTTGTTTCTCATGCTGCATGAGTCTGCACAGAAACATTTCAGGTGTGTTTCATTGAACCCAGCCCCTCATGGGGCAAGCTGAAGGGTCTTACTGGCATGCAGTCCCTCAATTATTAGTGTGCAGTCCCATAGCTTATCACTGGTGGGGCTGGTTTTGTCCCTTTCCCCCTTCAAATCTAATTTAAATTCAAACCTATCCTTTACTGCTCTTTAAATATAAATAGGTTGAAAAGAACTTTCTACTTATAAAACAGCTAAAAAAGAACAAAGACCCTAGCTTAATCATTTCAAATGTACAGACATGAGTGCAGACTACACACAAGATGGAGTCTTCTCAAAAACAAACAAACAAACAAAAAAACCTGTTCTTAAGCCTCAATACATCAGAAAAAAAGAAATTAAAATAAAATAAATAAAATAAAATAAAATAAAATAAAATAAAATAAAATAAAATAAAATAAAATAAAATAAAATAAAATAAAATAAAATAAAATAAAAAATGACGTGTTTTTATGAATTACCACTCTGAATTTATATCAAGGAATTTTGAGGTATGGTGAAGTTAGAGGGAAAATCTACCATTCTTGTCTTCCATGGAAAAGAAAAGAATTTCTGATGAAAAGAGCTTCTACAACAGTCCCTATTTTTAGTTTTTCAAATGCATTGGCTACAGAACATAGCAAGGTAGGACATTCAGATTCCCCCATCAATACGAGTCATGAACTTGAAAATTCAGTCTAATATTCATAAGGTTCTTTAAGTTCTATGCTTGCTCCACTTTATTATTAGCTCATAGTAGTAAAAGGGAACAGTTAGAGAACAGCCCTTTAATTTTGGCAGCTTCACTTTGACAGTAAAAAAAGCATTAAAAGCTGGAGCTCTTTGTATTGAACATGGCCTGAAAGATCACGTTTTTGCAGCAGCTATTTGCAGCAGAATAATTGGCTCTGAAATAGCATATGCTCTTCTTCAGAAATAATTTTTGAGTCAAACATGTTAATAGAACATTACACTCAAAGGATATTTCTTTCACCTGCTTGTACTGAGTGCCTCTACATTCTTGGCAAGCAGTGAGAGGTATGGATTCACAAGCAAACTAGTATATTTCCCTTTTTTTTTTTCAGATTCACTATGTGAATAGCATCTATGATGTTAAACAGGTACTGTTGGTAACAGGTACTGATGGTAACAGGTACTGTTTCACTGGAATGGAGGAGAATAAAAGTCAGTATATGTATAGTCATTTCTTGAAAAATATTGCCATTACAGTTACACTATACTCACATTTACAGGATATACAAACCAAAAAAAAAATTCACTCTAAGCACTAGAATTATTTCAACCAATGGAGCATAGGTTGGTCTCATTTGTCCCTATGAACTGAAATAGTCTCAGCAACATAATACAGTAAGTATGAAAATGCAAATAATGATTCAGATGGATGAGAGGGCAAATGGCATATTTAACTATCATATCTCTCACTGCCATACAGACTACAAAGACATTTTTTAAGATGATCTTGAGGGGAAACAGAAACGAGGATGTTTTAATAGAGTGTAATCTGCTGTCTTATAACACAGAGAAATCAAGTTCTCCCTGATAATGAATGTCACAGAAAAATATTCGAGACATCTGGAAAGGAGAGAGAAAAAAAATAAATCTGACCCAACTATGCCAAGCTTATTTACATTTATAATACAGGCAGAAGAATCTAGTTCTTTCCAGTATTTTATATCATTTTATATCTTCATCAATGATCTGGACGAGGGCATTGAGTGCACCTTCAGTAAGTTTGCAGATGACACCAAGTTAGGTGCGTGTGTCGATCTGCTTGAGGGTAGGAAAGCTCTGCAGGAGGATCTGGATAGGCTGCACCGATGGGCTGAGGTCAACTGCATGAAGTTCAACAAGGCCAAGTGCCGGGTCCTGCACCTGGGGCGCAATAACCCCAAGCAGAGCTACAGGCTGGGAGATGAGTGGTTGGAAAGCTGCCAGGCAGAGAAGGACCTGGGAGTGATGGTGGATAGTCGGCTGAATATGAGCCAGCAGTGTGCTCAGGTGGCCAAGAAGGCCAACGGCATCCTGGCTTGTATAAGAAACAGTGTGGCCAGCAGGGCTAGGGAGGTGATCGTCCCCCTGTACTCGGCTCTGGTGAGGCCGCACCTCGAGTACTGTGTTCAGTTTTGGGCCCCTCGCTACAAGAAGGACATCGAGGTGCTTGAGCAGGTCCAGAGAAGGGCGACGAAGCTGGTGAGGGGCCTGGAGAACAAGTCCTACGAGGAGCGGCTGAGGGGGCTGGGCTTGTTCAGCCTGGAGAAGAGGAGGCTCAGGGGCGACCTTATTGCTCTCTACAGATACCTTAAAGGAGGCTGTAGTGAGGTGGGGGTAGCCTGTTCTCCCACGTGCCTGGTGACAGGACGAGGGGGAATGGGCTTAAGTTGAGCCAGGGGAGTTTTAGGTTGGATGTTAGGAAGAACTTCTGTACTGAAAGGGTTGTTGGACACTGGAACAGGCTGCCCAGGGAAGTGGTGGAGTCACCATCCCTGGAAGTCTTTAAAAGACGTTTAGATGTAGAGCTTAGGGATATGGTTTAGTGGGGATTGTTAGCGATAGGTCAGAGGTTGGACTCGATGATCTTGAGGTCTCTTCCAACCTAGAAATTCTGTGATTCTGTGATTTTATTTTATGAAGACAAAATCATCAGACAGAAAAACCACAGTAAGCAATTCTTGGCTGTGGCAAACAAAGAATTTACAAAAATGTCTGCAATGTCTGCAACCTAAAAAAAAAAAAAAAAAAAAAAAAGTTTATTTTAACCTCTAATTCTGATGCACACTACAGTTTTTTGTTTAATTTCATGTGGTTTCAGATGAGACCTTGTATTCCTGGGGGACCAGAATATACTACCTCACTGTCATATAATTTAGGCTCAGTCATACCTCAGACAATATTTTTACAAGGTCACTTTGCAAAAGTATGTCTAGCCTATCCAAATGACAATATTATTTATGCCAAAGGTTTCTCTTTAGGGATGGAAGTATTCCAACTACTGTTTAATAGGTTATATGGAGAAGCTAAAAAAAACATCATTTGTAGCACACACAGCTTATATATATAGCATAGAACTAAGGAGTACAGACTGATCATTGGAAATATGGCCTAAAACAGGCCTCAGCAAAAAAAGCCACAAAAGCAATGAGCTTTTGAGTTTTCCTCCCTGATATTATTTTTGGAATTCCTGAATGTAACCAGAAATATGACTGCACAACGGAGGAATACGTTTGAATTCTGTAGCTACCTGAATGTTCAGAATGCAAAAGATATTTTTCAAAATAGTAACAGAGGCATATGGCTTTTTAAGCAAACAGGACAGTATATCCCCATATACAGTCTTAGAACAAGCAGCTGACGGAAAAGGAATAGCAGGAGCTCCAATAGAAAGCTTCTTAGAAATACTGTGGTGAAGACAATACTCTGTAGCTCCGAAGTAATCAGTACCAGACCAACTGTTTCAGAAAGCAATTAGAAGGTGAAGTAAAACAAGCACATTTCTTTCCTCTCAAACTCTGTTATTAGAGACAAGCTTGGCCCATAGAATTTATTTATAGTCAATTTGTGACAGTTTTTCTGCTAAACTGCACTTCTTCAGAGGCTAAAACCTGCACTGGAAGTTCATCATTGTTACTGATTAAAATTACGGGAACGCAATTATTTTTATGGCATAAAGTCTATTTAGATATCGATATTGATTCTAGTAACTTGTGCTATTCAAAAGTATAATTTATTCAGGAATTATGACATTTTATTTTAATAACAGGAGTTTTTATTGAAATCTTATCTATTCATAAAGCTCAATACTTCAAACTGGGAAAGGAGTTTGTTTCCGTGACTCTAACATTCTTATCAAGGTTGCTGATATTATTAAAGAAAGCCACTTGCCTGCTGTCAGAATCTCTTCACCAAGACAAGAAGGATCCTGATTCTCACTCTGTGAGTGAGTAGCATTACAAATCCCACACCAGAAAAGCACTGCCATATGCACCAGAATATGACAGTACATGAAAACTCACTGGCATCCAAAACTTCCAGTGCATCAGACTGTTCTGGATACTGAAAGTAAGATTTGAAGGAACAGGCGAACAAGGGGAGACCTCACAAACTAAGGAAGGAGATGAAGAATGTAAACACCGTAGGTGGGCAACTGTGCTTCACAGGCATGGGAAAACCTAGCCAGGAGTTTTGAGTAATTGTGTATGGCATAAGTGGCTTCAGAATACATAATATGTCCACTTCTGCATTCAATATAGAAGATTAATGTTTATTTACCCTACAGAACTGTGGAATTGCTGCAATTTTTCCTTTGTTACTTTGCCATTTATGTTCATGCTTTTTGATTGCTCCAAAGCATGCAAAAATTTGGAGATTTTTACCATGTCAGGAAAACTACAGACATAGGTTTTCTTTTGTTGTTGTTTTGGTTTTTAGGTTTTAAGAATGCTTTTTGTGAACTGTCAGTCAAAGCAGCTACATTTCAGAGGCTGGAAGCAGGCAATGGAGTGTTGCTCCCTCACATCTGGTTATTCTAGTGTTTAGGTCTGATCTATATTTACAGAAGCTCTTTCAGTTTTGAGATCACAGGTTTAGTACAGATTCCAGACTGGAGGGGGAGAAAGCAGAAGAGAGGACCTCAATAGTGATAAACCATTTGCTACTGCCACCACAATGCCATTTGGCATTTTTGAGTGGCCACCTGTGACCAATGAAATACCAGCAGGATTCAGATAAGGCAAGTATAATGTCGTGTAGCTGAATTCTGTAGCTACCTGAATGTTCAGAATGCAAAAGATACTGGAATGCTGTCTTAGAAGAAAACATATTAAATAGCCTGGCTGAAGGGCAAGGGAAAGATATTTGCACAGAGACTCAATGCCTCAAGTTCTCTATTGATTTCTACCATGAATACCTAAGAAGCATACTCTGTCTGGTATGAATACATCTGTTGTTGTTTAGACCTGGCAAGCAGCTGAGCACTACACAGCGAGCCACTCTCGCTCTCCCCAGGTGGGATGTGGGAGAGAATGTGCAAGGTAAAAGTGGGAGAACTCCTGGGTCGAGACAAAGTTTACTAGGTAAAGGAAAAGCTGCACGTGCAAGCACAAAAAAAAACAGGAACTCACTCACTACTTCCCGTCCGCAGGCAGGTGTTCAGCCAGTCCAGGAAAGCAGGGCTCGTCAGCAAAACGTCTTCTTGGGAAGGTGAACACCACTGCTCCTAGTGTTCCTTCCCCCTTCTTTATTGCTGATCATGACACCATGTCATAGGGGACATCCTTCTGGACAGCCTGGGCCAGCTGTCCTGCCCGTGTCCCCTCCCAGCTCCTGGGGCACCCCCAGCCTCCTTGCTGGCCGGGCAGCACGAGGAACAGAAACGTCCTGGGCTCTGTGCAAGCACTGCTCTGCAACAGCTAAAACATCGGTGCATTATTACCACTATTCTCATCCCAAATCCAAAACACAGCATCACACTAGCCTCTACAAATAAAATTAACTCTATCCCAGCCAAAACTATTATTTTATTATTATTATTGTAAACCAATACTGTATTTAACAGTAAACCAATACTGTGTTTAACAGCATCTTATTTTTAAGATGTTTCTTCAGTTGTAATCATTCACTAGCATGTTGCAGGGTATTCCATGTGTAGTTTTGCCTAGGCCATACTTCCTCAATTGCTTATCAGAATTTCATGTCGAATAGGTCAAACTATCTTACTATTCAGCTTACGTTACTTCTCTGCTATTGCCAAACCTTGTGTCCATATGCTAGCAGGAAATTTGGTAGTCAACAAACATTCATCCCATCAAAGCTAAGTGCAATTTCATCATGTTATGAAGAATAAAATGAAGTGAAAAAATCTACCATTGGAAGGAAGATACTTGTTGAAATGCAGTTTATCCTTAATATGATATAGGCTGCATAAGACAAAGAATGATTTTCATACTTGACTAAACCCAGCAGCATGAACCAAGTTAACACACAGTTGAGGTTTAAAGCCCGACTAAGCCCATCAGTCTTTTCTTTTCCCCAGGTGTGCCACTAGCAATATCAATGTAAACTCTGACTGCAAGTTGTAACACTATTCATATCCCAAGCCCCAAATCCTTTAAACTGTCTGGATGAATGTGTGAAACTGAATTAAAAGCCAGCTCTGGGGCTGAGCAGATGATGTGATGGAAGTGAGCACTAACAAACTTTCTCAGTCATTTTAGGTCAGCAGGGGCACAGAGCTCCTTCTGAGAAAAGGAAGCCTGTGAGAGGCTTCTTCCCTGCATTGACATGGAAAATTTTGTCATCTAGATGCATTAACGAAAATAATTTCACTTCCTAAATGTCCTCATACAATGGTTGTCGTTCTTCTCACCAAAGAAAGAGGTGCAAAGGCAAAGAATTAAAGTGTCAGGAACAACTGCTCTCATCTGTCATTTGATAACTGATCTGCCATGTCTGCACAAAGGAAGTGAAACACCTCTGTAGATTGTTTTTAGACTGATTTCCACATGCTTCTTTACACTTTAGTCAAGTGTACTGCCACCAAGAGGAAGCCCACATGCTACATAGAAGGAAGATAAGGGAGATGCTTAAGTGTGTGAAATACTCAATGGTGACTGTGAATATAAAACAGTATTCCACATTTGTGAAAGCCACTGGACTTAGGGAAGATAATAGGACGTTCTCTATGAAGACCCCAACATCATATGAGGAAACAACCTGTCAGTTGCCAGGTTGAGGTTAAATCTCGTCTATATTCTGAAATACTGGACACATAATCAGCATGCATCTTCTAACTATTGTGATTAAACAGGTATAAATGTGTCTGTTTTCTACAGTGCAGTCTTTGCTAGTGTTTAGCTCTTAATTCTGGCACCTGGTCTTACTCTGCTCGTCATTGACTTTACATATCTTGATTTGGCTTTCTTCTCAAGGCTGAAGAACATACTTTTGTGACTGGAGTATAGTAGTAGTTCATTAAACAGAACTCAAGGAAAAATGTGTTTTTTTCTTGAGAAGTCTGTTGGTCTGGGAAGTGACAGATCAATGGTTTTCTTGTTCCCACTGGTATAGCAGTATTGTTTAGAGTTGTAGTGTTTCCATACAGTGCCCTAATCCTGGAAATTACCAAAGCAATCAATTAGAAGGTAAAAAAAGAGTAATATTTTTTCCCCAGGACCTATTGGTACTAGAATGTGGTTACTTACTGGTACCAATGCAGTCCTTAATGCTCTGCTATTAATGCTTTCTATAGGACTATCCCATCACATGCTCAAAATTTTGACCATTCTTAAATCAGACGCTTCTTGAACAGAGCTACTGCTTTCTTTAGACCTAATTAAGATAACATCTAATTAAATTAATACTTCTGGATTTCTTCAACAACCCTTTCAGTGGGCATTAACTAATCATAACAGATGTGACTGTTATGTGAGTAGTTTGCACCTGAGATCAGCAAATTTTTGTTCACAGGATGATAAACATCTGGTCAAACAACAGTCAAAGATCTAGCCCTTAGAAAAGGTACACATTAGACTTGTTTTTCTGAAATGAGAAGATCTTAAAATGACAAGCAAGGCTGAAACCCTCTTAAGATACACAGCACAAAATCTCTTTTCATGTCTCATGGGAAAGGTTAAAAGTTCATCTTTTCATAACTGAATGAAAGTAGCCCTCCACTAGGGTTGATTTGGTGTCAGACTGTATCTCCTCCTCTCTCTTCCCAAAAGTTTAGAACCTGTCAGGTAAAGCAAGTCCATGTCCCAGAGCTGCAGTCAGGGCTGAGCTCCTGAGAAGCACATTACAGAACCTCAGTCTATCTTAGCTGGAAACACCCGTGTGCCACTTCGGGCACAGTGCTAACTTATCTCCTCTTTCTGCTTGCACCTCATTTATGCTTTGATGCTGTGCATTGAGAAAATATATTGGTTTCTTGTCAGAGCAAAGCACTGTCAGTCACAGAGGCAAACCATTACTCCTTTATATACCAGTTTCATTCAAACTGTTGCTTCTCTATTACCTAACATGACATTATTTTTACCTATTTGAAGTTACAAGTTATAGTTATTATGTAAGTAGGTGGAACTATGGTTTGTTTTGTTGTTTGTTGTTGTTGTTGCTTGTTTGGGGATTCTTTGTTGTTGTTTTTGTTTGTTTGTTTGTTTGTTTGTTTTGGGGGGGACAAAAACTGCGAGGAAGAACAAGCAGAGAAGCATACTTTAAAAGTTCCATCTTATGTCACTAATGTGATTTTTTTTCTCTTTACAAGAGTTTTTCCAAAGCATTTATGCCAAACACACTTAAGCTATAGAGAGGCAGAGACAATGCCATTTGAAAGCAGTTTAACTCACCTCCGAAATAATGCAGCTGTATTCTCTTGATACATGGTGGTGCTTACAGGCCATTTTTCTGAATTCAATTTCAACAGAGTTCTAGGAAGATTTTTATGGAGCAAAACCCATTAAATGTATTAAATTGATTGAATGCAAATGTGATTAAAATAGATTAAAATGGACTTTCTTCATTAATGAGCTACCTGAACAGGTATCATCAAACAGCAAGCTTGGATATTGCTGGAGAAACAATCTCTGGGCAGAAAAAAAGATAACTTTTTCCTCCTCTCCACAATTAACATATTATGGCAAGAACACAGATTTAGCACTTAGTATTGCACAAGATTTAATTTTAAGGAGAGATTACTACTGTAGAAAAGAGTTTTTCTCTCTTCAACAGTAGAAATTGGTAAATGGAAAGTCAGCTCCCCTCTAAGGAGCCACTGAAGCAAAAACTTAATTCCTAGGTTTTAAACATAATTACTGCATGGAATACAAGTTTTACCATATGAAAAAAGTTTTAGTAATTATTTTGAAATTATTTTCAGCATAGTCTTCATTCTGAAGTCATTACCGTATTTTTATAGTATGTCTATTGAGAGTTACATACAGCACCCAGAAACATGAAAAAGAACCAATATGTGGGGGAAAATAGACAACAATTTCTCCTTCTTTTTCTCCTTTCATCTTTCTAGAGTTTATTTAAAGCATCCTTTCCCCTTCAGCCTTCCTTACTTTCAAATAGGTTTCTTCTATCCTTTCTTTCTGCAATGCCACATCCTTGTCTCCTCTTCCCACAGTTAAATATAACAGAAGGACTCCACCTGACTTCTGCGACTCTTCTGTACCTTTTCCTCTAACTCTTTGGTAGTAGTCTTTAAATCTGGCTGCAAAGGTAGAAAAAACCTTTATTCCTCACCCCAAAATAAATAAATAGATAGATAGATTGATCGATCCCAGGACACTACTGGGGCACGCAAAGACACTTCTAAAAGACTCATAGCTTTGTTGTCACATCCCACTTCACTTCATCGTCTGTCAGACCTTCTCCCAGTAGTTCTGTCACTGTAGCTCCAGGGCAAGGGCTGTTTTTTATGGAGGAGCCAGATGGAGGTCTCACGTTGCAGAAAAGGCCAAGACCTCTGGACATCTACACTGCACACAAAGAGATTAATGCCTGCTGCCAGACAGGCATAAAGGACAGTCCTCTCTAGTACCAGGAGGGCAATTAAGCATACCAAACAGACGTATCAGAAGAGAGGCCATCACACTACCACCATAGAGTAATCTTAACACTCAATTAGACCACCACCATGGCTAAGAGTCAGTGGCAAGACTCGCCAAGCGTTTATTCTGGAGGCAGCACGAGGACAGGGACAGATGTTCTCTTTGAACTATTTTCCTCCGCTCCCCAGTAGTTGACTATGCTTTTTCTCACCTCACAGGACTGGTGATTTTCAGAGTCAGGGTCTGAGCACTGCCTTCCTTCCTCCAGCCCTCCTGCTGTCATATCAAGTCCAGGGGAAAGACAATTAGATATTACTATTCTCTACTTTGGAGAGACTGTCCTTCAACATCTCAGTTCAGACCTTTTTATTACAAAGCGTTTTCCAGATCCACCTGGGCCCCCCAGGTGGTGAGGTACTTGCCAGCGTGGCTCTTGTGGCCTTCCTGAAATTGTGTACTTGGCCATGCCATGCCTCTCTTTTCTCCTCACCAAGCAGTAAGTGCATTAACACAGCAAGATGGGCGTTTCAGTACCGTATCCATCAAGGAGAGGCCTCTGCATCACACCTATGCCTCTGACTTTGGAGAACTGTGTTACAAAGTGCTGGGAACACAGTATGTGGTAGTACTGGTGCAACAAAACAAATGGTGAATATGGAAAACCCTCTAGTGTAGTGAAGGCTGCACATATTCTGTGCAGGTAGAGTCTGTAAGGACAGCCTGGTTGCCAAAGCTTCATCCTTGCTCCAACCAAACATTAAAAAAAAAAAAAAAAAAAAGCAATAGAGACTGGAAAAGCAAATTCTGAAAAAGTGCAGAATACATGCAGATGCTAAGCACTTATGAAAGGAGATATGTCACTGGAAGTGTCTGGAAATCGAATCATTTTATTTCATCAGTAAGGGATAGATTACTGTGCACCATTTGATAGATCTCAGAGGGAAAGGCCCAGTATAACTAAACATTTTACAATTCAGCTTTTGCACATGTTTTTACCTATAGTTAATTTTCATATGTCTAAATGTGACCTGATCATTTAGATTGATTTTACATTTTCCAGTCTCCTGTGGGATTCATTTGTACTCAGCCAATTTTCATTCCATTCCCCCTTCCAAACAGAATAATGCCACACACAAAAACAAAACACCAGTGCCATTGTAAAATGAAATAATCCTCAAAAACAAAAACAAAAGCAAAAACAAAAAAAACACACCACACACCAACTTTAGAGTAAGCAGTGAATAGCTTTTAAACTGCAAGTAACATGAATGTCTTTTTGTTTGCATAATGATTGAAAGAATAGGATTTAGGGCTTAGCCTTACAGTTCTAGGCAATTAGTAAGACGAGATTTTAGAATGTAGCAACAATATTCACTTGGCAAGGAAAAGTACATTTAGAATTACTGAAATAGCTACAGGTGAAATTGTATAGATCCCCATTTAGCTGTTTGATGAAAAGTTGCCTTTATGTATATCATTTTGAAAAAAAAAAAAAAAGCTGAATTGAAATATTTTAAATTTTAGATTAAAGCAGAACCTTGCAGTATGAGAAATGGAATAGAGAAGTGGGTTGTAGTAAATCTCTATTTCCCAGAGAAGGAAATTAACAAAAAGAGATGGGACAAAACCGAAACAATACAACATTTAAATAAAGTCAGTGCCTAAATGGAAAAACAACAACAGAAAAAGGATAGCAAAACAATTCAAAATAAAACAAAATAAAACAAAATAAAACAAAATAAAACAAATTAAAACAAAACAAAACTAAACTAAACAAAACTAAACTAAACTAAACTTAACTAAACTAAACTAAACTAAACTAAACTAAACTAAAATAAAATAAAATAAAATAAAATAATAAAATAAATCAGCATGCTATCAAAACAGGATGAAGAGATACAGGAGGAATATTGAAGGATCAAAGAACAAAACTAGTGATAGATGGTTGATATGTTGCAGGTCTAAATTATTTTTTTCACGTCAGTACACACAAAAGGAAAGATGATAACATCCTGGGGACTGAGGTATGTTTTCCTAGGCTTGAGGGAGTGCATTGTTGAAAGGCTTTACCCTCATCATAAAACAGATAAGAAGGCAATTAGAACTACTGAAAGCCAACAAAGCACTAAACCCAGATGACTTAAATCCCCAAATTATGAAAGCGGAAGAGAGGGAAACTGGAAACCTTATAGAAAAGGTTTATGACAGCTTACTGAAAACAGGGTATTACTAAAGGTCTGGAGAAAGACTTGATGTAGTTACCACATTTAATAGAGGAAAGAAGGAGCCAGGGAGCAAACGTGTTCAGCTCTAGGCAGAGATACAGGAATTACTCATTGGGAAAGATAAAAATTTTGTATGAGACCAAGATAAGATATGTATATAATGAGAAATGGAAGACAGGAAAGAGATATTTCCAACCCAAGAGATATTTCCAAACCCATGATTTCTTTGGATGTCTGTCCACCAGTCAGTATTGATCACCTAACACTAGGAAAGGACAAATGGCCATTTAGCTGGCTTTGAGGCAAGACTGAAAGAAGCAACCAGAGAATATCCATCCAGATCTGTGTTTGTGGTTGTTAGCCCAAAAGAACAGTTCTTCCTGATAAAGGATACAGCCTGGGCAGCTGCATCAGTCATTGGAGTGTGAATGTGTTCATTCCAGCGTGGGCTCCAGCTTGCAGAAACAGAAGTTAATTGAATAACCTGGCAGACACATCTGACCACTTAAGAGCAATTTCAAAAGTGCCACAAGGCATGAAGACATGTAAATAATACTTCAGAGACTACAGAGCAGCAGCAGAAGTCCTCTGAAAGACATATGAGTCACAACTCAACACTGAAAGGACACTTTCAGAAGATCCCTTAAAAAGTGAGCACTTTTACAAGTACAGACACCACACTTCGAACTTATTTGCATGGTCAAGGTAGGATATAAGGGGAAAGCATTAAAGAGATTAATTTGAATTGAGGTCAAAACACAAAAAACGATAAATGGATGCTTGTAATACTCCCTTCCCTCTCTCCCCCAAAACACACTAGCAGTCTGCCAAACTCATCCCTCTAAATTACACTGTTAATTTGCTCCGGACATTAATTTGTACTTTTAATTTGTACTTTCTATTCATAAAAAATTACTAGCTTCAGAAGAAGAAAAATCTCTAGGATGAAAAGGCTGAAAATGTCTACTTTCACCTTTTTGTATTTGCACTTGGATTCTTGAGGGCAAAATTGGAGAGGGCAAAATTATAAATATTCCAAACACTTATTTCTTGTCATAATGTGAACTGGCACACAGAGCTCAGAGTTGGGCACCCAGATGGCCCACTAACTCCTTTAAAGATCTTCTCAGACACCACTCCATGTTACACGTTGAGCTACACAATCAGTACTCTGAGGATATTTTTCATGAACAGAAGTATGAATATTTGCAACAAACAGAAGCTTATAAAAGTTTAACCAACATTATGGGAAAAGGCAGACCCACAAGGCAGCCTTTGTTTCTAAATGAATGTATAATCTTCAAAGGCCTTCAACTTTCTTATCAGCAAGCCTGCGCACACTCTTGTCCAGAGTTTGTCACATGGATTTATTTTCTCATAGTGGGGGAAGGAGTTTCTCTGGGAAGCACTGGTAAAAGATTCATGCACTTCATTGGTGTGAAACAGTTTAAAGAAATAATACTACTTTTAGTTTTGGTGAGATGTTTAGTTCATTAAGTGGCACTTCTAGCTGTTTTAATCAGCATGTCTACTTCTTTTTATTACTGATGTTTCTGATCATTGCAAAACTAAAATTAGCTTGTCAAATTTACATCATCTTCGAATGAAAATAGCAAAAAGAAAGGGCTGGATTCACTGAACAAAAGAAAAAAAAAATCAAGAAGGATTTACCATGCAGCTCAAAATGCATATATGAGCAGTAACAAATTTTAACCTGGTACAATAATGGATTGTACATCATGGATTTTTTTGGCTTCTAAAAAGTGCTTAAGGTCTTTGTGTGCTAAATTTACATATTGAGATCACAGCAAGAGGTTTCATAATAAGGTCAGACACCAACTAATATGCAAAACCAACAGAACTACATTTACAGAAAATAATTATTGGATTATAGGATAGTGAATGCAGAATTGGAAATATGATTAAATTCACCAGGTTATGAAAGTTGGGATATATGGATAACAGGAATGTTGGAGTTTCAAAACAACTAATTTTCAAATGTAAAGGCTGTGAGAAAAGAAACAAAAAAGATCATCCAATATAACATCCAATATTTTATAGAGATGGCTCTTCATAGCTTCGCTTTGGCATTTAATATTCAAATTTTCACAGTTAACCTGACTAGAAGCTAAGAATCTAAGGACTGGCTTTCAGCTCTTTATTCACACCATTTTGTCACTGCTTTTCAAAGCATTAGTTGGCAAAGAATCTAACACAGCCTGTAGTAAAACTGTTACACAGCAACAGTCTGGACCACACTTGCCAGTTACATACAATAAGATCTAAAACAAATAAGAGCTGATGTTTTTTGACATAACACAGAATAGCCAGCTGCTAATTCAACTTCTGACACACCTTCTCTCCATAGACAATTTTTCTTTGCTCTTTTGTTTTTCACCTGATATTTTGACTTTTCATTTTACTGGGTCAGACCATATCATCTTGGACAGCCTTGAGGGCCTCTGAGCCATCAATTGCATGGAGTACAAAGGCTGAAAAAGCAAGTGCAGGTGCAAACTCTGCTATCTCTGATCCCATTTGGCGCACTGTAATCATCCATTGCTTAAGGCTTCAAAAACTCCAAAGCTGACCCTGTGCTTTATAAATCATCCTACTTCTACACAACTATCCCCTGCAGCTATTAAATGAATTGTTTTTGTATAAACATGTATCAAATATTAATGTTCCTTTCCAAGCTTCCAAAATGCATAGCTTACTTCAGAGGGGAGAGAGCCCAAGAGAGACATGGAAGATCATAAATAAAAAAAATAAAAAAATAATAATAAAAAAAAACAAACACTGCTATATTCTGTCTAGTAAAAAGCTATACAAAACAATGCTTATCCTCAGGATTTATCCCTGACAAAACAGTTTCTGTCATTATTTGAATGCAGCATGTTTTCCATGAATGTTCAGCTCTCTAATACAATGAAACAGATTTTTTTTCTCAATGATAATCTCATTTAATTAGCATAAGCACAATAAACCTGCCTTTCAGACAAACAAAATCATTTTATGGCTATTATTAGGGCAGAGGAAGTTGATACCTTATACCTTAGGCTCATAAGGAAGCTCAAGACTTAAAATTTTTATGCCTGTCAAAACCTAGTCCCTGTTAACAAAAAAAAAAAAAAAAAAAAAAAAAAAAAGGAAAGTTACTAAGGAACTACACTTAGTTTTAGGTACGTACCTAAATGCATACCACTTTAGATGCATAAGGCAGAGGCAGGGGCTAAGTTGTTTCTTATTCACAGACTAAACATGTTGAATCTTTCCCACTTGCAGGTATATGTGCTTAGACCATATATATGTCCAAACAAGACACACAGGAAAAATCATCATCATGTACTACCCTGTGATTAAGACAGTCATACAGGATGTGGGAGAGCAGGGTTTCTGTGCCCTGGTCTGCCTTCGGGATTAGAATCTATACCTCACCTACGCGTTTTTTTTTTTCTTTTCCAAACACCAAACTATGAGATACCTTAAGCAGATGGTGAAGACATTCGCCACTAAAGGAAGATATCCCATTTCACTGACACAACATGCCCTTGTACATCTAGCCATTACATACTCCTGGAAATTCCCCCCATAGCATTTGTTTACATGGCATTTCGCAGGCAGGCACATGAAAATTCCACCCAAGCGCTGAGCCAGCAGGACACATGCCAGCTCTGAATGAAAAGCCATACTGTTGCATTTAGCACATCATTGAGCCTCAAACGATAAACTTTGTTCAGCAATAGGATATGAGAATTCAGGCTCAGCACCATAAGCAAATTTTAATCCTGGCATTTCTTAACGTTTTACTGTTTAACTGTTTTAAAACCAAAAATGCCTGCTCACGATATATTAGGTAGCAAGATTATGTATTTTCCTCTGTAGGACTTCCCTGGGACCTGAGCTCGTAGTAGTAATTAGAGTGGTCTTCATTTTGTAGCCCTATCTGTAGGGGAAAAAGACACATGCACACCTTGCCAATTTGTTTTACAGCTTTTTTGCAAGACAGTAATGCAATCTGAGATCTGGGAGGAGTGCTTCTGCAGGCAAGCAGACCATGGGTAATGTGCCAGTCAAAATGATCTAGCTGCTTCTGAGAAAAAGGTTAGAAAAAAACACATGAGAATTAAAATAATAATAATAATAATATGATCTTAAAGAAAATATTTATCATCTTTGAATTCCCTGTTCCCTTGCTAATAAGAACTTTGCAAACCACCACTAAAACATCAGAGATTCACAGAGAGGACAGCAACTTTCCATTGCTGCCAATTAACTGATTACTTAAAATGACAGCTTCTGTTTCAGTCTATTTAGAACCAAAGAAGCACCTTAAAGAAACTGTCATGATTTTTAAAGTCAAGCATTCAAGAGTAACAAAGACAGCAATCCAGCTGTTTATATATGGTCAGCTCAGATCTAACAGGAAAGGGAGCTAAAGATCTCCAGTCTGTCACAAAGACACTTTTCAGAGCCAGGGCTAGTAATATTCACTTATGATTTCACTTATAATATTCACTTATGATTATAATTATCATCCAGGAAGCTACTTAGCTACCATCCTGTCTGGTAAAGAATTAGCAACGCTTTGTGTGTGCTTTTACATAAGTATGGAATTTTTGGTTTACTGATATAAAAATATGTTTCAGTGCATAAAGCAACTATACATGCCCTTAGGGCCTAATCCCACACCACCAGTCCTACATTTCTAGTCTGTATATATTTCAGCAGCAGGACTGTCATTAAAAACTTCTGCTTACTGTTGGGAGCCTATGCCTTGCACACAGGTGCTTCTAATTTCTAAACGAGCAGGTGGGGGTTGTAAACAATCCACCAGCAGAAGTGTGAAGGCAAACATTAAATGCTGAATGTGCTTATTTTAGGAGGTAGGAGGCTGAATCTGAACAAAAACTCAGAAGTTCAGTATTGGAAGTATCACTTTATATCCAAGACTTATTTTGCAGGACGATTGAACTTCAGTCTTGACAAGAAGTGTGAAAGTCTTCACCACTTGCTATCCAGATACCAAAAGGAAAAAATCCTTCAGGGTTCATCTAAGCATCATTTATAGTGTAGCTGGCACTAACCTTGTAACTGTAGAGTTAATATTGAGGTTCAGTAAATAGCTATTTACTTGCATGTCTAACATTTTCTTGTGCAAATGTTGATTCCAGTCTAAGTGACCAAATACCACTGCATTCCTTTCCTGTGAACGTGGCAATTCCTAAAACCGAGAGAAGTACAGCATTTCAGCAGGGAGAGCCTGAACCTCAGGACACTCCCTGTTAGTCTGCAACACTCCCTCACTCCTCTCATTTGTCCATGATGTTATATTGCATACTTTAATGATCACAAAACATTTTTTCTTGAATGACCTCTGCCCCACTCTGTATGTTCCAGACTTGGAGGGTGAATCAGGCTGCGCATGAAGTATGAGAGGCTGTCTTCTGCAAGTACTTGGTTTGGCCAAAAAGCTGGAAGAACGAAGCCAAAGTTGCAGAAAGAAGAGCCTGGTTTACAGTCAGGAATATGTGATAACCTGGGGCGTTTTGCTCTGGATCTGTCCCTGTCATAACCCTGTCCTGTCCTGTCCTGTCCTCTCTTCTTCTCTTCCCTCCTCTTCTGTCTTTATTTAGTGCTATTCAGTGCTAAGTCCATGGAAAAAATCTTGGAAAATAATAATTCCAAGACTTTAGAAGCTGGGGAACAGCAGTGAATTGCAAGATTTAATTCTAACCTATTCAGCTGTGAAATAACATCTTTTCAGCATTCTGAAAGTCTTCTGGAAATATTAGTATTATGGTCAAATTTAGACATTAAATTGGCTATTATTTTATCATCAGTTTTGCTATACAGTGGTAACACAGCAGATACAGACAGCATAATATATTGGCCCCCATGCAAAAACTACTGCACATTGCATTAAGAACCTGTTTTAAAATGTTTTATTAGCAAAACTCCAGAATTCTGAGCAGTTTTGCTGTTGCCACAGAGTCTCCATAGTTACACATGATTAAATTTCTAAAATAAAAAAGAAACAGCAGATTTGGGGAGGTCGGTCATATTATCATTTCATCATTATTAATGATCAAAGTGTTATGGAGAGATGAGACAGATGAAACCCAGAAAACTCCTCTACATTTATATTCTGATATCTTCTTATAGAACTTCATTAATAGAAATTCCACATTAAGAAAATAACACTTAGAGGCTGGTTTATTTTCCAAGAACTCAAAGAAAAGTATTTGAATCTTGCTAAAACGTTAAACCTCCTGGAAAAGTATTGCTAAATCAAAGGAAATTGCCAGATTGCAGTAAAGCTTTTTCATCAGGAAAGAAAGTACACTTCTTCTTTGTGGCCTGTAAAAAAAAAAAAAAAAAGGCAAAAAAAAAATCATTTTTTATCCCTTTATCTTTGTTACAAACTGCCTTCAGCTGATACTGTTTTGACCACAGGACTTCAGGCTACATATATTCCAAAGGTCATTGCAAGATACTAAACAATTAATTTGGAATTTTTCTCCTCTTCACAGACAAATTGTGTTTTTTCATCTTTAAATGAATTGTTTTCTTCTTCTGCATTATGCTTACTTTATACTTATACATTCCTTGTTCGTTTTGTTTTGCTTTGTATGTGTGTGTTTCCTTTTTGTTGGTCGTGGTGGGTTTATTTGCTGGGAGGAGAGAGAGGCAAATTCTGGGACAAAGGAAGTTTCTACTCTAACACTAGACTCCTGACTAGACTCCTGATGGCCGTTAATTCAGAAAATCTTCCCTAAAAAATCAAGGGAATCTCTCATCCCCATGTTCAGAAGGAACAATTTGATACATATAAGGAATTACTTTTTTTCTGGGCGAATATCACTGTTATGGTTAAATAAAGGTGGAAAAAATTGGTTTTTAGGTCTGCACATAGTGGCAAACTTGTGTCAATGTTTGTGAGAATATTTAGAACATTTCTTCATTGCTGAGAAATTATTTCATACTTGACAATATTCTGGAATAAGGCACTTAGCATGATAATATTTAGCTGGCATGTTTCATATTTGAAAATATCTTATTTGTCATCTTCTTTGGAAGAGCTGAAGTTAGATTTGACTTTCTAATCAAAGGAGGAAGCATGCCAAATTTTATTTTTTTGGGGGAAAAAAATCATTACAAATTTCATATTACAAATTTCATATTACATATAAATTTGCTTTGAAAAAGAAAATCAATCTTATTTGTGCAGATAAGCTATGCAGAGGTATTTAAACATTTCTCATGCCATCAAAAGGAAACATTTTAATCATGGTATGGAAGTATTTTACATGTGCTGAAAATGAAGTTCTACTGAATAGTTTAACTGCTGAAATATGAAAGATGCCATTAAAAACTGAAGCAACTGAATATTTAGAAAAACAACTTTATTTCACAGGTATTTAAGACCTTTGTATAATCTTTTCCAGTTTTTGTCCAAATGTATTGTCAAGAGAGGTTTCTTATCATTACAGAAAAAGATATTCTCAGCTTCTTCAGACCTCTTTTCATTTACTGCGTAGTGAGTATTGTTAGGAATTCAGGAATGTAACCTGTGTGGCCTAGTTTGATGGACATACCCTGAGGCTGCAATTCCATAAGTGATTAATATAGAGGAAACAAATGCCTCCTTGTCATCTATTGGTTGAAGTAATTGCTGTCATGACTGTCAAAGAAAACAGAAGAAGTTACTGAAAGGAAGAAGAAATGAACAACCCTATGGGCATCAAGTTTACAGTACTAAGCTACTTCACTACAATATAGAGTATTTCCAAGTTAGGTAATTCCTCACAGCGTGACTGACCATGTAGAAGAACCTTGCACATTAAAATGACATTAACAGTGTTCATAAAGTATTTAATCCATTATTTCCTGATAAAGTAAAGAAAATTTTGAGAAGAGTCTATCATTAACTAGCAGGTGATCACAAATTCTGTAATTTGAAAACAATTAAACATTTCTGTCCCTACACTCAAGGTCCCTAAAACTTGTTGTTATATTCTTATTTCATTTTTATCTTAAATATGACCTACATGTTTCTACTACAGAAACACAAATATCTGATTATCTCAGCAATGATAATAAGTAAAGCTGATACATTCAAAAATTAATCTGAATCCACGATTTTTTCCCTTCTTTTAAAATAACAAAGCCATTGACTATTCAAATTGGAAATGAAATTCAAATTTTATTAAAATAAAATTTACAATAAATTAAATACTTTCTTTGAAATAGGCCAGACTGGCCACAAGACTACAGCACTTTGTGCTAATATAAGAACAGGAGGGGAGACCTATTCTAAAAGTGAAGATTGCCAAGTCTCAAAACATGGAAAATGGTCTGAACAAGACTTCAGGCAAAAATATTAAATCAAGTGAAAAGTTGTTTCTTCCTTAATGTCTTTACAGTTCCAATTTGTTGTAAACATTAAAAGAGCAGGTACTTCCAAAATCAGTATTTTTATATTACTGCACTTTATGGAACTTCAAAAGCAGTTCATTTACAAAGACCCTTCCTGACTCACTTACAGTTACAGAGCACTATTGTCTCTATTAGTCAAAGCCCTCTATCGCTAGAATGTTTATACATGATCAAAAGTACATCAGTATAATCAAAGAAAATATTTCACTTGTTCTAAGCTAGGATGGATACTGCAGCCATAGGAAAGAAAGACAAGAGACGGGTCAAGACTTTTTGAAGAGGAACAGAGAGATCACTAGTTTCCTTCACTCAGACTGTGTGAGATATCTAGAAGACCCTTGAGGTTGTTTAGGAAAGGCGTGGTTTTAGATATTTAGATGCTGACTTTGCATTTCCAGTAACAAGCTGATTGAATTTGGTTAGCCGGAGTACTCAATAGTTTTGGTAATGAGCTAAATAAATGCACAATAATTATACTTCAAAAACTAAGAGCCATCAGATTGCTTTCTAATCTGCACAAAGTTGAAAAGTCATTCATTCAGTATTGGTGTGTTTTAAACTTCATCTTCACACCAAAGGCAGACACAAACACCTGTTATATTTTATTTGGGAGCCTTAAGCCTCTAGGTTAAAGTACAAGCTACCTCTTCAGTTTTGGTGGTATATGAAACTTGTACACAACACCCCGGACTAAGACGTGGTTCTTCATCTCTCAAATTTGCATGCTTTGGTAATTGGTTATAATTACAGGACTGTGTTTTATCTGCAGATGTCACTGCATAACATGAGGGTAAACATCTGGCTAATAGGGTTGTACTGAACTCCTTTTTCATTCCCTCCCATTCCTCAAAATCTACATATGTGTTTGACAGTGAGCTGCCTCCCTTCCTCAAGGCATAGGAAAGAAACATGGTAAATGGAATATGTAAAAATCCAGGTGGCTAGTTCTCAATGTAAAAAGCTATATTTTTATAGATGGTCATTAAGTGGAAGCTTTCCCCATGTTGGCAACACAAGCAACACGACTGATTTACCTTATGAAGAACAATCATAAAATATACAGCAGACAGATCATTTACAGATGCTCAGTCCCAAAATATACCTTAATTTGTAACACAGTGTAGTATGTTACAGTATGTCCAAGTTAAGCTAGTACAAAATAATATTTGTCATCAAGTAAGTGCATATGCACATATGAATCACAGGCTAAAAAGAAATAGAATTAAAGTAATTTTGATCAAGAGTTTGTCTCTCATTTACACACGAAGTAATAAGTCATTATTTCATCACTCTTACACTGGGCATATCTGCACACCTGAACTAGAAGCCAAAGTTCAAAAGGAAATGATAGACCCAGATTTATAGAGGTTAAATCCCATCTAATTTATGGTGAAATATTTCTTACTGGTTTGGTGGCTACCAATTCCAGAGTAGGTTGATCAAAGCTGCTCAAGCACAAGGTACAGGCATTCAGGTGGAACATTTAGATAACACAGTAGGCAGGCATTTAGGCATTTAGGTAGGGATCAGATGAATCTGGGCTCAAGAACTGCATCCAAACTGTATTCAACACTTCTTGCAAGGGAGGCACCTTTTTGTATGACAGATGCTGGGGAAAAAAAAAAAAAGAAAGAAAAAAAAAAAAAAGCCATTATCTAATTTTCACAACTCTTAAATAAATAAATAAATAAATAAATAAATAAATAAATAAATAAATCCTCCCCCTACAGTTTATACTAATATAACATAAATTCATTTTCACAGAAGTTTGTCAAGAGTGCAGAATTCCAATACATTATCTTTATCAGGAGAAATCCAGAAAAGTCTTGTTTTTCTGTCTGCCATGTCTGAACAAGGGAAGTTATATCAAGCCAAACCACACTGTGTGACTACTCCTTACATAGCTCTGGTCCTCGCCCTGACGCTTCATTTTTTCCATATTTTGGGAGGGGGCCGGACAAGGTGGTCATTCCTCAAGAGTCCTTGATTTGGGTTCCTGCCTGCTATTGTGCATCCCTGGGTTCCCCTGGGCTTGTGCAGATGGGCTTTTGATGGGTTGCTGGCTCCTGTGATGGGCCCAGCAGCCTATTGTCTGGGCTCTCTCTCCTGCCATTGTCTCTCTGAGATCCTTTGTGGGTGTTTTATCACATAATCTAGAACTTGGATTTAAAAATAAAGAAATTGACAAATGTTTGAAAAAAAAAATCATTTTTGGGGGGGATGTTATTCAGTGATAACAAATCTAGAAAACAGATGTTTATAGTTTAAGCTCTCCATTTATTCTTGTGGTCTCAAGCCATAGTGATCGACAGCTGTGAAAACACTGGTGGAAAGTGTAAGTGGAAACAACGTAGACTTAAAAGCAGGAAAATTGCATCTATTTATGCACTTTTTTTTTTTTTAGTTTGTCTCACCTTAGTTCTGCTCAGTAGATCTGAGAAGTCTGTTTTCTTCTCAATACACTCCGAGTGATATTTCTTATGAGTTCATTCATCCCTGCTTAACTTCATCTTTTCATATAACTTCTTCTTGATTCTACTTCACATAACAAGTGACAGATTGTGAAAAGTACTAGCACTAAGCAGGATAAAGACAAATTCTCACTGGGGCTTTCAAATACTGCCATTGTGAAACTACACTTGCACACAGAGTCTGACTAAAGCCAAGTGGTTAATTTTCTTCTAGAGCACACGAATTCTGGCACAAACAGCAGGCACTACAGTTTCTTCTATGACTTTTAGAATTATATAAATTTCATTAACACAGTACATATTCAGAAAATATAATACCAAAGGAGTTTTTGGCTTCATATTAATAGGGAGTCCAATCAAGAGATCATAAAATGGCAAAGAAGGGAATCTCACTTTACTAATTTTGGCCTAAAATTCCCTGAGATAGGGAAGAAAGAAACCATAATTGCTTATTTCTAACTAACACAGTACAACTTTGATAGGTAGCAATGCTTGTTAATAAAATTATTAGTTTCTCTCTTTTATAATGCCTTGCTCCCCAGATCATCATCTATTCAGCAAGTAAGCATCTTTAAATACTTCTTTATTTCTTCACAAACACCTGGGTTTGCAAATAGTCCGGCAACTTCTATAATTCCTTGACTACAAGAATCCATTAACCAAGATTAAATCTAGCAACATTACAGCTACTGCTGTTTCAAATCTTGATCAGCTGTTTAAAAACAAACTTTCTTCAAATACCCAAATACCAAAAACTTGCCTCTGACAGCAATGAAGCACCTGTCCCCCCATGTGACCATGCAAAGCAACATCTTGAAAACTGCACTTCTAACCTGAGAACTAAGAGTATCTCAGCTCTAGGCACTGTAGCACCAGAGAAGGCGTTGGGTCCAAATGCTTTGGCACCACCAGCACTGAAGGTCTTCTGACTGCTGGCAGGTTTTGTAATGATTTGCCAGTGCTAGGGGATCATCAAACCAGACTAACTTTACTACTTTGTTCTAAGCAGAGATCTAAAAACACAGAACTTGCTAGAGAAAAAGTGTTACTCTCCATCAGTGATATAGAACTTTTACTTCTAAACTTTGAAAGGGATTACAGACAGCAATTATGCCCTATATCATAACCTTTTCTTGAATGCCCCATAGGGTAAGTGATTAATGGTTAACCTACGTATATATCATAGATTATAAGACTTAACAACAAAATAACCAGCCTGGGTTCTGCCTGTGTGCCTTCCTATTATTTTTCATCCAATTTTACTGAGTAGTATAGATTGTCTAGAACTGACTAAACCTGGTCATTTGCTCCACACCAAATACACGAGTTCCATGGATTTGCTGGTCTTCATAGCTCCAGATATTAGAGGCATTCCCTGGAAAATTCAAGCATCCCTATAAGATTTTATCACTTCAAAAGTCAACTTGTAAGAGCAGGACAAAGACTTCCTAAAAAAGATTTGGAAGCAATTTTCTATTCACTCAGATTGTACTTTCTAGGCTCAAGCCACAGGAACACCACCAAAATGTTCAGCTTCACTTTACAGAATCGCAGAATGGCCAAGGCTGGAAGAGACCTCTGGAGATCATCTAGTCCAACCCCCCTGCCAAGCAGTGTCACCTAGAGCATGTTGCACAGGGTCACATCAAGGCAGGCTTGGAATATCTCCAAAGAACCGCTCCAGCAGAAACTACAGGAATACCCTTTAGAAGGGTACATGTATATGCTACAGAGGAAGTATCAAAGCACCTTTCAACAACCCTCCTTAACCTCCTCTTCAGAAGCCTCACAACACGGACAGCTGCCTGAAGGCAGTTTTGAGAGGAACTTTAAGAACCGTGGATCAACCCACTTCACAGTCTGACAGATACTTCTATTAGTTTTAGAAATTGCTTGGGGTTACCAAGGACTAATGGTTTCTCAAAACTCCCAGAAAAAGGTTGACAGATAATTTCGAAACTCTCTCAGACCTTACTGTGTTTCCAATCCATAGATGGAGGCTGAGTGACAATGAAAAAGTCATTTCCCTAATAGCCCCAAAGAAGCAGAGGAAGCACCTACAGGACCTCGAGAGGAAGAAATTCTAACTTCTATTGCACATGCATTTTGGAGTCCCTCATTTCCAAATATGAATACTTGAATTTGTTTGTATACAGTCCAAAATCTGTCTGAATATTGCATTTCTTGGGGCTGTGGTAACAGCACCGAACCAGGCAGAGTAATACATCAGAGAGCCTGCTTCAATGCAACATCTTCGGTGTTTGTAAATTAAGCACCTCACAGTTCACTGCCATTATTCAGTTTAATTTAGTCATATAGAAGTAATATCTCAGAGCTTCATGGATCAGCAAAGGTGTTTTCTGAGCTGAAAAACCTCAGCTTCCAACCATTTTAGTAAGTTCATTCCTTCCTTTCTGTGGTATCATTGCATCTGCTGACTTCTATACATGAGGAGCACACCATGAATATAAGAGCCATGCCATGCCTAGAACAGATTCTTTGTAATTGTAACAGAGAGATTGCTGTGGATCACACACACAAGAAACAGGGAAAGTGAGCTCAATTTTCCTAGAGACCTTTTAAGTTGCATAAAGAGTGAGGTGTTTCTTTTTAGGGAGAAAGAAAGATCTAGAGCTGAACTCAAAATCAGAGAAGAAAAAAAATGTACAGACACATGAATGGGCAGTCAAAAAATGTCTGACCCAATCTGAACCAATTTATTTGAGCACAAAAGCACAGAACAGGTAAAGGACTATTTTAAATTAATCTAATTCTGTGACAATGTGGATCAAAATAAAATTGTCCAGATAAATATATTTCACATTAACCAGAATGGGGTGTAAACACACATTATGATACAGAACTGGTTCTTGCTAATCATCAAGAAACCTGTAACTAGTCTGAATAGAGAAAAATGTTAAAATAAAAGTCATAATATGCAACTTGCAGAATGTGGTCCTAGGATCCAGGTACTTATGGAATAAAATATTTATGACTTTCAAGGTTTAATGTGTCTGCTAGTGGCCAGTTCTCAAAATGGGAGTGTGACAGGTAACTTCTGGCACAAAATCATCCCAAACTACTCTTTCAAAAGTGCCTCTTTAACAGGAAAAAAAAAAAAAAAAAAGTCTGTCAAAAGTATAAGATACAGATGGAAATTCCCAAAAGTTGTGTATAACTTGGATGCAATACGTATTTGAACATCAATGAATAAATACCGTGGTGCCTGGGTATGCTCATTTTACACATGATCTTGAAAATGCTGGTAACTTTCCGAAGCATTAACTGATTTCTGTGAAATGCATCAAGACCCACTATAGAACAGGGTGAGCTGTGATTAAAATCAGTCAGGAAGGGGACTGAAGAGAGACCCAAAGTGTATTTTTACATTTTTCTGTTGTCAATAAAGTGCGATTGCATGTTATTTATACAGTAGAATGTTCATGGTGAGACAAAAATGTTTAAATATTTTTTCTCAAAAAAAAAAAAAAGTATTTTTAATACTTTTATTTTTAAAGAAAACCATTTGTTGTTGTTGTTGTTGTTGTTGTTGTTGTTTTTTAATTTGAATTGAAATTCCAAAATTTTCTTCAAATCTTAAATTCTTCAACAGTTGTCTATCAGAAAAGTACATTCACTCTATAACAGTATGGCAGGTTGCAAAAGACAGAGGGGAAACAACACTGAATTTGGGAAAGATCTCTGTCCATTTCTAACTAGCACCCAATCCCTTATCTAACATGCTCACATGTAGAATAGAGTTCAATATATTCACATCTATTAAATTTTTTGGAAAACTACAAAAGTAAATAATTATTTCTGCTCTTTGTTAATTATTCTGGGTGAATCACATGAACACCCAGCTACTGCCATATCAGCACAGTCCTTCATCAAATACTTATGAGAAAGGGTTGGAATACCCACATGGAGAAATCATACTCTTCCTTGCATGTTTACTTCAAGATTGCTATGAACTTATATGGAATTGTTAAGCTAATCATATTTTTGCCAAACTGGCTATAATATAATCCACCTACGACTCACCAACTACAGAAGAAAAATTAAACAAACATTTTGCTGTTGTTAAAGTTTTTTTCTATGGGTTTGAGCTTCTGAAGCCAGAAGGTCACTTGGATTATGTATACAATGTTGGTAATTGCATTCCTTAACTCTACAAAATGCCACGAAGCTCACTATTTTCCAAAATAGCTTTGCAAACAATGACAATTACTGCCCAGACATTTTCAGACACAGCAGGTTATTGGCTTAGGCAGTGATGGAAACCCTAAAAAAAAAGATAAACATTTTGAAATGCACTGTAAATCAAATTTGTGCACTGGACTAAGAATGGATTATCTGCCTCTAAACAGCAAAAGATGTTTTCATTTGAGGAGTTTTTTCATACTTATTTACTAGAGATGATTTTGAACTGTGTCTTTGTGAAGTTTTTTAGTCTCTCAAGATTTTCAGCAGTTTCATTGTAATAAATATTCTACTATGATTAGTTATACATACTTTACTCATTACATTTACTGATGTCCAAGAATTCACTGTTTCTCAATCTTTTAATAAAAAGTACATTTTTCAGATTAAAAATTGATTGGGAACAATGCTATGTTGGTTTCTAGCAGCTCTGCAAGTATTTATAGCAGCTGCATCAACAGTCTCAACTGGGCAAATTTCTACAATGTAATTAACTGAACTCCTGACTAAGAATGAGTTTGTGAGGATTATTATATTGTGACATAGTATGTTCTGACACACTGTGGTACCAAGACAAAGAACGTAACTTTTTGCATCCTTAATTTCAGAAAGAAAGCTTCTGGACAAGAATAAAAGACAACCCAGCTGCAAATTCATACTATTGACTGTTCAAGCAGCTTTGACTAGATTCCTGATATACAGTATATGTTAGATATATGATATACATAAATACAATAAGGGAAACAAGCAAAACCAAGCTGACATTTTACACTTAACCACAGCACTCCATTTGCAAAACTCTGGACACCTTACGCAAGGTGACTTCTTTTGTAATCAAGTCATTCAAACCACAGAGGAATGATAAAAATTTAAGTCCAAAGTTTACCAAAACATGTTACCACACTCTTACCCATTTGATGTTGTAGTTGTTTGGTTGTTTCTTTTAGGTTTACTTTTTAAAGGCTTTAAGTCTCAGATGGATAACAAGAAACATATCTCTTGGTGGCTCTTTGTGATCGTGATGACCAGCTGAGAGCCAACACATGCTGTAAGTGTTTGTTTATCAACTCAGCAGAACTACATGGGACTCACCAAGCATCTGGCATTAGAGAATGCTGCTGTCTTTATGATAAGCATGTTTATGGACATCATTTTTGCAACTGCTATTTTTCATTCTCATTTGCAGTTTGTTCATCTGCTAAATACAAAATAACCAATTAAAACAGGCTATCCAAAGAGGCAGAGTTCAGCACAATACTACAAGTAATACAGAGTCACAGCTTTCCCCTTTTAACACTACATGTAACATTTCAGCAGCTCACTGAAGGGTTTAAACTGACCAAGGGCCTCTGTCTCCACTGTCCCTGTGAGGGCTCTCCACAGTATTTCACCCAGGCCCTTCACCCCCCATCCTGAGGCCTGAGCTTCCTGGGGGGGGAGCGCCATGCCATCTCCCAGAATGAGGGTTTATAAGGGTCTCATAAACTCACACAGGAGCCAACTCTTTGCCAACACAGAGCCAATTCCACCCGGGGCCTGAGGACTCCACCAATTCATCCAACCCTTTTTCCCACCGCCATCCTGGGATTCCCTCAGCCCTTCACTCCCTCCCAGCTTCTCTGTGTCATCTCTGTTACTGAGCAGCCCAGAGCCATGCCACACCATGGGTCCCCCAGCCTCACCAGCCTGCCTTCAATCTCAGCTCATGCTCCTGTGCTAACACATGGGGACCTCTCCCCGGGAGCGGGACTTCTCCCCAGGAGCCATGTGGCTGCTCACCACAGTGCCCCCTTCACTTCTCCAGATGGGAAGGGATGCCATCGGTGCAGCTGCCCAGCCTGGCCCAGGGAGTTGACAAGGTTGATGGGCACTCACCAGACCTGAAGCTTGTCTTGAAGCCAACCCATGTCCAGCTCTCAGCCTTCCCTGCTCCCGGCATAGCAGGGAGCTCAGCAGCTCTCTATGGCCACTGGCTGTGGCCCTGGCTGTGCTCCCAAAAAGGGCTGAGGGGCACCCAGTGCTGTGAGCAGGGAGGCTGGTGGCCTGCTAGCCTAATTTGATAGATGTTGTAGAAGGTTCACTGACCACAGGCAGAGGTAGCTGCCATGGCTGAAGCCACCAATCCTACAGATCATTTGTTCACAGCATGGAAGCCTGTGGTGCTGGAAATGTGTTCTGCTCATACTGGGGAAAAAGGGTTGCAGTTCCATCTAAAGGAGAAAGGGAGTGAAGGGAAGAACCCCAAAACACTAAACTGCAGTCCTAAACCCATAGTTCTCTGTAGTTTTATGTACATTAAAATTCATGATCATTAAGTCTGCAAGAAGTGGAATGAGCAGCATGGCAAATTCGTAAATCTGTGGAGGGATACTTTGTAGAAGGGTGTTAAGTGTCTCAGCATGAGATCCTTATTAGGATAAAAAGTTATTAAAAAAATCCATGCTAAGAGAATTCAGGCCATGGTCCTTTATCATTATAAGCAGTTTTACCAATAACAAAAGCAGTAACAGAAGCTGAGCTGACTTCTTAAGCCTCACTGAAAATCCTGGGACAGAATATTGTACTTCCTTGTATTTTCCCATTGCAGCTGGTACAAAAAGGCAACTTGAATTCTTTTTCCCTTTTATTTAAATGAGCAGTTTTATTCTTTGTTTCACAACAATTCTGAGCAACCCATGGTTAATTGATATGTGTAATTTATAGCTGTCATACTTCCCCTCCTCCACAGTAACTCAGTTACCAGCAGTATCCTTGACAAAATGCTTGTGAAGAATAATACATTTGAAGTCAAATGTTATCTGCTAATTGACAGGATGGTTTCAACAATGTAACCTTATCTTATGTAAATAAACTTCTAAGGAAACTTTGAGCTACAAAGGGCAAATGAGATGTTTGAGATTCCTTTTTGCTGCAGGTCTTGTTTTGATAGAGCATTTCAATAACAAAGGCTAAATGTGAAAGAGAATGAGACAAAAAGAGAGGCTCAGTTCCCTCTGTTTATATTTGTTCCTAACTCAATGTTTTTCATAATAAGAAACAAGATCTTGAGGGTGTCTTTACTGTGGTAGAAAAATTGAAATAAAAAATCTTATTTGAAAGCAAGTAATATTTTAATGTTTCTAGCATTTTCTCTTTAAATTCTTATTTAGATTTTGAATTAGTTTTTACTCTTCAACACAAAATTGACAAAAACAGCTGAAAATCAGGTTCTTTAACATACCATATAGTGTTAAGTTACAGATTGGAAAGTTGTTAATAATGCTCACATTAAAATCAAAGACAGAAATACCGTACACTGACTGTGAGACTCCACAGGCATGTGAAAAAGCAGTGAGAAAGAGGTGAAGCAGTCCCAGGAGAAAGAAGACGATGGAAGGAAGAGAAGCTCTGGCCCAGTATATGGATTCTGAGGAACGAAAGAGACAGCCCTGGAAATGGACTGCAAACTTGTCAAACACATGTAGTTGTTGTTCATATCAGGCCCTGACCCTGTCTCTAGACGCTATTCAAGGATGCTAGAATGCAGTGACCCAATTAAGTGCATTGCACTTCTGTAAAATAATTTGCTTTGTAAGCATAGCTGACCTCAAAACAGATGTGGTAATAAGAACTTAAAGTGCACAACTGAAGTTTGTCTTCTGAAATTCCAGTTAAGTCCAGGGTCTATGTCTGTACAGAGATGTAACTGGAAGACATTCCCACTTGTGCAACCTGTTACCTCAACTTACTTGAACATGAGCTGTTTACTCAATACCAATCTGTTTTCAAGAGGAGGGAGATCTTCAATCATACAGGGAAGACATCTTCATTACAAAAGATGTCATATTGTGAGATGTGATTTCAAACAAGACGAGCAATAATTTTGTTATAAATGTCGCAAAACCTGCACAGCTCTAAGCACTTTGATGTTAAAAGGTGAGTGGAGAGGGAGGAAAGAGTTAAAAAATTGCAGTGATTGCAATGTGCTGAGCACTGAAGAGACCCAATTTCCAAAAGCCATGGCTTAGCCCTTACCAGCAAGGCCAAATCTGATCCCTCTGGGTGGTCATAGCAACCAAACCCTGGAGCCCTCTCTGGCTGAGTCTTCACATCTAGCTTCCAAAACACTTCCTTTGCTATCTCAAGCTGTGATCTGATGAATTCATTCCAAGCAGGATTACTGAAGAAGTGAGATTATTTATTAAGTGATCTTGCTAGGTCTTCACTGAAAAAGTCTTACAGCTTATAAAAATGGTATCTTCCCACTCTTAATGCAGAAAGACATATCCTTTCAAGGACAGATTTCAGTAATTTTCTGACTGGCACCTATATGACCTTTGATGAGCATAAATTCTTTGTCCCATAGCCTATCCAGCTTGTGTCGGTCCTGTGCAGAAATAGAGGAAAATAAATGACATGTGGTGCTTAGGTGATACAACAGCTTTAAGGGACGGAGTATCCTTAAATGCACACCACGCTAAATTCTCCGTTGCTCAGTTTCCTAAACTGGACATGAACTCCCCTTTTAGCTGGGCCAAATATACTTGGGAAGCTACCAATTTGCTAGTGCTGTAGTGAACATTGTTATGTGGCCGACTGAGCTCTTATAAATCTGTTTGGGATTCCATCCTGATTACTGCATGCAAATGCTCTTACACCATTCTGTCTAGGACAAAGATCGGAGGGACCACACAGAAGCAATGATCCATCCTTTCCACCTAATTGTTGCTTGTGGTGAAGGGAAGACGGCCAGATAGGGTGTCGCTTCTCACAGAACGACAGCCTCAGCTTAGTAATGGCCTTCTCTTAAGACTCTTAGATTGATGACTGACTGACTCCAGATGAGACTCACAGGACTCATCCAAAGTCTATTGCAGTAAAAGTCCACAAAAGAGTCCTGGACCTTAGTTTCTAGTAATAAAAAAATAACAAAAAAGTCAGCAAAATAACCAAGGCCTGTTCAGTATTCTACAGACGGTATTTACAAGTCTGTCTCATGGATCAGATACATTTAGAGAGAACAGAGATTTTACTGATGAAGGGATATATTGAATCATGGGGTATAGCAAGATAAATCAGAGAAAGGATAAGCAGAACCTCAGGTAAAAATGGTGTCCAATGAAAGATAGCCTCCTCAAGAAATAAACTGAAAAAGTATAACAGAGAATTGCGACAGCAGGGTTGGCACTAGAAGGAAGTTCTAGGTGTAGGAAGAGTGCATTTTAGAAGACTGAAGGGAGTTTTATGTGCCAGGAATTCTGCAGTCAGCATGGGTGATGTTCAGTATAAAGTAGCAGAAGCAGGAAAGGAGAGAAACACAAGAGCATCTGTTTCAGTGTATACAGTTTGTTGTTATAATCCAAAACACAGTTGCTCCAGGGGAAAAGAATAATACTCAAAACTGAACAATTGTGGGAAACCTATCAGGTAATAATTTGCAGTGTGAATGTATGGGGGAAGCATCAACAGAGTTTTGGAATCACAGAGAAAACTGTTATTACACTGTGTAATTTAGTAAGACTATTCAACCTTAAATTTATAGTCTGTAGGGCAATAAAGCTTCTTGATAGGTAGAAATATCAGTGCCTTTGAAATAGGCAGGTTTTTTGAATCCTCCTTAGTAAACAGAAGAAGAAAAAAAAAATTACTAAATGCCTTATCAAAATATTTAAGGTTCTCTAATTGCCTTAATAACTTATTAATAGTAGTAGAAAGATTATTTTCATTAAAACAGAAGCTAGATTTTAACTTATTCTAGAGAAACAATAAATATTTAATTGGACTTGATCAGAGATTTCAATACAGGATATTTTAACTGCATCAGGTAAGAAAAGAAGCATCTGTCAACAACAGTCATCTAACCACCAGGTCTTCTGAAATGACTTTGTTCTTTATATTTACAGCTTCGGATAAACTTCAGATGAAACCTTAAAAGCTCAATGCAAGAAGGACATTTTATTGTTATTGTTGACTGACTGGTAATGAAATCATTCCAAGAAGTACAGGATAATTTGCTGCCATTAATTTCATTCTTGATCTACATTTATTGCTTAGGCTAAAATATTACTCAATAATGTACATGATCATATTTTTGACTCTTCCTTTTCCTTATTGTTTCACTTATATATGACAAACATTGCTGCTGCCAAAGACAGAATTCTGGCATAACATATAGATGTTACTTGAAAGAAAATATCTAATATATATTTTGATGCATCTGATGAAGCAAACATCAAGCATACAGAATTCTAGCAACTGTAAGTCAGGGAATAGACAACCATACCATGGGTATCATTCTTAAAAGCTGCAGTTTTATTTTACTAAATTATCTATGTTAAAAACAAATCTGTGCCTGGTGTGGAATTTCACTGCATCAAGTGTTACAATATTTTTGTTTTCATTACAAGCAGGAGAATGCATGTAGAACAAGTGTTAAGAAACATGACAATAAATTAGAATATAATTTACAAAAGCAAAAAATAATAATAATAAAGTAACAGTGTACCACATTAATACTGAGTATAAAATAATAAGCAACTAATCACAATAATACAAAGGTAATTTCAGTCTGTATTATTAAGGATATCTATGTGACATTCACTCCATTACAAAGTTCCTAATAAAATGGACTATTTTTGGGTGTATACACCTTGAGGGGTTAATCCATAGATTATTTTTGATTTGATCTTCTTCAGCTGATAGTATTGCTCAGTGGAAGTACTGGCACCAGATTGATTTCTGCATTTATTATTCTACTATTTGATTCTAGGCCTTTCATATTTATAGCCTACACAAATAGTCCTATTGTCACTAGTTAGGAATATAACACTATTTAGCTTAGATTATATAGATGGCTACAGCGTAGCAGCAGCAATGAACTGTGCTGTGGAAACCAATTATTTTTCTTTGAAGTAGGTTTCATTTGTCAGTCTCAGTCTGAAGTGTTGCTTAGTTTGTAAATCCACATACATTCTGTGTTTTGTTCCCTTTAACAATATGATTCAATGTTGCTCCAGGGAGTTCTTTAAATTCCAGCCTCAGTGCTGTTATGTTGCAGAGTAAACATGGGACTCCCTAGTGTTCTAGCACCAGTAAGAGAGCAAAATGTGTCTTTGGAAACACTCCTTACAATTTTCCTAAGTGAGGTAAAAAAAAAAAAAAAAAAAAAAAAAAAAAAGTTTCTTTTGAATACATTAAAAAACCTTTTCTTATTACTGAAAAGACACATTATCTTATAAACACAGTCATGCCCTGGAGAAAACTGGACCCTGACACAGAGAGGCTTCTTGTTTAAAGAATGCCATAGTAACGCCTTTCCCTTTTATCATATTTTTGACCTAACCAGGGCATGCTAGCACCAAGGTGTTTTGTCAAAAGGATACAGAAAGTCAATTCACTTAACAGAGAAGGACTACATACTGCCCTTAATCCATATGTGCAACTCCCAAAGGCTGTTTACTGGTGTCAGTTTTAGCAGGAGTTGTTTACACGGTGATGAGAGCAGCAGATAAGCATATGTGAATACATGCAAGCCGACTGAAAATTAATTCCACTGGTCTCAGGTGTAAGGAAGTGAAAATACTGGCAAGAGGTAGCAGATGACAGAACTTTGATGGTCATGAGTACGTGGGTTGCACAAAACCCCACTGATAGATTGTCAATATGTTGGGGGGATTTCATAGTATGAGCCCTGCTAACAACATCTACTACTCCATGCTAATTCACATTAGTAGATAGTGTGCAACACATCTGGCTTGTTCTTGGTAAAATACACTGATACACTTCAATCTCATGATATTTTGAAATTATTTTTCACTGAAAAGAGTACTTTCTTTAAAAAGTGCTATTTGAGTTAGAATTTGTAACACATTATTGTTCACATAATTTTAATTGCACTACAACAAAGGAGGCATAGTTTGACACAAAAGCACATTCATCAAGTACCTGCTGCAAACTGCAAGTGTTCAAGTACAATATATTAATATAAACAAGTACCCACTTTCCTTATCTCCTTGTTGAGTCTTGCTATTGAGAGTGAAGGGGAAGAGGAGCACTACACTAAACATTTTTATGGTAGATTCTTGAATGTGACTTGCCTAAGCAGTTTGGTTTCACATTTAAAAATGCAAAGTAATTGGTGAATATTAAAAATATGGTGATATGGAATAAGTGGAGTATGACAGCAGAATAATTGGAATAGCTAGAAATATATTGGCATCTAGCTATGAATCCAGAGGCAGGACTTCATTCCAGTCTCACACTGAAAGCTGCCTCAAGCTTTAAATATGATCCAGCTTTAAATGGGTACTTGGCCATTTAGGTCAAGGTGACCAGACTTCATTCTAGCCACCCCTTTTCCAGTGTGCCTTACTCCTGATAGCCCAGTATGCCTTTTGGCTCAAGCACACTCGACTTCTCATTTGCAGAACCTACATATCCCCAAAAATCTTTTATCTTTGGTTGTAATCCTTGTCCACTCTGATGTGGACTCCTGAACTGCAGACTCGCATATTCTTTTTGAAAAAAAATGCTCTTCCACTGTGGTATCAAAGAAGGGAACATTTGAAATCCATCTTAACTTCCAGCTTTGTAAAGAACTATTATTATTATTACAAAGTACGCTTATCTTTTTGCACTATAACTTCTTGGTATTGGAGAATCAAAAGTAATGCATAAAATGGATATAGATGCTGACAAAGTTGTTTCTTTGTGGCTAGTGATGTAAACAAAAGTGAGCTGAAGACAAAATCTTAAATTCTACGCAAACTGCACAGTAGCAGTGAAAGAGCTGGCCATATGGTCTTCACCACTATTGGAGTACCACTCCTCCATGGTATTGAAATATGTTCCCTTTTAGTAGAAATCTCAGCTTTGCTTGTACAATGGTAAGATGGCTATAAACCTGCAACACAGATTTCATTTCATTTCATAGCACACTTGTATTTCATGCACCACTGCAATAACTGTTGCACCTCTTAAAACAATGTCCCTCATGGTTGTTCTATTGAGTATAGTTTTATATATGGCTCACAGCAGTGTTCAGGAAATATGGATTACTCCAAAGGGAATTAGATGGAATGAAGGAAAAATACATTTAAAAAAAAATCTGCTCCTTAAATAACAATTCCAAGCTCATTTTATAATTTAAATTGTGGTGCTGTGTCGTGAGATAAAATAGTTAACATTTTTAAGCTATGACTTAACATTTTTTTTTGATTCTTCTTTACTTCCATAGTAGACCAAGTCATAACAGCTACATTTTAAACAGTTTTAAATACAAATGGATTCAGTGTCATTGCTAAGTCCATAATAAAAATTATTTTAATGGTCCAAGGAGGTAAACAGACTATTGGATTTAGTCAAAAGAACACAAATGTTCCACAGTAAGCTATTCTATATGTGTTGTGTGGATCTTTCCAATTTGGCATGCCCTCCTTATACTGTGTCCAGCACTTTGGATGAATAAATCCCACTTCACAGAAGTTAAAATAATATTGAAATCCTGTCAGCTGGGGCTGACCAGTGGTTACGTTTTCCACAGGGTAATGCATTTGCAAGGACGTCAATCTCATTCCACTGTGTGGCTCTCTTCGATGGACACTTTTCCACAATGGTAACAACAAGGCACATTCTCATGCTTTCTGTGGGTCAGTGTCCTTGGCAGGTCTTGCAGCACATCTGTCTGAAGTATGCTCGACTGCAGAACTTGAACTTCAGCACCAGTGGACAATATGCCACTTTGTTCACATCTTTGCACTCTAATAATTAAGGGTATTAAAGAGAAAAAGAATCAGAAATAAAAATTAAACTACAAAGAAAATTTAACATGCTTCTGCTCTACCCATCCACCTTGCCCTCTTTGTAACTACTCTTCCTTAATCATCTTAGTGCATACAGTATATTTTTAAAAGCCATAAAATCATTTGCAGGTCTTCTCTCCCAGAAATTCAGAAGTGTGCCCAATTTGTCTTGAAAAAAAAATAAAAAAATAAAAAAATAAAAATTATTGCAATAAATGACCACTTTAGACAGCTAGGAAACATGAGTCTTTTTTTTTTTTTTAACAATACTTTTATAGCTTCTTTCTCAGGAGTTATTTCATTCATCTGTGAGAGGTTATCCAAAATCTAACACAATTCACAGTATTTGGTACCATGCCTGTGCATTTGTAAGAATCCTTGAAATAGTATAAGCATTGCAGTGAACAGGGATGGAGAAAACAAAGAGTGTTACAAATCAAGGCACCAACAGTGTGAGTTCAGCAACCTGGCCAAATGTTGTACTTGAGGCTCAATTCCATGTGTCCACACTTTCTTTTACACAGGAGAAAAAGGCACTTTTATGCCTGTAATAGGCATGCAAGAGCTTTTTTTTTTTTCATATTTCCATTTTCCCTGTATGCTGGGCTTACTGCCTCAGCAGCCCTTGTCATACTGGCAGGTAAGTGTCCCAGGAAGGGAACAAGAGCTCTGTCACATGGAGCAAGGATTCCTTTCTTTCCATCCCACACCAGCTGTATCTGCAGTGACTTGTCGGTGTTCATTACAGGAGCACTGCAGGAATATGCAATGGTTCTCCTGTGGCTCAGTTTCCATTCTGTAGAAAGAAGGTGGTAATAGGGAATGGAATAGTTTGGTCTATACCCAGTTCTTAGTGTGATATGTAAGAGACATAAAGCAGTATCCAAGAGCTCTATTTTACACTCAGGTTCTACATCTCAGATTTTGCTACTGCAGATTTGCTTTTCATCGGAGTAAATATTGTGGTAGGTGTCTGATACAGGAGTTACCACTCCAGTTAATAGCATTTGTGTATTTTTTTTTTCCAGGCTGATATTAAAATAGGACTTTGGCAAGGAGCCTTGTTTTGTGGGTAGGAAAAAGGAAGAGATGTATACACAGAAAAAGCAAAACCCACAAATCTGAAATGATGTAGGAAGGATTATTTCAGAAAATAATTTGTCTCGGATGCTGTAAGTTTTCAAGGTTGCATTCGATACTTCATTTCTCCTACAATCTTTCTCACATTAAATAGGTATAAAGAAAATGTGAATAAAAAGGACTGGATCTAGCTGTACATTGAACATTATCAGATACTGTGTTGATTTACTGTCTAAAAGTGAAGACTTTAGTGAAGGCCAGGATCTTGTTGCTCAAAGGCCTGACAGAACAAAAGTCCTTGAATCCCAAGTGTCCATAAACTATGTATGAAAAAGACAACAGAGACACACAAGCCATGCAAGAAGTAATAGTGAAACAAACACAATCTGGACGTACAATCCTTCAGCTACTCCTATTTGTCTTCTATATATATATTTTTCCTCCAGAAAAGGTAGCTATGAGCAGTGGGGTTCAAGCTGCAAGGATGCTGTAGTAGAAAGTTATATGCAGATGAGACTTTTTAGTATTTGAACCTAGGAAAGCATTAGTGGCACTGAACTCAGGGTCTGTACTTAATGGTACTTCTGACAATGCCCACGTGCATGCTTTTAGCTAGACAAGTAAAAGCATGAAATGATTTAAATTTTTATTTTATTTACTCACATATAGTGCTTTCATTGTAATTCTTGACTCTAACTACCTTTTGTTTTATGCGCTATTTTTCTAATTTTTAATTCTCTATTTGAAAACAGAGTTGGATGTCAGGAGAAAAGACATTGAGCATAGCTGTTTGAAAGAGGCATGTTTCTCCATTTGTAACTACATGTGGTCACTACTTTATTTCAAAAACTCTTCCCAAAAGAGGTCAAATATATTCCAGAAATATTTCAGGTCCCTGTGTTTATTACCACTGAGAACATAGGAGAGAAAAGTAGTGACTTATAAATAAAATGAGGAATAAAAAGGTTCACTTGATCTTGATGAGATGTAAAAGTTTATTCAATCCCCCAAATAACCCCATACACACCGTGTTTAGTTAAATACAGGAAAAGCCACTAACTATATTTTTGCTAAAAGTAGGATTTGAAATTATCCCATTTCATGTTTCTTAATGTTTTTCTTCCTCTTGACTAAACCTGGACACTGTTCAGTCAGTGCCATTTGGACAGCAGTGAGACAATATCCTGGAAGGTGCCCACAACTTCTGTTTTAAATATCAGTTTTGAAATAGATACAGAGGTTGATGAAGTAGCCTATTCTTCACAGGACTGTCATTGAATGGAAGAGGTTTAGCAGAGCTCTTTTTGTTCCTAGTAACTACTGTTAGCAAGTTTCAATAAAAGACATATATTAATCTCTCCTTTCCTTGTCAGATAGACAATATTATGATACCAAGTATCATATTACAGTAATAAAGCAGAGAATGTCACAGTGCTGTCAACTAAAGAGACTGCAAAGGCTTACCACAAAAAATACAAGGGAAACTGAAATGACATAAACATAGATTAAATAGTTTGTCATGTAAAGTTTCAGGTGGCATTTAGCAGTCTAGATTCAGCAGACATACATACTTAGAGAATAAAATCATTCTGAATACATTTCAAATCGTGTGGTACATGCTGTCTGGAGCGCAATTCCAGCTTTGAATGTAATGGTACTTAGCAGCTACCTCAAAACCTTATCTACAATGTTCTAAATCTCCAGTGAAGAGTTTACTGAAAATAAAGAGCTAAAGGAGATGTTTAATGTGACAAGATACATGTTAATTTTCTTTTACTAATCCTATATAACCAGAATTTTTACTATTATTTAATGTAAACAACCTACACTTTCCCCAAGAAAGCACTTCCAAACTTTACCAATGTGATCATTACACTTGCTGAAAAATGTGCTGAAAAATATGTACTTTCTTATCTTGGGTTAGCAAAACTAAGTTGTTCAGAAATTGATGAATGGGTCCCACTGGCTAGCACTAGAATTTGGGGATTGAAGGGAACCAGGAAGTTCACTGCAGTTTGAAATAGGAAGGGAATTCACTCAGCAAGCCTAACCCTTCTGCAAAGCAATGACTGGTTGCTGAGGGTGCTTTTCCCCACAGTGGAGCCCGAAGCACAACACAATAATTCTGGATGGCATGCAGACTAAGTCCCTATGTGCAGGCAGATAGGCACTGCTACATACGTGCACAAAGAGTTGTCAGCTTCTCTTTTATCTAAGGATTTTTAAGGCCAAAGTACAAACAGAAAATGTGCAATACAGGCACATTATTTTGCGAATACTCAGTTTGTGCTTCTTATATTCAGTATTTAATAGTTCTGAAATGTTTATAAATTAGGATTTATATTTAAGAAATGATTACAAAAATATTGAAAAAAATAACTAGAAAACATTTTTTTGTCTTACTTTGGGATAAGGCACCCTTATTATTTCATGGATTGCAGCTAGGTTCTTCTGAAAGGATGTAGGTATTTTAAATTTGTAAGTAAATTCTGAGATTATGTTTACTTCTGAGCCATTTGAGCCACTTAACCACTTACAAATAATCAGTGGTTTCCAGTAAAGACCTTCAGTGTGGGACAAAAACAAAAATGGGGTGCTAAGTGGCAATATGACTGTCTTTCTATTGGACAAGATTGTCCTAGCATCTTCTTCCTTTTAATTACTCCTAGGACTAGTAAAGTACCATGCTAATGATGCTGCATAGCTGTCACTATGGAGCTGGCCAAAGAGCTGAAGTCCAGCTGGAATACCATGTAAGTGTTTTTCACCTTTTTTCATTCTGTGGATCCCAACAACGTTCCAGTGAAGGTCTGGGTCTCTGGAAAACACTACAGCCAACAGACTTGCTTTTCATAGCTACCCTGCACAGCTCTTCTTTAAATAAGTCCATGAACATTAAGTATCCATATATCTCAGACAGAAAATCCCAGACAGAAAAAACAGATCGCCTTATTTTCCTGGTGTTAAAGAATTACTAACGCAATGACTTGACCTTTTCATCTTGAAGAGGAAACTAAGACTTAATCATGCACACTTAAAAATATTTTACTACCTTCATTACTTTGGAAAAAAGACAACTTCTGTGTTTGGAAATAAAATAACAGCTAGCTGTTGAGCTTAAAGGAGAGGAAGTTTCCTACATTGATAATAATTGCCTAGGGATTACTTAAGAGTACTAAACATAGCAATGGAAATTAAAGTGACCAAGGAAAACTCTATTATGATGACGTATTTCTAATGAAAACATGGGATGATGAGTGTCTATTTAAAGTTAAAAACTCCAAGTGACAAATTGCTCACAATCAATTATCAGTGTATTCCTAGGAAGATTTTAGTATGCTCTCTTTCATTAAGATGTCTACATTGACAGACTTTTATGACAATTTTGAAGCTACGGTGTGAGCCTAAATGGATACAGAAGGTTATTACATGAACGTCAAATAAGGAAAGACTAGCCTTTTTTTCCTTTTTTTTTTTTTTCCTTTTTTTTTTTTTTAAGTAAAAATCAGAGCACTTGTTCCATATAAACAGGACATCAACCTACAGTACAGTTGGAGAACCACTGCAAAAGCCACTCCATTTACATTAATTATGCTAAAGGAGTAGTGATATTGAGATTGTCAAGTGAAGCACTCACAATTTGGGGAATACTTCTTTTAAAAGAACTACAATTGTTGTGCAATGTTTCGTGATTTCAATGTTTCGTGATTTATTATGATGATTTTTGACTGCTTTTTCCCTTCCACACAAAATGGAATGTAATCATCTGGTGAACAACTATTCTAGATTTTTATGATCAGCAAGGAAACTTTTTGCTGCCTAGCACTCAAATTCTACTTTGAAGACAGAATTTCCCAAGAGGTTTACACGGGGAATTTATGAGTCCAGACCTGGAACCCTTCATAAACATTAACACACTTATTTTGACATTATTATCTAATATATCTGTAACATAAATTATGTTATGATGAAGACAGATAATGGTCTGATTAAATTAGTTTGTATTGTGTAAACATACTGAAATTATTTCAAACAGGCATTATGAATACAGGAAATTCAAAGTTAATTAGAAGAAGCTGATAAGTCAGTCAAAGTATAAAAACAGAATTGTTACACCATGTAGCATTAAATGTTTTTCAACGAACATGTGATTAAATAATTTTGCCTGCTCCACTGCTGAGTGAGTACAAACTCAATGGATTAAGAAACATATCATGTTATCCCTGCTATCATGAACATTTCCATTCACCAATACAAAGACTGGAAGATTAATGACACAAAATTATAGCAATTTGTCCGTGGCTACATATGGTTTGTTTGCTTGTTTGTTTAAACAAAGAACCTGTATGTAGCATGTAGCTTCTCACTGACTTCACCTTTGAACTACATCGACTAATTAGACAATAATTGCAAAAAAATTAAGTCAGTCTGGGCAACGATTTAATGTAGATTTCTAATAATAAATGAATGCAGTAATACTGACCACTTCACTCTTTCTTTGTTTTCACTCAGACTACGTTATCTTAAGATGGCAAACTTACCTTCCGTGTTGGAAATGGGAGTACTGTCACATTTGCTTTCACACTGCTGCATTGATGGAGGTCTAAGTGTTTCTGGACACTCACTAGATGCTTGTCCGGTATATGAGAGGCACTGTACTGTTCGCATCTGTTGCCCAAGACCACATTGTGCAGAACACTAAAAATAAGACAGAAAAAAGTAAAACAACTCAGATTCAACTTTTAATAATAAAGCAAGACAACAGGAGAGCAGTCAGGAACAAATGTGCACATTAGCCTATGTACACACAGGCAATTTTCTAGGTTAATACAGAAAATTATTTTCATAAAATATTTAGGATGTTTCTTTTCTGACAGTATACAAGCATTTGTCTTTCAAAGAAAATAAAACAGTGCAATGTTAGCTTCTTAAACTGCTCAGATTTGAGGTAAGAGAATAAAATTTACACTATTTCATATATCATGTATGAGGTTAAGTGCCTATTTTCAATAGAGAAATCATCTAGTTTAGAACAAAGAGAAGAAAAAAACAAGGACAACAAGAATTCAAATCTGATAACAGAATTTTTCTAGGAACAAAGAGAAGTATCTTTCAAACAAAAATACTTTGTGGTTTCCAAACGTTTTTGAATTTCTGTATCTAAACAGTGGTTTTGAGACTTAGATCAATTTAAGATAAAAATGTATCTGAACAACTAATGTAAAAGAAAAGATGGACTGCATATGAATTATACTGTAATACCACAAACGATTGTTTCCTGATTAGTTAATCTCCTGAAGTGTTTTATTTTCACTACAGGCAAATTTATCAGCAAACTTAGAAAATATCAAGTTATACATGTATCATAATTAATATACACGTATCATAATTTATCATAATTAAGATTTAAAAAAAAAAAAAAAAAAAAAAAAAGAAACCCAGTACATCCCATTTAGGAACACTCCATAAATGGCAGCACCATTCAACCTGTGCTGTAATAATTTAGAACCTCAATAATTAAGCATACTTTATACAAAACTATAAAAAATAAAAAATAAAAAAAAATTAAAAAAAAAAAAACCTCAGTTCTTTGGGCTGCTATGTATCTTTCTGTACAGTAAAATATACTAAAATGGCTTTGTATTTCCATGAAGTTTCTCAAATTAAATTCTATATGTGTTAAAACTAAACTTGCAACATTGCTGTATTGCAAATTCCCCTTCTATTAAACTTTAGTAAGGACTAGTTCATTTTTAAAGCATGCATATGGAAACTCATGCAGCAGAAACCAGATTATTGTCAACAAATCCTTTATAGTTCAGCCGACAATAATCACTCTGCACCATATTTCAATCTGAAATAAACTGATTGAAGCTTTCGCTTCAGTCATGGGAACCATCCCTTATTCATTTCCAGTAACACATTTATGCTTAGTAGGTGGTAGAGCCTGATACTTAATGAGTAGGAGACTAACAGCAGTAAATGTTTATATGGACTATCTTACCTGTCCCCAGTCTCCAGTCACCCAGCGAGGAGGAGGACATCGACCTAAACTACAGCGGATGCGGACTGGAGGTTTACTTTCCTCTTGGCATTGAGCAGCTGGAAAAGTTTTTAAAAGATCGCTGCTTTTGCACAGAACAATTCGGTGTTTAAATCCTGGACCACACTTTGGCGTGCACTGAAAAAATATTGGTACAAACAAATAATGAAAATTCCAGTAAAAGGTCAGTACAAGTTTTAAGAAATAGTATGGAGAAGTTGAAAGATATATTTATGTTCTTACAAGTAAACTATAATTTTCCCAAAATGGTAGTTTTAAAATTATTACAAACATGAACAAGCTGGCTGATGACTGCTTTATTAAGTTAAATCTTTTATAAGTTTAATTTAATAAAAGTACATTTCCTTTGCTATTTATGTGTCTCTATTATTTGCTTTTGTACATGAAAACCTTTAGGTTAGGTTTAAGATAAGCACTTTGCTGTAAAGTAAAAAGCACTGCCACATGCATCATTATTATGAAACAAACTTGAGTGTAATTATTTCAGAAACAAAGTAGAACTCAGTTCTACTTTTTTTAACACAAATCTTGTACACGCTAAGCATATGTCTACTAGAAAACTAGGAGAAGGAGGGAAGGAAGAGAAGAAAAATCTGCCTGGCTGAAATTAAGAAAGAATTAAATATTGATGCTAAATAGAGATCAAAAGAGAATGACAATGAATATGTCAGGTCCGCCGTGTCATAATCATAACTTATTTTGGTCCAAATTCTATGGAATATTGCATGTTTTCTGGAAAAAAAATCAAATAACATGTATAAATCCTTAAAGCAGGAACTGGAAGCAAGTACCCCTTCCTAGCTCAGTGCTTAAAAATTACTTGCATTCAATCTCCTCTTCCTGGCAATGGAGCATTCTGTGAAAGCCAACAGGAAAGAGAGAGAAGGCTGGAAGGACCTACCACCATCATAAGGGTAGTCTACAGATTTGTGATCAGTTCACTTTGAGAAACAGCAGGAGACAGAAAGACTTGAACCTCAGAGTTGCAGAGGGTTGTGTTCTGCACTTTGGGTGGTACATTCTAAAACCTGAAATACTATAAAAACACAAATAGCAAGCTATCACCAGCTGAAAACTCAGATCGTTAGACATGCTGAAAGAATGTCTTCTTAATAGAGGCCTTTGGAGAGGATATGTGGAGAAATATCTAGCATGTGAATCACTGCGTGACTTTGGGAAGAGGTTGGCACTCAGCTTCTCTTATGCATCAAGACAGGCAGAAAGTCGAACTTCCGATAATCAGTTAAATAAATGTCAAAATCCAGTGTGCCTATGGAATTTTATAATCCCAAGAATATAGTAGCAAATAAACAAGAGTTTGAGGATCAGCACTGGAGTTTAGGTGTATCTTTTTTCTAGTCTTGTTTGAAAACATATTTTTAAATCTATGTCTAAACTGCAACTTGAGGAAAATTTTTCAGCTACTTATACCAAAAAAACTTTTTGGAGTTACTCGTAGTTAAAATTCCACTAAGATGGACTACACCCTGTACCCAGAACTGAAAGCAAAGTAAGGAAACAGGCTGTCTACAATAATACTGAATCACCAAAACTAAAAAGCATCAACAGAAGTTAACACAAATGTATGTCTCCAAAGCATGTGAAAGACAAAATACCCATTCAAAGAAAAACAGAAAATCATGTTCCCCACTATCACACGCCTGTTGAATTTTTGACTCAGCGGAAGTCATGACTAACAGTAATGTGAATGCAAAATAAATTTACTTGTCTCTGATAAGGTTCTTCCCAAGAAAACTTTATTTTTTGCTATTTTATCTAGAAATATATAGAAGTAATTTACAGTGTGCAGAAGAACTCACCTCAACTACTTCAAAGTATTAAATTTTTTAAGTTGATATTACCCAAGAATTATAGAATCATATCACATCCCAAGCTGGAAGGAACCCACAAGGATCATTGAGTCCAACTCCTGGCTCCACACAAGACCACCCCAAAATCAGACCAGATGTCTGAGAGCTTTGTCCAAACACTTCTGGAACTCTGACAGCCTTGCACCCTCTGGGTGCAGAACCATTCCCTAACCCCCAGCCTGACCCTCCCCCGTCCCAGCTCCATGCCGTTCCCTTGGGTCCTGTCGCTGTCCCCAGAGAGCAGAGCTCAGCGCCTGCCCCTCTGCTCCCCTCGTGAGGGAGCTGCAGGCCACCATGAGGCCTCCCCTCAGCCTGCTCTGCTCGGGGCTGAGCAAACCAAGGGGCCTCAGTCACTCATACATCTTGCCCTCTAGACTCTTCACCATCTTTGTAGCCCTCCTTTAGACACTCCTTTAGACATTCACAAACAGTTTTATGTCTTTCTTATATACCCAAAACTGCACACAGTACTCAAGGTGAGGCCACACTAGCACAGAGCAGAGCAGGACAATCCCTTCCCCTGACCCAACCAGCTAGCAGCGCTGTGCCTGGTGCAACCCAGGGTACAGAGTTGATCCTTTTGCTGCCAGGGCACACTGCTGGATCATGTTCAACTTGTCATCAACCAGAACCCCGAGATCTCTTTCTGTGGGACTGCTCTCCAGCTTCTTGTACCCTAGCCTACACATATAGCCGGGGTAGCCCCATCCCAGGTGCAGAATCTGGCACTTACTCTTGTTAAACTTCATATGGTTGGGGATTGCCCAGCCTCCCTAGTGTGTCAAGCTTTCTCTGCAAGCCCTTTCTACCTTTGGCAGAGTCAACAGCTCCTCCTAATTTAAAGCCATCCACAAACTTCCTAAGTATGCCTTCAAATCTTGCACCCAAGTCAATTATGAACACATGAAAATGATCTGGCCCCAAAAAGGCAACCTGTGGAAGCCCACTAGTGTCTGGCTGCCAGCTAGATGTAACCCTATTTCCTACAAACACTCTGAGCCCAACCCCCAATAGCCAGTTGTTTTGTCTAGCTGTATGCTGGACATCTTGTCCAGAAGGATACTGTGAGAAACAATATTGAAAATTTGACTGAAATCCAAAATATTACATCTATTAGCTGCAATGATTACACTCTGCTAGACAAGCCACTGTCAGTTTTAATATAGGTGTGGGTATTTTTATAGAAACACAGTATCATAGAATGCTTTGGGGTAGGAAGAGACCATCTAATTCCATGCCCCCTGCCATAGGCAAGGACACCTTTCACTACACCAGGTTGCTCAAAGCCCCATCAAACCTGGCCTGAAACACTTCCAGGGCTCCTGCCCTTCTCTTAAAGATATCAACTAATCTCTATGTTTACAAAATAAATTTGTTTCTCTGTCCTACAAGATAGAAAATTTCTTGTTAATTAATTTATTGTTCATTACCATGTAAAGTAAAAAAAAATGTAACTATACTGATGCTCAACAACTACATTAGTATATGAAAGATTTTAAAAATTTCTTAATTTTACCTAGTATTGCTTATTTTTCATATAAAAGCAAAGCTTTAGACCTTGCATTCCAGAGAAATGTAGCAAAATTTTCCACTGGCTTCAAGGGAAGCACTATTTGACTCTTCTATTTTCACTCTTGTTTTCTGTACAAAAACAGAGGCAGCATTTTCATGCTTCTGTCAGAAAATCATATAAATATATATATATTTGAAGTATATTACTAAAGGGATTTATATATATATATTATCTTTCTAGGAACACTGAGCAGAAAAAAAAAAAGCTTTTTTCCTCATTATATTAAAATGTTATCATCAGGTAAAATTTGTACAAGAAAGAAGTCAGCACTTTTTCACAACCAGATGCTTAGCAGAGCTTTAACCTTTAGATGAGAATATTTGTGTTTAAAATTATAACACATTCCACCTCTATAAAAGGTTGGATGTGAAAGCTCCTATGTTGACATTTTCAACGATGATATAACAGTCAGTAAAGTCTGCAGAAAGCAGCAACAAGGGAATGCTTATATTTGATAGTATTTAGAACATATATGTATGGCTCCATAATTTGTCAAATAGATACCACTACATGTTAGTATTGAGACAATGTCCAAATATTCCAACCAGAAATGAAGTACCATGGTAATGGTCACAAAGAGCTTAAAACTATCAATGCCACAGATATGATGTGCGTTTTCAACTGAACATCCTTTTCTACTCATCCATTCTTTCCTTCTAGCTCCTTCCCCTTCTGCTCCTTCGAAGTCAAATTCATTCTTGACAAGCTGCAATATGCTATATACTTTTTTAGATAAGGACAAGAACCATTTAAAATATTTTCTGCCTTGATTTAAATTCCCTATTTCTTGTGTGAAATGCCAGCCAACAGTGGGGTAAAAAAATACTGTTCCACATGTAGACCAAGACATATTTTAAAATTCACTGTGTCATTTCATGAAGTCCTGCTCTAAACTGATAAAAGCTTCTGAAATAAATGTTTCTTCCTAGAGGTTTCAAGATATACAACTGATAACTTTTTATAGAATCAATTAAAAAATATATATCTGTTATGTTAAAACTGTATAGAACTAGAGACAGATCCAGGTACAATCTGTGAAAGATATCTGTTTTATGATATCAAATCATTTACAAAACCTGGTACAAATAACAGGAGGTTTAGAACCAAAAACATCTGTATGATAAAGTACCGAAAACAAAATAAAAGTCAGAAGTTCACACTGTATTTTAAAAAAAAGAACTTTCTTTACATATAAGTTCACTAAAATGACAATTAACTCCTCATGAAACAAAGCCAAACAGTTGAAGAGTATAGCATAGTAACACATTTTCTTTTGTTCAAAGAAAAATAATGTACATAATGGAGAAAAAAGTCTACACAAGTAGTTTCTTCATCTGAGAAGAACGCATGGAGATTATATAGGCATGAGATCCAGAAAGGAAGGAAATGAACCTCAACACCTTCTATGGTAGCTCACAACACATGAAGATATTACTACTTTTAAGTTCTGCCATAATGTTTAGACTATTATTACTAATAATGAATGAAGACTCCATTATTGGAGGTATCAAAAGCCAGCTGGACATGGTCTGGGGGAACTGATTCTAGGTGCCTCTGCTTGAGCAGGACAGTTGGACAAGATGACCTCCAGAGGTCCCTTCCAATTTCAACTGTTCTATGATTCTGTGAACCTGTATTAAAAAATATGGAAAGAGCTGATCAGTACTACAAGTATGGCCACTCAGAGTAAGGCTGGTAGGCCTCCTTCTTCATGCTTTGAATTTCCAGAGGTTGTAATGATTTTTGGAGATAAAACTACCCGTGGATAGAAGAGATCTGTGCAATCACAAGCACAGTAACCTTCCCGATTGTTTAGAGTGCTTTATAATTTATTTTGAATGAAAGACTGTTTCAAGACAAGCAAGTATACAGGAAACGGGATATAACGAATAATGGGTTTATCATTGATAGATTATTCCAGTTTACTCCAACAATTTTTTTATTTTATTTTTTTTTTTTTCAGAAAGAGGAAGCATAAGATTTCTAACCTCTGGCCTCCAGTCAAGTGGTTATCCTCAATGGTGTTTCAGAGATGCTATCTGCAAAGACCTTATAGGATCAGTCATGCGACTGGATCTAATTCATATTTCTTCATAGTTTACTTAATGATAGATACTCATGCAACAGTGGTTTAATTTGTTGTGTTACTGAAATTACAGAAATTAGCAGCTAGCACAAGTAACTAACTGACCTTGGTGCTAAAGAGGTATGCTTTAAAGAAAGAACCGGAAACCCTGAGGACAAGAATAACTAAAATGAAGTGAAATTTGACAGTACAAAAAGAACCCTTACAGTACAAAGAGAAACATTAAAAAACAAACAAACAAACAAGAATCTCTATTTAAACTGGTAAATCACTAACTGAAATGAAAAAAAAAAAAGGAGGATAAAGTTATGGATGTACTAACAGAATGTAAGATAGCTTAACTAATCATTATGTGATGTTTGTGGAACAGAAAAAGGTATACCAATACACCATATGTTATAGTTATTTTCAGTAGAGGCAGGAAACAAAATAACAAGGCACATACAAAATCGCCTTTGGGGTAATATGTAGAAATACATATAGACTTCAAACTGAAACATGAAAGCACAATGTGATCAGGGTAAATTCCTTTTTGATGAATAATAGCTGGAAAAGAAGTAGGGTTTGTTTCAAAACAAAGGGTTTGTTTCAATAACAAAAGCAAACGTACAAACTGGTATGGAATTGGAATATTTCTTGCAATTCAAAAAGTGAAATTCAGGAATAATTTTCCAAGAAGCAGTATGACAGCTCCAAATTAATTATTTTTAAAACACTGTTTAATCCATTTATCAGAATAATTATATTATATTGCTGCATTTGACAGCAGGGCCATAGACAGGAAAACCTTACTTGTAAGTACTACAAAGGCTACATTGAGATAAAAAGAGAGGTGATATAAGAGTCCAGGACAGATGGATCTGAAAAAATATGGAGCCATTTTTGCATTGTGATTTGCATGTGATGGAGTACCACTCAAATATATCACTGAACCAATCTGTCTTCTTTCAGCTGCACTGGTTAACATCCTTCAGGTTTAATACTTGAATCACTATAAGGACTTATGCTGAAACAGAAATCACCGTATTGAACAAAAGATGCTTTCTTCAGTTAAGAGAATACTAATTTTCAGGTCTGCCTCTTAGGGCATGTTGCTAAAAAAGGTGATGCTTTACATGAGCATGGCTACTTCAGAAAAAAAAAGTCTTGCAGTTTACTCTGGATTTTGATAGTATAATCCCATCAACTCTTCTCTCCGGCTATTTTCCCATTCAAGAAACAATGGAAATGCAAATTGACTTTTTCTTTAAGATCTGATACTGAAAGCTTATCTAGTTTTTTTTTTTTATTATTATTACTTTACTATTCTATTTCATATTTTACTATTTTTCTATTATGATTAATAGCAACAGGTCATAATCGTTTGACAAAATAACAGAACTGCCAACACAGAAGAAAAGAAGAAAGAAATATGAATGACAAAGACTGCTTCAATAATCCAAATCATTCAGGTTTTGAATTTTTCATTAATAATTTACATTTTGAGCAGCAGTAGGAAATGCAGCAATATTCAGTGGTCAGAGTTCTTGTCTTAATGAGTTTACATAGCAAAATTTCCTTACTTCTGACCAGTCCAAAGCGACCCACTGTGGGGGACAGGACTGATTGTTACAGGGCTCTTTTTCAATAGGCCGGTGTGTTAAGCAGTTGGTATTGTCCAGTGTCTCTTCCTCAGAAGGTCCAATCTTTCTGATGCAGAGAACTGTTCGTGAACGCATTCCTCCATCACAGGTCTTACTGCATTCTGACCAATCCCCTATAAACCATCTGGACAGAAAACGTTAGGAAATTCTATTAACACGTCAGAAATTGATAAGATAATTGAACAAACCCATAATCCAAATAGTTTAAATTACTAAAACTAAATCACTGTTAACAATACATCTATTCAGAGTGAAATAAAGTAGAAACTTAGGTTCTTTTCACTTAACTTTTTAATTTATGCCTTACTGCAATCATATCTTCCAATAATAATACCACTTCATATTTTTCTAGAGCTGCAATTTCCAACCTAGACTACAGTAGTTAGAAAGGACAGTTGATACTGACAAAACTTCAGTTACTCAAGCAGATTTGCACTGGACTTGCATGACATTACCCATCTGAAAGTGGTTTGCAATTGCAAATGTTTGGGAACCACTGCAGTAGGTTAAAAAATATGTTATAAGCCTAGGTGTTTGCCTTTCTCATATCATTACAACAAAATGAAATTTCATCTCAGAATCAGTCTGAGAGTTGAATGCTATAGCATGTTGTCAACATGCCAAAAATGCCAGGTATGTCAGTTCCTGGATGTATACTTGGAGTGGCCTTGTAAGATGTCATTGTCTGAAGCCTCAGCCAAAAGTATTTGCTGCTGCACTTTGTGTTACTGAATGTATTCTATTATGAACCTGAATCAATGAAACAATTTTTCTTCTGCTAATTTTGAGCCCAGTAAGACAGAGTGATTCAAACATATGCTATATTCTGTCATTATCCCAGTGAAAGAGAATTAATTTGTGATTCTCAACAAACTTATGCTTTTACAATGCCAGGGAGAATTAGAAGGTCTTCAGAGCTTTGGAGAGGCTATATTGTTAATTATTAGTTGATACTATGATTTGCTCAAGAGTATTCTCAGATACCTTTTATGTTTATACTCTATCACAACAGAGTGCTATTCACCTTTTAGGAAAAGAACTATGAAACAGCCCAAAAGATCCAGAGATAGTCCTGTATCCTTTCTTAAAATCTGGAATTTTAGGCATCACTTATTGCAATGTGAACAAACATAGTCTTTGCTGTTGTTCAGAAGCCTCAAACATAATATAACTGGCATTCACTATGTGGAGTAACATAGGTCTTTTCATTTTCATAGTTCTTGGTAATCACAAGAAGAAAATCAGAATTGTATTAATTAAGAACAGGAAATATCTGGCCACTCTGTTTAAAGAGTAAGCCTTACCGACTGATAGATTTTCCAGCCAAAATGATCAAACTTCTCAGGGCAACTATCTCAAAAGACAACCTCTTTGAACAACCTCTTTCTAGAATACTTACAAAATTAAGGAATCAAGAATACTTTCTTAGGAGTTTGGCACTTTGTATTCACCCTGTGGGGACCATCAGGGTGAAGACAGATATGGGATCAGCTGTTCTGACATACACAAGTATATGCTTATATATGACTTACTACCCACTTTCTGAACATTGCTGAGTTGGTTTTTACCATGTTCACTGATTTCCCTGCTGTACTGAATGTATAATCTAGAATCATCCTGCTTTGTGGTTTCTTTTCTTTTTTGTTTGTTTTTGAACTGACATTTAAAGAACAAACCAATAACAAAAAAATGTATGTCAGAGTAACTATATTATCACAATTTTGGACATGCTAATTTTTGAACTATTAAATCACACAAAGGAACGGAAAGGGATTTGTTTGGTAAAAAGGAACTGACAAAACATGACCACTTCCCAAGTTCTGTTTTCAGGTACATGGTGTGAGAGTTCAGTTAGTGCACTTACAGCCACACTAAACAGTATTATACAAGCAGCATACGTGTAGGATAAGCACATATTTACAGATAAACAGTGGGGACATACAGTTTGTAACAGACATATAGAAGAGGCCACAGTATTTCCTTATTTTGTGATATCTACACTAATCAGCATTAATGATTTTCACACCCAGTTAAACTGTATGTACAAAATATCACTGAACTTAAGCTAACCAGAGCTTGAGAATGAACAAGGCCTGATACAACAATACAATACTGTACCTCTCATTTTTTATCTCAGAAAGGAACTCTTGTGCAAATGCTGAAATTATTTTCCAGTGCAAAATATCACAGCTGTTTCTAAACAGTTTTTGTAGTAAGATTAAGCTATGCTATAGGTTCTTGCCAAATTTTATTTTTGAACAAAAGAGCTGCTGTGTTTTTAATTATCTTTTCAATATATAGCAAACAGATATCCTTAAATATAAAACAAAATAGACTTAACCAAGTACGCACCTAATCCTAAAGGCACACAGTATTACTGTATAATGCTGAGAATCCTGAAGAAGACAAAGTTGTTTGATGTAACTATTACCAGTAATGGTTTGTCTATTAAGCAGTTTCTAGGTTTACCATTTCCAATCTGAACACTTCAACCCAAATTTTAAAGTCAAATACCCAAAAATACAGTAAACATTTAGTATAATGGGAAAGTAAGCCTCCCCTCACCTCCAGATTCTTCTGTCATTAGTTTAAGAATGTTCTCCAGTTCTGTTCTGAGCACTAGGAACCACACCTTACACCTCCACCTTCAGAAACTGTTTGCCAGTATCTTTTTACTTACAGTGTCTGTGTTGCTTTGTGTAGTTTGAATGCCAGTTTCTCAGTCAGATCAGACCTCTTCTAGGATGAATTATGTTTCTTTCACAACTGATTCGAGAGGAACTAGAAACCATAACCAAAACCCCGAAACAAATAGCATCTCTAGTAGGACAGATCTCTAATGCTAGATCAGAATTTTAAGCATACTCGGTCAATAGGATTTATTATATATTACAACGGCTTTTCTATCTATGCAAAACAGATCCATCTTAGTGATAACTGACTTACTCAGGTGGGCAAGGCTCAGTGTTGCAGGCTCTTTGGTTTTCTGGAGGCTTACTGTCAGGGTCACAGTAATTGTTTTGTACAACGGAGTTGTCATCCAGTCTTTTACACACCACCTCTTGTTTCTGCACACCTTAGGATGGAATTAAACACCATTAATTAATCATTCTTACTCTTCTGCTTGTTGAATAAAAGTGTATTTCACCTGTTGATTATTAATCCTGCTATCCCTCTTTAACTGGTTGAATGCTTCAAGGATGTGAATTCCAATTGACTGAATGCCCCTGACCACACAAAATCTTTCATTTTCTTTTAATTTTAGGCCACCCCACTGAGAGGATCTTAAATTGCTGTTGTGTTCTAAAACAAAGGGAATATATTTATAGATTTACTAACAGATTGTTTTTATTTGTGTATTGCAAAAAAAAAAAATAAACAACCTCCATTTCCATCTAACCTCCCATCTTGGTAAAAGACACTGATTTCCAAAGAAAATATCACCAAATAGAATGTGGTCACCCTTCACTGCAGAATTATTATGTGCTCTGGTTTAAAATAAGACAGCAATACTGGAATACAGTGTTGCAATTTTATATGTGTCGTCCTATAAACATTTTCTTCATTAAAATAATAGAAGTATTATTCATTCTGAAAGATGAAGTTTGTCTTTGTGAATGCTCATTTTGCCTGTCACTCCCAGCTCCTCTCTCATTATGTTAACCATCAACAGGCTGTTCAGAATTGATTATTGCTCCAAAACGTAATGGCATACCATTGTCAAGACAGCATTGCAAGGTAACACTTTAGGCAGATTTTCTACTTTTTATAAAACAGAATCTAAAGAAAGCCATTAAAGAACCATTGATATATGATAACAACGCAGCTCCAAGCATTGCTGAAAACAGTGGTACATGTGGCCTTCTCTCTGTTTTTAGAACAAGCTTTATGTTTGCTAGCATAATACAACTGTGGATCTGCAATTCATATTCATTTCTTACTGAACACAAGTGGTCATAGTACTGAAATAACAGGATTATTTGTACAATACAAATTGAAAAAAAGCCCTAAAACATTCTTAAAAACAGAAGCAATTACTTAACTTTTTCCAAAATCTGAGATGCATACAAATACAAATGCATTAAAACATCCTGGCTTCAAATATGTGCCAACTTACTTTACAGCCTTGTCTCTTTTTAAGACAAGCATTTTATAGGAGATAGACATGTACAGTAATAAGATTAATTACACAAATGTGGTTTTCAGACACTAAACAGCCCACTTACCTTTCAATTGTTTCTTTTGTTATCCATTATGGACAAGAACCAAATCTTTGGTTCCTAAGATTAGACCTATATGGAACTTAGGTATTTATTTCCAAGTAAGTCAAGCCTAACCTGGAGATGCCTGAAGTTTGGCTAATAAAGCATACTGCTTGGCTACAAACAGAAGCGTCCCAGTCTAAGCACAGAAGCATTGTCTCTTTGACGTTACGAGACATACAGGATGTGAGACATATGTCTCTCTGACGTTATGCACAAAGAACGTGGAGAAGAGAAACCTCATTTTTCACTATAGTCTTGAAGATGGCATGTACTCTTTCATGAAGCCGCAGATCCAGGAGCAGTAAGTTTGATCATACAGTACTTCTGTGACTAGTTAATTTAGTCAGCTACATGGCAAGTCTGCAGTTTCTAACTCGTGGGTTATTCCTGTTGTTGTCCAATTACAGTCTAATGTAAAATGTAGAAACCATCTTGAGAGCAAGACCTGCCAGTGCTAGATGAATGTCTTCTTGCCACTGGACCCATGAGTCTTGCATCCCTGGCTACACCATGACCCGGAATACTTGTTTAAAAAGTCCTCATTTTCCCTACCTTTTTAGATTTTTTGACTATTCTTTGGCACACAGCTAGAGTACTTTTCTGGAGATGTAGTCCCAGTTGAAATCTCTTCATTCTGAAACTGGGAATTGCTATTTAATAGGCAACTGTCGTTGCATCCTGAAAAATATAGTTACTACCACTTACACAAAAACAGAGTCTTGTTAATCCAAAATAGAATCACAGAACTTCTAGGTTGAAAGAGACCTCAAGATCATCGAGTCCAACCTCTGACCTAACGCTAACAGTCCCCACTAAACCATATCCCTAAGCTCTACATCTAAATGTCTTTTAAAGATCTCCAGGGATGGTGACTCCACCACTTCCCTGGGCAGCCTGTTCCAGTGTCCAACAACCCTTTCAGTAAAGAAGTTCTTCCTAACATCCAACCTAAACCTCCCCTGGCTCAACTTAAGCCCATTCCCCCTCGTCCTGTCACCAGGCACGTGGGAGAACAGGCTAACCCCCACCTCACTACAGCCTCCTTTAAGGTATCTGTAGAGAGCAATAAGGTCGCCCCTGAGCCTCCTCTTCTCCAGGCTGAACAAGCCCAGCTCCCTCAGCCGCTCCTCGTAGGACTTGTTCTCCAGGCCCCTCACCAGCTTCGTCGCCCTTCTCTGGACCCGCTCAAGCACCTCGATGTCCTTCTTGTAGCGAGGGGCCCAAAACTGAACACAGTACTCGAGGTGCGGCCTCACCAGAGCCGAGTACAGGGGGACGATCACCTCCCTAGCCATGCTGGCCACACTGTTTCTTATACAAGCCAGGATGCTGTTGGCCTTCTTGGCCACCTGAGCACACTGCTGGCTCATATTCAGCTGACTATCCACCATCACTCCCAGGTCCTTCTCTGCCAGGCAGCTTTCCAACCACTCATCTCCCAGCCTGTAGCTCTGCTTGGGGTTATTGCGCCCCAGGTGCAGGACCCGGCACTTGGCCTTGTTGAACTTCATGCAGTTGACCTCAGCCCATCAGTGCAGCCTATCCAGATCCTCCTGCAGAGCTTTCCTACCTTCGAGCAGATCAACACATGTGCATAGCTTGGTGTCATCGGCAAACTTACTGAGGGTGCACTCAATGCCCTCGTCCAGATCATCGATGAAGATATTAAAGAGGACCGGCCCCAGCACCGAGCCCTGGGGGATGCCACTAGTGACTGGCCTCCAACTGAACTTGACTCCATTTACCACAACTCTTTGGGCCCGGCTATCCAGCCAGTTTCTAACCCAATGAAGCGTGCGCCAGTTCAAGTCAAAACACTCTCATGAGAACCTTGCAGTCTGGATCCTAAGCACAGAAAAATGTGTGGCCTCAACATAAATGTTCCTGACCAACAGGAGATGAGTTAGACTCGTCACTAAACATCTCACTTCTAATGCACTGCCTGTTTAGCAGGTGATAACTTTGAGCGTCACCTCTCAAAAGCACATGCCACCTTGTCTCATTTCAAAATTATTAACCATACTGAGACCAAAGGTGCCTGCCTAATAATGGAGTCTTCACTCTACTGCAGTCCCTGAATCCAGAGCCCCAGCTTTACTGCTGGGGGAAAGAGATCTCCTTTTTGATTATATCTACTCATAACTTTCCCAAAGTAGGCCCTCTCAATCAGGTTACAAATGTTAGACATCTCAGGTTATCCATAAATATCATGATCATTTCAAAGAAAGCTTTATTTATGAAAAAGATATTAATATGAGATATATGTCTGTCCTGGTTTTAGCTGGGATTTAGTTTTCTTCGTGGTAGCTGGCATGGTACTGTGTTTTGGATTTAGGATAAGAATAATGCTGATAACACACCAATGTTTTAATTGTTGTATAGCAATGCTTACACTGAGACAAAGATGTTTCAGCTTCTTGTGCTGCCCTGCCAGTGAGGAGGCTGGGGGTGCACAAGGAGCTGGGAGGAGACACGGCCAGAACAGCTGGCCCAGGCTGACCAGAGGGGTATCCCGTAACATATGGGGTCATGGTGAACAATGAAGTGAGAGTGTTGGCTGGGGTGGGGGCTGCTTCTCAGGGTCTGGCTGGGCATCAGTCAGCGGGTGGTAAGAAACTGCATTGTGCATCACTTGCTTTGTCTATTCCTTTATCATAATTATTATCATTATTTTACATTCATTTTCTGTTCTGATAAAGACTGCCTTTATCTCTGCTGATGAGTTTTACCTTTTTATCCTGATTTTCTACCCCATCACAATGTGGGATGGGGAGGGGAGAGGTGAGGCAGGGAAGAGGGGTGAGCAAATGGCTGTGTGGTGCTTAGCTGCCTGCCAGTTAAGCCACAACAGTGTCTTACAGGTCAGCCACGTAAACCAATTACCTGGCTTGTCTCATTTTTCCTTCTTTCTACACATATCTGGATGCCACGCTACTAGACAACTGTGGATACCATTACATAGTGCATAAAGTTGCCAGACTGTTTTCCAATAGTATCTTACAAACACAAATCTACATGAACAAAATAAAGAGAAAATAACAATTTCTGCAAGTTTTCAACCTGCACTACTTTTCAATTTAGGTGCTGTACATATTAGGAAAGTTCTATTTTGCTAGATAGTTAGTCCATTTGGAGTACTCAAAAGTGCATGGGAGGCACTAAAGGTCCTCCTGAAGGACATGCCTCCCCACAGCTGCCAACTGTGTTAACACACACATTTCAGACAATCATCCATCAGGTATCAAAGATATTTACAATTCACTCAGAGACGTTCCACCATAGCATTCTCAGCAGATAATACTTTAATTACAAGAAAGGGTTAAATTCAATCAGATCTTATGTTATTAATTAAATAAGCTTAGCACATGGCAAGATACAAATAGAAATAATTCCCTTCTGTATTTCTGAGAACCACTCTAAGTAATTCCTTTCATAAACTGCTCAAGCTCTGCCTTAAACCCACACGTACTATCTTCTCTGAAATTCACACCTTTGATACTACACTCTGATTTTCATTCTAGATGCATTAACAGCCAGTTAATACAAACCATGCCCAGTACTCCACAGCGATTTTACTAGTGCCTTATCCAGTGATTATAACTACAACATAATATACTGATCTTCCCCATATGTCTTCTAGCACTGCATTATCAACCAATTTCATCAGAGCTTTCATTCTTATTTATGCTACCATCAGAACAAGAAAAACTGAGATCTGATGACAAGTCTTTAAGATGCCCATGAGGTTCAATGCCACGTGGCCCAGTACTTCACATTTTTAAGAGTGCCTCTTGTGTACTAATCTTTTCTAATTCTTTATTAGGTGTAGGTGACAAGAAAAGCCTTACAGAAGTCTACATAAATGGAACTTCTACATTTCCTTAGTCTACAAAATAATTTGTCTATTACAATAGATACAACTAGTCAAGCAAGACCCATCACATCACACTTAACCCCTTTTCTCACCAATTTCTATCTGTGATAGTCTATCATTGTGCTTAGTTTTCAATAAAATAAACCAAAACAAAACCAGACATGTAATTTATTGAACATTGGTCAGGTAGCATATCACTCAAAAAACAGCATTCACCCCTATTCTTAAGAATTCTTAATCCATGCCATGCAGATATGTTAATTCAGCTTTAAAATGTTCTGCACCATCTTGCCACACAGTATATAATTTGTGATACAAGAAACATAGGTATGGATTAAGGAAACTGTCTAATTGGTGTTATTTAAAATAGTATCTCATAAAAACAAATAAGATTCTAAATTCAAAACAACAGGAAGAAATGGAAAAGCCTGGAATGCAATTTTTACCCAGACAACAGCTACAACTTATTTAAGCCTTGAGGAACTTGAAAAAAAAAAATTAAATTATCAACTCTATGAGTATATGGTCTCTCTCTAAATAATCTAAATATTAACTCTATGAGTATATGGTCTCTCTCTAAATAATCTAAATAATCTAAAAAGCATAGCTAAACAAGTTCATTGAAACTCTTGGGGGAATAATTACAAGTGGTTAGACAGAAACACGCTGCTTTCAAATCTACAGATTTATAGTTTATAATAAAAAACATAAAATGTCCTCATAACTGGTCAATGCAATTCTAATAGAAAACAAAACTCCAGTGGTTTAGTGACCACATTCTCCAGAGAATTGAGATGCTTTGCAGATTTCAATTCACAAATAGTCTGCATGACTTTCAGCAGCCAAATTTTAAATTACATGGAGCACATTTTATTCTTAAATTAAAATTGCAGGCATGTAAATGCTGTATCTATTTTTAAAAGCAATCCCCCAAAATTGTGGTTTGCGATTGCAACAGTTAATTATAAAGATGCCAGTACATAGTGAAGCTTGCATCACAAAAACTAGTGCATGCTGGTTAACCCAGACATATTTTCTGAGCTCACTCATCAGATCACAAGATGTTCATCACAGAGCCAAACTTACATTTTCCTTGATGAGGACAAGTATATTTTATTTGTCCAAAGACATAATTCATCTGAGGGCATGAAAAAAAAAAAAAAAAACAAAACTGAAAACACAGTAGGCACCATTCTGTAACAGTGATCACCAGCAAAGGAAACTGGGCAGCAGTAAGTTTACTTATAATACCATACTGACTGAACACTTAATTAAAAAAATACAAGTATGTGAGATATTTAACTCATCTGGAGTTGAACTTTCATAGAATAAACAACATCAAAATCAATGCTTAGGGTACCACTAAACTCCAGATAATAAATGCTGTCATTTGTTGCCATTTACCGATAAGTTTTCAATTAGTATGGAATAATAAATAAAATAAAATAAAATAAAATAAAATAAAATAAAATAAAATAAAATAAAATAAAATAAAATAAAATAAAATAAAATAAAATAAAATAAAATAAAATAAAATAAAATAAAATAAAATAAAATAAAATATGCACTTACTGTGGCTTATTATTAATTTACACAAAATAAAAAAATATATGGAATGATATTTTTTCCCTTCATTTGCTGGATTTTTTAAACACCACCACTAGCAGTACATTTTCTTGTTAAGAATACTTACGGATCTGGACAAAGTCACAGACTTACACTCAAAAAGCTACAAGTTACCATATAACGAAAGACAGGCAGAAGTGTAAATAAACTACAATTCCATTGTAGCTCATTTTTCTTCTCCTTCCAGCCCTCATTTTATTTGCTCCTTCTGTGTATTCTAGCTTTCCCTTTCCCAGATTTTCTTGTAAATAGTTAAATAAACATTTCCTTAAAAAGATCTTTTGTTGCTGTCTTCAGATTTTTCTGAATTCCAGGGACCTGTTCATCCATCCATCCATCTAAATTACCTGTGCTCTCTCCTGTTCCACTCATTTCTGTGCAGATAAACTTGAACTGTACCTTTTGGTATTCTCTGACGATGTTTTTGTAGTCTTGTAGCTTACTGAGGCCCTTGCACTATGGTAAACAGATAGCTGAAACAGAAAAAAAAAAACCTGCAAGCTAATAAAAGCTAAAAAACCTGCAAGCTAAAGCTAATAAATGCAACAGCTAGCACTGGGGCTTGGTAATACTATTTCTCTCACTGAACATATCCATTATGCAACCTGAAAAGATTGCATCTTAACCTATAAAGGCTTTGGCTTTCAAGCAGGGCAACTTCATATGTGCTAAATAAAACACTTTATGAGATGAAGCTTTGGTAAAGCTTGAGGGGAAAATTTAATTTCTATCAGCTAAAGAAAGACTTGTACAAGATAATATAAGTTCCTTTTGAAAACTTTTGACTTGGAGTAGAAGTGTAATTTCAGGGAAAAGGGGAAATTAATATGGAGAATTTGTGTAGTTCACTTCTACATAACGTTCCGAAGGAGAAAGAACGAGATGAGGCAGTAGAAACTTGTATTTAAAAAAGAAGTTTTTCAATACAGAAAACAATCATCCTAGTGTACAAAAAGAAAAGTTGCAATCCTGAATTCCCAAGAACATACACTAAGAGGCAGATAATAAAAATGAATGAAATTGTATTCTCAACCTACATCTGAGTACCTGAATCCAGAAAAGAGTTGTCTGCTACTGGGTGAGGCTTTAAGGTAAATCTGGTAAATCTGAAGAACCTGCATTTGGAAAAACTCAAAAAATAGCAAAATAAATCTCAGATTTTGGAGAAATGATTTCTGTGTAGTTTATTGTACAGAATATGATGCTCACTTGCAGAGCATCTATGGAATATTCTGTTCTTTTATCTTATAACATGAATGACACTACTAAATACACCGTTTACAATCTCTCATGTAAGATTGACTTTTTTGTCTTTTACATGCAATCTAAGCATTTAACTACTTTCTTCGCAAGTTAATTTATCTTCTAGACTTCTCTATAAAGAATAGAGGGGGCATGGAGATAAAGACTCTACTGTGGAAAGAATCCATTGATATCAGGTGTTCAGATAAGTTTTCAAAATACTTTGTTTTACACGCACCTCATGTAATGAACTTCATGGCATGCTTCATACATACAGACAGATTTCCAGATAGTGGTGAACTGCTAATTAGCAAGGGTGTAATGTGCACTGTGAGTGCTCCGTATCACACAAAACCAGACAAGCAAGGCAGGAATGAAATCCAGAGTTCCAGCACAGCATTTAGCTGTCATAAGCATAAAAACCTCCTCCTTCTTCCTGCAATTCCTTTTACAGCATAGTCTTGCTATTCTGCAAAACTGAAACAGGTCTGAGAACAGAGGTCCTGTATTAAAAGTTTAAATGCCTTAACTATTCAGAAGTGACTCATCAGCACAAGATGAACGTAAGATGGTTCCATTGTCCAATGGAACAAACAGCATGCTACCATTTAATTACAGATTGTAGGTTCATACACAGACAGACAGGTATTTAAGCCACTAAATAGGACAGAATCAATTGCTTCTCGGCTTGCCCCTTGACTGCTCCAGTAATTCGTCTCCAAGACAGATCTACGAGAAGCTCTAGGAATCTCTGAATGCAGGGGATTGCTCTCAAAAGGCTATAAATAAGAGACATCACAAGCCTAGACACTTCTGCAAGATACGAAACTCCAGAACAATTTACTGGTGCTGCCAAAATCCAGCTCTTGCCTTTTTGTTAGATACTCTGAATAACACAACATATACCAAGTAATAACTATGTCTTCAGAGTCCCAGACTTGGCCAAATGCTGTGTAATGCAGATACAGTCAGTCATATCTAGGGGGAGCTATACCTAAGTATAGTGGAGTGGAACCATGATAGTCTGTGACACAGCTTCAGGATCAGAGAATGGTCCCTGCTCAACTGGTCCATGTTTCTAGAGCAACCACAGAAAACAATTTAAGATTTCATAGTCATCTTTCCTTCCATAATTTCCTGGCTTCTAAATACATGCAAATTTGACATTCTTTTAAGACAGCTTTTTTAAGCATAACATATGTCTAGACAAAAAAAACAAAACAAACAAAAACATTAGAATACAGACATTCAGAGATGCATAGCAGCTAAATGTGTTGATAAGAATTTAGGTTTGCCTACAGCTTTGATATAAAGCCTATGCTTTGACATAAAAGTGTATCTGGCTCTACTTCATCATAAGCTTTCCTGGATAAAGAAGGAATATCATATGATTATCAAATCTTTAATGTCTTTCCACTACAGTTCAGCAACACCAACTGTTGTAAGAGGCAGGAAAATGTAGATACCTTTAACCTGTTCACAGTCTGTCCCAAAGCCACTATATAAAATTCTCTTTAATTTTATTAAAAAATAATTAAAAAAAACCCCTTCCATACTAATATTCCTCACATATACTCACTGTCTTTTTTATTTTGCTTTTAGTAATAAATTATATTCAATTCTGAGTATTTTGTTGTCCTTTGATATAGAGGAAAACTTCTCTTCTAAAGGTAAATTGCGATAATGGACTTCATAATGAATCCTACAGAAATAAACAAAGTAATCTAGTGGTTTCATTTCTGAGTTTTCTCATGCTTCTTATTTATATTAGCTAGCTTTTCCAGTTACGTTCTCTGTCTCTACAATCTTTTGTCTCCCTTTTCTTTTTCCACTACTCAGATCCTTTCTAGAATTGTGTCTTCTTTTGGTACATGGCAGAAGGTGTATCATAAACTGGGGAGTATAGTATTCTATTGGTATTCACATGGTTAAATCAAATAGTTTTAAAATTTGACTTATAGCTACAATGAAACAGATTCCCTAAGCAGAAGTCTCAGTGAAAATAAGTGATCATAATATATCATTATGCTAAGCTAAACAAGAGAAATGTCTCTGGTTTGAACGCTGTAAGCTACTGAAGAAAACCCTTCCAAAGAAAGTTTCAGATGATTAATAAATGTATAGGGTTATCAGAGATTCACATATATTTCCTTAAAACATAATTATGTCAAACTGTTTTTATCTAAACAAATGCCTACTTCTTCAGAGCCAATTATTTTTTTCCTTTGTATACTTTGGAATCTCTGAAATGACAATGACTTAGGTGATGGAAGATCTGTATAATCTTGTCACTGTCTAAATCAATGGAAGCTTTCCTGTAACTTCAAAAGAATTGTTAATCATAGAATTGTAGAATACCCTGAGTTGGAACAGACCCACAAGGATCAAGTCCAGCTCCACGGAACCATCAAAAGAACACACCATATGTTCAAACCAAAAGGATCATTAACCCATTGTTATCATCAAAATAGGATTTCACAGTACCTGTAAGTTTCTGATACTTGGAACCTTCTTTTACTCTAAGAAAAGCACTTTCAGTCTATGTCCTTCACTTCTACATCTTTAAAACCTTTCTTTTCCTACCAGACTCACCAATATTAAAATATTAATTAAAAGAGCAACCTATCACCCACTTGATTAAAGGAATACTACAAATGAACAATAAAGTATTGGAGAAATTAGGCAACCTCCTCTATTTTGTTTCAAGACTTTCTGTTTAGATGTACAGAACAGAATTTGTACTATCCTTTGCATCTTACCTATAGCTAAGCAAACTGCTGTATTTAAACTGCAAACAACTAGTAACAGCCACAGCAGGATCCACCAGAGATAAATCAAGATGATTCCAAACATGAATACCTCCAGTAGCCAGAAAAAAAAGGAAAAGGACAAATATTTGGTCCACAGATTCGTTAAAATAAATAAATAATTCTTCCTCTTGCTACAGTCAGTGCACAGTGCTTCAGAAAACTGAAATTCTTTCATCAATTTACAGCTCTCTCCCATTTCTTCTGAAATTGAGATATGTTGGGGATGATGCATTCAGTCTCCAGAGAGAAGATAGATACTGTTCACACAGCACTTCTACTCACCAGTCCATGCAGCAGCAATGGTGTTGGCTTTGAAGAAAGCCAACTGTCCTGCTCTCCCAGCCAGAGGTAAAGAATTGCATTGGTGGCCACTAGAGGGAGGATTAGGAATATAGTAAATTGTGGGCAAAAGGCACCCATGATGAATCACGTGGGACAACCTACAAATCCCCCATCGCTGCCAATAGGCAACAATCACAGACACTGCTATGGGCTGGGAAGTATAATCCAATTGCTATCACCTCCTACAGAGACTACCAGTATGTAACCTAAACTTTGGTGGCTGGAGGGTGGAAAGGCTGACTCGGATATATGAAGAATACCTACAAACACACACACGGACATATCTCTTTATTTATAGTTGCCTTATTTCCCTTTGGTTTATTAATTTCCTTACTTAAAACTTCTGGTGTCCTTTATCAAGAAAGCTCCTGTGAAAAGCAAACATCCCAGCTTCAAGAGAATCTCAGAAGAAGCCTCAGAAGAGACACACTGTGCCAAGATACACTGTATTTAACAAGAAGATCTGAACACATTAAATGTACTTGAAAACAGCAAAATCCAATATAATAAAATAAATGTTCTTTTTCTAAGTTAAGCTTTGAAGTATGTCTGAAAGAAACGTTTTCAATTAGTTACCTACATATTTATGTAATAAAGTGTATCTTGCAATTCAGTTTACCCTGTAACTTGACTGCCTGGTGTCTTACCTCCAGCACAAGTGGCAGAACATTCTGACCAAGGCAGATGATTCCACGCAAAGCCAACTTCATTGTCTCCACTGCCAGTGCGAGAGATGGGAACATTGAATTTATACCTTATACCCAAATTTTGTTCCTGTAGCAGAATCTGTAGTTGAAAACAACTGGTTATACCATTAAAACAGGCAAGCAGAGGGCAACTACAGTGACATTAATCTAGGCATGTGTTATGTCTTGTGGAAGGGGAAAAAGTAATAAAGGAAGCCACAGTAGTTATGTACGGTATTTCCAAGTGAATCTGAACTGACTTATAAGATGCAGATGCATACAAACAAAAAGTATTATTGCATTAAGGTGGTGAGCCACCTTTTGCCATTGACACCACAACTTCACAACTTTTGTCACTTCTTTATTTTTGACATAAAAGTTCTAAAAAGCCAGTCTTCATAAATTAATGTATTAATTAATGGAAATTAATTTGGTAACTGAATCATTACTTGGGGTCAAAGTAGGTTACAGACGTTACTACGCAAACATGCAGCAATTCTCACTGAAATCTTGTAAAGAGCTACCCATGTAGTAGTTATGAACCGAGCCCTGCCCTTGTTTAATACTTCTAGTAATTAATAATAGTAAAAATAGTAACACAGAAACAGATTGTTGCTGAGGTTACTGTTTTCCCGTAATGCATTAGCTAGCAGCATTAAACTAATGGAATCACAGCAGTGGTTCCTTTAAAGGAATATCAAAACTATCACTACAGCTGCACCACTGTAGGTGATACAGATGGAAGTGCAACAATCACCATGTGCTTTATCTACCATGACTGTTGAAATGCAGTGCACTTCCACATACCACCTGCTGAACACTAGTGTCTGATTATCTACCAAACTTTTTTTTTTTTTTTTTTGGCGTCAGGTGCAGCATCTGACATATCTAAGAGCTATTTCTCAACTCCTTCTACATTCTATTGTATTTTGTAAAAGTATATTTACCTAACTATTAGCCAAAAGAGATTCAATACAAAACTCATAGAGACTGACCAAATGAGAAGAGGCGCTATAATCTTTATGAAACTCATTCTATATGAACTCCCCAGTTTATCCACAGCTACAGTAAAACAAACAAAGAAAAAACTGCATTCAAACACTTAAGAACACTGACTAAAATGTAATTATCCAGGCAACAATCATTCTATACAGAAAAATATCCTGTCTGGCTCAAGCAATCCCTAAACTGCAAAACTGGCAGCTGATAGAATATACTGATCAAGTTTCACCTTAGTCTTATACTCTTCTTCAACACAACAGAGCGATACAGTAGGGCTCATTACTGACTACTGTCAGAGACAGGCTACAAGCACCCTGGTCATATTTTCTTCTGCTACATTCAAATATTTTGTACCATCGATTCATAGCAATTTATCTCAAAACATACTTTAACGCAGGTCAAATAGAAATACTAAGGCCATGATTAAAACCACTGACAACTACAGACCTGTAAGGAAAAAAACAATGCTGCTGTGTACACATTAAACATCACAGTCATAGTCTGATGCAATTACTGTATGCTATATTTTAACAATTCCATGTATCAGAAATACACAGAAATACAAAATATATTTAATTTACAACTTTTGCTACTACTATTCTGAAGCACACTTAACACAGATAGGGCATTTCCTGTGATGCTTCCCAGGGCTCTTCTAACTTTACACCTTTTCCATCACAGTATCTACCCATCAGTCTTAAAAAAGAGGAAAAGTGAATTAAAATACAAATGCAAAAAGTCCCAGCACAGCCTGTGACCTATTCTGATTTTGTTCATGGTCTTATATTTCCTCAGAACATAAAAACTTATTTCAGATTTCAGAAATGTATTAATTGTAAACTTTACCATGACTATGAGATTTTCTGAAGTAGGGCCTAGTGCTTCCAAAGACTCTGGTTCATCTGTTGGCCTCTTGTAATGGAAAGCTGTTCCAGCAACATCAAACTTTCTTGGCCAGTCAATAGTCCAGGCACCATTAATATAGTAGTCATCCTCTTCAGATTTTAAAGCTTAAAAAAAAATACAAGCCACCTAAAAATTGGAAGCAGCATTTATAATGGAGAAGCCATTACAAATTAAACTACTACTCTGTTAGAAGTATATGAGTTTCAGCTCTCTATCATTGTTTTTTCAACAAATGTTCTTCTTTAGCCTTGGTTAAAATATCCCTCATACAGTTTGAAAATACTGTCTCTATCATGAACTTTAATGTGCAGGTACACTTTGCAGATTTCAACATGCAGATGCTATATTGGAAATAACAGTGCCTTGTGCAACCTGAAATATATCTTCAACTTTAAAACTAAACCCACCTGCAATGTATGCTGTTCTGCTTAAGACATATGTAGGTCTCAAATGTATTATCAATTACCAATCTAATTTAAGATTAATTAAGATTATCATTAATAATTAAGATTTCATCTGTTCAAGCATAAGAAAGATATCACATATCATGCTGAGAGAGAAAAAAAAAGATTGACTTTGAAGTATGGTCCCAATCAGTTTACTTTGTTGTCTCTGCCCATTTTCTTTTTTCCTTCTTAAAGCATAAATCCAAGGCATTTCTACTACAAAAACAAATACTAGCTATTTCATCTGCCAAGATATTTTATTATTATTAATTTACAGCCTTAATCCATGTAAGTACTGTAGATAACAAACAGATTTCTTAGCTAACTGACCAATTAGGCTGGACAAGCATATATTATTCAATATTTTATGAGATTACATTTCTAAACATGAAACTGACTTTGTATCTTAAGGTGAATATTCTGTTAATTAGATATTGCCTTCTGGACAAGATAATGATGAAGATCACTGGTTATTCATCATTTATGTTTACTTTACATAAAGCGTGCTCTTAAAGGCAAGATCATGGCTGTAAATACACAATCAAACAGCTTTGGATTTTGAGGCAAAACAAGCACTGCTTTTACTAGATAGGAATTTTACAAACTCATGGCACAGCCATAAGGAGAAGACAATTTATGATGAAGTTTTATTCTCAACTACAGCTGTGTACACAGAGGTTTTACCTTGAACAGTTAGGAAAAAATTCTGAATGATGCTCAAATTTTCTATTGATTTGAATTGATCCGGAGAGCATTCATATGAACAAGAGATGGTGAGGAAGTAACATTATGGTGGTGACGGCCGTATTCATCAGGGATTAGTAACCATTTCCAACACCACCATAAAGTCTGAAAAAGAATGCCTTTCTGTAGCAAAATTTTACTCCATTAACTTTCCTGGATTTAATCTGGAAACATGTATGTGCTTTGAGTGAAGAAACTAGCTTTCACACAGTCACTTATTTTAAACTCTCAAAGTAGTTCAGATTCTCTATTGTCTATATGGCTTTTGTAGTACAAGAAGCAGAGAATAAAAAACATGCATAAGAAAACAAGATAAATTGCAGGCAGTAACATACTAAAAGAAAGGAATAGTACTCCCACTATTTATCTATTTTAAGCGGGTATATGAAATAAAAAATCACAGAATGGTTTGGGTTGGAAGGGATTTTGAGGATCACCTAGTTCCAACCCCATTTCCACAGGCAGGGACACCTCCCACCAGCCCAGGTTGCTCCAAGCCCCATCCAGCCTGGCCTTGAACACCTCCACGGATGGGGCATCCACAGCTTCTCTGGGAAGCCTGTGCCAGTGCCTCACCACGCTCACAGTAAAGAACTTCTTCCTTATATCTAACATAAATTTACCCTCTTTTAGTTTAAAGCCATTATCCTTTGTCCTATTACAATACATAACTATGTTACACATGAGCATTGGTCTTATATTAGTGGTCACATCTCCATAGAGCCAAAACTTCTAATGAAACTTTTAAGTGAGCAAAGGGTAGAAATATTCTCATACATGATGCTTATATAATAAATCTTTCTGAAATTCTGTGCTTGTACTATCAACTGTGTGTATGCTATACCCTTTTTTGTTTTTTACTTGCCTGCAAAAGAAAAATATGTTTGCATTCTGTGAACAGATTTGCTTAATATGCATTGTTATGCACAGGTGAAGGACACAGCTGTGAATAGCATTCCAATAATATAATTACATGACTATGATGAAGCACTGACATAATTATTAGCATATAAGACAGAAGAAACAAGTTAATAATTAAATAATTTATTAGAACTTGAGAATGCAGGAAGCCCACAGGAAATTAGCACACAACATATTGTTGCATAGGGGGAATATAAGCAAAGATGTCAGCTCAGATCAATCCAATTAAGGGAAGATAACAGCATTCTTAAACATACATTTTTTCAGCAGCTCTGGGAACGGGCAATTTTATTGTTGGATTATTTGTGGTCAGATCATTTAAAAAAATAAATTATTATTTATGCAGCTGCAGTAACGTGGTTTTGTTGCCACAGCACTAGGAGTGATACTGGTGCAGAAATTATAAGCCTGAGATGGGGGCAGGGAGGACAGGTGCTGACTGAGCTACTTGAGATTGCCAAATATCTAACTGCTTCCTAAATTTGAGGCCAGGGTTTGGAAAATAACTGGATTTTAGTTCAGGAACTGTGGGATGTTTGCTGCAAGTTAGAGACCCTACTAACTGAAAAGAACAGAGGAAACATTGAAAACAGTATGAGAGAGTTTTTTTCTTTCTTTCTTTTTTGTATATTTCCAAATGGAGAAATTTATTTCTTAGACTGTGGTCACATATTTGGCAGCAGTACACATAGACCAAAACATAATAATATGTGTAAATGGTTATTTTCAGCTGAATCAGTTCTCTAATCTGGTTCATGGTGTGACCACAAAACATCCGTCCTGAACAACAGAGAGGAACTCCATAAAGATGGGGAAGTTGTGAAGTTGACACTGCCACTAAAGAAGCATCTATAAAATGATACTCTAGAAGTATGCATTTTAACATAATAAACTATTTTTTAGCTGCCATCTTGCTTGCATAGTTGTTTTTAGGGAGCAAACAAATTATAAGCATTCCTTTCCCCCAAAACTGCTGATCCTTGAACAGTGATCTGGTTCACATTCATGGTACAAAACATTCCAACAAAAAAAGGAAACAGTCCTTGCAACTTAGTATTAACTTACAATAGGATATAATGGTTCCTTTCAAAGTTGTAAACACAAGGAAAGAAATCCCCCTGAAATTAGCAAGGGCTTCTGTGGCATTTAGCAAGGTATTGAAGAGAGGGCCTGAAAATCAGGAACCCTCTTGAAATTGTAAGAAGCAGACTGAAAAAACAGCTATGTACCACTTTACCTTTTTAGATCTGTGGCCAAATTAAATATCAAAAAAGTTGCCTATATTTGTTATTGAAGTTAAAAAATTGGCATTTTTTTTCATTCATTTGGTGCTGATGGTACTGACTTAAATACTGCTCCAGATCACATTCCTCTGATTTATAAGCAAAATTTATAACAAACTTAATGGTAGTAACTAAGAGTATCTGGTTTATTCTATTTAACTCCTGTATTTATTTTCAGCTACCCACAGAATCAGAAATACAAGTATCTTAATGGAATCTGTGTACTAAATATGACATTAATATTAGCCTAAATGTCCATGTTAACAAAACATTCTTTTGACAATATGGTTCTTAGCATAGAGCAACCACATTAGTCTGCATTATATGCCTCTCTTCCACTACCACCTCTGTCTCAAAAGTCATTGTAGGATATTTGATCAATGTTACTCACATATTTTGACATGGGGGGTGTGATGCTGAAAGAATAACAAGCACTCTTTACTGCTGGAGTAGTGGATGTTACTATCCCCCGCAGAATGAAGGGAGAAAGAAAATCTGCCAAATTACATGATTGTAGGGGCAGGCAAAAAGAAAGGAAAAAGCATCCAACAGTAAAAGGCACCATTATCATCAATACAATCAATTTAGCAATTAATGTATCTAGGGATGTTATTGTCCGTCCTACTAACATTCATTATAGTCCTTTCCAACACATTGCTATTCTTTATACTAATTACATGCAGAACAGACTGAAAAAATAGCCTAGTCAGTTGTCATTATGCCTAAACAGGTTAACAGCTTCTGTTTGTGTTTATCTGTTAGTTTCTGGCAGCACTGATCAGCTCTCTGCACTACTGTGAACAAATGCTATGCAAATCAGACTACAGGAGCTGTCAGAAATGCATGCTCTTTTTGAGTTTGATAAAGCTAGATCTGTACACACCAATATTTAAAAGCTGAAAAGCAAATTTAACACAATCTTAAAGGAAACAAGGGATAATCTGGGCATTTGAATTTAATTCTGTTTTACCACAGGCTTCCTGTATGATCTCAATAAAGCCCATAGCTTTTCTGCACCCCATTTTCCCCTATCTATAAAACAGAAATGGCATCAAGTCCCTACAAAGCAGCAACACAGAAACACTGTGGAGTTATTACATTCAACTGCCTTAAGATAAGGAGGCATTATTATTGTATTTAAGCAACCATGACTGTTGTTGAATAATCATTCCAAGCAAAAAATGATGTTTTGAAACAGTATGGTTCCCTAAGATCAGAGACTTCCTCAGGTGTAAGACATTACCTCAGAGAGGGACAGTAGATCACTTGAGTGTTCCTCATCCACTCTAGCTCCAAGTCTGACTCCGTAACTACAGTAAAACTGACCTGATTTTGCACTGTATACAAGGAGGAATCACATGATGCATTCCATTAGCTCCACTCAGGAGAATACATCCTAACCACCTGCTCTAACTGTCTGACCACAGATTAAGACTAACAACTACTATTCCCTCTGCAGCTTCTAATATATGTACGGTTTGGTCATATCAGAAATATCTATTCCTGAATCATATCAGAAAATCCAACTTAGTAACAGTCTGCTATTTAAACCATGCTCTTACCAATGTAGTTCTTTGACATTGCCACTTCTCTTATTTCAATGTGCACAGAACCTCTTGGAATTTGAATCACTTCCATATAGCCTGTAAAAGAAAGATAACTTTTTCTCATTATCTTAAACAATATTAGTCATGAAACTAGCCATTAATAAATTATTCACTACTAAAAAACAGTAAGAAGCATGGAATTCAAATGTATTTGCATATTTTCATTTATGTGATGCATAGAAATGTCTTTAAAGTTCAAATACATTTGACTGTGATAGAAAGAATTTAATGTGAATTTAGGAATTCGTTTTTTTAATGATAATAAAGTCTTCTCAAGTATATTACAAGTAACTAATATATAAAATGACCATAAGATCATAGAATAATTCAGGTTGGAAAGGATCTGGAGACATTCATTTAGAACAACTTCTTACTACTAGCTAGGAGGTAAGACCAGGTTTGTCAACACGTTATAGTTGTGTAGTGTTATAAGGAACTCCAAAGCTAGAAACTGTACAATCCTTCTGGGCAACCTGATCCACTCCTGGGAAAATGTTTTTCCTTCCATTGGGTCAGCACATGTCTTGTTTCAATTTATAGACATAGTCTCTGCTCCTCCCACCACACATCCACCACTGTGAACAGTCTGGCTCTGTTTTCACCATAACATCCTCAGAGATTTGGAAGGATGGTATCCAGTCCCCACAAGTCTTTTCTCTCCCAGGCTAAATAAGCCCAGTTCCCTCAACCTCTACTAACAGAGCAGTAATTGCTCCAGCACCCACTAATCTTAGTGGCCCCCTCACTGAGCTGAACTAACTCTGTTACATCAATCCTTTTCTTATGTCCAGGACCACATGCAATATTAGTTAAGATTTAATAAGATAATAAGATAGTAAGGTTTAATTAGATGGAGCAGATGCAGTAACAGAGAATCACTGCAACACTAGTATTTTCTATTCTGAGTTAAGTTTTCAACTAATCACCCTTATATATTTCCATATATATTTATTTTCTTAATAACATGAGCATAAAAGACTCTTCTGGATCCTTTCTATTCTAAAATGTCATGTATAGTCATATACATGATTACAAATAACAGATTACACTAAAATTAAAACTAATCACCCACTTCTTGTTGAGTGCATTTAACATCAGCAGAACTAAGTAAGTAAGATTAAGTAAGAAAATATATGACTGTATTTTATAGAAATCCAAACTAACATAGGAAAAGGAAACAACTAGGCAAAAGTAGTCACAGTGTATGACTGCCAGCAATGCAATGCTGGAAATCAGTTGGAACACTGTTATGTTTTAAATAGCCACATAAATACAACAGAATGGACTTGTATGTGCATACCTCCTCTGGGCAATGAATCATTGAAGAAACCTTCAATTGCTTCACATGTACTCCCATCTCCTCCACAAACACGGCATCTATCTTCCTTAGCATCAGACCCCAAAATATTATCACAACCCACATGCTAAGAGAAGAAAAGAAAAAATATTTTAACAGTTTTCTTACACCTTTACCTTCATAGATCGTTGAAGTATTTCACTCAATTGTAAGATATTCAGAAAGATATTCATTCTTTCTATCTATTCTGTTTCCAATACCTGCTACTATTAAGTGGGTTTTCACTTGCAAGAAGTGAAGAAACTTAAAAAATCAAAACAAAATTTTGGCTTACTAAAAACAAACTTTGACTTACTGAAAATAAATTTTGGCTTACTGTTAAGTCTTGATTAATAAATATTTTCTATTTCTACTGTGACTTTCAGGTGGGGATCTCATAGCAATTTACAAACAATGTAATTATTACAATTATTAATAAATGAGTAGTGACCTTTTTATTTAATATTACAAGGGCTAATTGTGTTTAATCTGTATCAGTTTAAGGGAAACATTAGCTGTAGTTTTCTTAAACGTTTATGTAGCATAAATATTATTTACAAAGGAATTTACAACTTTATAGACTACTTATCTACTTGAGAAATCTATGTACAGTGAACAATGAGCATCTGCATCTGACTAATTTATTCATCACTATTAGAAACCTAATGCAAATATATACAGTCAGATACCTAAAAAACAGAACAAAAGCCAAACCAAACCAAACAAAATGAGAACAAACACTGGACATTGACATTTTTGTCTGGGGTTTATATAAAATAGGAGGCAGCTGCATAGCTTGGTTTTAACTTGCAAACAGGTTAATACATAGGTCAGAAGCTAAAATACTGCAAGTAATTGAAAAAACAGTATTATTCTAACCACTTATACTTCAATTTCGTAATTCGCCAAGATGAAAAGGACCTGCTTTTTTTTTACACAGCCCCCTCAAACTTGAGTTTTAGTCTGGTTATTAGTTTTAAAAGACTTCTCCAAAGTGCTAGAATGTTCTTATTTACGAAGTACACCAGAATTCCACAGGTTATTTTTTGTACTTTTTTTGCTTAGATTACTAATGGTAAATCTCATCGTATTATTCAATAAACATAAATCTTCAGCATTCAGTATAGCAAACCACTTAAGTCTTGAGTAAGCTTTAGGTATGTTAGTGGTTTCAGCAAAATCAGATGATTTTTACTAGTCACCAACACTATTCAAATGTTTAGACTTAAATACATAATTAAATGCTTTGCTAAACTGAAGCAGCAGTATGATGAATATAACAAAAATATGGCACAGACATCCAATTTTCTTCAAATTCATGTAATACAGTTCTATAAGAACCTTACAAGGTAACTGTATTTTTAGTAAATGGCAAATACTTGCCCTTATACACTCTTTCACATTGTGACAGTGACAGATTTCTGTTCCAAGTTAATTAACAGTAGAATTGTTTCCAACAGGATGAACTATTTGTGGAGAAACAGATTAATATGTTCATGTTTACTGTTTTTCTTCCAGAGTAGTGTTCTAATTGGAATGATGGAACAGGCCTTGGAATAGTACAAGGAATATGCTCATCTCCTGTTGCTTTTTCCACTGATAGTTTACACAGAAACCACAAAGCAAGATAAAAGATGGCAAAATGAAGAACTCTAATCTGCTTTAATGTCTGTGAGGAGCTAATTTGAATGATTTGTCTTATTTGGTCAAGTACAATGTGCTCCACCTGGGTCAGGACAATCCCAAACATGAGTACAGGCTAGGCTAATATTGGATTGATCGCAGCCATACAGAGAAGGACTTGGGGTACAGGCAAATGAAAAATTGGACTTGAACTGGCAGTATGCACTTGCATCCCAGAAAAACAACTAAATCTCAGGCTGCATCAAAAGAATTGCAGCCAGAAAGTGGAGGGAGGTGATTCTCACCATCTACTCTGCCCTCATGAGACCCCACCTGAAGTGATGCATTCAGCTCTGGGACCTCCAGCACAAGAAGGACATGGACCTATTAGAAGGAGTCCAGAGGAGGGCCACAAAGATGATGAAGGGGCACCTCTCCTATGAAGAGGGGCTGAGAGAGCAGGGGATGTTTAGCCTGGAGAAAAGGTTCTGAGGACACCTTATTGCAGCCCTTCAATACTTAAAAGGGCGTCTAAGAAAAATGGATAAAGACTTTATAAAAGGGCACGTAGATACAGGACAAGGGGTAAAGCCACTGGAAGAGGGTAGACTTAGATTAGATGCAAGGAAGAAATCCTTCACTATGGAAGATGGTGAGGCACTGGAACAGGTTGGCCAAAGAAGCTGACAAAGTCCCCTCCTTGGAAGTATTCAAGGTCAGGTAGGATGGGGCTTAGGTCAACCCAGTGTAGCAAAAAATGTTCCTGCCCATAGCAGAGGGGTTGGAACTAGACTATCTTTAGAGGTCCCTTCCAACCCGAATCATTCCATAATTCTATGATAATGCAATACCTTTTTTTACCTCTTTGTCTCTGACTCTTTCATTAAGAACTTCATCAACAATCCTGTTTCACGCAAGTAACCATCAGATACCATAATTAAATGTAGGATATAACAGACAAAACAAAGTAATCTGTAAGTACTTTATAAAGCATTTGTAACCTTGCATTCTCCATTGATACAGATATCCAGTGAGTCAGCATTGCACTGAGTCCCATCTATTACTGCAGGAGCACGTTCAGTGTAAAAATTATAACCTTCGGCCAAGCAGTTTAATGCACATGGTTTAACCCCACCTGGACAATAAAACCAAAGAAAAAAAATAACATAATTCTTGAAAAAATATTAATTAGTTAAGAATATACATGCATAAAAAAAATCTGAAATATATAAAATTCCCTCATACCTGACACGTAATATAGATATACTTTATTTTACTTTCTCTTATTGATTTCTCTACTTGACTCTTCCCTTTTTTGCAGAGAGGATTATTTCTTATAGTAAGATATGGCAAGATTGGATAGCTACTTAAGGATTCTATTATGTTAATACAACACTAATGATTATTGAACAATTAAAAAAAAAAAGGATACTTCACCATTTGAGAAAAACGAATAAGAAAAGAATGTAGTGTTAGAAGTATGTCAGTGTAAATTTCAAAAACAAGATCAGACTACGTCAGTTAGGACTTCAGTCTTACTACTTGAAATATGCTTCAGCTCAGATCATGTGATCACAATGGTCACTTTTAGGCTTCTAATCTTTAAAAAAAAAAAAATCTATAGAAAAATAAAACCACAAATGTGAAACTGATTTACTCAGGGTTTAGAACAGGAAAAAATAAAATTTTTTAAAAAAATCAAAAGGCGAGTTAGAAACATTGAAAAATGACAGAAACAACTAAATCTGCCTAAACTGTCACAGAGAAAAAGAAATTACAATCCTCTTCTCTTCCTCAAAATATCCTTTTATTGCATAGCATAATTATTTATAACTCAACTTATTGAAGTAGCCTTGGATACTTTATGAATGCTTTTCTTTCTTTCTCCATTTCTCAGTATTCTCACCTTAATTAATGAAAATTTTATTGAGATGTTTATGCTAAACTTGTCACTGTAACATCAAAATTACTTATAGATCATCTAAGAACATCACAACTGCAGGTGGAAAAGGGTTCCTTAGTGGAGTCCCTACAATGACACTCACCCTCTTTCCACATCAAAAGAAAAAAAAAAAAAAAGGAATTGTCATGGCTCTTCTGTTACATTTTTCATAACTGACAAAAGGTTACCCAACTTAACTTATTATATATTCATCAAAATGTTCTATTTACATACACTACTTTTAGTATTACATTTATACAGTTTTAAGATTTCACTCACAAAATATTTTTTGAAAAGCTACACATTACCTCCAGTGTAGGGTTTCCAGTTATAATACTTTCCCCGGAAAGGCATATTGTCAAAGTCTGCACATTGTTTTTCTCGAAAATCACGGGCTCCTGAAGGACATGGCTAAAATCATACAGACAAAAAAAATAAATTAAAATAAATTAAAAAAAAATAATTTCTTCTAAATATCAACATAAAAATAAATACCTGTACTACAAATAAAAAAATAAAATCATCCAAGACACTAGGAGATGGTTCCCTGCTTTATCTTGTGGGTCTGATACTAACATATGCTTTATAACTGATGCATTTATTTTGCAACTTTCAGCTGGAACAAAGTAACTGAACTACTCTAAACAAAGACGTTTCCATAATTCCACAAAACCAATCGAAATCATGTCAAATTATGCTTCATAATCAATCCATTAGCCACCTCCTTATAAGCACACATAAAAAACAGCTGTAAAAAATAAAACCATTTTGATAAGAGCTCTAACCTTAGTTGTACTGTAATAAGCAGCTGTACTGAGCTATGTTTTTAAGACATGGATAAAGAAATTAAAACACTTGCTGAAGAGCTGCAGACTATTATCACCGTTTCTTACTTGCAGCTTTGACAAAAGGATTACATTAAGGCTGAGAAAAAGAGTAGATATGCTTAGTTCTAATTCTAAGCAGTCTCCAAGTGTAATATTTAAGCAGTCTCCAAGTGCTTATATTTAAATTTTCACTATTTCACACTATCAGTTAAAAAAAAAAAAAAGAAAAATAACTGTCTTATGTGGAGTAATGATAGATTTAAGTGAAAATCATATCAGGAAAGAATTTCAGGAAAAACTGAATTCTTAGCTATTTCTCAATTTTTTCATCAGCAAGTTCAAATGACAATTTTGAATACACACAAAATTCAGATAGCACATTAAACATTACTATCAATGTTTAAGTAGCAGCTGCAATTGCAAGTGTCATCAGACAAAGTATTTGAAATACAGATTAAAATCATTTTTAGACTGAAAGAGAAAAGAGATTGTTTGACAGAAATGAGAGTTGTGAATAAATATTACTATTTTATGAGCAACAGAAGAGTCCATTTCATGGCAGTTTTACTAGTCTTCCTATAAATATCTAAGCTAGTTAGCACTGTTGAGGAATCTGAAATGCAATCAAGTGAAAGGATCTGTATAAACATGTATGATAAAAATCTACTTAACAATGCAAATATTAACATAATAATTATAATTCTCAGTACACATGAATCACGTTCCTACCACAGCCATCCTATTGCACTATGATTCAGAAACTACATTCTTTTCCAGTTCTGAATTTAATGAAAATGCTGGATACTAGAGTCTCGCAATTTAAATTTTGTGTATAAATCACTCTATTATATCCTTCTTATTAAATAATACACTTTTGAATATAAGGCATTTACTGGTAAAAAAAAAAAAAAAAAAAAGTTACTGCTGCTTCATTAATTAAAGTCCTTCAGAGCACAATACTGACAATAATAACTGTGTGCAAATAAAATAAGAAGAAAAAAATATTTTTAATCGGTTACACCAGCTGTATTTGCCTATTTGCATCTTACTCTCCAAGCAGCAGAAAGAAGTAACCTGACATACCTCAAAGGTTGTGACCAATCTCACTGATACTGGTCAATTCATCCTATTCTTCAGCTCCAGGTAGAATCATAGAATCAATCATAGAATCATTAAGGTTGGAAAAGACCTCCAAGATCACATGGTCCAACCATCCCCCTACCACCAATATCACCCACTAAACCATGCCCCTAAGCACTAAGGGCAACCTTCCCACAAGGACCGTGATGCCATCACCTCCCTGGGCAACCCATTCCAAAGCCTGACTGCTCTTTCTGAGAAGAAATGTCTCCTCATTTCCAACCTCAACCTCCTGCGGCCATTCCCTCTAGTCCTATCACTAGTTACATGCAAGAAGAGACCAACCTCCAGCTCCCCACACCTTCCTTTCAGGGAGCTGTAGAGAGCAATAAGGTCTCCCCTGAGCCTTCGCATCTCCAGACTAAACAACCCCAGGTCCCTCAGCCACTCCTCATAGGACTTGTGTTCCAGACCCTTTACCAGCTTCGTAGCCCTCCTCTGGACACCTTCCAGGGCCTCGATGTTCTTGCAGTGAGGGGTCCAAAACTGAACACAGTACTCGAGGTATGGCCTCACTAGAGCTGAGTACAGGGGGACGATCACCTCCCTGATCCTGCAGGCTACACTGTTCCTGATACAAGCCAAGATGCTGTTGGCCTTCTTTTGGCCACCTGGGCGCACTGCCAGCTCATGTTCAGGCAAGCATCAATCAGCACCCCCGGATCCTTTTCCTCTGCACAGCTTTCCAGCCACTCTGCCCCAGGCCTGTAGCGCTGCATGGGGTTGTTGTGGCCAAAGTGCAGTACCCGGCACTTAGCCATGTTTAACCTCATCCCATTGGCCTCTGCCCATCGACCCAACCTGTCCAGGTCCCTCTGCAGGGCCTTCCTACCCTCCAGCAGACTGACACTTCCCCCCAACTTGGTGTCATCTGCAGACTTACTGAGGGTGCACTCAGTTCCCTCATCCAAATCGTCAGTAAAGATATTAAAGAGGATAGGCCCCAACACCAGCCCCTGAGGAATACCACTGATGATCAGCTGGATTTCTCTCCATTCACCATTACTCTCTGGACCCGGTCATCCAGCCCATTTTTAACCCAGCATGCTAAGACACTAATTTGTATGGCTGCTATTTTACTGATGTGCAAGTTAGTTAAACTCCCCTGCAAAAGACACCATGAAATCCTTTCTCTGAATAACATTCTCATAATCTGACTTTTGAGATATAGTCTTACTTCTCTTGTTTGACGGTGATCTCAGATATATTTTGAGGCATCATCATCTTCATTAATAAGCCAGATGATGAAGAAGAGTGCACTCTCAGCAAGTTTGCAGATGGCAGAGAACTGGGAGTAGTGGCTAACAACAACTGAGGGTCACAATGGCATCCAGAGAGACCTCAATAGGGTGTTAAATGGACCCATAGAAACATCATAATATTAAACAAAAGAGAAATGCAAAGTCCTGAACACAGGGAGGAATATCCTCATGCATTCAGCATGTCAGTTGTGGGTCTCATGCTGGGGGCCTCTCAGTTGGAAAGGAACTTTGCAGAAAAGGACCTGGGATGTAGAATGATTGCTGCTACTCAAGGTGATAAACAATGCAACTTTACTTAAGAGACATAATAGGAAGGTTACTGCAGGAGTAGTTGTCTTTTCATCATACATCTTAGGTCATCTTTGCCTAGACTAAGAATCTTTTGTTATTATACCCATGACACAAATATAGTGACATGTGTAGTTTCATACGTGATTCCTCTACACAGGAAGAATTTCAGCCACAGCATTATAAAAAGTCTGAAAAAGCCTAAGATCACTGTAGTAGCTCAAGGAAACAAAGAATGCAACTGTTATCAATTTGGATGACTTTCCTTCTAGGTTGCAGGTAATGAAACAGTAACAGAACAGGAGAAAAAGCTACTAGAGACATTTTATCAATCACCTGTGATAACAAAGAAGATTGAAAAGGTCTTCAGTACTGATATTCTAGCATGCTTTTGGCATACCTGGCACACTCCAGATCTTATTTAAATAAATGAGATAATTCCTGAAGGGAGTCACTCACAGAAAGATCACTATTGAAAAGACTAATGATGCCAAAGGCTTTCATATTGAACAGCATATTTTTTATCGCATAACCTGCTTTTGTGCTTGTAGGAAAACTAGTTTTATTACACAGGCTTACCTACTTTTAAAATAAGGGCTCTTTCAACTCAGACCTGCATTAGCAGATCACAAAGACAATACTCATTTCTAATTCCAACTATTTTACTACCTGACATCACTGGATACAATTTAGTTAACATACATTGGTACTACTAAATGTTGTTAATTTTGTCTTAAAATTATGAGTTTAAAATGAGTAAGAATGCAGCTGGAGATTTCAATCATCAGAGAAAGTACTGCAGATAGGGGTGTGACAATGTTCCTGGTTTCTTAACATTCTGTCTGGTTTCGGTAGTCCTGCAGATTTAATTGTGGCTTCTTTTACTTCAAGTACAGTTAAATTAATTTTAAAAAATAATATATCTATGATGTCAAAGCTTTTCTATAACCCAGTGTATTTGGCTGCTAATCCATCATTCCATTGACAGATTTGATAACCTTTGCAATAAAATAAGTTTTAGTGGCTATGTCTTCTCAGGGAACCCTGACTGACCTCAGGATCTGGCTCTTCATCTGAATCATTATTTAGAATACTCTGAATCATTAGTTGAATCCAGCTTTCAGGTGGATTTAGTAAAAAGGCTGCCATTTTGCAGACTGCAGTTACCAAATGATAGCCCAAAATATACAATATTCTGTAGTCTAAAGAAAAAAAAATGTAATTTACACTGAAATTTATTTATGTTGCTTTACTTTATTTCCTGTACGTAACTGGTACCTGAGAGGAAGTAAAACTAAAGATGATGTCCTCAAGATATGTATTCAAAATAATACCAATAGTAGTGCAAACAGGTTACTGCAAGATTAGCTACAATATACATTTACAAGATGTCAGCTTTTTGGCACTATCTCTCTGTGTAGATGCTCTTCACCCAGAATAATTGTGCAATAACTGCTTCACTTTAGTGGGTAAGATATTTCACATTTTTCGTGGAATTTTTCATGGCTACAGACTGCTTGTGTTTCCAAACTCTCTTATAGGAGACTGCAGTTTGTAAGGCAGGAATCTAACAAATGTAAAAGAACTTATAATCGTGTCTGAAGAAGGTTCTGAGAAGATGATGAAACATTTAAAATTTTGAGTCAAAAAAGCACCCACTTTAAGAAGAACATCAAAAGTTTTTACGACAAAAAGCAAAAATAGTTTAACAATTGTTAACAAGTCACTGAACCAACACTGACGCAACACCAAACATCTGATCTCACAGAAATCTGTTTTTCTTGGAACTTCAAGTCAGGCAGACCTCAGTAATTGACTAGGCTTCCTATTAACGAAAGGCCAGAAGGGTAATAGTCGAAACTCAGATACTGTTCCAAGATGTAATTCCTCACGTGGATAGATTTTACATATAACAGGATTGAAAATACTAAATTTATGAAAGCGATGAACAGTAGCTGTGAATGAATATATGCGTAAAGGAAGGAAGCAACAGGAGTCCTTTGCCTAAGAGAAAAAAAAGGTTGAAGAACTTAAATCTTTTAAAGGTATGTATACATTTATACTTTCAAGTAAATAAACCATTTACAAAACCTGTAAACAAAACATGTTACTGTATTTTAAAAATAAGGAGCCTTTTACAGTCCTACATGTGTATCAGATTAAGTTTCACATCCTAGATATATGTTAAGCGAGACAATGACTTATTTTAACTGAGATATTGTGTCTTGCAATTTCATGGGTTTGTTTTTTATTTCCTAATTTATATAAGTAAATAAGCATTTTTTTCCAACAGAAGTAAGAGGTACTGTGGTTGATGTTAGAAAATATGTTTCTGATGAATGTGTTCTTTCTACTACCTTTTGTTTCCAGGACTCATTAGCTAATGTTCTTTTCTGCTGATCTCAATGTTTCCATTAGCAGATGCCTTTAGAATTAAGAAGTCATATATGGCTTTGGAAGTCTTTGATGAGAAATATGCCTAGTAGGAGTGTGTGCACTGTTTCCAAAGAATGAAAATGGTCAAAAGAAAGGGCAACAGAACTAACTCTTCACTGAAAGAAAAATGAAGTCAAAACGAGGGTGTGTTTTTTTTTGTTGTATATGAATAGCAGGAGCTAGAGGGAGTGTTACATCTAAAATTACAGATGGGCAATGAATGTTGACACTGCAAAAAATTCAACAGAAAAGATGTACAAACAACACATTTTTCATAAAAACAATGACAGATTTGCATGCTCTTAGTGCTTACATTAATCAAACATACCATTCCTTTAAAAATGTCAAGCACTAAGGACTGCAATAAATCTTGAAACAAAATATACTAGCCTCAGCAATTCTTAGCTATTTAGAACCCTAAATATTACTATAAAAGAAATGGACTACAATCATCAAAACCATTACAACAGTAAATTTAGACTTCTGTAAGTCGTAGTATATTTATGCACTGAAAAAACATACCTCACAGAAAAACGATTTTTAAAAATTATTCACAGTCAAATAGTAAGAATGGCATTTGTAAATACCCTGGCCCAATTATGTTATTGTTCAAGATTTGTTTTTTGAAGTTTCCTTTCCAAATCCCTGTATAAACTATTGAAATCTGACTACAGGTAGGGAATACACACTTTGGAATAAAGGACTATAATTTTAGAAGGTTTTGGTAACTTGAAGCAGTGATTTGAAATAAAGCAATGGAAGCAAATCACTACACTTGGGTAGGACCAATCAACTGTACAGGACAATCTGAGGAATGGCCTCCTAAACAACAACGCCTTAGAAAGGGATTTATTTGGGTGCTATGGATCAATACGTGCAGAATAAACGTCAGTTTTAAGACATAAGAACACAATACTATAATTTATAAACAGAATCTCATCACTAAGATGACATACTTAGTTCTAGGTTATGCCTTGTTTTGACTGGAACTAGAAACCTATGCATAGGTAGGTTTGGTACCACACTTCAGGAAGATGTGCACTACTGGGATGACAAAGATGATTAAAAGAGACACTGTTTGGTGTAAAGAAGACTAAGAGGAGATGACAGTGGTCTTCAAACACAGGAAAAGCTGCCACAGGGGGAGTAAGACCAGCTATCTTCTAAATTGCACTTTGGACAGAGTAAGAGCCTTAAAGGAAACATGCTACATTTTAGATAAAGATCATAGCGATATCTCTCTGACTGGAGATAGTTCAAAACAGGTCTGACAACTGCTTAACCATCAGTTGAGAATGGACTAATTACAGTTGGTTTCGATTTTGTCTTTGAACCAGGAAACAGTCTAAGTGGTCTTCTCAGGTACTTTGCAGATGTTCCTTCTGTGACCTTTTGAGCTTCCTCAGTAATAAGCGAGAAGCATATGGAGATAAGGCAGGCAAAGCAGATTTGGAAGAAAACTGTCTGAAAAGTTTCTGACAATATGAAATAAAAAATGACAAGAATAAAAGAAATCCTAGCAGCATTTCAACAATATCACTAGGTATGATTATTTTATTTATTTATTTTTTAAGCATTTAAAAATTGTTGTGTACTTGTGAGGTAGCAGGATAATGTATTATCTATTTTTTCTCGTGTATGAGTTACTGTAGCAGATGCTAACAAATGCCTACTGGAGATAAATACGTTAAATAAGAATACCTGGAGAACTAGACCTCAAGAGTTCTGAAAGAGCTAAGGGAGAAGGTCTTCAGTTTGTCCATGTGAATTTTTAAACAAATCTTAGACTATGCATACAAACTGAAACAGTGATAGGTAAAAAGAGGAGTATTTGAAAAGGGCAAATAGAACACAGTTTGTCTGATATCAATTCAAAATGAACAGAGAAATTGGTAGTGACTTAACTGATAGAAGAAAGATAAATCAGAACTCAAAAACACTTTTTATCAGCTTTATACAACTTCCTGGTGAAAATAACAGAATACTGAAATATGCTTAGATCTGTATAAACCATTTGATCTGGTAGTGCACTACACCCTGACTAAAAAATAAAATAAAAAATCAGTAGAGCATCCAACAAATTTACTAAATATTGACTATCAGCTTTCAAGTGATAGACCTTCAGTAAGAGATCATCATTTGGTGAAGTCAATTCACAGGTGAAGTTTCTATCAACTGTAAATATGAGAAACATGTTAAATATTACTCAATGTTTTCATTTTTGCACTGGAACCATAAATAAAATTATCACTTAGAAAGCTTCCCAATTACATGAGGACCAGTTGAATGAAAAATAAGATGATGGTAAATTGATTACAGAGTATCATCTGGGAAGCTGGATTCATTCAAATGAAAAAATTCACAAAGACAGTAAACACAAAAATATAAATCTACTGAGAAAGTAAGATGGCCAGGTTTTCCCGAATGGTGCTCTGTAATATGGAAGGCAGTGTGATTGGAGAAGTTCTGCAGCTCATGATAGACAAGTAGCTCAGCAGTTTCTCTTACAACACTTTGGTAAAAAGGCCTAATGACACATCTTGGCTGCATGAACAGAGTGGCTGTGATTTGAAGTAGGGAATTGATTTTGAATCTGGGAATTTTTAACACTGTTGAACAATGAGAATATCCCTTACAGAGAACTTTGCAGAAATAGCACACAATAATTAATAGTGATCATAAAAACAAGGTGTTTTCAAGGAACTAGAACAAGAACTACTGTATTTTTTCCTGATGTATATCAAAAGATGAACAGGTGAAATAACACCATTAATGTACACAGACTCTTCCACTGTTACTAACTTTCTTGTTTTAAGAAAATTAAGATGCATTTGGAAAACAAAACAAAAAGGAAGCCTGCTTTTGTTTGTATTGCTACTAACTTGGAAACTTATTATTTAACTGGTTTATTGGTATTTACTTCTTCCTGGTTCATTTTTTAACTTACTTGAATGTATAATTTTTGCTCATTTTTTGATTTCAAACATTTATACAGTGCCCCACTCCCACAGTGGCACATCATTACTTGATGGACTCAGCTCTAAAATGAAACTGTATGATCATGATGGTAACACATGAACCAACACATACCTCATGGCAAAGCAATGCACTTAGAGCATACCAGAAGAAACATTTTCACAAAATGTCTAAGAGGACTGCGTAACATATTACCACTGGAACTTATAAAGGTATAAAAAGGGTAAGCAGGTTTACAAGTGGAGGAATGGTGGAGGTTAAAAAAGGTAAAGATAAGATGTGGAGTTCAAGAAATTTTTTAACACTCAGTTTCTGGAAACTCTTAGGTATACCATGGAAACGTCAAGCCTTGGGTCCCTCAATTCAGTGATTTTTTCCTGAAGCATCTGTTATTACAGTTGGAAAAGAACACACTGGTGTTCTACACAAACCTTTTCTCTGTTGTGGAATGGGATTCCTTATGCTCCTTGTTCACCTTAAACATACTTGCTCAAGTTGAACTCACTCTTCTCAATAATGTGAAGGCACCAGCTGGACTTCACATTGAGATAGACATCCCAACATTTCATGGAATCACAGAATCATTAAGGTTGGAAAAGCCCTCCAAGGTCTCCTGGTCCAAACATCCCCCTACCACCAATATCACCCACTAAACCATGTCCCTAAGCACCATGTCCAACCTTTACTTAAACACCCCCAGGGACAGTGATGCCACCACCTCCCTGGGCAACCCATTCCAATGCCTGACTGCTCTTTCTGAGAAAAAAAATTTCTTCTAATTTCCAACATGAAATTTAGGTTGAAAATTTATTAGAACATGTAGGGTGCCTGCTGTATAAAGCACACATGTAAAATGCAGAATTCGCGGCTTTTCTGTGTCAGGAAAAAATGTTATTTTAAAAATTGTATTATTTAGCATAATTTATTATTTAAATAGCTAAAAACACTATTTAATCTATTGCTAATAAAATGAAAACAGACAAGTTGTTTCTACAGTGGAACTAAGTTCACTTACATCAGTATTGCAGGAGCGATACCGCTTCCTTTCTCCAAGACAGTATTTACCTCCACCTGAAGGTCTGGAAAAATATTTTTTATGAGTTAGTGTATATTTCAGTATAAACATAAGTTCACGAGATATACATTACTAAGATAAATATTGCTACATAACAAAAACAAAAGCACATGGAAGTTTTAAGGTGCAATTTTACAGTATTTTCTTTAATATGAATTGTGGTATTGACTTGAACTCCAGCACACAGAAGACAGCACTGGGTATTTTAAAGTCTTCATACATAATATTTATCTTGTTTGCACAGATTTCAAACAATACAGTATAAATGTATTTTGAACATATTAAAAAGGTATTGCTTTCAATTATTTGAATGCTTTGTAAAACCAGAATGAAAGATGTATAAGCAACCTAGATGACTTTTTTTTTTTTTAATCTGCTCATATTACACTTTAAAACATAACAAAATGATGAAACTGCCTGCTAAATACTGGAGTCAGCAACAAAAACTGCTTCTTCATGAATCTCATTATGATTTGAATTAAGTAGTACTAAATCTAAAGAAACCGCAGAGCAAGCAGGTTTCTATTAGTGTAATTAGGACACTGGCACTTAATTCCCAGATTGTTCAGGAACATTAGCTATCTCCCACTGAGGTCAAATAACAAATTAATATTGACGTAAGTGGAAGATTAATCAAACATCTGATCTTTGGCTTGTAACAAGAAAGCAAAAAGGAAAAACACTGATTGTTTTATGATAAAGAAGAATTTACAGTTAGCAAAAAAGTAAATTAATAATGTTTTTCACAGTACAGGCATTTGTCCAAGCAGCCCTATCCTAGAAATACTCATCTTAATTAATGAACCAAAGGGAATTTTTTCCTAATGCAAACATGGAAAAAAAAATCACGTTCTGGCTACACTGTTAAACATTTAAGATATAATTATCCTTCAACATACCAACTGATGTACATGGAGACAGAAGTAGTTAAAAAAAAAAATCTTATAAAATTAATTGTGCTTCAAGCAAATATTTCTCTAATGTTTTTACACAGTGCTGTGAAAAAAAATAATGTGCTTAATTTATTATTTTCTCAGTAACATTGCCTGACATGTAATCTATGTAAGTACACACAATTTTTACTTTTGAATCTATTCAATAAGTAGTGGCATTCGCCAGAATTGACTGATTGTAATTGCTAAAGACAAAAAGTGATCAGACTGCCTTAAACAGCAGTAATGTCACATCATGGTGTCTGTCTTGCAAACAACAGTAGAAAGCTGAAATACAGCTTAGCTTGCAAAACTTGGGTACAAGCAACAGGAAACTTCAGTGTACAGAAAGGAGAAGATGAAAAAGGAATGACAGAAGTCACAGAACTGATTTTCATGAAAGAAGCTTGATGTTTTCTAGAAAAAGTGTTAAGAACTAGTAATGGGGATGGAAGTAGAGCTTATGAGTCATGACAAGAGCAAAGTATGTAGTCATAAAACTACCCTTTGACAGAGAGCTATACTTGCAATGAGGTAACCCAAACAAAGCAAGCATCAACAGAAAAAAAAGCAGTTGTTCATTCAGCAGAGAACAGCAATGGAAATAAGTAAGCATTCCTCCTCTGAGAAGCACTAGACAGAGAGAAGAGCACTTACCTGACAGATCTTCTCTGGAACACTGCTCAGGACATTGGGAAGCAGACAGAGGCTACCAGATACACAGAATAGACCAAGCTGTAGTGGAGGAGCTGGCCCCTCTTGAGAGAGAGTAGATGGACCAATAGGGAGTGGTGGCAGGGAGAGAAGTAACTCAATTGTTTTAAGAATCAGTGGGAAGTCACAATTAAGTGTCAAATGTGACAGAATATAAATGTATGCTCAGTAATATTACTAATTACTTGTGTGCTTATATGTAAATTGTTGAACACAAAATCTTGGAAATAGTGTTGCTTTTTTAACAAATGACTGGCATTTGTTATATCCTAGACTAGAATGACAGATATGAATAAAGAAGAAATATAAATCATAATTCAAATATATTTTGCATAAAAAGAAGTTTCAGAAATAAAACTGTACTAGTTACTAATAAATATAAATCCAGCAATTTTTACAGTATATAATAGATAAATTAAAAACTGTTTTAAGTATGTCTCGTGAGCTTCTTCTGTTAACTGTTTCTGTGTGCAATTTTGAAGACAAACTCTGGCAAACTTGCAAAACATTTTTACAGAAAACATATGAAACCAGTTTTGAATAAATTCCAACTCTGTCTTTTTGTTGGCTCCAGCTTACTTTAGCTACTTACGCTGGACTGTCACAGTGTCTTATAGATGAGGAGACTCCGCCACCGCAGGTCCTGCTGCATTCACCCCATATTGACCATGGACCCCAACCTCCATCTATGCTCTGGGGCCAAGTGCCAAAAGGTACACACTCTCCCTGATAACACCACTGAAAGATTTCAGAGACAAACAAAACAAATAATAATAATAATTAAAAAAAATTAGCTTCCAGGCTGATGTTTATCAGGGCAGAAAAACCTAAGTGTCAGGCTATGACCAATTATAGGCATTAGCATTCTCCATACAGATAACACTAATATTTTACTTTTTGTAGCCATGTTTAAACATCGGTGAGGGTGTGTGGTGAGAGTGTGTGTGATTTGTTAATTGACTTCACTAAGCCCTGAATTATAAGTCTCTAACACACACCAGAAGTTTAAGCAAGCTTAAAATTAAGACTTTCTTTTTTCCTCATACATCCTCCTTAATGTTTCACATTAAAGGAACCACAAGTTACATTCTTTTCAAACACTATGATCCACTTCTAAGATTAAACAAAATGCCTTCCACTTAGGATTCGTGTAGTAGCTTTATTATGCAAAATGAAAAATTCCCCCCATCATATTCTTAAGAAGGTTTTTCCCTGCAAACCCTGAACCTTTGCAATATTGCTAATTACACTGGACATAAAAAATGTCAGACAATTCAAACAAATTGGTATTGTAAAATTTAATTAATAATTTCCTGTATCAGCAACTTTTAAACGATTTGGGAAATAACCCAGGAGCTTACAGTTTGATTCACATTCTGGTGTATCACTGAAAGTCTAGAACAGTTATGTAAATTATTCCTGCCATCACTGTGTTGGGCAACAGAAAACAGCATGGCCGCAGGTTTACTGTGTCCTCAACTTGCACATTTCAGTTCCAAAAGGTGAGTATCTGTTGCTTAAACTGCCTTCAAGTCCCATAGCAGACACAAAAACCCTTCGTTTCAAGAAAAACAAGGAAACAGATAACTGCTGTATCCAAAATCAGCCTATGAATTTGACAAAATTCACTGAGACATAGACAGAAAACATGGTGAGACAGCCCATAAGCACTATAGTAAGACTGAGTGAGGAGTTTATATTAACTAGTCCAGAAAAAAAAACAAGTTTTCTTCTGAGTCCTAAGGCTCACCTAAAGTGTCAGTCCCAACAATGCTGGGACAAACACAAAAGAGCAAATGCAGGCACTGACAATGCTTTGAATTTCTCTCAATTTTTATGAAAGCAACTGACAAGATAATTTAACCTTCAATCACTATTCAGAAAAAAAAATAATTGAAGTTTGATATAAACAAGGATTATGCGCAGTGATAATCAACTAAAATTTCATATTAGTTCCTAATTAGAAATTTCATGTTGAATACAAATGTAAGTTGATTGTCAAGCACATCAAAGTTTCTGTGACTGTAGCTACAGAGAATGAACATTAAAAAAAAATATGTAGCTTATCATCAGCAAATACACCTAGATACAAAGTAGTTTTGCATAAAAAACACATGCTACCATTTAACATTAATAAGTGAAGTCTCTAGCATTATTTCTCTATCATCCTTGTTTCTTATCTCAGCACATTTTTATTCTCCATGACCACTTTTTTCTCTGTATGTGCAGTACCTGAACTTATTTTAAAGCACTGCTGTTACTGTCCAGCACATTTCTATTTATAAAACTCATCCTCTATTATTTGGAGAAACAAAAACCAGCACCCATACGCTTACAAGTGTATAAAGAAGATTATCTTAAACCTCAAGCTCCAAATGCATTGCCTTTTCTACCAGGTCTGGTTGGGTCAGTTTTTGTCATCTCAGCCCAAGTGGTGCTGTGTTTTAGATCTGTGACCAAACAGAATTGATAACACACCACTCTTAGCTGAACAGTGCCTGCACGGCCTCAAGGCTTTCTCTGTTTCTCACTCTGCCCCTCCAGTGAGCAGGCTGCGGGTAGGCAAGAGGCTAGAAGGCGACAGAGCCAGCAAAGCTGACCTGAACTGGCAAAAGGATACCCCACACCCCAGAACATCTTGCTCAACAATAAAACTGGCATCATGCTCAGCAATCACACTGTGGGGGGGAGTCTTTCCAAGCAAGTTGTTGCTTAGAGACTGGCTGCGCATTGGTCTGCTGGTAGGAGGTGGTGAGTGATTGATTGCCTTTGCATCACTTGTGGTTGTTCGTTTTTTCCCTTTTTTATTTTTTTTTTCCCTGCATTTCTTAAACTGCCTCCGTCTAGACAGATGAATCTTTCTCAGTTTTGCCTTTGCCTTTCTGATTCTGTCCTCCATCGTGCTGTGGGGAACTAAGAAAGAAACTGGGTGGGGACTTAGCTGTCAGCTGGGGTCAACCCACCACATGCTTCTTAAGGAAAAAAAACACAGAAGGACACAAGGTTTCATGGAGCTCTTCTGAGCAAAATATAGTTTATCCTCCTTACAGTTGTAAATTTACAACTCAGAGGTTTCTGGTGATACTGAACACCTACTTTCAGCTGGTATAGCTGTATCCATATGGTAGTGTTTTGCAATACCTCTAATGGTACAATGGATATGGTATGACAGAGAATAAAGTAAATTTATGTGTATTAATTATGAAGAATTAGAATTTTCTGTTTTTCTTCTCATTATAGTGATAAACTAAGTGATAATTATTTCATTCATTAATGAATTGTGGCAGTCTATTACAGAGGACACAGAAGTACACAAGTAATTATGTAATACGAAAGTCAACTGCTAAAAATTAAAATGCTTCTGAGAGTAAAAATGTATGGTAATAAATTAGATTAATAAATACGTTGTAAAAATGTTACATGTCAAAATCAAGATTCATAAATGAAAAACACAATTAAACCCAAACTAATACCATCTATGTACAAACAGAACATGCAAACAAACCTTTGTGGTGTTATGACTGTACATAATATGCAGGTGCATTTCACCTGTTTTATTCTTCCAAACTTGTATAAGATTCCTGTACTCTGCAATGTCCTCTGCCAACCAAACATTTCTTTCTTCCATACTCCCATTTTCCCCTATAAAAACTCCTTCAGTGCTGTTTTTCCTCCTCTACTGAAGTTAAATCTGAACACTTACTGTCCACTTTGGTATATCTTTTTAATTTTCTAATGCATATTCATCTTTCACCAGAGGCAAGTGATGCATAGAATCTCTGTCCAATTAATTCAAAATGGCCAAAATCTTTTTATTTCTAATGGGACTACAGATTTTTTTTTTCTCTGAGAATTATAATAACCCCTACAATGAGGTTACGGTCTACTTAGTGAACAGGATATGAAGAAAAAAAGGGGAGATGACAGCTATTTTAGAAGTACAATCCTTTATTAAGGGTTTAGAACTGAAATGTTAATTCTCCTCTCACAATGAAGAAGTAACTTTCAATTAGTTGGGTGAGAAAGACAGTGGTGATGCACTTGGATACATATTAAAGAGGCACAAAACTTTAAATAATGTGGGATTCTTCTTATAAAGATCATTAATAATAAAAGAAGGTATGTCACTGTGGCACATTTGAGAGAACTGTAGGTATTTACAATAATATACTTTTTGAAAACTAACAGAGGAAGTATTTGTGATAGTGAGGAAAAATTATTTATTTTTTCGGAGAAAAAAAAAGCTTAATTAAATTTAAGCTTGCCATTTCAACTATAAGGATTAATTTTCAATCAGTATTTCTGCAATTATTTTGCAAGGAAACTTGATGCCCAGTACTAATGTGAATTTAGATTACCACATAATCCAGGTATTTAAATTGTTCTTTCAGCACACTGTTTTCACTTTTTGTACATTTTTCCCTCATTTACTTGCTTGGTATGGGTTTATACAACGATGTTAGAAGAGGTTATTTTTTTATTACTTTAAATTCAAAGACAAAAATAAATTATGCTATCAGTGTTGTCTTTTTGTTTCATATACAGTATTTCCTCATTAGAGTCCTTTTAAATCTATCAGTTTTAATCTTCATCTATACTTAAAACGATTACTATAAGATTTGGAAAAAGCATACCTTTTGGAACCCAACCAATACACAAACCCCTTCACTAAAGCATGAACATGTTAAAACTTCAAACAGAACAGATGTACAAGTTCTGTCAACAGCAAAAAAAAAAAAAATCCACACCATTATTTTTCCCTGTATGAGGAAACAGCTGAATAACTTTTATGGAAAACACTCTAAAAAACTTCAGGCTTAGGCAGACATCTACTGTGGAAAATTTCTACGGTGGAAAATTTCAAGCCAAAGAGTTAAAGTTTGGCAGGTTTATATAAGAAGGTCTTATAATAGAGTGTAGGGCAATTTTAATTGTAGAAATCCCTCCTAACTCTGCCAATAAAGTATTAATGCACACTGCATCAAAATTAGCTTTCAGTTAATAGTTACACAGAATTTACATCAGTATAACTAAAAGCAGAAATTGACCCTCCAAATATGATAGAGTACTCTGTGATCTTGTTAGGCTTTTAGAGCAGGGAATGTCATTTATTACATATTTGGACAGAGCCCAGCAAAATAGAGCCTAATTTGGTTGTGGCCTTTAAGCATGACTGCTATATAAATGTTATAATAATAATAATAATAATAATAATAATAATAAAGTGTTACAGAATTGTAAACTATTATTTTCTCCTTAGCATGTGGTGAAGAGAACTACATGTTTGGAAAGAACTGTGTTTTCTGTTTTGGCTTTTTCCTATCACAAATTACTAATTTACAGGAACCTTTGAAGTTGGAAATTTATAGTTGCAATTCTCCACTGTTTAAAGGCATGAACAGTTTAGCTTTGTAAAATAGTAATTCTCAGATTTTTCTCTGAAATCTAACAAGGGAAGAAGATACTGATGACTAGAGATTTTTTGCAGAGAATAAATTGATAAAAGACTCTGGCAAAAGCACACAGTGTCTTAAAGCATCTTGACTTGTTCAATTTGTATTTTTCAAACCATTTAAACTACAGTGAAGTAAATTGCTCCTTGTCATTGACAAGAAGTGGTGGTTCCAAAATAAACCTAGACTGTTGATCTAAGAATAAAGCTCCTAGCATTTTCTATTACTCTAATAAAAGGTAATATTTTTGGTAAAATGTGAAGGTGTCTCTATTTTCATTGGCTAACAGTAAGCACTATATATTTTTTTTAATGACCCCTTCAATGAATTTATTTAACATGGTTTACCAATATTTCCAAACTCAGCATGGAAAAGCCATCAGAATGGCACTAGGTCACGGGCCCTGAATGAAGCCATCAGCAGGGATTAATAAACTGTGACAGCTGCCCAATAGCTTTCATTCTATTATAAAAATCATATTGCAATTCAAAATGCGGCATAATCTTTGTTGGAATCAGCCCAGCTAACATGGCAAAAATCAGAACAGGGAATAGATGACAGTGGTCACTGTTACAAAAAAAATCCAGTTTGGAGTAGTAAATCTTAACGACAGCAACACTCAAAAAGATAATGGAAATTATTTAAATACAATAACTTTTCATTGTTTTCTAAAAACCTGCATAAAAATTATCATATTTTTGTGGAAATAGGAACATGAAATTACTTTTTTCTAGCGCACATCCTGTAAATTAATGATTAAAATATTTTTGATCTTCTCTAAAATCTGTACAGATTTTCCTTTACAACTGAGAAACACTCTCTTACTATTCTTAATCTAAAACTTATTTTCAGAACCTTGTCTGAAACTATTGATGAAAAATCAGAATTCACATATTCAGACAAATACAGTAGCACTAGGCTTATCTATTGCAACACTGAGTTTTCATACTTTTCTGTTACACAAGAGAGTTTATCAGACTGCATACCGAAGTTCTTTAAAGCTACACAGTTATGCAAGTATAACAATACTAAGGATGATCAAAGGGGATGGAGCACCTCTCCTGTGAAGATGGGTTGAGGGAGTTGGGGTTGCTCAGCCTGGAGAAGAGAAGGCTCCAGGAGACCTTAAAGAGGCCTTCCAGGAGTGCAGTGACAGGACAAGGGGGAATGGCTTTAAACTACAAGAGAGGAAAGTTAGATTAGATGTAAGGAAGAAATTATTTACTCAGATGGTGGCGAGGCCCTGGAACAGCTTGCCCAAAGAAGCTGTGGATGCCCCATCCCTGTGGGTGTTTCAAGGCCAGGCTGGATGGGGCTTTGGGCAACCTGGTCTACTGGGAGGTGTCCCTTCCCATGGCCGGGGTTGGAGTTGAGTGATCTTTAAGGTCCCTTCCAACCCAAACTATTCTGTGATTCTATGATTCTGTAATAGTTGAAGTCAGAATAGATTGGTCACTGGGAAATAAGAGCATTCAGAAAACCCTTTTAGTAAGGCTTCCCCTCCCTCCCCCTTTTTTTTTTCTTCCTTTTTTCCTATATGCTTGGAATTCACGTAGTGTCTGAAATAATACAGACTTATCTTCTAACAAATTAACAGAAATCAGGCTCTAGAGCTATGACTTACATTTTCAGAGTCCACAACAGACCCAGAGTTGTAACAAACATTTTTGGAAGAGTGTTATAAAATTTAATAATGATTAAACTAACAAGAGTTTTTTACAGAAATCACTCAGAAAATAAATATAGTGAATGTAATAGGCTTTTTTCAATCCAGGATACAAAATTTTATAGCAAGCATAAATATTTTATTAAATTTATATATATATAAAATAATTGTTAAATAAATTCTGTAGAGCAGTTGCATTAGGATACTATTGTATCCTGAATTAATCTCTCTTTATTTGAACACTTATAGCTGCTCATAAGGACTTTAATTTTTTAATTCTTTTTTCCTGTAGTTTCCAAACAGTAAAATACTTATTCAAACAATACATTATTTGTACTCACCCCCTTCTCAATGCTCCCTGTTTGGCAAAGAGTACCTTCAGCTGCTGGAATACTGTTGGTAACACAGCGGTTACTTTTGCTGAGGCACCAGAGCTCTCTACACACTTCCTAGGAAAGAAGGCAGAAGCAAGTTGATCAGAGTAACAGCCTAAAATTGCTTCCAATGCTCATACACATATATAGAGAAATTTGTTTTGAACATACTGTAAGTGCTGGGCTGGAGTCTAGATGTTTGTAAAACATTCTGGAGCAACTTCAAAGCCAGCATATTCTACTTAAGAATGTTCTGCCACAAAAATTCAGGAAGGATCAAATTGTAGACTACAAAAATATGTTTTTCTACACCTGCTATGCAAGCATTGTTTTGTGCTGGTTTTCTGATTACTATTTGATATATTTTAGTATTGTTGTAAAATTAATCTGTTGTAAAGGATGTGCTGTAGTATCTCCATCATTAACATTATCTGCCTCAAAAAATCATGGTAAAAGGATACTGTTAACTTCAAAATATGAACCAGCAAGATTTGTTTCCTTCAGGTTAAACCAAAAGGTTTTGGAGCTTAGACTACCTGCAATCCTCTTCTGTAACACATGCTAAAACAGTGCACTTGTATGTAGTAAATATTAAAATATTAAAAATATTAAAATATTTCCTTAAAACATTTTAGATTTGTGGCATTTTATAAATGATTTAGCCTATCGTAATTCCCTCCATTGTCAGCATTAAAAAGGTTTTCAAAAAATCTATTTTCCTACAAGTTTTCTCATTTGTTTTTGTGCATTTACTAATTTAAATTAAGACAAATTCTGTTGACATTAGAGATTCAGTATTAAAAATATCTAGGGTTGAAATTCATAATGAGAGGTGTGATCCACTTCAGTTGTCCTTGGCTTAGACTATATATGCAGAATGGAATTAGAAATAATTTGTTTTTATGGTAACTGCCCTGCATGATAATCTTTGTTGTATTACTTTGAGATCTGTGTGAGACTTCACAACCTGCTTTCTATTAAACACTTTCTGTTTTAAAGTAGTTTTGAAAATTTGAAAGATAATTATTCAACTGTATGATAGGCATTATATTAAATGTCTGCTTGAAATCATACCCAAAAATAATTCTTGTATAGATTCTATGACTGAATCTTGGTACAAAGAAGAAAAAGGAAAAGACAGTATGAGCAAATTAAAGTTATTAGCTACCCCCCACACCCTTGCAAATTAAGTGTTTATCTGAGGAAATGAATGCGTATCTGGCATCTAGGCATCTTTTCTATGCACTTCAACTAGACAACTGTTATGTTATTCCCTAAGATTCGGCTTCTTGCATGAAACTTATGATGAATAGAAATGCTTCTTTCTAAATTCTACTGAATATAGAAATGGACTTACACATTATTACCTAGTAACTGCAGTAATTTCAACAGTACAAATTTCTACTGAATAATACAAAATTATTTACCAAGTTTAAAAACAGCTGGTGCCCATTCAGGACAGATATATGCTCTGTATTTAGTTTCACGATTGGTAGAAGCAAGCCATCTTTTTAAAAATCTATAAAAAACATACCATCTTAGCATGGTCTGAAATGATGAGGAATAAGTACTGTTGATTTGTGGAGTTTCCACTCAACATTTAACAATTTGGCCTAAGCTATTTAGTTATATTAAATGATGTAACAATTCCTGTTTGGTGGGTGGCTCTATGAAAACTCAAGAGAATGGATACTTGTGAGTCTTTTTTAGGAGAAATACACAGGTAAATGGATACCTGCTAAAAAAAGCAGGAACTACCCTACTTTCCAAATCAGAATTTATTTTTCATTAAAGAAATGAAAACAGTAGAAATATTTACTTACATAAATCTCTGAATAAAACACTTGCTTTTGCTACCCGGTAAGATTTTCAGATTAAGATATGCATCCACAGGTACATATGGTTTAAAAGATCAAATAGAACAGGGAAAGCACAGAAGATATCACAAAGACTTTTAAAAACTCTCTTATAAATTTTATAACTATGAGTTTATTTTTAAAATTCAACACTACATCAAAACCACATCTTCAGTCAAGAATCTCAACTTCAATCCAGTATGGATTTCAAAGTGAAAACCTAAAACAAGTTCCTTTCAGACACAATATGAGGTGTTTCTGTCATACAACTGCCTTACTTACTTTCGTGCCTCATTTACTTGCTTGTCTGTTTCATGTATGACTTACATTGTCAGACTGTAAATAGAAGTGTCAGACAGTGATGATCCTAGTTAAGATCCTACATTTATTTTACATCAGATCAAATTCAAATGTTTAAATTAATATCTGTGTTACTTTTGCAAAGATTGGACCAATGTTTGGAAAACCAAAAATTCAAGTGCGTTAGGAAATGAAGATTTCAACCAATCTAATACAGACAGAAGAAAAAGTAAAATCTCTGTAACACTCTGGATTTTGAACACATTTACATTTCAGAGTGATTTGAATCCAGAATTCTGGTTTGTGCTTCAGATTTTACTTGCAGAATTTCACTTCTGATATCCTTATACAAATTCACCATCTATATGTTAACACAGAAGGGGATGAAATAATTCAAACATGTATTTCATTGCCAGGCTAACATACTCACAAAGGACAGCATTTAACAATTTCTCTCAGACATTGTAATTCCAAGTAAATAATCAGCTGAACTGTATGAACTAATGGATACAGCTATTTTAGTTATTCGTCATTTACAGAATAATTTTAAGCAAGTTAGCTCATCACCCTACTCCATGACAAATGAGAAAAAAATATTTTCCTTCTTCCAAAATTGCTTTGGGAGATAAGATGAAAAAAACTATCAAAACTAGATACTATTACTGACATAGCCTGTTTGTCCTTCTTCAGACCTTAATTTTAGTACCAATTTTTCTCAATAAACATCTGATGACAAAATGAAAGTAATCCTGTATAACACTATTAGTACTTAAGCTAAAACCTCTATTCAAATCAGAAAAGAGTTCTGTCCAAGGACAGACATACGATATCCCAAGATCAACAGAAAACTTATGGAAAACTACGCAAAATACAGACTACTTGTAAACTAATATAACACAATGTAACAATTTGTAGAAATATTCTATAATAAAAAAAAAAAAAGAAATTAAAGAATGTGTTTCGGTAATTTCTTCTAAAAGAAGTTTTATAATTTCTTTTAGGAGAAATTACTCGTTTATTTACCATTTATATACTGATGATTTTATTTCCCCTAGTGTATTTTGTTTAAAAGAAATAGTAGAATTTGAAGTATATCTTCTATCACCTCTTCTATAACTATCATCTATTTGAAGTATATCTTCTATCTCTTCTATTTTGTATGTAAAATAACATTGTCATTTGAAAACAAAATAGCTAAACTAAAATAGCAAAATTCACCTGTGCTATTATTCTATTAAATGGAAGTGGAATTATGCCATCTATTACTATGGCTACGTCTTCTTTATTTTCAGGTGATTTCAGGCAGTTGAGAGAGATTCTTATTAAGGTGCACAAAGCTTTCTGTTCACCATACCAACCCTATACCTGGTACTACCTCAGTTTCATAATTATTCATTTGAATTATTTCCTTACTGTCCTATTCGTAACATCTCTAAGCAGCTGTTTTTAATAAACCAGGCTGAAAAACGTATGAGAAACTGCCCTAACTGCCCTGGAAAAGTCAGGCTCAAAATCACTAGCAGAAAGTCTACTGCTTTTCCTCACACACTAACATGCACACATGCACACACACACACACAACACAAGGTGACCCACTAATAGGTTAGCGTTTTCTTTGTTGGTGGACATAGGATGAGGTTAACATACCTTTTGTCAACATTAAATTTGTATGAATAATTTACTGAAGCTAAGAAAAAGAAGCATAATCTGAAAATTAATCAATGATCTCAAAGTCAGTCTTCAAGTGTGTGGATTTAATAACTATTAATTTATAAAGGAAACAAGGGAAAGTGTTTTAGAAGTCCAGGAAACATAAACTGAAGCTGAGGCCTTTCACAAGATCAAGACAAGATAGATGACAACCTGTAACGGTGTATCTTAGGGCTCCATGACTTCAGTTTGGAATTCGGATGCTTGTATTTGCAGTAAATTAAACAAAGCTGAACCCATCTAGAGAAAAAAAACAGCAAATCAAATTATCTTCCTTTTGCCTAAGTGTTATCAATGATGGAGCCTCTTTCTGTTGTGTCATGCAGAGTTACATATAGGCATTTCAAATTATGTAAAATCTAAGCAACCTATAATATATAATAAGAATAAATAGTAACAATACAGCACAATGAAAACTCAGTTGGATGAGTGAAGGTCAACTTGCTGTACTGCTCTGTTCTTAATATTTAACACTAATGAAAGCCTCCAACAAAAGTTAGCAGTTTGGCCCACAATGTTTTAAAAAAAAGATGGGAAATACATTCACAACGCATATTAAACTACGATAATTTGGGGGGTTTCAAATTCACAATGCATATTCAACTCAATAATCTAGGGTTTCATTTTTTTTCCATAAAGTTTAAAAACGCTAATCAGGATTTTATGTTATGTCAGCATGTTTCAGCTATAATATGCTGCACCTCTTGATGAGCATTTGCTAAAATAGAGCATAAAAATAATTTGCTTGAATTGCAGTTTACAATTCAGATCTGAAAAGCATCAGCCTAGAGTATCTCCGGCCTCACTGCTGAAATTCTGATGGCAACACACTGAAAACTAGAAGGCTGATTGTAATTATGGGCGAATTTTGTAATGTTCAACAACAAGTTTAGTTCAGATAAGCACCCAAAAGTTACCATTTTAGTGCTCTCCTACCAAATGCTCATTAAGTGGTGCAGCATGTTACGAATCAAAACATGCTGAAATAATGTGAAATAAAAGCTGTAACTTAAGTCATACATTTGCATTATGTAACCAGCATACATTCCTCAATATTGGGTGCTTATGTGAACCTTATGGAAACTACAGAAGCCTCACAAGTTCAGAGACCTCTAAGTAGCATCTTCCCTTTCAAACCCATGAAAACTATTCCATCTTTATCTAAACCACATTACAGAATCTGGAATCTTGTCATTGCTTCTGCTATCCACTGAAGCACTACTCCTGCTTTGATCACTGGCTTCTGCTTGTCATTTTTAAGCAGCTTTCGTAAGATCCATGCATGCCTGTGCTACATCTGTGTCTCTTGTGATAGAGAGAAAAAGAAAAAAATGAAGACGAGGGGGAGAATAAGATAGAGGGTGTGGAGGCAAGACAGTCAAAGGAAAGAAGAAAGAGGGACTGCATCATGGTGATAGTACTCTGGGAACTTTTTAAAGAAACAAAAAAGATGTAAAACCACCATAGGATTCATAAAGAGGAAAAATTATGGGATTTCCATTGGTTACACACATCACAATGTCAAAAAAAAAAAAAAAAAAAAAAAAGAGGGAACAAAATTCACTTTAAGAATAAAGCTGAAAGCTTTAAGAATAAAGCTGTTATTATATAAAAGCTGTTATTATATAAAGCTGTTATTCACTTTAAGAATAAAGCTGTTATTAATTACAGCACGATCCTCTAAGTCCTTACACAAGAAAAGCTCAAATTTTTGATCATGCTAAATGCAAAAGACCTCTACAACAGTGATGAGAGGTTTTGCACTTGGAAGACAAGACCTTATAAAATAAAGAATAATGGAGAAGTTGATAAAAAAAGACAAGAGTATTGCAGCAGGACTGTCAGTTCCTCTCTTCACCTACACTTATTTAAACAGAATCACAGAATGGCCAAGGTTGGAAGGGACCTCTGAAGATCATCTAGTCCAACCGCCCCGGTCTGAGCTGGATCATCTAGAGCACATTGTGCAGGATGGCATCCAGGTGGGTTTTGAGAATCTCCAGAGAAGGAGACTCCACAAGCTCTCTGGGCAACCCGTGCCAGTGCTCTGTCACCCTCACAGTACAGAAATGCCCTCTCATATTCAGCCGGAACCTCCTGCACTTCAGTTTGTGCCCATTGCCTCTCCTCCTGTCACAGGGCACAACTGAAAAGAGACCAGCACCATCCTCTCAACACCCTCCCCTCAGATGTTTATATACATTGATGAGATCTTCCCTCAGTCTTCTCTTTTCCAGATTAAACAGGCCCCAGCTCTCTCAGCCTGTCCTCATATGACAGATGCTCTAGCTCCATGCCCATTGTGCTGGGCAGCCCAGAGCTGGTCACAGCATTCCAGGTGTGGCCTCACCAGGGCTGAGTAGAGGGGGAGGATCACCTCCCTTGACCTGTTGGCAACACTTTTCCGAATGCAACCGAGGATCCTGTTGGCCTTCTTAGCCCCAAGGTCACAGTGCTGGCTCATGGTCAGCCTGCTGTCCACCAGGACTCCCAGGTCCCTTTCTGCAGAGCTGTTCTCCAGCAGGTCAGCCCCCAGACTGTGCTGGTGCTTGGGGTTATTCCTCCCAAGGTTCAGGACCCTGCACTTGCCCATGCTGAACTTCATGAGGTGCCTCTTGGCCCAGTCCTCTAGCCTGTTAAGTTCCCTCTGAATGGCAGCACAGCCCTCTGGGGTATCTGCCAACCCTCTGAGCTTAGTGTCGTTAGCAAACTTGCTGAGGGTGCACTCCATTCCATCATCAAGGTTGTTGATGAATAAATTGAACAACACTGGACCCAGTACTGGTCCCTGGGGAACACCATTAGCTACAGGCCTCCAACTGGACTCTGCACCTCTAAGCACAATGCTTTAAGCTCTGTTGTCCAGCCAATTGCCAATCCATCTCACCATCCACTCATCTACGCCACGCAAAACAGGAATTTGTGATGTAAATCAATATGACTGAACTACTTATGCATTGCTAACAAGCACATTGTATAAAGTGATTTAGCCATGGTATGAAGTCAAGGGGGGAAAAAGAGCACTTTTCAGTGAGTTAGCATTATGTACAAATTGAATTGAATGCACAATACTTGTCATAGCATCAATGGGTGAGGAAAGAGAAGGGACCTGGTAGTCTAGTGTAAAGATATACCAGTGGCTTCTCTGCCTTTGCTTTTTGGAAAAAGCACATAAATAAATAAATAAATAAATGAGTAAAATGGTTTTTACCTACCTACAAGAGCTCTAAGTCAAGCTAAATACCTCTTTATTTAAGTGGAGTAAATCATATCAATGTTTCATGAAAACAGTGACAGTTTAATTCACTAACATTAAAATTTACAAGGGACAACTGTAATTTAGGCTAGAAGAAATACTGCAGAACTGCTCTGTATAGAAGTTTGTTTGCTTTCCTGCATTTGTCAGCTGACCAGAGAGGCAAGTTAGCTGTTTTGCTCATTCATAATACAGTTACACTATTCTGTCTCTGAACTGGCATGTAGGAAACTACAAAGCAGTGAAGGTATAGTGACTGCATATCCTTTATTTCTGTGGTACATACTTTCCAAGCAACTTTCTATTAATGGTCATTAGCTTTATGAACACTCTCCATAACTCATTAAAAATAAATCAAGGGGATCACTTGAAGCCAGAAGGAAGACTTTTAATTTTGAGAATGTATCCTCATTCTTCCTGTTTATAAGCAATAAGTTCATAGCTTGAACTTATCTGTCCTTCAAAACACAGCAACAAAATGTGAATAAAAACTGGTACCTGAATTTTAAGTTACTTTAGTTGGGACACTAACTGGAGAATTTAATTGCAAACATAAGACCATGAAAAAGAAGAGAGCTGCATGTCATCAGCTAGAATATATAACCTGATGTCTTAAACTCCATTGTGAAATACAAATAGATTGGCCCTCCTGATCTGAGTGAAGCCATGTGCTCAAAGGAACGTAGCATTTGTCCTGTTACACCTCTACTCCAAACCAAACACTTAGACACCAATGAAGGTGAAAAAGCATAAAATGTAAAAAAAAAAAAAAAAAAAAAAAAAAAAAAAAAAAAAGAATTCTTAAGAATTCTTAACAAGAATTGTTAGGCACTCTCTGTGAAATTCATGCTAGCAGCCAACAGCTTCACAGATCATAAAATACACCACAACAATATCAACCATATGCATAAAGTATTAACTGCAATTAAAATGTCTGAGGTTTTAGTCCCTGTCCTAAAAACATGGGGACCAGCTCTAAAGCAAAGCATTATTTTGAACCACAAAATCCGTAAATTACAGTCAGGCATATTCCAGGCATTATTTAAACTCACAAAACAGAAACTCAAAGTCAAGACTGGAATTCCTTCCTGAGTTAACCCAGAGACAGGCAACTCTTATTAGGCAGATGTTCAAAGGTGAGTAAGGTAAGGAGTCAACAAAAGATGTTCTCCTCACACTCACCTGAGTAAACAAATTGAGTAAGTTTCTGAACTATCAGGGGAACTGGAACACAAGCAGAGAAGAACTGAGCCATCTTGACAGTAATGAGAGAAAAATCCAGCTACATGTTCTACAGAACAGGTACTGGTATTGTTCCTAACAACTGTCATAATTTCTGACTACGCTCTATCTAACAAGATACTTGAAAACATGCATGCCTGTAGAAAATGGTATGCATCAGCATTATATGGTGAAATTTCTACCACTACAATTTGTTTTACTCGAAGTCATAAGTTTAACACTCTATCTGAAATTGTAGCTTAAAAATGAAGTATTTTAAGTATCTTGTGAGATTGCCTCTTAGTTCTTTATTAAAAGTATTTATTTTTTCAATTAAATTATCTAAATTGTTCCTGTATCATAGATTTGTGGAAAGTATAAAGAACACTAAAATATGTGACATTAGAAAAAATCACTGTCTATTTGCAAACAGTTAATCACTGATATGCTAAAACAGCACTTTGAATTCTTGCCACACAATGTGCTGAAGAACATAAGGAAATCTGACTAACAACTGCAATGCTTTTGCTGGAACAGTTTTGCTCATAAGTGACTAAAACAGATGGTTTCATTAGATCTAGTAATAACACTAATATCAGTATAACTACCTAAGAGCTGCCTTTAAAGGCAAAACTCCTTGTCAGTAAACACACACACACAGAAAGTCAGGGTCTTGCAGTCCCTTTAGCAGTGAGTTCTCATGGCTTAAACATTCAAATACCTCTCCAGGTATTAACTTCAAGTTCCTAAGTGAGAGAGAAAGCTTTAAGTACTTAAATATACAAAATTCTTGGCAGGATTAGGACCTAATTTACAACCAAAAGTAACAAGCATTTGAAATACACATAGAGAGGGACTAGATGAGGAAATATGGGAGAACAAGCGATGAATACCGATGATCATCAAAGCTGATTGGTTGAAAGAGGTAATTTTTCTAGAGGTTTATAAGACATTAGGACAGAATTTCAAAGCAGAAAGACCATCACTATTTGCTAAGTCATGTTACAAACACCATCTTAACACTAGTATCAGAGTCCAAAGGAGACTTACTTTTTTTTTTTTTTTGCTTTGACTTGAGAGTTCAATAGTTTCTCTTGTCATGTCTTGCCATCACAAATTAATAAAGAACATGAGCAAGAGAAAATGGCAAGAAATTTTCTCTGAGATTTCCCTTTGTTTTAGAATGTATTTATTTATGGGTCGTTAAATCCCATACTGTACATCATGCTGTACCCCTTCCTTTTTTACCAGGCAGTTCAAATAGAGAAGATTGACTGCCAGACAGAAGTTAATACACGAATCAGATCCATTGTTAATTAGTGATTTTTATTATGTTTTTCAGTTCATGGTTGCACACTTGTTAGAATGAGATCAATGAACTATTTACAGCATTTTAGTGTAGACATCATATCAAACAGGAACACTCAGACTACTGTCTGTTTACTTTTGATAATGAAAGAGTAGAATATAATATTTAACTTAACTTTTCCTGATATTTCAGTCTAGTTCCACTACTCAGTTCTACAAACCCATTCTTACAAGAAAAGTCTTTCTTCTGTATTTTCCATCTGCATTCCACTTACAAGGACTATTTCTTTCTCTCCAATGTTATCACTTGAAATCTGTATGATCATCATGATGGCATTTCCAAAGTATTATGACCACGGCAGATGATATTTTTAAATGTAGACAATATTTTAAATTTATATAATGTCTTAGATTGGATATTATAAGACTTTTACAAAAACCTGTTATATAGATATGAAAAGTCTGAATCCTAGTACTAAAAATAGATTATTTTTTCTGAGACACTTACATCATGCTCACACTGATGGCATATAGTACACTGCATCAATTCAGTGGACTGGTGATACTACATGAACACTTAAATTCTTTTAACTATTACATCAATTAAGTTTCAACCTCTTTTTTGTAACTATGAAACAATCCCCTAAAAATATTTAAAACAAAAAAGAAAGCAGACTTTATATAGACAAGATTATCTACATCTTTAGTACCTTCGATTGTTGACATTTTAGAAACTGATTTAGAAACACGTGTACTGTGCAGAATGATCATCACAACAATGATTACTTAGTTTAACATAGTTTGAAAAAAATAATTTACATGTGAAAAAGTCAGGTTTTGCACATTATTAACTTTCCAGTTTAATTTAAAATGCAAAGTATCTCTAAAGAGCATTCTATAAATAATGGATTAAATACCATTATAAATAATGGATTAAATACCTGCAGATTTCTTAAAATAAATATTTATACCGATGTCTTAAAATAAATAGTGTGTGTGCTGAGAATTTGTAAGAAAAAAAAAGGGGGTTGGGGGGGAGACATGACTTAGATTTAGCAACAGGAAACAGGGCCCTTAGAGAACAGTGGTGGGAAGTAAGAACTTACAGAGGAACAATAAAGGCTAAAAGAGGTTTGATGAGGATCAGGAATAGAAGACCCAACAAGCTAATCAACCAACTACATATAGCTTTGAAAATCCTTCTGAAATCCTTTTGAAAATTCATCTCAAGAAAAATACTGTATTTATCACCCAAGGGATATTAAAAATAGACTTCCTTTATAACTAGCTTTAGAGAAGTGAACAGAGTAAATTTAGTGGTTACATTGTTTTATTTGAATAGTCTTATCATTAAAATGCTAATAAAACTCAGTATTTTTTAATCATTAGACGTGTTTTCAAGGTTTATTTTATTTAGAGTATTTAGTCAGCTGATTATTTGATGTCAGGCATAACGGAATGAATCCTTTTACTATGCATTTTGGGCTGCAAGATTTTCTTTAAATAATATTTTAAAATATATTGCATAATGTACTGAAATATTAAGTGTGCAGGCTTTTATTTTGACTGCAAATTTCTTTACCTTCAATACTGCACACTGGTATTTACAGCCAAATCTTTGCTAGCACTAAGCTATTCAGTGTTCTATTTAGCTACCTAGCTTCACGTTCCTCTGTTCCCATTACCAATTATTCTTCTTTTCAAAAAGAGATCTGAAGAATGTGAAAAACAACAAGCTCGTCATCAAAAAATAAAAGAAAAGGAAAGCAAAATACAAATACAAAAGTAACTTTTCAATTTAAAGCTACATTTTGAAGTTAAAGCCAACAAAACAGGTTTCATGTTTCAAGATTCATACAGCATGAACCTGATCTCATTTAACTGAAATAAGTGAAAATCATGTAGCACAGTTTACAAGGAACAGGATCAAGTGTTCTGGGCTCTTTTTTCTCCTAACATTCAAGAATGCTTCTCCAGCTCATTGTTACCCACACATTTTGGTGTACAGTATGTGCAAATGACTCAAGCAAAAGATGCAGCATAAGGATTAAAATGTACCCTTTGCTTACATAGGATGGCACCAGACAGAATGCTGTCAGAAATGTGTAACCCACTAGTGCAACTAACTAAAAAATTATGCTATAAAGGAATATATACAAATGACTAAGAAGAACACTCAGCATAAGGATTAAGACTTCTTACCCCATATTTACATTGACGGGATGTTGCTCCATACTGGAAGCGACACTGTTCATCAGCATCATACACCTGACCTGGGGCCACAGCTGGATAAAGAAAGTCACGCTTGGGAGGCTCATTATCAAGGCAAGTACCACGGCCCGAACTGTTCAACATAAAGGACCAAAGGAATTAGGAATTCTACTGACTGTAAATCACAGTAATGATATCATGTATCTAGTTCTTACTTTTAACGTCTTTGGGTGTGAAACAAATATGATCGCAATAAACAAACAGTACGATGGTACACCCATGGTAAATATATATATATTAAAGGGAATTAAGAGATCAAAATAATTTTTCATCATAATTATTAACAAAAATGCTTATTTTAGATCATGAAATAGATTTCTTATATTATCCTTTTTAAAAGTACAAGAATTACTGAGCCACACAAGACTGATTTTCATTTTTGTTTTAAGGTTCCTATTTGTTTTCATTAAATAATAGGTACATTTGGTCATAGAACAAAAATTAAACAAATTAAGCAAATAAAATAAATAAAGGTTATAATTCTTAACAATCTTTCTGATCCTTCAAACAGCCAAGTACCTTAAAATATCACAGATAACGGCAGCTCAACCGGTTTATGCAAAAGTAAAACACACTAAAATTTCAACATGACTAAATGTTTATAAGATTAGGACCCTAACATGTATGCCTATTCCATGTGAGAGAACAAAACTGTTCCAGTGGTAAAAATTGTCTAGGATCTTAAAATTCACCTATACTTGTGTGAGTGACAAAATTCATATGGATCTAAAGATCTTTTCTATTGCATTAACAACATATAGTCTTCAGAATTTCAAGTTTTAACTAAGATCATCATCTTCCAAAACTTGAATATTCTTTTCCTTTATATTCACCCTTCTGTGGGTGTTTTGTTTTGTTTTGTTTCAAAATATGCTCATATTTAACCATAATATTTCAGCGTAGTGGAACAATAACAAATAAAGTCAAAGGCAGACAGAGTTCTTTTCTTTAGAAAACTTCATACTTTGCTAAATATAATTATTAAGTTTTATTTAGTCAGTGAGCATAGAAGAGGACAGATGCTTTTTTACTTTCATTTCACATGTGAATAAGTGAGGATTTTTAAAGAATTCTGGTGCCAACACTTTAAATTTTTTTCCGACATTCCTACAAATTTTGCCAGCACTGATGTTTTTTTTCCAAATCTTTTCCATGCACCTTGCCAAAGGAACATAATTTCAGAAGTGAATGTTCTACACTGTTTTTTGGAGATCTCCAATTTGCTGTATTTTTCACTTGCAGATAAAAAAATAAAAAATTAACCATTTAGTTTGTGTTTTCATTCTAAACTTATTTGATTATTTTTTCAGAATACTAAAACTACCCCTTTGGAAAAACACAAACAAACAAGCACTGACCATTTCAGAAGAAAGCAAACAGCAACTAAGGCAATTATCAAGTAAATAAAGAAAAGATACAATTTTCAGTTACTAATCCCAATAAATGTAATCAGATTCACCTCCTTTCCCCCCCCCAGATCAAGGCATAACTCCTCCTATCCCCACAATGAGGACATAAGATGTTGAAATCTACCTTTAAAATATCAAACTTTTGATTTTAACGTAAAAAAATAATGTATTAGTCCCTTTACTCCAGTTTCAAGGATTGCAAGCATATACAATTTCTAATGGCAGAAGTTGAGAAACTATCCTACATTCTTTTGAATCTAAGCCATTTCAGTGTTGTATTCTCCATGTATAAAGAGTACATGTTAATAATTCCAATACGGAAACAAATCAAATACAATTTGATCTTTCTGCATTGTCCAAACCAATGTGCAGACAGGAACTTTGCTTAAACAAGCAATGGGAAGTTTAACATTTGCTTGAGCTAGTATTACATATGACTGGAACATTTCCACAGATTCAGATAGTGCAGAGTTTGGTCTCTAAGGTATGATCCTGTAAACAAACAGGCAAGGATACAGCATTTATAAACCTCTCATTACCTTTGGTGATACTGTCCATAAGCATACAGATCCCTCCCTGCACAGGACTAGATTACAGATCTGAATCTTCAAATGCACTGAACTTGTACACTAAACTCTACAACTACTCTACAAGACACATAATGGCAGAAATAAATATTTAACACTTCTATGTAAGTCAAATCCTTGCAGAAATTTCAAAAATATGCCCAGTCTGCTCTGATGACAGCATTCTCACCATAATGAAATATGATTGTTGTAATAAAATGGCAAGAAAAAGACTAGTAAGTGGTTATGCACTTAGCTACATTACATCACCATCTCTCAAGATCTCCACAAATTTATTTCTCTTTTTCCTTCTGCTTCAGTACTATTATTTCTCTTAAAGTACTTGAACAGCACTGGCACATTACAAACTTAGTTTGGGAACCTGATACTGCATTGTGAATTGAAGTACGTTGGAAAAAATACCATGCGTTACAGAACAGTCATGAAACCAGGACCTTCCCCATTGGAGGTGAAGGATCTCATCAAAGCAATGCAAACAATGAATGGAGACTGAGGATTAGCTAACATTTCCAGATAATTTCTACCAGACTTCGGTGTAACACTCTTGCATCTATGTCCTTGTTCTTCTGCCTATCTCTTTGCTCCACCGAGGCAAAACCTAGACACTTCAGGAAAAGATTGCACAAAATCTAGGGGAGTGAACCAAAATGGTCCAAGAAGAGTAACAGGACTTTTGAGGACTTTCCAAACAGAGATCTAGTAGTTACCACCTGGCCTAAGAAAAAGTCCTATGTATAGATGTAAAGGAAGATAATGGGAACGAAAAGAATGCCTAAATATTTTAATCTCTTCAATTATAGAAAATTTCTATTCACTGTCAGTTTTTGCTGTGTGATTTTATTCTATATTGGAAGCACATAAAAAAAATAAAAAACCCCAATGCAATATCCCAGCTAGAGCACTTACATTTTTGAAGAGTGGATAAATCTTTACTGTCTGCTATAGAAATAAGATGACCTCAACCTCAGCATACGTTCTATTAACTCCCTAAAATAATACTAATACTCAGGGACTTTCTCATTTTCCTAATTCTAGGTTAATTTAATGGGTTTAAATGGGAGATATTGGGACTAATTACAGCTGTATAATACTGAAGCCGGATGTCATTTTGTCACAGTGAACAGTATTCCAGTGTAGTGTGTCAAGAGATAGTTGTAAAATAATCTACAATGTAGTTAACAATTTGCTTTTTATTTCAGTATTTCAGGATAGAAAATTAATCTTGTTTCTGTTTGGAAGGGTAGCAAGGATAATAGAGCTTTCACTTAATGCTCATGATCTCCAACTTTCTATCACTGCTAATTGTTTGATCCATGTGAACCAGGAATTCAGTGTTGTAATCTTTACAGACCGAACAATGCAATAATGATGATCACTGTCTCTGCGCAGACATCACTTTTATATCCCCGCACTACTTAAAGAAAAAATGCAAAAAACATTGCTGTAGACCATTCAGATTTTATGCTCATATTACAGTACTTATTCACAGATACCTCAGGAACATACACAGTACAACTAACTCCCTTCAAAGGCTACGGAAAGAAGTATCCAGAGCACTGGTACAGAAAATGGATTTTGAATGTTACAGAATGAGCTTGCTCATAATAATAATGTGGAATTAATATAATGCAAGCTGCGATTAAAAAGCATACTTTAAATGCATTCTAAGTATTTTTAATTATTTTATAGCTAAAAATCATATAGACAAATATATGGATAGTATACATAAGATTTTAATTAAGTTACAAATTTTTCCATAAATATATGGAAAATAATAATAGTAAAATTAATGAACTGTAAACACAGAGCATTTTATATATATATAACTTTTAAAACATGAATTATTTACATGCCTGCATATAACATTTGGCTCCTTTCAAAATACTTCATTCACATTTATTACATACTTTTCCTGAGTATAACCTGGTTTTTAAAGAGTACCAGGACATATACTTTTGTACAGGCTACAAAAGTTGCTTAACCTGACATTAATGAATAAACTCTACAAACTGCTCAACAGTCTATAGATAATAACATAAATATTTGCAGAATGAGGACATAAGTAATGGTGGTATGATTCAGAGTGGTATGTTTAAAATTAAAACGAACCAGAATAGGATCACTAAATGCAAACATTCTTGAACTTTAGGGAAAATCAGATATTGATGTGGATTTACCACACTCTCTCATGATACATTCTGTTTCCTTCCAACCTTTTATGCAAGTATATCTCTATGTCTGATTAGCTATTTCACATCAAAGACACTTTAATTTGCACAGTGTTCTCACAATGCTCATTTTTTCTTTAGTTTGATAGTAGACAATTTGCTATTTCTTTAATGCATACTTTTCTCCAGAATACATTCCAAAGTGAACATATTCTGAATAATTATCCAGCACCCGTATTAGGAAAAATCTACCAGTCTATCTATCAAAATCATCTTCCTATCAAAATCTACTGGCAACCTGTCATTGAGAGTTTGGGAGAGAGATAAAATATGGGACCAATTTGTTCTACATTTATTTTATCATATATTCTACAAAACAGTTAATACATTGCTGATTCTGCCCTTTACAACTTATTTAAAAAAAAAAAAAAAAGAGGTAGACAAAGGCTATTACTTAGGAAAGCAACACTCAAAACATATTGCAAGCCACTGATTACATAAACTGGCTCTTTATTTTTTTAAATTGGGTAGCCTTTTGGGTGAAATACTGACTTGCAAAATTTGTTAAATATAAGCCAACTGGGGAAATAGCCTTTTTAACCCATTATCTGTTAGCAAAAAATAAGCAATCAAACAAAAGCTTATTATAAATTCTAAAGTAAAAGAATAAAGGGGCAAATTATAATCCAAAGCAAATGCCAACAGATGATAATGAATATAAATTTTCTCTATAAATTTTTCTATTGATTTGTATAGAAAGAGATGGAATTTGCTATTGTTACTCCCCTGGAGTAACAAGGAATTGGCCAATCTGCCATAGGCAATGAGCTACCCTATATTTATCTGTCATATCCACTTAAATATCCAAGATTTTGGGGCAGATGATGCCTGGGCCTAAACACAGAAAGATTTTTTATATCATCTCTATGAGCGTACTTGGACCAAAGTAGTTTTGGCTTCTTTCCAGAGTTAAAATGGTCTAGTCTCTGAGATCTAAATCCCACTATATGGCAAACCTAGAAACTCTCTAAGAATGCCCTGTGATTCAAATAGTTATAAGACTCGTGGTTTTTCTTTATTCCTCTTTGAAAGAGGATCCTCCCTTTAAAAGACAGAGCTGGTCATCTGGCTTCTTGTAATACCTTCTCTTACCTGATGCTGACAAGATTAAGCAGCTCCAACTCCTGAAATCATCTAAATTATGTTACTACAAAACATGAAAGTAACCGAATAATGAAATATAAAGTGTTTGTTTTTTTTTAGTTTGTTGTTGTTGTTTGTTTTGTTTTGTTCTTAAGTCTAGGGATCTTCATGGCTACTCACTAGATAATTTTATACAAGGTAAAATGAAACTTGCATGATATATATACATGCTGCATAGAACGAAGTTTATACCAATTAGTTTTCAATCACAGACAACATTTTTAGGGTTTGTTCTTTTCTCCTATGAAAACACATTAACGATTTCTACTTCTTTCACAGGAATCTTTGTCCTCTGACAATGCTCTTCCACCCTCCAAATCTCATGGAATCCTTCTGCATTTCATTACATAAAAAGGTTAACAAAATTTAAAGCCATTGTCAAGCACTTATAAACCGTTCAGTTGATAAATTGAATTCAGTCAATCTTTCACTCTAACATAAACCTTGACAGACAACAGCTATTTTGTGCTGAATGTTTTCCCCAGAAAAAAAATGGCTTTCCTTAGCCATTTCAAAGACTGTGCTAGGATGTCATCATTCTTGGGAGTTTTGATAGACTTATTAGCAATGCACAAGTTTGCTTTGTCTTTAATCCCATCCTTAAAATCATATGGGGCAGTCAGGGAATTGCTACTACATGAGACTGAGTAGTTTTCTTTGCTTCTTGCTCACAGATCATTACCTGAAAATGCAAAGTCTCTGCTATTAAGGCTGTTCTGCATCAAGGAAAGGTGTGAATAGGTTAAAAATAAATAAATAAATAAATAAATAAATAAATAAATAAATAAATAAAAGAAGTGATCTAAGTTTCTGACAGCTGTCCTACTGTAACTCTATCTTAACAGCTTCCTGGTTTCATTGAAATGACATGACACTTAAGGAGAAGAATGGAAACCAGAGAAAATAACTATACTGTTAGAGACTATTTTATTTTCTGAAATAATGCAACAACTATTTCAAGAAAAAAAAAAATCATTTCTAAGTTATTAAAACCACAAACAATAAGAAGCACAGACTTATCATGAACAGATCATGTCTGAGAAATCTGACTTTTTAAAGATAGATTGCAAAATCAGTAGATGAATAAACTGTCTTTGGCTCTTCATACATTACTTATGATGGTATTTGACACAATTGGGAACTCTATTCATAACTGAAATGCATAAAAGAATGATTATCCAAGGTGGATTTGAAAAAAATAACACATTCTTATTTATGAAAATAAAGATAAAATATTGTGGGAGATAACTTAGTATTGGAGCTGCTCTGTTCTTATTCTAGCTAATCTAGAATCGTCAGTAATGATTTTTATGAAATACGCAGATGGTAATAATTCAAGTAGTGCTGAAAACCGTGGCAATGACACAGAAGTATCTCAAAAAACCTGAAGACATAAGAACTAGAGAACAGATTCACCAGAATGCTATTCTGCCTTTATGCCAATATAACTAAAATTTCAGTGGCATCTCACAGGGTTAAAAATGAAATTTAACAGTGCATCAAACCTGCAGAATGGAAAAGAATAATGTGGATGCTAAGATTAAATAATAACATATATAGAAACATTTAAACAAAGAGGAAGCACAAGGTAAACATTTTTTTTAATATATAAAGCAAAAAGTTGAAAGATCACTCTATACATGGAGATAACAAGTAAAGAAACAAGAGAGTTTGTTCAGAGTGAGGTTTTTATAAAATAGTTGGCTCTATTACATTTGCAGCATAACACAAGACACAGAATTTTACCATGTGTTTCCTTCTCTAAGCACATAAGTAAAAAATGACTGCATAGCTACCTGTGGAACAGTCTTCATCAATAGACAATTTATTTTCAGGACAATTACAAATTTAAAATGCAGCACAGAAGACAGTGACAAATAGAAGGTGAGACTAAGAACAGCAGCACTGTAACAGTAAGAAAGAAACCCTCAATGCTACAAGAAAATGCCTGAAATGTAAGCTGATAGTTAGGACTACTGAACTGCGAAAAAAGCTCACAGAAGTGATGAGAAAATCCTGTTCTTTGTAATAGTTACAAATAGGCTGTGTAACAGCTAGAAAGAGTACTAAAAGAAACGGAACTGAATTAACAGATATGATTAGTAATGATAAAAACAAGATGATCTTGTCATTTTTTATGCTGCTAGTGTTAAATGAATATATATATCTCTCCTCAGAAAATCAACTTACATTGTGAAAAACCTGTATCACACACATGTAGAATGATTTATTCAGTACAGTTTAGTTTAGGTGTTCATTTTAAACACTCCAGCGCTTAAAATTTCATGGGTTCATAGTTCAGTGGGGTGATAAAAATGCCTTAACTTGATAAAGTAACTGAAGAGAGGTAATTTCCTCTGGACCGTGCCTAACACCAACACACCTGATCCTGCCCATTGACCCTATAGGAAGCCAACAGACACAATTCAGTGTTCCTGTACTTTTGTGAGAGAAGCTACGTCTTAACCAACAAAAGGAAAACTTCATTGGTCTATATGGGTTCCTTCAGGTACAATTCAGAATACAGCACCTTATTCTAAAGTTAGATCCCCAAAAGAGTTGGATAAAGTCCATTTTGCTGTTGGTAATCTAACTGTTAGACTACTTGACTGTTTTAAGTTCATCTCTTAAAACACAGTGACTGACTTCTTCACCGACCTTTATTTCTTAAAGGACTAATTACACTGATGATACTGAACTTATCAACTAACTTCCATCTGCTCTCATAAAGACCCCATCTCCTGTACATTTAAAAAAACACTATTATTAATTTGTTCTCAGTGATCTCATAACTCTGTGCCTGTCTTCCAAAGGTTAATTACATACAAAGACTTCATTAGGTATCATGTATATCAATAAGCTTCCTAACCTGGTACGCCCCTCTGACTATTACCCCCTTTTGATAGTCCAGGCGGGCAGTGATAACATCGAAGAGAGAAGCCTCAAGGCTATCAAAAGGGACTTTAGGGGACTGGGTCGGTTAGTGGATGGAGCGGGAGTGCAGGTGGTGTTTTCGTCCATCCCTATGGTGGCAGGGAGGGGTTCAGAGAGGACACGGAAAGCTCACCTGTTAAACACGTGGCTCCGGGACTGGTGCCAACGCAGAAATCTTGGGTTTTTTGATCATGGGGCACTTTACTCAGCACCTGGCCTGATGGCCACAGACGGGTCCCTATCTTTTAGGGGAAAAAGGATCCTGGGCCAGGAACTGGCAGGGCTCATTGAGAGGGCTTTAAACTAGGTAGGAAGGGGGATGGGGCTGAGGCTAGGATTGTTGGGGCTGTGCCAGGGGGAACAATGGCAAGGCTGGAGGATAAGGCTATGGCCCAGCTGAAGTGCATCTACACCAATGCACGCAGCATGGGTAACAAACAGGAGGAGCTGGAAGCCATCGTGCGGCAGGCAGGCTACGACTTGGTTGCCATCACGGAGACGTGGTGGGACCAGTCTCATGACTGGAGTGCTGCAATGCCTGGCTATAAGCTCTATAGAAGGGACAGGCAGCATAGAAGGGGTGGTGGTGTGGCTCTCTATATTAGAGAGTCTTTCGAGGTTGTAGAACTCGAGGTTGGGAAGGACAAGGTCGAGTCCCTTTGGGTTAGGATCGGCAGGGACAACAAGGCTAGTGTCCTGGTCGGGGTCTGCTATAGACCGCCGAACCAGGATGAGGAGACGGATGAGGAATTCTACAGGCAGCTGACAGAGGTTGCTAAATCATCAGCTCTTGTACTCGTGGGGGACTTCAACTTCCCTGACATATCCTGGAAGCACAACACAGCCCTGAGAAAGCAGTCTAGGAGGTTTCTGGAGAGCGTGGAAGATAGCTTCCTGACGCAGCTGGTTAGTGAACCTACCAGGGGTGGTGCCCCGCTAGACCTTCTCTTCACAAACAGAGAAGGACTGGTGGAGGACGTGATCGTCGGGAGCTGTCTTGGGCAGAGTGACCACGCAATGGTGGAGTTCACTATTCTTGGCGAGGCCAGGAAGGGGACCAGTAAAACCGCTGTATTGGACTTTCGAAGGGCTGACTTTGAGCTGTTCAGGACACTGGTTGGTGGAGTCCCTTGGGAGGTGGTTCTGAAGGGCAGAGGGGTCCAGGAAGTGTGGGCGCTCTTCAAGAGGGAAGTCTTAATGGCGCAGGAACGGTCTGTCCCCACGTGCCCAAAGACGAGCTGGCGGGGAAGAAGACCGGCCTGGCTCAACAGAGAATTGTGGCTTGATCTTAGGAGGAAAAAGAGGGTTTATAAGCTTTGGAAAAGTGGGCAGGCCACTAAGGAGGACTTTAAAGAAGTAGCGAGGCTGTGCAGGGACAAAATTAGGAAGGCCAAAGCTCATCTGGAGCTCAATCTGGCTACTGCCGTTAAAGATAACAAAAAACGTTTCTATAAATACATCAACACAAAAAGGAGGACTAAGGAGAATCTCCATCCTTTACTGGATGCGGGGGGAAACTTAGTTACAAGAGATGAGGAAAAGGCGGAGGTGCTCAATGCCTTCTTTGCCTCAGTCTTTAGCGGCAATACCGGATGTTCTCTGGATACTCAGTACCCTGAGCTGGTGGAAGGCGATGGGGAGCAGGATGTGGCCCTCATTATCCATGAAGAACTGGTTGGTGACCTGCTACGGCACTTAGATGTGCACAAGTCGATGGGGCCGGATGGGATCCACCCAAGGGTACTGAGAGAACTGGCAGAGGAGCTGGCCAAGCCACTTTCCATCATTTATCAACAGTCCTGGCTATCAGGGGAGGTTCCAATCGACTGGCGGCTAGCAAACGTGACGCCCATCTACAAGAAGGGCCGGAGGACAGACCCGGGAAACTACAGGCCTGTCAGTTTGACCTCAGTGCCAGGAAAGCTCATGGAGCAGATCCTCCTGAGAGTCATCATGCAGCAATTGCAGGGGAAGCAGGCGATCAGGCCCAGTCAGCATGGCTTTATGAAAGGCAGGTCATGCCTGACGAACCTGATCTCCTTCTATGACAGAGTGACGCGCTGGGTGGATGAGGGAAAGGCTGTGGATGTGGTCTACCTTGACTTCAGCAAGGCTTTTGACACCGTCTCCCACAGCATTCTCCTCAAGAAACTGGCTGCTCTTGGCTTGGACTGGCGCACGCTTCGCTGGGTTAGAAACTGGCTGGATAGCCGGGCCCAAAGAGTCGTGGTGAATGGAGCCAAGTCCAGTTGGAGGCCAGTCACTAGTGGCGTCCCCCAGGGCTCGGTGCTGGGGCCGGTCCTCTTTAATATCTTCATTGATGATCTGGACGAGGGCATCGAGTGCACCCTCAGTAAGTTCGCAGATGACACCAAGTTAGGTGCGTGTGTCGATCTGCTCGAGGGTAGGAAAGCTCTGCAGGAGGATCTGGATAGGCTGCACCGATGGGCTGAGGTCAACTGCATGAAGTTCAACAAGGCCAAGTGCCGGGTCCTGCACCTGGGGCGCAATAACCCCAAGCAGAGCTACAGACTGGGAGAGGAATGGTTGGAGAGCTGCCAGGCAGAGAAGGACCTGGGAGTGATGGTGGATAGTCAGCTGAATATGAGCCAGCAGTGTGCTCAGGTGGCCAAGAAGGCCAACGGCATCCTGGCTTGTATCAGGAACAGCGTGACCAGCAGGGCTAGGGAGGTGATCGTCCCCCTGTACTCGGCTCTGGTGAGGCCGCACCTCGAGTACTGTGTTCAGTTTTGGGCCCCTCGCTACAAGAAGGACATCGAGGTGCTTGAGCGGGTCCAGAGAAGGGCGACGAAGCTGGTGAGGGGCCTGGAGAACAAGTCCTACGAGGAGCGGCTGAGGGAGCTGGGCTTGTTCAGCCTGGAGAAGAGGAGGCTCAGGGGCGACCTTATCGCTCTTTTTAGGTACCTCAAGGGAGGCTGTAGCGAGGTGGGGGTTGGCCTGTTCTCCTACGTGCCTGGTGACAGGACGAGGGGGAATGGGCTTAAGTTGAGCCAGGGGAGTTTTAGGTTAGATGTTAGGAAGAACTTCTTCACTGAAAGGGTTGTTAGACATTGGAACAGGCTGCCCAGGGAAGTGGTGGAGTCACCATCCCTGGAAGTCTTCAAAAGACGTTTAGATGTAGAGCTTAGGGATATGGTTTAGTGGAGGGCTGTTAGCGTTAGGTTGGAGGTTGGACTCGATGACCTTGAGGTCTCTTCCAACCTAGAAATTCTGTGATTCTGTGATTCTGTGATTCTGTGATAAGCACATTTTTGACACTAACACATTTTGACTGTTTCAATTCTTTCATACAGAGGTAAAATTTAAGATAGGAACCTACTTCTGAACAGAATCACCACAGAAGTATAGGTTAGCACATTTAAAAAATATTAACATAAACATGTATGCTACCCTCTCCTCTGATCTTTATATTTTTATGAAAGGTGCCAATAAACATTGACAGACTAAAAAAAAGCAAGATGGCATAAAAATCAGGAGAATGAAATGCACAAAGATAAGGGCTAGAAGCTTGTTCCCTTCAACGCATATCCTCACATTATGCACGATTTAGAACAAAAATGTTTCCCATGTTGACTGATTCCACATTTCTTTATTTCTCACCTTAAGATTAAGCAATGAAATATGATCAGCACTTTAAAATGTTTGAATAGATTAAAAATCAACACTGTGAAATGGGGAATGGAATACAAGAAACTTTTACCCATACACAGGAAAAGCACCCTGTAAGAGTTCAGGGACTTGTTATACTTCTGTCTTTACATTCTGAAAATGTAAAGAACACGTTACTGTATCTCTACTATTTATTCTGAAAGGTGTGATTTTTTGGAACAACTCATGATTTTTCTTGAGATTACTTACTCTAAAAAACTGGTGATGTAATCCCGACTGCAGGCTGACCAAGAGAAAGGGTTGGTGTTTGCTGTAATATGAGCCGCCATTAGTTTTGCTGCTTCATGACCTTTGGTCCCACAGGAATTTCCAATTCCATCATGGTTCATACCAAAACTGCCCAAAAGAGAAGAAAAACAGCCCGTTATTTTTCTACAGAAACAGACATCTCATAAACAATGTGATTTTTACAGAAATCATATTTAGGCCTAAAAGAATACAAGAGAACTCCAAATGGGAATTAGGATCAGTTAAGTTTAGTTTATTCAGATCTCAGAATATTGCACAATTACATAGCATTCTTTTCACACAGTCCTGAAAGGACTTTACTTCTTTTCTAAAATTTAACATTACTCTTTCAAGATAAATCAAGAGCAATCAGTCTTTATTTGGGTATTGTAGCTGGTAAAGAATATATATTGTCTCACTAACACATCTATTAGTAAACAGAGACAAATAGGGTATGCGATGTTGCTGTATAAGCACACATATAAGCACACAGTAGCTAATGATATTTCAAGCAGAACGTGAGTTTTGCAAGTCCCAAGGCCATTCTGTATTCATGCTCCCTCTATGTTTCCAATGCACAGATGACTTGCAGTTTTTCTATTAGAGCTCTCCTTTGTCATGGAACTTCAGAGTGAAGGACACTTAAAATCAGCAGAAAATACAGTAAGAAATCTCTGAGTGGCATTTGGCCAGCAGATATTTCCAGCCAACAAATTCATTAACTTTCAACAAAGATGACATGACTCTGGAAAGAAATATACAGTAAAATAATCTTTATGCTCTAGAAATCCCATGCTACTGAAACAAACCCTTTGAGCTACAGACAGCCAACATAAATTAAAACTAGAGGTTAACTCATAGAAAAGCTATTTGAAAAGACTTTCCTTCTATATACAAAACTATTTTAAAATGAAATTATTACTGTTATCCCTAAACAACCAACAACATATACTTGACTGACCTGTCATAAATGAAGCATTTTAAGAGAATATAGAATACCATGACCTTTTGTAATAGTATACATCTTTTTTTAACTCCATTTTCTAAGTCTGCCTTTGATTCATTTCCTCTCTGTCACTTGGGAGGAAATATCTTATTTTTTTTAAATATTAACTTTTGGACACATTAGCTCCTCCTTCCCAAACATGACACAAGGCTTATGAGATCAAAGAGGCGGGTAGTGAGATACAGAACAGCTTCCTAGAGCATCAGACAGAGAAGTAGTCAAAGGGAATACCAAAACTGAGCTGCAGTTGGAAGCAGTGCATCTGTCACTTTTTATATGTCTTATAATGAGACCAGCCCTTGGAGTCCTCTGTGTTACAAATGCTAAGACTGACCCCCTGATTTTGTACTTAATATTCAGGTTTACAAATGTGCTGAAGCATTCCATTTTTATTTTCTATAAATTTTTTATTCTGATTGCCAGAATATACATCAATCTATGCCTACGGGATGTCTCCCCATGTAATACAGTATGCAGCAATGCCTGCTTTTATTTTGTTTAGTGTGTGATGTCTGAAAAATGCAGAAAGCCTTACGCATAGGAAAGGTATTGTTATATATTTTGGAAGTGAAGGAGTTAGAAGTCCAATGCAACACACTTCATCAGCTAATAATGAAAAAGCATTTTATTGGCGTAGTTCTCAACTGCCATAATTTCCTAGAATTAGGGGTACCTGAAATGGTAACATTTCTTGTTGAATTACCTATGTACGATTTCTTAAAATAGAAAACATTATGTTTTAACAGTCCCTATGAGAGTTCCTTACAGAAATTGACATTCTGCTACGTGGGAAAGAGCTGAATTGGGTCTTACTGACTATCTGTGATACCCAACTTATTCCTGGTTAACATATTTATTTTGTCAAAGAAATCACAGAAACTCCAACTGTCTAGGAAATGAAAGAGTACAAACATATTTTGTCTTTTGGGCCTACCAAAAAGAAGAACAAATTTCATAGTTAAATATCTTTCCTTCTACCAGCTCTCCTTGTGAAAAATAAGTTGCAGATGGTGGCAGCGGTATATCTAGTAAAATGCAAATCTGTGAATGGAAGCTGCTATTCCAGATGCACACGGCAATACAATGCTTTTCCATGAGCTCAATGCACTGCCCTTTTTTTAATAATAAATATTAATTCATCTAAATCATCTATTCCCTTACACAAAGGCTATTCCACTCACCCCTGCTTCTGAATTTAGTAGAGAACTGGCCATTAGGTTCAGATAATATTTCTGATGTTTAGAAAGGAGTTTTGTAATTACTGTCATCTTTTCCCATAGACAGTAGTGGCAGCATGCCCTTACAGCCTAGTAATTTGCACTCCTATAGCCAGGACTGCAGATGAAGACAAATTTCTGTCCAAAGTACTACTTTTATTTCCATCAGAACATGTTGGTTGTATTTGATCACCATTACACTAAGGGTACACCTTTCAAAAAAGTATATTTGGAATTAGATTGGGGTGGGAAGGCAGTGAAGAAAGGAAGGAACAAAATAGTCTTCATGGAGGCAGTGTTATAATTTACTTGTCTTTTTCAAAATGACTAAACAGATTAACACTGTATTTTTTTCACTGGCTCTAAAAGCTTGTCTAGAACTGCCCATGTAATTTTGGTTTTAAAGGAACAAGCAGATAAGCAAGTAGACAGTGAGAAGTCTTCTTAACTGACACGGGAGTTTTCTCTGAAGTTACCTTTCTGCCTACCATCTCAAGGAAAGATGTTTAGCTCAGCAGCTCTGAGTCACTCTTTTTTTTCAAGCATTATGTCCACTCTTCTCCAATCTTCTCTCTGCTCACACTACATGTAAGAACTGTGCAAAGTAGCAGTTAAAATACTATGAGCTTTAAAAACATAATTTAAATTCTCCTGCAATATTTCCTATAGTTTCTACACTTCTCAAAAAATTCTTAGAGGGCAGCACATCTGTCTAGTGCTCTGTGTCTGTTTCATTTATTAACATCTGCAATAGAACAGACGCTTTTTCTTGGCAATCTGTTTTTCTTTATATCTGAAAAAAAAACTGAGAGAATTATTTGTAATACACATCGAACTTAAATTCTGACCTCAAAAATCACAGGGGAGTTAACTGGTCTCAGCTGCATTGAATAAAACAGCAGTAGATAACCAGAAACTCTAGAGTAAAAGCAGAGGGAAGGATGTGAACATAAACTTCTTGTTTATCCTCCCGTTTACCTTGTGAAGGAACAGTACTTCAGGTTCCCTACAATTTCTTTTTTATTTAAGGTGAGGTTGCTGATTTGCTTGGTGGTTCTAACTTGTGATGGTAAGAGCTACCAAAACACTTACTGCTGATGTGTCTGAAATTACATCAGTTATTTTTGTGGCACAGCCAGGATACCTCTGTTTTGATTTATTAAGCAAACACTTCCGAGAAGACAGATCCAAACCAATCTGAATGCTCCTCAGTACTGCTTACAGAGGTTTATTTCATATACCATGTACTTTTACAGCACAGAAATCATCTGAAATGTGCTACTCAGATGATTTTTTTTCCCTTATTTGTTCACAGTCTATTACCTCTGCTTTCCAATTGTAATACTAAAAGCTCTACACTGAGCTATTGCCTAGTTTGGAACATTCAGAACTGCAGATCCCTAACGTTTATTTTCTCTAAATAAAACAATTAATTTTTAGTCACTTATAGATTCATGAGTTACAGTATATATGGGAGAATTTGGCCTAATTCTGGTCAATCAGTGGCTCTCACTTTGCTTTGCCACTTTGTTAAGTATGTTATGGAAGAAAGTACCAGAAACTGATTCTCCTGAGTCAGGCAACTAAGTTACAGGTATACAAGCAAAAGAAATACAATAAAAATGAATTTCTTGATATTGCTGTCCTCTATCAGAAGCTGATTTACAGCTGTGTAACTCTGTGTGACTCTTTAGGAAAAATAAATCTTTTCAAGAGAGAAAAAAAAGAAAATTTGACCTTAATGGGTTTTAGTATACTAACTTATTTGCACTAGGAAATACAAACCAAACATGTACAGTAAGACTGGAATGGGTCATTTGCAAGCTAAGTATTTTGACCCAGGTATTTTGCTAGACGTTCCTTGACTGTCTCAGCACATTACACAACACTCCCACAACTATTATGGAGAATGAAGCACAGCGTAGTGATGGGTCAAAAAAGTGCACAAGTGAATAATCCTTTCAAAATTTCTAACAGTAAATCAATACTACAGCGAGATGGAAGGCATACTTAAACAAGTCTTCTTGTATTAGATACAAAATATAAAGAGCAAACGGTAAGTTTCTTGTAAGAAATGCCACCTTATTTGCTTAGGTAAGGCTTATCAACTTTTTCATAAATTTTGCATTCATTTTGTTTCTATCATGTTGTACTTATTCCAGTAATTATTAAAAAGATGTAATTTAAATATTCAGAAATCTTCTATTTTGTATAATTAAAGGTAAGGAGTGCATTCATATAGCTTTGAATGTCTGTGTGCAGCCTACTTTACAGCTATAGCAATGCTCACAGATAAAATGAAGCTAACTGTTAATTTTCTTTAAAAAAAAAAAATCTGTTCTTAGTGACATTAGAAAATGTCAAAAGAGGAAAAAGAAGGAAAAACTAGAGTGCTTCAGCATTCTCTTGTTAAACAAAAAGAGCATGAATCTAGACAGAATCTACTATTAAAGAATAAATTATTTTTTTTTTGTACAATATCAGTTCAGAGCTATGAACTGATGTAAACAATTCCTGTGTTGATATATATGGTAACTTTGTTACTTGTTTTCATACCTATTAGCAATGAAATATAGTAAAATTGATATGGAAAAAATATTATTTTGTTATTACACTAATAGAAGGCTAAATTATTTATTTATTTTTAAACCATATGGAATCACAGAATGGTTTGGGTTGGAAGGGACCTTAAAGATCACTCAACTCCAACCCCTGGCCATGGGCAGGGACACCTCCCACCAGACCAGGTTGCCCAAGGCCCCATCCAGCCTGGCCTTGAACACCTCCAGGGATGGGGCATCCACAGTTTCTCTGGGCAGTCTGTGCCAGGGCCTCGCCACCATCTGAGTAAATAATTTCTTCCTTACTTCTAATCTAAATCTACCCTCTTTTAGTTTAAAGTCATTTCCCCTTGTTCTATTACTATAAGCCCTTGTAAAATGTCTTGTTTTGTTCATGGGAGAGCTTATGAGAGATGGTGTTACTACAGTTTATCCTTGCTGCGTTTAAGTATTTTGAAGTTTGGCATGTGTGCCCCTCAGACTGCAATATTTTCTTGATGTTTTTTACAATGCATACACACATTTCTTCCAGGAAATATCTTATTCTAAAACTGATGTCTTATAAAGCAGACAAGGTCTTACTGATCAATCACAAAGCTCACCAATTACCAGTGAATGAGGAAAAGACAAAGCTTCCCTGAAAATGCCTCTAGGAAGACTTTGTCCTAAATTAGAAATTTCTATTCCAGCACTGAAGACCACCTTTCTAATATGGGCAGCTGGGGTTATTTGTGCTATTTTCCTACTTTGCATACGGACTAAAAAAGAATTCAAAAAATGCTACAATTGCAGGCATATTTTAGCTGTATGAACTAATTCAGAACTAAATCCTCCTAGAAAATACGATCTTCTCCATCTTGAAGCCAATTTAATTTGTTAGCTTATAATCTTTTTTTTTTTTTTTTTTTTTTTTTAATTTTTATCAAGATACAACTGCTAAACACCAGACTTTCATTCTGGCTCCCTGGCTCATAAAACCTTCAACAGAGATCTACCTTTGGCAAATCTTTTCCCTACTTTGCATTTTATGGGTAGTTCTGTTTTAAGCTCAGTCCACCATCCTCCCGTTTTGACATCTCATGTTTTTTTCCTCTTTGATCTTTCTTGTTCTTTTTACCTTTGTTATTTAGCTTCCAGTGCTCAGCTAACTCTGTAGGACTACAACAATGAATATCATTATATCTATCTTTTACGGACATCCATTCAAAGGAACCTTATCTGTTAAATCAGCATCCTTTACAGCACGCATGAAGCAAATTCAGCAGTTCAGTAAGTAACCTAGTAAAAAAAAGTACAGACTGAAAAGGCACCAAACTCAGCTGGTAGGAACAGAAAATGGGACTGGATCTTGTATGTTACACTTGTCTGACCATAACAGCATATTCAAGCCTGCAAAGTGTTTTTCTTCGCAAAGAGAAAGTCAAACTGTTTGACAATGCAGAGGCTACACACACTCAGTTGTCACTCCTGCCATGAAGGGAAATCTGGACTGGTTTGATTTTTGCTTACCAGAAATCTTAAGTATTTCTTCAGTGTGAAATACATAATCTAGTGGCAAGTCAAGCATTATAAATCAAGTTTTTAGAGTCACTATTATGAAGCCTGAGTGGCCCACTCAGGCTTTATCTGATTAACAGAAGTATTAAAATCAATACAAGGCTTTTCTCAAAACCATACATAGAGAGAAACAACCATAAAACTTAGTCTACCACCATTCTTTATGCAACACAGAGTTAATCAAAGTGTTACAGATGTCTACAATAAAAACAGCTGGGTTTGAGTCTTGACTACACACACGGCTTATCTGCACAAAAACTAAGATATACACATATAAAAGCTACAGATTGTAAGGAAGCCAAAAAGATACTTTAAAATTACTTATAAATATTTAGCGGAAAGTACGACAAGACACAATAATCACACTCACACTCTCTGTCTCTAAGTCTTCAAGACTAAGTGCTTTTCTGGATAAAAAAACTTTGACCAAATGCAAGTTACTGGGATCAATACAAGGGCAAATCAGTTAAATGTACTATACCGTGATATACAGAAAGTCAGACCAGATCAGCAAATCATTTCACAAAATCACAGAATGGTTTGGGTTCGAAGGGACCTTAAAGTTCACCCAGTTCTAACTCCCTGCCATGGGCAGGGACCCCTCGCACCAGACCAGGTTGCCCAGAGCCCCATCCAGCCTGGCCTTGAACACCCACAGGGATGGGGCATCCACAGCTGCTCTGGGCAGCCTGAGCCAGAGCCTCACCACTCTCACAGTGGAAAATGTCTTCCATACATTTAATCTAGATCTACTCCCTTTCAGTCTAAAACCACTGTTCCTTGTCCTGTCACTACACATCCTGGTAAAAACTCTTTCTTCGTCTTTCTTATAAGCCCCTGTTAAGTATTGAAAGGCTGCAAGAAGGTCTCCCCAGAACCTTCTCTTCTCCATGCTAAACAACCCCAACTCTCTTCATAGGAGAGGTGTTCCTGCTCTCTGATAATTTTTGCAGCCCTTCTCTAGGCTCACTCTAGCAGGTCCCTATCTTTCTTCTACTGGGACCCAAAGCTGGATGCAGTATTTCAGGTGGGGTCGCACTACACCAAAGCAGGAGAATCATCTACTTCAACTTGCTGGCCATGCATCTTTTGATGTGGTCCATGATACAACTGGATTTCTGGGTTGCAAATGTACATTGCCAGCTCATGTCCAACTGTTCTTCAACTAGTATCCATAAGCTCTTCTCTGGAAGGCCTTCCTTTAATTCCCAAATTTATTAACCTAATAGAAACTAGTAAATAGAATCATAATTCCATCAGAGAAGTCTTATAATGCCGCTTTTGGAGAAATCACGGAAAATCTATCTGTATTATCTCTACCGGACTCTTAATTACAAGAGAAATTTTATTCCTCAGCTCAACATTTTTTAACTTAGCATTCCATAGTATATTCTAAATTAATAAAGTGTTTTCTTTGTTGTTGTTGTGAATCATATACTCAATGTAGACTTGTCATTTAAGTGCTTCTATCTTTCATTTGACAGTGAAGCCAATTTCCTATTTCCCAGGTATGTCTGAAGAGAAAAGCTATCATTTTGTCATGGCGAAAGAAAAGTTTACAGTACTCCTTGAAATTATTATTTTACACACAGGCAAGTACCTTCTAGTACATACTTTAATAATAGCCACTGAAGGGAAGAGGAAGACAAAAGGAAGTAATAACTTCCTTGATTTAGTCACATAGGCATTCAGTCTTATTACGAGTGAATTCCCATTCACTCGTGATGTGTGGATAGCACAAAACATATAAATCTTGAAGGTCTTTTACCCACATATTTTTCCCAGTTTTTATAGAAGGTATCTAGCCCATAAAAAGGTCAGTTTTTAACTCCATACTTCCAGTATGATTTTCTTAATTCACTGTGTATCAAATAAAGTCAAGTGAATATGATTTCTATATTATTTTCAAAACACCATTTGACATGTCATTCAAGCTACAGGACAAGTTGAAAACTTCAAAGAGCTGAGATTTCAGAATTTCAAAAGACCTTATGTAAAAGAAGCCAAGAGACATCGATTGTAGTAAACACAGATGGTTAACAAAAAGCCTATGATCAGAGAATATATCCTATGGATGTAGTTTCTCCTGAGATTCTAATCAAAGCCTCAGTTTTTTAAACGAAGTATTGTAATCATGCCAGTTTTGAATAATAACATAGCTGCATACACTCAGATTATTTTTATGCTTCACTGGAATAACCTTCATAAAGTATGTAGTGACATGACATACAGATTAGAATGAAGATGGGGATTTTTTTTCTTTTTGAACATGTGGCTCAAATTCACCACAAGGTTACATATTACTATTAGTAAGATTTTCAGATGTATAAGTGATTTGAAGGAGCTTTTTCCGCAACATTGGAAATATATTTTTCTTTACGCTATCCTTTTCAATTCAAGTAAAGGAAAAGAAGGAAGGAAATGAAGATTACAAGAATTACACGTGTTTTAAATTATTTTTGTTCAGATCTTATACAATTGCTTTTGAATTTTTGAATTCATCTACTTCAGTGTAACTAAAGTGTTCTTTTCACACATAATATGAGATCGTACTTGCCAAGTAATTATCTTACATGATAGGTGGGATGAAAATAAGTGTTTACTTCCAACTCCTGCTTTTGATCAGCAGATTGATAACTTCCATTTCAGTCTGCATTGGAACTTTTAGCAGTTGCATCAGCTAATGATTGGAAAAACATATCATCCATAACTCAGTGTTGGTCAACCCACATAAACAAAAAGGAAACCTCTTGATAAAAGAAGGTGCCTAGTCTTTTTAAAGTCATCACAACATACTAATGGCACTGTCTTTCAAGGGAGGACCTGAAATATTCCCAGACTGATCTGTACTCAGATTTTTGCACTCTCATATCATCATGCTCTTTAAAATAATATGCCAGTGCTTAAAATATACAGATGATGTTATGAATATTTTACATAATTCTTGCTTGAGTGAAAGATGACTGAAAGCATATGAATACTGGCAACAGAAGCAATGCTTTAGTCAGAATACTTTGAATTATATTTAAGATAAAATAATGAAAAACAAAAACAAAAAAACTTTTAACCGCTTTTGTTTCATAAAGAAATGTGGAGGGAGGGGGAGGGAAATTTTTCAAAGCCTAATATTTAAGAATATGAAACAGAGTAGGAGGGTGTGAGCCAAATCTCAAAAGAACAGATTAAACTGGAATCTGAAATCAAAGGGTAAACAATGAGTCTTCAGTTCTAAAGTTAAAGCCCTTGGTAATATATACCAAATAAAATGTACTGCCACTCATGAATATTATATACAAGAAACATGGAGCACCAGAACAGAGATGGTACAGCCATGCAGAAAAAATAATGATATCTATTATTAAACTAATATTAAAAAGGTGATACATTAAAACATAGTCTTTTTTTAAACTCACTCACTTGTGACCAATCTCATGTGCAATGGTAAAAGCTGAACCTAGGCCAATGTCTTCATTAATGCTGCAGCTCCTTTCAGGCTCACACATTCCAGCCACAGAGGCCAAGCCTGAATAAACAGAAGGAGACACAAAGGGTCATGCCAAGGTGTTTCAGTCTTAAAAGCCCTAGTTATAAATGCCTGGATTCTTTTTAATAACCTCTATGCACAGAAGGAGCAGTTGGCAAAAGGTTAACTTTCTAGTCATTTGCAAAATCACTGGGGGGAATTTCACTTTGCCGGCTAGACATTAATATTTTTTGAACTGCAGTCAGTGCTGGAAAATGTCTAGACTAGGGGTTAGATTTATAAATTTTACTTCTGGTAACTTGGGACCACCTAGTAACTTGAGCCAGGAGAGGGAATTCAAGAAAGCATTTCTATTTTAACATTCTTGAGCCTGAAGAAAGCAAAATGTATCCACATTATTTTTCTAAAGAAATCTGTTTAAGTTTAGTGGGTTCATAAAAACATACAAGCAACTTTTTTAGCTATGAAAAGCCCCACATGGTACTTAAAAAAAAAAAATTATAAAAACAAAATCGAATGCATCAATGAAGAGAGAGGAGATAAGTTAATAACAAGCACTCGTTTAACCATGGAAGTCTTTTCCATTTATCACCTATTATCTTCTGGAATTAAAACCTTATTGCATTATAAGTGCTTTAAAAAACTTCCTTTAGAGAAAGCAAGCCACTGGCATTTCCAGAATATGGCTCTTCAGTATCCTGCACATTCTTTAGCAACAGAATATCACACAACATATTGCAGACATTAATTTGCTGCTACTAAAGCAGCAAAATCTCTAAGCATCACATTTATTTAGTGTATTCCCTAAGGTTTCTTATGTGAAAGCAGCAGTAATGCTTTCTTTAAGGAAGTTACCTGCACAGTTTACGCTGTAACAGAACAATAGCTGGGAAAATGCGGTTGTGGGGAAACAGAATTATACTCTTTTATGAATGAGCAGGCACTTCAAACTATTCTGTTTGAACTATCAGCAAGCAAGTAATAAGATGACATCTTATTACATCAGTAATAAGATAAGTGCTTCCTGCTTCCACGAGCAATTAATTTGGAGCAGAAGGAGCTGGTCAGTAGAGTAAAACACTGACATTAGGCTCCTAATGTTATCTTTGTATGTGGGTTGGACTCTACTTTGGACTAGTTTACTCCCATAGGTGAAACTTCCTCCCTACAAGTGGTTCAGAGCTTTCTACAGGAAAAAAAAAGTATCAGGGCATATCAAGAATACAGTTCAAGCAGTGACTTAGACCCTAACATTTCCCTTAGGCACATATGGAGCATTTAAGAAATATGTGTTTTGACTTGGTTTTATCCAAAACTAATCTAACCTGCACACACCAAAACTACTCTGAGAACCAAACCAACATGGGCAAAAGGCGACAATGTCTGCTCATTGAATTTCCATCAAAACATCAAAATCAAATCACTACAGTAGACAATGACCACTGAGGACAGGATGAAGCATCAGAATAAGAAGGACTAGACACAGAGAAAAATTTGTACATTGTTTGCTGCGTGAAACCTGTAAAAAAAATACAATTACAGTTCACCTGTCTAAACTATGCCATTCCAGTTGAGCAGGACATTCTGAGGACAATGTGGTGATGCTTGTGTAACAGCTAACCTGTTTCCTTGAGAAGTTCACCATATCTGGGTGGTAAAGTCATCTCTATCTTCAGATCTCTTAACTGAGTGCTTGCTAAGTGACTTACAGGACCAGACTAATGATATATAATTAAATACCATGTCTGCAGAAAGTGACAGAGGTCAAGTCAAGAACCCAGACTACATCTCAGATCAAAGAAAAAAGGAGTTGTGTTTCACTGCAGCCATACAGCTGCTCCAAAGACATCTGAAGAACTGCATCTCTCCCATGCAGTTCTACGTAAGACTCCCTAGGAACAGGAAAGAGGTATCTATCCCACAGTAAATCCATTAATTCTGTTTCTTCCTGGAACACCAATGATTCAGATTTCTTCTGATCTTTTGAGATCTGAGACTGTTGTTCACAGACCCCTTAAATATATGCTTAACTTCAGCTACTGGAGGTCAGTGGGACTTAAGCATACTAAATGCCTTGCAGAAGAGGACCGTGGGGGCTGGCCTCTTTTTGAATTCAATGCCAATAATGCAAGTACATTGTTGTGGTTTTACTGCCAACGGTCTGATAACAATACTCTGATATCATATGTGGTTTTTATTTTCATTTACTCAAGCCTTTTGGTTTAAAGAAAAAAAAAAGCCAAAGTCTATCCCGTCTGTTACACTGGATTCAAGTGAAGCAGAATCTGCCTTTATCCTAAAGTCTGATACAGTGAGGACTAGTACATGAATGATGTGTGTTAAAAATATCACATATAAATATCAGATAGCTTGTGGGTGAATGTACTCCCTTTCAAACTCTCTTAACACTTGTAATGACAACTCTGACATCAATATAAACAGTCTCTTCAGTTTTGACTCCTCCACACAGATGTCAAAGTAATCCAATTACATTTAGAAATTTATCATTACATTTTGCCTTTTACTAAAACATGCTGTGAATATTGTTTATATTTAGAACAGGCAAAAAAATTCTGATACCTTTCTCCTCATGTAAACTACTTCCCTTTGCCAAAAGTGTCGTGCTGACTTGAGTGGTACTTGTAAAAAAATCAACATGAGTTAAGGCTATCAAGCATACAGTAGTACAGGGGAAGACAAAGAAAATACAGTTATGAGCTCTCATTATGAAAAAAATATTAACAACCTTAAAAATATTAACTCGCTGAACTAGAATTATATATTTAATTACTTCAGAGTACATTTGAAAAAAATATAAAAATACCATATTAGTCTTTCAATAACGTTTCATATATTAAATGTTTTCATATACTAAAGCACTACTACAGGTAACAACTATGATACAGTAAGTAATTTCTGCCAACAAATTTAAGTATAAAGAGAACAATCCTGCATCTAGGATTGCTATGTGTTTTTCTCTATTGTCAAAGCACTGTTTTAAGGAGTTTCAATATCACTATAATTTATATTACTGTGTTATTTTTTTCCAAGTCTGTGGAAGGAAAAGTCTGAGGCTGTACTCCCTGTGTAAAACACAGCAACAGTGTAAAACCTCAAAGCCTGTTTCTTTTCTGGTTTCTCTGTGTGTGTGTGTTTTTTTTTAAACCTTCCTGAGGTCTTCTATTTGTTTTTTATAATAGCTCATGGAGACAGGTTAAACAAAAATAGTCCTCTCCAGTAATTGTTGCTTGGTAAATCTGAGTAATCTGCTAGGATTTATCAGCATTACAGCTGTCAGAGATGAAATCTCCAGTAGTAGCTCGCTTAATCTAAAATTCCTGTAATCTATCAAAGCATAAATCCATGTAGGTTACCTTTTACTGTGCATGTTTATAAAACTGCAAAATTTTGAAAGCATATACTTAAAAAGATCTAATGAGCTGATAAATCAGTAGCTGAGTATAAAGCAAGGAAACAAACAGCAAATAGAAGCTGAAATTTCTCTTTATAATCTTACCCAGTGTTCCACAAGGCTTGTTTTTATAAGTGCAGATATCATATCTGTTAAGGAGAAGAAAAGCACATAAAATATGTCAGAGGATCAAATTTGTAAAATATTCTGTATATTTATCACATATCTGTATCATAGTGCAAGTTGTCAGATGGCAATCAGCTTAATTATGTGCAGCCAGCTGGTGTCGCCATTTTCTACACTCTGGTGTAAACCACAAGCTGTAGTACACTCACAGCCGCTGGCCTCAGGCCAGTGGGACACCTGCCAGTAAGAAAAAAATGGTTAAAGTGGATCTTTGTAATCACCAGCTCCATAAAGCAGTCTACCGTGCTGTTAAGAAGTTACAGCAGCATGTCTGTAGACTACACTGCTTCAAAACACTTAATTTTACTTTTTGACCATACTGCAATTCTCAGCCTCACACTTAAAAACTAACCAATATTAATTGTAACTCCTAATATTTAAATACTGATTATAATTAAAACCTTAGCCTTGGAGTATTACAACAAAAAATATCAAAATATGAGCTTGTCTTATAATTCCCATCTCTATCTTCCAATGATTATACATGTCCTGAACTAAAATGAACTGAAAGAAAAATAAACTAAAATAAAAAATAGATTTTTATTGAAAGCTAAAAAATGCATTTAAAAAAGAATTTTCATAATTTTAGGTATAATGATTCAAATATGGGATCTCAAGTTTTTGTGCAGTTGACATGCAAGTATCTGAAGCTGAAAATTGAATTAAAATGTTTTCTGTGGTATAACAGCTATTCGTAACAGCAGTGGTCACGTGGCAGTCATAATTCATTAATGACAACTCCATATTTTGAATATGTAATCCTATTATATGGCTAGTGATACGAGAATACTCTCATTATGTCTTTGATGTTCAAGGATTCATACTGATTTCTTTGCAATGTGTTTCTGAATAATACCATTATTTTGGATAGTGAGCAAAAACAAAAATGAAAGATACAATCTTTATGCTTTAAATTTTTATCCAAATATTTACTAATTCCAAGCCACCAGACATTTCTGTTAAAAGCAACATATAAGGATTGTTTTCAAAAAGGTTATCGCATAGGAACCAGATCATGAGATAAACACCTTTCAGAGTTAATAAAGTTAAGGTCTGTCTGTAAGCCAAATCCATCAACAAAATAACAAAGCTGAAAATTTGGAACAAATCCAGTGAATTCTCTGTGCATGTAGACTGCTGTGACCAAATGGAATCCCTGGTATTTTTAAAGGTACTAAACATGGAGCGGTTTGCTGGATTAAGCTTTAATTTTGAACTCAAATTTCTAAATGCATTGATCTCACCAAAGCATCTCAGACTATATAATCCTATATGCACTTAAAGCTCTCACTGATTTCCCATTTGCTGTTTCTCAATAATTAACCAGGTTTTATGTGTCACAAAACAGAACAATGATGCAGTTGAAGACCAAAAGATTTTTACTGAATATGGTCTGCCTTTGCCATCTTTAAAGAAACAAATTTATTATGCATTGATTTAGGACAAAGCCTGAATCTAATCCCACTGAAGTTCATGCAGAATGGTTCCTCAGAGTAGACAGGGATCAGACTTATTTAACAAGAAAACCCAGAGTTTCTGAATTCTTTTAAGTCTGAATTCTGAATTTAGAAATCAACACAAGAACATAATCAACATACGAATACAAATGAAACATTCTTCTGATTATTTTTTTTAATACTGAATAATAATAATAAAAAAATGTCATACATCCTTAGATAAAATGTATGTTTAAGAAGCAAGCCAGTTCCACTAAATTCAAATAAAATGCTGCCACTGATTTCAGTAGAGCTGAAAACTTAGTCGTATTGCCTCAATCTGCTTACTCCCATATTGCTATGAATCTGAAGGCATTCATTCAGCTAGTTTCAAAAGGAACTGTGATTTGAGAAAATGATATGAATTAAATCCTTTCTTACTCTTACACTTTTGAAAAACAATTACCATAGTATCCTGGCTGTGCTGCATAGGGAGTATTCTTCATTATACACAGGCTAGCATTCATAGGAATCATAATATCGTAGAGTCATTAAGGTTGGAAAAGACCTTCAAGATCATCTGGTCCAACCATCCCCCTACCACCAAGTTCACCCCACTAAACCATGTCCCTAAGCACCACGTCCAACCTCTCCTTAAACACCCCCAGGGACGGTGACTCCACCACCTGCCTGGGCAACCCGTTCCAATGCCTGACTGCTCTTTCTGAGAAGAAATGCCTGATTTTTAATGTCCTAATTTCCAACCTAAACCTCCCCTGGCACAACTTGAAGCCATTCTCTTTAGTCCCAAAATTAAATAAATAAAATTAAGGAAGATCGTTTAATTTCCAATAAACTCTTTTTGCAAGATCAATCCCATATAATAATAGTATTCTAATTGTGGTTTCATTAAACATTTGAGTATTTATTCAAATATTTAAATTTGATACACAAATTCCTGTAAGCAATGTTCATACACTCTCTTCTTTAGTTTAGAAGGAAAACAGTTTAACAGGAAAAACATCTCATGACTTGCTCTACCTACAGCATTGTCTTCAAGCTCCATTTTTTCCCTATTTCCCTTTCATTTGGATGGCTCCTGCTCACATTTTTTTTCTTAACTTGTTTTATTTTTATGTACTGATCTGCACAATTCCATCCTATGCTTCTCTTTATGATTTAACCAAATCAGCCTAATTTGTCTTTTATCGTTTTGACACCACTTCTTATAACTTTATTTTGACTTTTCATGGAACCTGTTTAATCATGAAGACCTAAAAGATGTTTTGTGTGTTTTTCACACAAAATTCTCAGAATTTTTTCTGTTTTCACGGAATTTAAAGGCAAAAGAACCATCAGCCTAGCTGACTCCTGTTCACACTACTAGCTTTCAAATCTCAGCAGAAGGAAATATTATGTAGAGAGGGTTTTTTCTGCTAGAAACTCCACCTGTGAAACATGCAGTCCCTATGTACATTTACATTGTGGGAGTTCTCAGACTTGTCATGTGACACTGGGAAGCTTTCCATTTTATTATCTACCAAAGGAAAACCCTTGCTCCTTTTTTCGTCCTGTTCTATGCAAGATATGGAAAGGTGAGCATGTCCACAACTCTTGAGCATGTCCGTTCTTCTCACTGAAGAACGGTATCTGAAAGAGACTAGGGGTAAAATCCTAACATAGGTGGGGACAAGGCATATCAAAACTCAGAAAGTATTATGTTAAGCTTTCTTTTTTGAAGAAAGGTAGGCAGGAATATTTTTCACTTAAATCAGCTTCCCCAAAGCCCCACCCAACCTGACCTCAAACGCTCCAGGGAAGAAGCATCCACGTCTTTCACAAATTTATTCTAGTGTCTTACTGCTCTCATAGTAAAGAATTTCTTCCCTCTGTCTAGTCTAAATCTACCTTATTTCAGTTTAAAACCATTATCCCTTGTCCTATGATTACATGCTCTTGTAAGAAGTCTCTCTCCATCCTGAAGTTCCCTGCAAGTACTGTAATGCTGCAAGAAGGTGTCCCAAGTGCCTTCTCCTGGCTAAACACCCCAACTCTCTTATTCTTTCTTCAAAGGAGCAGTGCTCCAGCCCTCTGATCATTTTTCTGACCCTCTTCTGGGCTCGCTCTAACAGCTCCATGTCCTTCTTATCCTGGGGTCCCAGAGCTGAAGGCTGTAGTGCACGTAGGGTCTCAGGAGAGCAGAGTACAGAGGGAGAATCACCTCCATCCACCTGCTGGCCATGTTTCTTTTGATGCAGCCCAGAATACAGTCAGCTTTCTAGATTGCAAGTGTGCACTGCTGGTTTATGTTCAATTTTTCATCAACCAACAACCCCAAGACCTTCTCCTCAGGGCTACTCTCAATCCATTTATTTCCCAGTCTGTGCTGATGTTTGGGATTGTCCCAAACCAAGTGCAGTACCGTGCACTTAGCTCTGTTGAACTTCATGTGTTTTATGTGCGCACACTTCTCAAGCCTGTACAGTTCCCTCTGGAAGGCACACCTTCCCTCTACTGCATCAACTGCGCCACTCAGTTCAGTGTCATCCACAAACCTGCTGAGCGTGCACTTAATCCCACTATCTAATACATAGTAAACAGCACGGGCATTAATACAGACCCCAGTAAAGATCCCACATACACATTTTAAGAGGGATGACTTATATTAATTATCAAAAATAGTTTGTAAAGTATCTGAGTATCATTTTACTGAAATGATGATTATAAATGTATGTTTACACTACAGAAGAGCTGCATGTTTCAGTTTTGTCACAACAGGTGAAGCAGCACAAGAGCTTTCAACACTTGCCTGCTGCTGTCAGGAACCACCTGAATTACAGAAGAGAATGAATTCAGAGAACTGTCACACAAGTGTTCCGATAAAGGGAGAGTACCATCAACAGATGAAGCTTGCCACATGATTTCTGACAACAGATAGAGGAAGTATAAGCAGCAAGTTTAACAGTCAAATTAAGTCCAGGAAAAATTACTTCCAAGGCTAAGCAAGAACAATGTGAAATATCATATTCTGTCCCACTGCACTTAAAAAAGATACCAAAGCAAAGAAACTGGAGAAATAGTGTAGAGGACACAAGCCTCAATGGAAAGACAAGTGCATCTTGGATGTACTAAATCTTAGTCCAGTCTCAGACAGACCTGTTAAAATTCCTGTTGACGCTGATGGTAAAGAAACACGTATTGAGCTGCCCCTTGAGTGAAAGGTCTGATACAGTTTGATCCATACTCACAAGCCTGTTGAAGAGATTAGAGAGGCCTAGGTGCTATTTCATACAAAATACAAAGGTGAAGATGGGTCATAGCTGTCACAAGGACCTCAGTAAATATTTAAGGAACCACAGACAATCAAACGGCAAACTCTCAAGCCAACAATGACCTCAACCAACCATTAAAAACATACACACACACACAAAAAAAAAAAACAGTTATACAAAAATGCAGTTAACAGGATATGAATATATTTTATTTTTAATTCACTGACAGAATATGTAAGAGAGCCACAACAACAACAACAACAAAAAAAAGTGAGTTTAAAAATACAGATGTGTAAGTTGTAGAGAAAAAAAATAAAACAAAAACAAGGTACACACACACAGACACACAAAACTAGCATACAATTACAGCCTGTTCATTTTGAGACTAAAAAGTAAATACTTTGCCAGAGCTGGAAAAGAAAATCATATGCCTCCTGATAAAGGCATAACATCCCAGAAATGTGACCAAGCTGGGCAAATGAAACATAGAACGCCGTTAAGAGGTGAGATTGTTGATTACAAGTCCATTAATACCCTGGGTGGATCAGAAGTCATTTCATGAGGCTGATGTAGAAAAGGATTAGGACTGTGGGGCATACTTGCAGGGCTGGTGAAGAGCCACATTCAACAGATGGGAAAGAAATGGTAGATGTACAGCTGTCACTAATGACTGACTGAAAAATCAGCCAGAAGGAATGTGTAGCAGTTCAACAGGATGGTTAAGATTTGGAGGGGTAATAGCCTCCTGTCATGACATCAATCAAACATAAGGATAGGTAGTGTTAGTGTGCTAGAAATAGTGTGCTAAAAACATTTTTCAATGTTTTTATCAATTAATTCCTCTTAAATCTAACAAGATAATTTCATTTCACTGTCCATCTACAGGATCTTACTGTGTCCATCTAGGGGATCTTATCAGCAGGGTTGAATCCCTTTGTCCCAGTAGGCATTTCTTACATGCTGCTTTTTTTTTTTTTTTTTCTTCAGTCAGATTAACAAATCCACCTTTCATCATTGACACAACAGCCATTAAAACGTAGCCTTTCTGCCACCTTTATTTGAGATTTAGAACTTTTTAAACTTTTTGATGTACGTGAATTACAGTTCAAAGAGTTCTTCTAATAATCGTATTAACAGTAGTAGATACAAAGGTAAACTGAAAATTCTTACTTGATAATCTGTATTTACATATTCAAGGATAATATTGGCCTGTTCACCAATCTGATTGTATGAAATTGCCCACTAAAGGAAAGTCTGTTTTTATTAGATGTATCTTTCTAGTAATGTCCAGAATTACCTAAACTACTAGAACTACCTAAATTGAATTAGCACTGAGATAGATATATCTATATAGGATTGGAAGCATATCTTAGCATTGCGAACTAGGATGTGATGGACATACTTTCAAGAATTTAACTAATCAATAGAAACTCACAAAATGTTTTTTCTCTAAGTATGGTGAATGAAGCATGGAAACTCTTATTAGAAATACAAACTGTCCAAAAAATCATCAAATACATACAAACTACTTATAAATACATAAGCCTACTATAAAATAACCTGAAAGCTACCTACCCAACATGCCTGAGTAATACTTGTGATAGAAAGAGAAAGAAATAACAGGCTTTTAAAGGAATATTTCTTAATGAGTTTAGGGGACAAAGAATAGAATTGTGGGAAATTGTTGAGGAAAAACCTACCAAGATGACTGGAATATAAACACAAATATATACAAATACAAGAAAATTCATGCTAGATGAAATGGACAAATGGGAATGACTGAACATAAAGCTCAATTTCCAGACAGATGAACATTCGCTTTACATACATAATTCTACAAAATTTGCCAATTAACCTGCTTGGGAGAGAAAAAAAAAAAAAATAAGAAGATTGTCAGAAAACAAAATAAAGACTAAGAAATGGTTCTAAGAGGAAACACAGCCAACAACTACAAATTATTAGTTCATTTTTAAGGAACACTTTCAAATACGTTATCACAGAAAAGAAGGTTTTATTTTTCATCTGTTTTAAACCAAATCATACTTTCTGACATATGCTTTTTACTTTATTTTTATTTGGCTCTGAGGCCCCCAGCACAAGAAAGACATGGAGTTTTTAGAATGAGCCCTGAGCATGGCTACAAAAAAGATAAAGAGGTTGGAGCACCCCTCCTATGAGTACAGGCTGTGGGAGGTGGGGTTGTTCAGCCTGGCTTCAGGTAGACCTTACAGTAGCCTTCCAGTACTTAAAGGGGGCCTGCAGGAAAGCTGAGAAGGGACTCCTTGTCAGGGAGGGGACTGGTAGGGCAAGAGGGAATGGATTTAAAGTAAAGAGGGTAGATTTACATGTAGATTGGATATTAGGAATAAATACTTCACCATGAGGGTGGTGAGGCACTGGAACAGGTTGCCCAGAGAAGCTGTGGATGCGCCATCCTGGAAGTGTTCATGGCCAGGCTGGATGGGGCTTTGAGCAATCATCAAAGACCACGGCAGCAGGGTTGGAATTAAACGTTCCTTAAGGTTCCTTCCAACCCAACCCATTCTATGATTCCATGACAATAAGCTATTCAAGTAAGGACTCTTTGTTGCACATACCCTTACTCAATGATAAAAACCTAATGGGTTTATGAAAATTTTATCTTCTTTACTTTTTACTCTTGATGTGACGCAACTTATTCAAACAGAAGATATGTATGATTGGGCGCATAACCGTCAAAAGGCCATTCAAAAAAATAGTCTTTTAAGTAAGTTAGTCAACTTAGTTCCAATACATAAATCTGCTAAAACTGAACTGCTGCTGATCAAACCGGAACGTCAGATTTCCCTTAAAAATCTGGAGGGATCAAAAGCCTCAAACTATCTGATAATTCCACCTCCTATTTTTAAATTAAAGAAAATAAACATAACAACAACAACAAAAAAGTGAATAGCTTGCAGTTTTACCATATTCTTTTGTATACATAGCTATCATACAAAAAGTTTTTTTTTATTGCAAGTGTAAACAATGTAATTAATACTAGAGAATTCTGTGGAAAAACAACTACTGTCATTTGGTCAGTTATACCTTATAACTTATCACTTATAACGAGTTTTTTTTATCATAATTCTTCAGCAGCTCACCACTTTTAAGATAACTTGGTCATTCACTAGGTTTGCAGAGGTTACAAACAGCAGTATTCTTTGTAACACAATATTTGCTGATTGCTTTCTAAAACCTTTTCTACAGCATATGCTTAGCCTTACAGAAAGTGGTACACCGCAACAGCATTCTGCCTTAAAATAAAGTACACGTCTTATATGGTTTCTTCCTCAAAAACCTCAAATCAAAAAGAGCTATTTAAACCAAGGAAGAAAAAGCGTAATATACATGTTACACATCACTCAACAGAAATAGCTTTTTCTATTATTAGTTTTCCATGTGTTGAAAACTGCCACAGACAACCAAAGTCTGTCTGTACTGGGCTTTCTACTGATACTTAACTTGGGTGGATAATGGAATTCTGAGTTACAGAATATCTGAGCTAGAAGCACTATTAACACTTTCTAATTCTCTGACTATAGGAAGAGAAATACATAAAACAATTGAACTGTTAGATGAAACATTTCATATAACTTTTTTTTGGAATTGCAAATGCACCCAGTATAGTAAAAATAAGTTCTGCTCTGAAACTTTTTTTTTTTTTTTAACACTGTCATTTTTCTACATCAATTTTGGCAATGGAACATTAGGATAGAATTTGAAAATTTACCATAACCATTAGTATCATTGGTGTATTTAGGACAGCTAATACTGTAATCACTGTATTCAGGACGGATATGCATAGCTGATTTCAAGATTATGATTTATTAAGAGAGTCTCTTAGCATAATTCTATTTCTAATCTATAGTGTTTAAAATACACTTTTTAACTAAGTTCACAAAAAAATACATCAACAGTTTTTTTCTTATACAGAACACAGAATAATCTTCAATGCTATTTTATTGTGTCATATAGCGTATAGTAGAGTTACTGAAAAATATAGTAGTTAAATAAAAATAGAATTTCATACATGAGTTTGTAAACAAAAACAGTTCTAATGATGAGATGAAGAAATTGAGACAGTTCTCAGCTGGAGACATATCATGATATACCATTTCAAAAAAACATTTAATTCTTAAAAGGTCATCATTGCACAAATGTGAAGACAAGCTTTAAAATCTTATGAATTTAAAGAAATAATACATTTAGACTTTTTAGCCATCATCTGCTTTCTGAGACTATCCATTTTTATTTACATTTTTGGCACTTTTCAGGTTTTGCTCTATAGTCATCCAAACTAAAAACTTCCTTTCCAACATAAGCTATGATTCTCATATAGCAACATGTTCTTACCAGCTACAGCAACTATAATAAGATGGAAAGTAGAGAATAGCAAGTGCTATGAACAGCTAGATCATGATCTAGTTAGGTATTCAAGCCAGACACCTACAGTATCTTAATAGGCCAATGTTAGTATTCTGCTGGTATAGGGGTGTGGGGGGGGTGGGGTTAGGAATAGCACCAATATCACTTACTGGTTCGGACATGGCATTTAGTCACTGAGCTGTTCTTTTTTCTATGAAAGTTCTATTTCATGGAGTAAAACTAGGTAGTTAAACTACAGATACAATTCCTTGCTGTTCACTGACATACTGTTAATATCATTTGAAACTCTGTAAAACAATACTTCCATTCTCTGTGCTTGTCTAGTCATAACTTTTCTGTAGACTATACATGACTACAAAGGCAATCACAAAGGCAAACGAACATTCTACAAACTCATTAAACTGAGTTGGCAATATTAACTCTAGAATTATTCTAGAGACAGCTTTATAGGCAAATTCTAGCACTGAAGAAACATCCAGGCACAGTGTAGTGTCACTTCACCCTCTACTCTGCCTTAATTTGTCTGTCATTAATATACTACTTCTTCAGTCTTTCTATTCTGTATCCAATAGGTAGAGGCTTGCTGCTGTAACTCATTCCTCCCTTCTCCATGTATTTTCTTCTGTGGTCCTCTGTGAACATAACTTCCACCAGACTTCTCTCTCCACAACTTTAGAACTAACCAGACTGATTGGCTTGGCTATCAGACTGACTTACTGATGGCTTGAATGACTGTCAGCTAGTTTCTACAAATAGGTCTACCCTACTACAAAAATCATCTTGAATGATAGTAGCAAAGCTGCCAAAGCAGCATCAAAAGGCTCAACCCAGGCTCAGACTCCCCTTCTTTCCATTTTTATACTTTGCACCAAGTTCTGTGCTTCTGCATTTAGTGTCAGCACACAAGCTAGAGGTTTGAGCATGGCTTCAGTATGAAGCCAGTATGGAATCACCTTGCTGAAAGCAGTTCAGATACAAAAAGCCATCAAATAGAAAGAGCTCCAAGCTTTCCAGTAGGCTTGGCCAACTCCTTGGTAAATTCAACCATCTTCTTCAGAGTATGTTAACTCTATTTCAAACTAGAGTTCTGGTACACTTCAACACTGAGGCTCCTCAACCTAATCTGTGAATAAATCCTACGTGGAAATCAAATCTCTAGACTTTTGAAAAATAATTATGAAAGTAACATATAAGTCTTGCAAGCTGGAGAATGTGAAGCCATGAAAATAATCAGAGAGTATAGCATAATTAAAAACAGTGTTTCAAATTCTACGATATAACTGATTTTCTTCCATGGGATAGCTCCTGGTCCACAGTAAAACTGCTTATGTTAGTGTACCAGAAATTTAGAATGATGTACATGAGTGACAATCACCCACAAGTGACAATCATGACTTTGTAACTGCTCAGAGACTATAGAGAAACTCAGGATTTTCCCTATCACCACACTGGATAATATTTAGCCAGCTGTACTCTGTTCCTCAAAACTGAATTCCACAGTTTCATTGCATTCCCAGCACCTAGCCAAAATGTTGATGGAGTTGCATGGATATGATTAGCTAAAGTTGGCTTAGAGAACAGAACAGAAATTTCTGCATATCTACTCCAAGTACACTGCTAATATTTTTATTTTTTTTTTTATCTGTGAATTCAGGAAAAGTCTGGCAACTAATGCATAAAGCCTTTGTTCAAAGGACATTCAATCACAGCAGCACAAGCAACTTGTAAGGTAATTCTTTCTGGAGTGTTCTAATGCAAAAAAGTCTGGGAAAAAGGAAGACTAGCAAAACTAATTACATAGGCGTGGTTGGGGGCATCCTGCCACACAGCAGAAAATATTATGCTAAACCATTTATAGGAAGCCACTAGTCTAGACCTCTGGCAGCAGGGAAACACAGCAGCTACGATTACTAACCAAGCTTTAGTTCTGTTGTACAGAAATAAATGAGATAAATTATACCAGTAACAGACTGTGAGTATATTTACAAGTTTTGTTGTGGATATGGCCTTTCTTCCTCTTCCAACTTTCCAAATATTGTGAATGATTACAAGCATCTGAGAATATCACATACATCTTTGTCCACGAAATGACCATTTTATCTGCCCTTAGAGTACTTTACCTTGCAAGTACTTACACTTAAAGGTCCATTTAAGTGCCTTATTTTACAATATTTGTTGTAGAATACTTACATGGAGAAAGTTTCCTCACTCCAAAACCACATTACTGAAGTACTGTGTAGAATTAGATTGAGTATTGTGAACGTACATTTATTTTTATGTACTTTTAAAAATACTTTTATTTTTTGTTGTTGTTGTTGTTATTGTCCTACATAGTTTTTTGTTTCTACAAAAAAAATGCATTCCTATTTTTTATTTTTTGTCTTGACACTGACATGGAAGCACATTATAAAATTTGGAAAAAAAAAAATCTGTGCATGATGTATATACACACACAAAGTGTAGCACTTTTGGACCTGAAACTCAGATAAAAAAATAGCATAAGGCAACAAAAAGTCTTCAAAAGATCTTAAATCATTTGCTGCTGAAAGTCTCCCTTACTTCAGGAAGTATAAGCACCTAAACCTTATGATTTAGAACTATTACACAATTTTCAATTTTTCTTTCACCTGCACCATATGAACATCCTCAACACTTGAACTTACCGTATTTCTCATTGAAACTGAATTTCTAGTCTCAATTTCATAGTATTAACACACTTCTGTGACAGAGGCAGAGGACAAAAAAAATACTTGGGTATACGTACTGTTATATTTACACAGAGCTCTGTATTTCAGTAGCTTAAAATCATAGAATAAGATAGAAGCAAAGAATATCCCAAGTTGGAAGGGACCCACAAGGATCATCGAGTCCAACTCCTGGCTCCACACAAGACCACCCCAAAATCAAACCAGATGTCTAAGAGCTTTGTCCAAATGCTTCTGGAACTCTGTCAGGCTCGGTGCTGTGCCCACTGCCCTGTGGAGCCTGTCCCAGTGCCCGGCCACCCTCTGGGTGCAGACCCTTTCCCTAAAAACCAGCCTGACCCTCCCCTGTCCCAGCTCCATGCCGTTCCCTCGGGTCCTGTCGCTGTCCCCAGAGAGCAGAGCTCAGCGCCTGCCCCTCCGCTCCCCTCGTGAGGGAGCTGCAGGCCGCCATGAGGCCTCCCCTCAGCCTGCTCTGCTCGGGGCTGAGCAAACCAAGGGGCCTCATCTGCTCTTCAGACATCTTGCCCTCTAGAGCCTTCACCATCCTCGGAGCCCTGCTTTAGACACTCTCAAGAGTTTTATGTCCTTTTTATACTATGATGCCCAAAACTGTACACAGTACTCAAGGAAAGTGTGGAGCAGAGCAGGACAGTATGCTCACATCTCTATAGGCAGCAGTATATCTCCAACAACAAGCAGCATCAGTACTTACTCTAGGAAATAAGACCCCTCTTCTCTCTCCTGCCAAGGCAGAGCTGGGGAAGACAAGTTACCCTACCTTTGTTACTGTAGCAGAATTTATGGGCATAACATCAGGAAATGCATCTTTCTGCAGTACAGTATAAGCCATTGCAGGGTAAGAGCTTTGATGCCCACCCGTCTCTGGGTCATCCACAGGCCGGTTGTTCTGGATCCTGATGTGAATTTCTTTTCTTTACCCTCCTGTTCTCCAAAGCCTTGGGCACCTACCTCATTTGGATCTGGACTGCTTTGGTAGAAGTTGGATTTGTGAGTATCCATACTTCAGGGCCTGTATCCCTCTTTAGAGACAGCTGAGTGCTCAGAGCAAATCAGAACTGATCTGTGATTTTCTTCATTCCCAACATTTTAGTGATGATCTTAGAGGTCTTTTCCAACCTGAATGATTCTATGATTCTGTGACAGTCACTTCCCTCGAACAGGTAGCAATGCTGTGCCTAATGCACCCTAGGGTACAGTTGACCCTTTTGACTGCCAGGGCACACTGCTGGATCATGGTTCAACTTGCCATTGAGCAATACCCCTTTCTGCAGGGCTGCTCTCCAGCCTCTTGTCCCACAACTTGTACATATACACAAGGTAGCCCCATCCCAGGTGCAGAATCTAGAACTTGCTCTTGTTAAACTTCATATGGTTGGGGATTGCCCAGCCCACCTAATTTGTCAAGCTCTTTCTGCTAGGCCTCAGCAAAGTCAACAGCTCCTCCCAATTTAGTGCTATCCACAAACTCACTTAGTATACCATCAAGTCCTGCATCCAAGTTATTTATGAAAACATTAAAGCAAACTGGCCCTAAAATGGAGACCTGTGGAACCCCACTAGTGACTGGCCACCAGTCTAATGTACCCCATTTACTATGACCCTCAGCCAATTGTTCACCCATCATATTCCATATATTTGTCTAGCTGTATGCTGGACATTTTGTTCAGAAGCATGCTGTGAGAGACAGTATCGAAAGCTTTTCTGAAATCCTAAAAGATTACATCACGTGGCTTCCCTTAGTCAACCTTGTTATAAAAGGAAATTAAGTTAGTAAAAAATAGTAGTAGTAGTAGTAGTAGTAGTCAGAATAATCTTCTCCTTAATTTCACCAGACCCCGCAGAGAGACTTACAGGCTTGTAGTTACCAGGGTCTTCTTTCTCAGCATTCTTGAAAGCCGCAACAGTATTTGTCAGCTTCCAGTTGACTGAGACTTCTCCAGACTACCAGGACCATTGAAAAGCAATTGAGAGAGGCCTCTCAATAACATCAGCCAGCATTTTGAGTATCCACCAAGCCCCATAAAATTATGGGCATCCAGCAGGAGCAGCAAATCCCAAGAAAATTCCAAGTTGGCTGTTTAATGTTCCTACAATCACAGACCTCCAATTCTGACGGTCTCAGAGCCCATCACTAGTGCTATACACATGGCTGAAGAAGGCATTGAAATTCTCTGCTTTATATAAATCCATATTTGCAACATGACCAACCTCATCAAACAATAGACGAGTGTTAACAGCAAAAGGAGAACCATGGCCAATGCCAGCCTCAACTCTAATTGATCTTGGGACACAGGAACTTTCTCTCTACAGTGGCAGGCATCTCTGCAGCCCTTCTGTGTCACCTGACCTTGCTTCCAGTATCCATACACTTTTCTGCCTAAACTCCAAAAGAAGATCCCTGCTTAGCCAAGCCTTCTTTCTGCTCCACTTGCTTGACCTGAATTCTGTGCTCCTATACTCTTATAGATGGTCTTCAAAAAATGAGCAGCATGAACACAGTAAATAAAAACTTCAGTCAATGGAATAAAATATATCTGCAGACTTTTTTTTTTTTTTTTTTTTTTTTTTTAAGTCAAAAAGAATCACTTGATTCAAATGATTTTAAACCAACATTTTTTCCTACTGAACAGGGTTACGTGTGCTTTGAGCAAATTTAAAAGTTGTAGAAGCAATAACTTCTGTAGCAAAGATAAGTTTAAATGAATTGAACAGGGAATAAGCCTACAAGAATAACAACATAACCGAGGTCTTGTTCAACTTTGTTAAGAGCAACAGGAAGTTATTTTTCTATGTGCTGATAGGATATTTGCAGAGCAGAGTGACCTCTAAGGTATGTCTGAGGTCTGTCTACACTAAAATGTGAAATCCATGCTTCCAACTCAAAATGTGCATGCAAATACTTTGTAGTTTTCTCAATAACCAATATACTACAAGCAGTAACATTTACCCTGTTCAAGACAAGAAAATGTCTGTGGGGAATACATTATTATTTTATAACTTATTTTTAAAAATTCTTTTTAATAGTAATTGCAACTGTTATGAAAGAATGCCTGAATACCATGAAAATAGTAACTGACTTTACAACAGTGGCCCTTCACAAAGCACATTATTCGTATATATTATGTATACAAATTGGGATTAGTCAGCAGCGTCTATTGAGATTGTCTGCAGAGTTCCCCATACCTTAAGAATTTAAGAGTGCAGAAGATAAAACTTTTTTTCAGTACTTTTGCCAATAAAGAGCCCCAAAAATTCACTACTAGCTGAGAAAGAAAATAGGCTATAGAACAGTGACACGCCTTTAAAATGAGATGCTCTAGTCTTCCTATAACAAGTACTGCCACTTCTTGTGGCTGGGAAGCAATTACTTGAGAATCACAAACATGATTACATGATTTCTGGCTTTAACATTTAAAAGATTGAATGATTGTTTCTCCTCTTTTTTTTTTTTTTTTTTTTTTTTTTTTTTTTTTTTTTTTTTTTTTTTTCCTCCTGGGACAGTATATAGGTTAGGTCTTGGAGGGAGGTTTGTATTCTCTACGTTGTGTTCTCTCATTGTGATCATAATTATTAAAACATAGTTAATAAAACTTCTGTCTGACCTGTCCTAAATTTATTTGCATTATGGGCTTAAGTTGAGCCAGGGGAGTTTTAGGTTAGATGTTAGGAAGAACTTCTTCACTGAAAGGGTTGTGAGGCACTGGAACAGGCTGCCCAGGGAAGTGGTGGAGTCACCATCCCTAGAAGTCTTCAAAAGACGTTTAGATGTAGAGCTTAGGGATATGGTTTAGTGGGGACTGCTAGCGTTAGGTCAGAGGTTGGACTCGATGATCTTGAGGTCTCTTCCAACCTAGAAAATTCTGTGATTCTGTGTGATTATACACTGGGCATCACTATAATCTCAGTATTTGAAATGGCAGTGTAGTTTTTTTCATAACACTTCTCCAAAATTGATAAAAGGCTCTAGTATCAAAGATCATTAATATATTTGTGCTGATTGACAAAAACAATGCCAGTTGCTCTAACAACTTTTGTAACATGGACAAACATGTTACAAAACTTCCTCTACCTTGGTAAATATTAATTAAAAAGTTAATATTGTCCTGAACAGTACCTATGTTCCAAAAGATTTCAGTTTCAAATTAAAAAAAAAATAAAATAACAATGCTTGTTAACTGAAACATATACTGGTAAGTGCACATGTATAGAAGCATCCTTTTCCTGCTGCATCAAATACATTGTAAATAATCTCAGCAAACTGTACCGAAGACCCTGCACCAAAACGGCACAACAGCAAAGGACACAAAATAACGATTCCACTTTCAAAGTCACCACAGGAAAAAAAAAAAAGATTTATTCCTTAGTGATTACCAGTACATCTCAAATCAGGGATCACTGAGGGCACTGAAAACTGATGCTTTTACTAAACCAGCTATAGGTTGCTGGTTAAGAATGTATCGCTTAACCAAAGGGCCACAAAACATTGCAGAGGCACATGGGGAGCTGTAAATTGTATTTGGTTTGGGAATATAAAGAGTATTCATCTTTTTGTTTTGTCTGATTAGATGAAAAACTTGCATGTTGTATGAATAAAGTTCCTTTTTTAAAAAGTAGAACACTTGTAGGGAGGAATAGCAGAAGATGGCTGTACAGCATGTTAGCTTCCTTTTCTGCTTTATGGAAATTCTAAATACAACAGAAAGCTTAAGATAGGCTTTCTTGTGTGTGTTTTTTTTTTTGTTGTTTTTCTTTTTTTTTTTTTTTCTCCTGTCTTGTGAAACAAATAAAATGATACTTTGTATGTCCAATACTATAACTTCAAATCCCACAAACATGATACAATGAGCTGCATTACACACAAAGGGCGAATTTCAAACACTGGTACATATTTCCACCCATAGCCAGCTGAACACTTTTACTATGTAAACTACAGAAAAGGTGTGAAGATAGCGTGATTTTGTTTCAGTTACAAGCTGAAAAAAATATGGCAAGAAAAACTAGATTACCCTATCTGCTGCATAAAAGGCTACAAACAAAAATGACATGGTGTACAAATGAGTGGATCACAGAAGTTCTGTGTCTCTGGCATAGCTAGTATGAATAATTGAAAACACAGTAAACCCCCATTTCCATTATTGTTATGGGTTCAGAGGACATAGACATGGCACAACCAAAGGTACAGACGCTCAGAATTTAAGACAGTAACTTTAAGATCAAACCACGTTGGCAGTAAAATACAACTTTCAAATGCATTTCAGTAACATATACTTGAAGCACATCTACTTTAAGACTGAGTATATGTTTATACTTAAAGTGGTCTACTGATGAGTTGCATTTGTCTGTAGTGGTATAATCAGACCTTTAAGCAGGCAGGAAGGCATGGCAAGACACCATGCTTTGGTATTAGCAGCACTGACTATCATACCTCAGTCTCACATAAAATTAACTGCAAGTTAACTGATGCTTATGTTTTACACATGGTATTTACATTTAATACAAAAATAACTCTAGTGAAGCCTTAAGACTTAATTATGTGATTAAATTATGTGATTATTTGATAATAAGACCTGTAATCATTTGTAGCTTCTGGTATAGTTTGCACCTGTCAAATATTGGTGCAGGAGCAGGGATGGGGACTTGGTTTAGAGGCCTATTCAAATGCAGTGAAGCTAAAAATTGTTACTAGGGCACAATCATTCAGATAAGACTTGTTGTAGAATTATCTATGTTAATAATTAAGGACAAGAAACATAAAATAGAAGACCCATTTAAATGCTACCACCTCTGAGACTACGTATGTTAACACCAACACACAAAACAGTTTGGAAAAAAAATAATTATTACCCAGGACCAGAAATAACCAAGACTGAGACAAGCAAAAGTGTCATGCTTAAATAGATTTTTTTCAGAATATCACAGCTGATGTTCTAATGAGCAGAAGCAGTCAGGATCTATTCTATATTTAAAAAAGGGAATCTCAGATACGGATGACCTAGGCACCTTGGTGGCTCAGAGGGAAGAGTGCCACCTACTGAGTCAACAACTTAATTAAAATAAAACTAACATCACTTATTTGCCATGAAACAGAAAAAGCAAGTTTTAAAAGATATTTCAAGAATTTTCTACCCCTAGAAAATCTGAAAGTTTTTTATTTAAAAATGTGACTATGGTTTATCTAAGATGGTAATGAATCTATGCTCCTGAACATGAGAGCTAGTGTTCTAGCCAAATAACATTTACACCGAAAATATTTCTGAAAGGCTTCTGATACTTCTATTTCCGGGTACTTTAAGACCTTTGGTTTCCAGAAAATGGGAATATGTCATTTGCTAAATATTCTGCCTCTTTAAAATCCTTCACAGGCAGCAGAACACGAATATGCTATGATTATGCACCAAATTACATGTGGAAAAAAGGGCATTTATTCTCATCCTCCCCCTTAAACGAAAAATTTGGAATATAATTTTAACTATGTTAGAGGACACTACTCAAATAAAGAAAACCATGAAGGATCTGTTCCTGAAGGTTATCTGTTTACTTGACCTTTGAGTTAAACTCATAGATAATTAACCCTGCGACAAGAAGGAACACCTCCGGGGAGGAACTTCTAAAAACACATACAGTAGTAGTAAGAAAAGCAAGTAGTAAGAAAAGTATAGTGTATAGTATAAGTAGTAAGAAAAGTATGTGTACATAATGTGTACCTATAAATGTGTTTTGTGTCTCACTCAGAAATTCATAACTCTATCTATCTAGGGGTTCCAAAATTTTTAACTTAAATTGTAGAAATCAAGTGATAGTTCTGGAAGTATGTGAACAAATTCCTGTTGTGTGCTTTATACATTTGCATAGTGTGCAATATACACATGAAATGCAGTCAATGAAAGCTACTAGAAATGTAGCTTAACCTACATTTGCAATCTCTCTTTGGAAGGCATGGGTGTACCTTCAGTTTTGTTTAAAATGTATTCTTCTCTTCTAAAATTACGCTCAGCAATAAACAAAAGAGTACATGAGATTAGTCTAAACAGATAATTATCCTATCATACAAGTTCTAAAAAGAACATCTTTTCCTCTGATGCTCATAAGGACAATATTTACAAGGGATTAATTGATAAAACAATTGCTGTTCTGTAAGATTTAAGAGGATATATCGAAAATATGATTTTGTTACTAAATGCCCCAAGCCTTTATAGAACACAAAATCAATCAAATCCAAGTATTTCCATGAAATACTTAGAAGGGAACAATAAATAAATAAATAAATAGATTAAAAGAAATAAAAAATAATGAAGAGAACAAAAAAAAAAAGTAAGGAGGAGAAGGAAGGGCAGAAATCTGGTCATTATGTAGGTTCTACATCCTTCCTGATATTAAAAAACAGTTATTTCAGTTGGACCATCCTTCCTTGAACGCAGTCTGCCTTCCATAGTACTTGGAGGATTTAAGCAATCAGTGGGATATGAAGCTTAGATGTAATCTGTAGATGTAATCTTAGATGTAACTCTGACATGTCTCAATTGCTTACCAAAATCACCTTCCGGACTTGACAATTACAACTACTGTCTTTGACAGAATCAGTCTTACTTTCCTACTTGCCAACAGTGCTTATGAGGATAAGGAACTCATAAAATAAAAAGCCTTCGCTATTAGCATTTTAAAAAGCAGAAATATGCTTTGAGAATGCTTAGCCCCAAGCGACTTTCATTGAGTTCAACAGAGGTGGAAACACTGAAAAAATTAAACAAAAAACAAAAAACAGTATGGTATGGACATCCCAAAAGCTTGGCTAGGAAGCTTTCACATATTTACTACAAAGATAATATAGTAAAAACATTAGGAAACTGCCTTACTGGAACCCCTGCTGAACTTAAAAGCTGTGTAAAGACTGTTACAATACTTGTATAGCATTCTTTTTCAGTCCTTCAGCTCTCATAACGTTTTTCAATCAAATAGCTCAGCCTCACTTGTGTTTCTTTATTTTGGTAGGAAAACACATTCAGTGCATACAGATGAGTTTATTCAAGAAAAATCAACTGCTGTTTTATGATGGCCATTTAAAAAAAAAAAAAAAAAAAAAAAAAGTCAGCTTTGTTTGCAAAGATTTTATTTGTGGAAAGCAAAAATTCAGAAATAACTCATCTGACTTCTAAAGCCTCCTCTAAAAAGCTGTATTTGAAAACATGAAGCAATCTTGAGCTGGCAGTCTTGGATTTGACCTAACCATATGTAACAGGAAATTACTTGGTAACTATTTGGGAAAAATAGATAGAGACTTGGAGTAGGAGACTATCAAGACTTTGTTTTGAGAGCAACTAAAAAATTATGTCTCATAGAGAATTCAGGGAGTCTATACAACTGAAGAAAACTTTCTTAAAGCTTAGTTTCTGCATATAAAACTGAAATAATTCCAGAGAACACTGTGCTGTAACAGCCTTAAGGACTAAATAGCGGTCTTAAAAAAAAAAAAAAAAAAAGAAAAAAAAGATTTTGTTAGATAGCATAAATACTTACCAACACCATACTGTGTTCAAGATACATTGTCCAAAGGCATATTTACATAAAAATCATACAACCAACAGGTGTTGTGGACTTTCTGCCACAGTACTGACAAACATTGTCTCTTACTGTTCTGCACTGACCATGGTATGACTTCATCCTTCTACACACAGATACTCACAGTCACCCAACCACATGATTTTCTCTCTTCTTCAAAACCCAAGTTTTGAAGAGAATCTAGAATTTATAGATTTAGAATTTAGATTTAGAATTTTGAATCTAGAGATTCCGAGGAAGCAGAAAGGAAAATGGGAAAGCATAGTGGATCAAGATAATAAGTTCTGATACACACCAGGTACTAGCAGTAATTTTACTTCTTTCTTTTAGTACCATTTATACAGCAGATAAAGGACCTCAGTGCAATGCTAAATTGCTGGAGATGGTTCTAGGGATCCAGGGCAACAATGACTACATACCCCTACTGCAGTGCAAGCAATCATTCAGGCCCTGCAAAAATCTTGGATGCCTGTCTTAAAGATGTCACAGCTGGAAATGTATTTTCAACAAAGCTACCACAGCAAGAATAACAGAATCATCTTAACATTAAGGGAAGTCCTCTCCTAGCAGGCAATTATCTATTTTGTAGTTATTGCTAAACTACTCTTACTTCAGATACTTTAGCTACAGAGACAAGTAGCAGTGGAGAATTTTTCTCCAATGAGAATATGCAAATAAGCAAGGGAATCTCTTTATACTGTTCAAGTGAAAGAAGTTATAGCAAAACAGCTAACAGGTTGGAGGTTTGGCCTAGTGCAGTAAGAAAATGGTTCGATCTCAACCCAGGGAAATTGAGGAAACATAACATCCTGTTAACAGGTAGCTCAGGGAGGTGGTGGAGTCACCGTCCCTGGGGGTGTTTAAGGAAAGGTTAGATGTAATGCTTAGGGACATGGTTTAGTGGGTGACATTGGTAGTAGGGACACGGTTGGACCAGATGTTCTTGGAGGGCTCTTCCAACCTCAATGATTCTGTGGTTCTATGATTTATGTATGGAGAGGTTAGGGATATACATACAGTACAGATGACCCAAGGCAAAAAGTCTAGAACTGCAGTGCTTAAGGGATCTATACACTACATAAACATGCACAGGAAAAAAATAATTAACAACATCTCTCCAAATTTTAGCTAGAGACTACAGAGCTAATTCATAATTCCATCATGCATTGGAGGCAGGTGCAGCTCCACTAAATCAAGAGGAAAATGAGATTGAAAACCTGACTCTAGCAGAAATACTTACACGATTTATGATTTAGAGGATCAGATACTTCATTTGTGGGTGTTTATTTCTTGGCTGTTAGGCATATAAGCCTGAAGTTTGTGGAGAAGAGAATGTTTCTTCCTAAATCACTAAGTTGGCATACTTTCACTTATGCTTTTCTGTTGAATATTATTATAATATAGCATTGAAAATATTTCATTTTCTTGCAGTTCTGTTTCTTTGGGCCTGTGCTGTTTTTTCATACCGATTTTTACGCCCTTAACACAGAAGGCTCTAAGTCACCCTTACTGGACTTAGCTCTTAGACTTAGTTATACATGTATAAGTCTTTATATTCTTCTCTCCATTAGGTATGGCAGCAAACCGTATTGTGATATATACAATATTGTGTATATCATATTGTGATATTATACAAAAAAAATGTAGTTTATTTTTATTTTACTCTGTTCCTTGATTTGTACTAACTGTTCTTAAATCTATCATCATGCATTTTAAGTACTTCATCTACAGAAATCACAATGTTTTACGGAATGCAAACACTAATTTCAGAAAACAAGTATTTTGTTGTAAAGTAGAAGAAAACACATGCTGACACAGTAATGCTAAAAGAAAGCTTGGAGAACCACTCATGCGAAGCATATTATCATATTGAACCACCTTTTCTCTGAAAGTACACACTGATGAATTCCATATTATGCCTGCCATTTACAAGCATCAAATCAACTTGCAAGCATGTACAAAATAGAAAATTCACATACTTATACAAGGTAGGCTCACAGTGAGAAGTGCATATTGTCTTACTTAGTATGAAAATGTTTCTCCTCTGAAGCCTCTGAACAGACTCTACAGGGAGCACACTTTAATTCTAGCATACAAGACCATACACAAGATAATGGTCTAGCAACAGAAAGGTCGAAATTCCTAGATAAAATGTTCTATGGGGATGGTAGCTGCATCAAGCAAAAATGATGCAGGATCTGCAAAGAAGAACCTCTTCAATATACAGCAGAGGACACACATGAACCTCAAGGGAAACAGAAAAGCTTACAGCACACATCATTGGCAGCATCTAAGTAGATTGATGACAGTGACCTTTGCCAGAGGGCATAGCTTGATGTTACAACATGAAAAGTAAAAAAAAAAAAAAGGCTTGAAGAAAATACCACTAACATTCTTATTTTCCTTCCTAGGTGCTACAAGTCATATCACTTGAACTTCCAGCAAAGCAGGATAAACATGTAATCAAAGACAGAACTATTACATTTTTAAAATAACACTGTGACACTATAAAAAGTCTGAAGTACCACAGTTTTTAAAAGTGACACTGGTGTTTTGGGCTGAGGAATCCATATAATTTATTTTTCATGTTTGTTTTAAAGTATGGAAAGAAAAAGAGGTTTTGGGTGCCTGCCCCCACACAATCACAAAGTTATTGTGTTCCTTCCTCTCCTTCCCATACTCTAAACATAATTATCACCAGTGAGCAAGAATAAGAAAGTATTCTGTTCTCAGTGGACTAAATCCTTCCAAATGACATACTTGTGCAGGGCTCTTTTAAATTTTATTTTTTTTAATAGCCATGCAAAGCCAAGTTAATATTTAAGGCACATGGCATAAGCTTGAGAGTTTAACTTCTGCACCAAAATGCAGGACTGTAGCCATGGCAAATACTCTTCACGACAACTCACTAAGCAGAACCATTTAATGAGAAGTTAAACATATGGAGCTCACAGGCATATGAAAATAAAGTTATATATTATTCTGATAGGAAAAAGGTCTATTGGATTAGGGTAAAGAGGATCAAAATCTTTAACAGCTCAGGAAGCCCCATGGTATAATGCGTCTATTACCTAACAGTTAAGTGCTGGGGGGGAAGATGTATTTTATAATGTACAGAACTGTAATTTCTTCATTGGACATAAGGGAACTTACCTAATATATTGAAATAAGACTGCTACAAGTAACAAAGAGTTACTTTCTGGCAATCTGAATGCAGAGTATTTTACTGGCTTGCTCTACCACCAAACTACATTTCACACTTCTCGTCCAAACTAAAGAATGCACCACACATACTCCAAGATGAAAAGTAGATGAGAAGAGACAGATAAAAAAGTGGCAGAAAAGATTTCTGTGTTTTTGTACCTTGTTAAAGACCAGTCTCTGCTAGAGATAACTAGCTTTGTATACAAAGGTAAGTACAACACATTTGAAGAGTTATTCCAAAGCTACAAATTAAGTACTTAAAGCCAATCTAAAAGTATTTTTTAATCATGGTTTTCTGCTCACTTCCACTAATCAAACAGAAATGTAGAAACAATTTGGACAAAAAATGGTATCATGAAGATTCACTATCACAATGTATATACTCAAAAGTCAGTGAATGCAAGCACAATTTTGCAAGTCAAATTATAAGGACAGGAACACAAGCAACGTAAAGGACACTCTCATTTAACATCAGCCAAGGGCTCCCCTCACTAGCTCTACTTTTCCCTTACTGTAATTCTGGAATTTATTTTCCTAACTATCTTATGATATTACTTGTTAAAATAAGGGGTATGTATTTACTCATTTTAGATGTAAGTGCAACGCAATTTGTTGCACTTGCATAAGACTTTATATAATAAGCAACACCAAAGTATAAAAAGCATTTTCTTTAGCATGAAAATATTTTCCATAGAGGAGTACTCTCCTATCTGTGGATGGACAGCTGAAACTGATCTTCACCATTCTTCGCATCTGATTTGTTACTGAAAACTGGCACTTCAAACTGAAAGCCAGTAACTGTTTAATACTGACAAGATGCAAGAGAGACAGAGGATGTAAAATATTCAAAACAAACACACACAACAAACATATCTACACACTACTATACCAAACTAACATTGACTCACTAAGCTATACAATGTTGCTTGAAAAAGAGTACTGCCTACTAAAAGTCATTACTTTACTATAACAATTGCAGGTAATGTGAAAAAAATAAATTCTTAATTAATTTTGTTAGCTTGTGGTATCAGTGACGGCAGGCCTTGGTCATGCACATTCTATCATTTTTGGCTATCTCCATAGAGTTCACTTACTACTTTGACCTAGATTTGAGATACTATTATTACTGATGTATTTGTTAAACTACAACTGTCTAGAATTTTGCGTAACTGGATAATACATAATACAGTTTGGAGGATTACTGACTGATGTATTTGATTATGCAGCACTGAAAGATATTTTTTTATTCACACTGCTGATAGTGTTGTAATTATTGGCCTGTGTTAGCTTAGCCAGTAGAAATACAGACAGTAATGACCAAATCACCAAGAAGACAGAAAGTTTCAAACTAAAATACCAGAATTATTCTTTCTAATCTTTCAGAATTAACTACACAGTAGTAGACTGGATATTGCTATGGGGTTGCGTTTGATGGTTGTTATTTTTTCCTGTAGAAGTAGAAGAGCATTCCAATCTGAACCAGAAATAAATGATTAAATTTCATAGCTTTCTTTTCCTTTTCCTCCAGCAGGAAAAAATATTCAGGTACCAGCATTTAAAACGGACTGAGAGAATAGCTTTCTTAGAACTAATGAAATATCAGAGTTGAGATTCTCCACTCTGTTCCCTGAAACACCAAAATTTGCTATGAATAAGCAACTTTCTACACGCTTATCACCTCCAACTGGGCCTGCCATTTCCTAAATGACAGGAATAGATACATGGATGATACACTGAGAGTTGCAGAAGCTAGCCTTTCTTGCTTAAAGTCATGTGACCTTAACTTTTCCAGTATCAGATACAACTACTGCTTCAGATTCAGTACTAGTCTTCATGCTTCAGTGAGTCTAGGTCACTAGTCAAATACTCTTCCATTGAGGTTAAGAAAAAAAAAAAAAAAACTTCTGCATTCTCTCTGAGACAGAGCTTCCATTATTCCCTTATACCCTCAGTAAATTAGAAGTAAGTGGCCAGATTGTGGGTTCCCACATGTATCCTGTAGGCTGCGGTGGCCATAGCCTGCTTTGGCATCCTAGCATCCCCAGAACACTACTACCTTCATGACACTACTTCTAAGGCAGTTAACTTCCAGTTAACAGTCTGGAAACCCACAGTCTGGAACATTCTCCAACAACTCTAATTACATCATTCTTCCTCTAGTTTTCTGTTGTATCACTTACTATTTTTTCCTTCCCTTTCACCTTCAATACAAACAGGCCTAGCAGGCTCTTGCAGCGTAGCAATCCATCTTCAGCTTCCTCCCCAGCACCATCACAGCTCTTTTGCCCTTAATCAGCTCTACTTAATGACAGCCTAAGAGATCAGTTAAACATTAGCACTAACACAACCACATATCACATACAGTATGAAAATTGAAAAACAAACAAACAAACAAAAAAAACCCTAACTTTAAGACTTCTTTTAGTTATATATTTATGTCAGTAAAAAATAGCATTATGTGATTTCTCTGTAGTGGTCACAGAATTTCTACTACAGGATGAAAAGTATAGAAGCTTTCAAAGCACATATGGAACTTCAGATATGAGCAACAAGATCTAACCACTTAGCTATCCAACCAAAGCAACAAAGATTACATTGGATAATTAATCCCCTCCATTCTCAGTGTGTGAAAGTACTTAGCATAAAACTGCACCTGAAGACTAAAATATTATACCCAAAAAACTATGTCCTGTCAGATTTTAATTGAACATTTTTCTTGAAATTCTTGTTCCTATAGAATGTGCAACTTTTTTGGAGGGGAGACTTAAATTTGTGTCAATTCCATTTAATATGTTTCAAAAATGTCAGAGTAGCTCAAATTGTCTTTACTATTCCAGAAAGTGAATTATGTAGAAAATAGTTTGTCAGCCAAAGGAAACAGAAAACAAGATGTATGCAACAAACCATGAAGATACAGGAAGATGAAAAACAGAATAAAGAAATAAAAGAAAAAGCATGAAAAAGCAAAGATTGTTACATTAATTGGAATATTTCCATATATTAAGGTTTCACCTGCTGTTAATAAGAAAATGTGGTAGCAACAGAAGAGAACAGAAAACAAACAATGGTAGGAAGAATAGAAATACTGGAAATCTCCCCAACTCCTACTAGTCATTACATGTTTCATATTTTCCAATTTCAATATACAGTTACTTACAGTTGGTCACACCACTGTTCTTTTACAGACTATTGCAAAACAAATGGTTTGGCCAGAATTTCATTTAGTTCAATTATCTCAATGTTTGTACTTCAACAACTGTATTGTCAATATTTACTTCACACAAAAAAGACTATGAAATACATACATTGAGAAAAGCAAGTGTAAATTAAGAGAATAATCGAGAATGCAATGCAGGAGACAATTTAATACTGAATATATCGCAAATAAATGTAACATTTTCTTCATCAATTTTCTTACTCATTAGAAATATTTTATTTGAGTTTAAAGCTAAATAGTATCTACTGTTTCAGAGATTGGTTTCCTCAACTTCAGTACCAGATGAGCTCAAACAATCAGACCAGCATGGCTGTTACAGAATATTGAAGCATGGAATTTTAACCTCGGGTTTTTACTTTACCTCTATCATCCAGTTCTTTCAAAATCTTAATACCCTTCTAAGCTACATAACATCATACACTATAAGACTGAAACTGAACAGGTACAACTGCAGACATGCACTGCAAGATACTTCTTTATTTAGGACATTTCTGTAATATCCTTTGGTCCTGCATACTCACACACTGGAAAATTTCCAATAATTTGACTGGAAAATTTCCAGACATTTCCTTTTAAAAGTTACTACATTGCTGTGAGTTTCCTAATAAAGGAAGCCAGAAACAAACAAACAAACAAAAACAAACACATGTAAGCAGAGGTAATTGCTCTGGAAAGTACTTTTAACACACTGAATATACTTAAAAACTAGTTAGGAAGTGATCTATCTCCATTCACAATAGTTGTTCAAAAATGCAGTCAATTTAATACAGAAATAGACGCAAGACCAGAATAAATATCATCCCTAATTTAAATATAGTTGAGACACTCACACACTTAACTTCAATAATCCACATTTTAAAGATGTAGAAATATTTGAAAAAGTTAAGTAGCATGGAACAAACAATGCTTACTTTAGGTTTTTCATGAGTAGTTGCATAATTAAAAAGAACATGCTATGAACTAAAATTGAAATCCTATCCAGAGCCTACTGAAATAATGGGCATATTGCCATTGACCTCAAAGTATAATCATTCCCTTTGTTAGGTCAGATTTGTGTAAACTAGCAGAAACTAAAGAACACTGAATACCAAAACTAAATGAATATGATGTTGCCACTAAAAGAATTAATTTACAACCTGTGTCTTAATTAAAAACATATGCTTTTAATGTATTCCTATACAGAAGCAATCTAATAAAATGTAGCTATAAAGTTGAGCTAAATAGTCCAGACTGATGTTTAAAATGTGAAGAAAACATGAAAATGTAATATATATTCAAGTGTGGTGAGAGAGAGAATTTATGCAACAGATTGCAGACAAACTCCACAGTTGGTAAAAATCCAGGGTAGAAATTGGCCTAATATGTTTTTCTGGATATTTAAGAATGAGGAGCACAGCTAGTCACTTGCATACGTATTATTCTGCCAGCCTTTGTAAGTTGTGGAAATAACAGCTCTGATATTGTACATAAGTGAAGCAGGGAGAGAACACTAGGATTCTAATCACGCTAATAAAAAAAAAAAAAATTAAAAATGAGAGATTTTTAAAAGTCTTTATGTTCTCTAAGAAAAAGAAGGCAAAATATGACATTTCAAACTGCTAGAAAGTCCTGCCTCAGATATCTGGCCAAGCAGTAACTGAGTGTTCTAACAGATATCCCAAACTATTACCACCAAACATTTCCTGGAAAAACTATCATTTCAATAGTTTTATGACCCTTTGTGCAACTCCGAAGGTAAATGCCGGGAGAGAGGAGAGGAAAAAAAAAGAGGAAAAAAACAGCATACAAAACTATTTTTCATTGATTTTTTTTCTTCTGTAGTAACACTAGTGTGTAAAAGGAAAGTATTTATTTCTAAACTACATCAGGCATTAATATACTATAACTGTCAACAGAAAATGTAGTTTGGTATTCAATGGGTTTATTCTAATGAATTTTTAATTACTGAAGGCCTTATTTAGGGAAAGACTTTCACTGGCGGCAGTAAGAAGCTGTACTGCCCACTCATGTGCTCGTGTATTTTCTCAAGTTTTACAGTTGAGAAATCATTAAGTGTGTGACCAGTTCCACTCAAAACTGATTTGACCTTCGATATGTCTTCTAAGTCAAGATACTGATTCTGTCAGTGGTCAGTAGCAAGTATATAAAAATAAGAAACATGTCATGTACAGAAACATCAAGTACAACTACTCCTATTATGCAAAGCACCATACATACAAGATCAAATACCTTACTTCCTTCCATACGCTGTAGCAGAATGCTAGTATATTTCAAGGGTTGCTTTTTTTTTTTTTCTTCCACACCCTCTCCCCTCCCCTCCCCCCCCAGATCTATCATTCTGAATATGCAGGAAATTTTTATTACCTACTCCCCTTCAAATTCCCTGAGAACAAAGAGGAATCAGAAATACAGTGTTATTCATTGCAAAGCGGATCCTCACATTTTAAATACCTGCAGAGACAGAAATTAAAGACAAGTGATACATCACAGATTTTGAACAGTCTGACACCTGTGGTCTCCAGGACATAAAGTCAGTGGACAATCTTCTGATTTTTGCTCAAAAATAAACCAAAGAAAAAGAGCCTCCCACCAGAAGCTTAAATTCACAGTAAGAAACTCCAGCGGAGCAACTAGAAAGTCTGCGTAACAAACAAGGGTAAAAATTGCTTAATGAACTAAAGTCAAGGCAGTAAGAAGCAAACAAACAACTGACATCAGAATTACTTCTTGAATTCAGTGCCTCTCTTGTTAATGGCGGAAGAAACTATAGGATGAGAATCAGAGACAAGGCTTCATGGGAGTTGAAAACACTGAATGCTCATTTTTATCAGACAAAGCAATGTGAGAGTGCCTTATATAGAGAAGAAATCTTTGCAAACAAGTTAAGAAGCCCAGAAAAAGTGGAAAACTGCCTCAGAAAAGAAACATAACAATCTTGGACCTGCAGGAGGAAAGGAATGCAGAGTCCTGGCTGGCCCTACTCTGTAACCAAATGCCTTAACTAGTACTTAATGGAGAAATGTTGTTTGTTATTACAAAATAAAAGTATATTACAAATCTATAAGCAACTGAGATGCAAAAGAGCAATTTTGCCCGTAAAGTACATTTCCTTTTAGTACTATTGATCAGGCGACACATCTTCCAAATCATCCTTGGCTGCCTAAAACCCCATAGTATTACAAAAAATTAAAGGCATGGTTGCATTCAGCTCTACACAGGTAGGCAAAATGAAACAAGAAAACTTTTGCCCCTCTCACATACTTAGAGCAACGCCAGAAATATTGTAATTCTTTAGATTATGGACCCCAATATTTACAAGAGTTTAAGACTGCTGCCATATACCTACACCTTCTGCCTGTTCCAAATCTGGCAGCACGGGCCCATCCTGGGAATGCATACCTCACAGGTAAATGAGAGTATACCTTGCCAGTGAGAGTACGCGGACAGGCAAATGATCACTGAAAATACCATGAAAGTTAATCTTGAACATGCACACTAAAAAAAAACAGCAATGTAAAATTCCTCTCCTTTAAAGATTTGAAAAAAAAATACCAATTGTGTAAAAACAGTAATGCCTCGCACATGGGCTTCATCAACATTGCAAGCATTGCATACTAGTACTGTCCGCATACATATGGGGGTTAATACTAAGAGCTATCATGCCACACTGCAATACACTTATTGAATTACAAGTACAGTGGTACCTAGCAAAAATACAAAAGTCTGTATTAACTTTTGAGAGAGAGAGAGAGAGAGAGAGAGAGAGAGAGAGAGGGAATGAGCTCTCTTGTAGCATGAAAAAGTCCATTTAAAATCCAGAAAAGTGGAAAAGCCATACCATTGCAGTACTGTCCACTTTTACTGACACTGGTCTAATCTACAAATTGAGGTGTATTTGGCTTACATAAAAACATGTTGTGGCATTATTCTTTATTCATGCAAATAAAGATCCCGCCAACAAAAGAGTACATTGGTTCAGTGGCACTGCTGAATTAACTCCTGCTAAAGCAGTAAACCACTCACAAAACAAATCCAAGAGGACTCCAATCCAAGTACAGTATTTCTGCATTTCAGGAGCTGTTATCTGTCATTAATTTCAAAAGCTGTTATCTACATAAGTATTTCTAATAGTGTACCAGAGAAAAAAAGGATACAGATTTATATTCTCAATACCAAAATTTGAAGAAAAATGCTTCTGTTAATTTTTTTATTTTTTTTTTACAGTTTGGAATCAGAACAAAACACTGTAGGTGCATGAAAATGATCTTTATGGTCTTGTCAAGCACAGTGGATTTGGTTTTCTTTCTTACAAAACAAAAAAGTCTTGCTATGTGATGATAGCAACAGATGACAATATTTAATGCAATGACATTTGAGAAGTACTACCTCTGTAAGTACCATTTCAAAAGTTTTTCCACTTAAAACACTTGTATCTCAAAGACAAAGTTCTGCCCCCTTGGAGATATACAAGTGTTCATCTCAGCTTTTCCCTGAAACTCTTCTTCTCTGTGGGTTGGCTTGGTACTTCTTTTCAACTACTGACATACTAGGAAGAAAATTAATAGCTCTGAATCTTTCCTCTTGACAGGAAATGACTCTGTTCTGTAAAAGTCATGTTATTTGTTTATGCAGTTAGTCGTGTGTTATTTGGAAAGCTAAATGCTATTTAGTACCTGGACAAAACAAACTACCTTGATATATATTTAAGAAAAAAAAATAAAATAAAAATAAAAATAAAAATAAAAATAAAAATAAAAATAAAAATAAAAATAAAAATAAGAGAATTCTTAGGTTGCAAAAGGAAAAAAAAATGAATTTTGTCATCCTCTGTTCCTGCTACAAACTAACTCAGAATGCAAGCGGACACCTCTGGCCCTTACCATTCCATACAAGTGCACAGGACAAGGAAAAATTTTGTTCACAAGGTATATGCTTGCCTTGCTAAGAATTCCAGTGCCAAGAACACAAAATGAAGTAGTCAATAGTTGAGTCCTAAGAAGACAAATCTGAAAATTTAATGTTAATTTTTCTAAGAAGTGTGATTACTATATCTGAGATGCAGAATAAAAATACAAGGACTAATTTCTGTCTACTTGAGATAAATGATTCATACAAGTTTTTATCTTTTTTTTTCCATGTAAAGATTGTCAAAAGAGCATTACACCATTAAACAACTTCACAATTAAAATCTATCAGCTCAGTGCTGTTACTTTTTTACTGACCATCAAGAGACTAATTTAGACAATTACAGGATAACCTATGAAAAAAATCAGCCGACAAAAGTCTCATGTAGTTCAACAAGGAGTGCAGAGTCCTGCACCTGGGAAGGAACAAACTCAGATTGTTCTGGACTTGCTGGGGGCCACCCATCTGCAAAGCAGCCTGGCAGAAAAAGACCTGGGGGTCCTACTGGACGCCAAGCTGAACATAAGCCAACAACATCCACTTGCTGCTAAGAAGGCTGTTGGTATTCTTGGCTGCATTAGGCAAAGTATTGCCAGCAGGTCAAGAGAGGTGATTCTTACCCTCTATTCTGCACTGGTAAGGCTTCACCTGGAGTGCTGTCTCCAGTTCTGGACCCTCCAGTACAAGAGAAACATGGACATAATGAAAAGAGCCCAATGGAGGGCCACAAAGATGTGGAAGGGACTGGAGCATCTCTCCTACAAAGAAAGGCTGAGGAGAGCTGGGACTGATCAACCTGGATAAGAGGCTCAGGGTCCCATGTGAACATCTGGAATCTTTACTGTGCAGATGATGGAGCACTGGCACAGGTGGGCCAGAGAGTTTGTGGGGTCTCCCTACTTAGAGATCTTCAAAACCTGCCTGGACAAGGTCCTGGGCAACCTGCTGCGGGTGTCCCTGCTTGACCAAGGGAGTTGGACCAGATGGTCTCCAGAGGTTCCTTCCAAAACCAGCCATTCTGTGCTTCTGTGACAATAATGAACTCTCTTATAGTGTCCAAGAAAAAAAGAAATACTCAAGGTGAAATTTCTACAGGTGAACACTATCACAAAACCAGCTCTCATTGCTTTAGAACCTAAGTTAAATCACAGTCTTATCCTGAAATAAGACTAAACACTTAAGACTCAGAAAATATGAACAAAACGTTTTGAAGTAAATGAATAAAGGAAGGTGAAACAAAAACAACATGCACTGAAGTATCTTTGAAGGATCTTTGTTCTCTGTAATTGCTATTCATGTTATACAAAGTCCCCAGGGTCCTGAGACCCTCTAGTAAATACCCTGTATTAGGCCTATTATCCACCACATTAGAAGAAGCTGGTAATTCTCTCCAGTTTCTGGGATCATCATAGAATCATAGAATGACCTGTGTTGAAAGTGACCTCAAGAATCACCTGGTTCCAAACCCCCTGCCTATGGCAGGGACACCATCCACTACACCAGGTTGCCCAGGGCCTTGTCCAACCTGGCCTTGAACACCTCCAGGGATGGGGCATCCACAACCTCTCTGGGCAACCTGTGACAGTGCCTCATCACCCTCTGAGTGAAGAACTTCTTCCTAACCTCTAAGGGAGAGAACCTCTAATGCACAGAAGCTCCCCAGTGAAACTGAAGGAAGATGCTTCCGCTGATAACAATATCGAAAAATGTTCCCATAAAAAGCAGAGCTGTATCAATGGGAAAAATGCAGGAAAACACTTTCAAAACACTACTAGAGCACCTAAAAAGTAACCTTATACTTGGTTAGAACTCCAACACTTCAGGAGTTCAAAGCACTGTAGCTATACACTTCTCTTTTCCTTATAATATATGAACTGGTTCATCAGATGAGATATCCAAAACAATGAAAAAAAGCACACTGCTATTTCAGTAATTAATTTAGAATTAAATTTCTTAAGTTATTATAAATATCTTTACTCATTCCCACCTCCCCTCTCGCCTCAAATCCATTTTCACATATGCTGGCACAATTTGCTAGTTAGGAGCCGGGACAGCTAGCAGTTTCAGCAAAAGACTGACTAATCCATTCAAGATTATTAATGTAGCCTTTGGGATTACTGAATTTAAAAGTTTAGCAATGCTTTATGAAGGTAAGTATAAATAGCCTGCTGATACTACACTGAGGCATGTTCATTTAAATATGTGTGTTTGGAAGTGCAACGTTTTTATTTATTTTAAAATCTTATGTCCTTTTTATAAAATAGTATACACAATTCCTTCGGAAACTCTGCAGCGTACTTGGATAATTAATAAGCCCAACAAGTCCTTAATATTCACTACTTGTTGCTGAAACCTTATTTTCAATGGGAATTTTTCATGCTCTCTGGAAACTGGCTCCTGTTGCAGTTAAAGGCCTGCAAGTTAGCACTGACGTAGGCCTTCATCTGAAACTCCAAACTGTTCATGACTTTGCTGTGATCATCCAACCAGGACAGGGAAGCCAATACAGAATATACAGTAATAAAACATATTAAAGTACAACAGTGAAAGAAAATAAACAATTCTGCTTTGCAGTGCCAGAGTAACGCTAACAAAATGTCAAGTTATTCAGTCATAACAGTAGAAATGTAGTGCTGCCAACACTGCTCATACATACACAAACTGGGGGGCTTCGACTGACTGAACTGTACCACCTACCAATTACACATCTTCACTCACTGTCTAAAGTATGCCAGTAAAACCTGATGTGTAACACAGCTCTAAAGGAGTACTTATTTTCACATATGCGAGCTGCCCTAGTAAAGGAACTACTTGTATGCAAAAAAAAGATTATAAACAAATGTTTTTTGTGAACAATCAAGGTTTTTCTAAATAAAAGAACTGTTTTACTTTGAATTTCATTTTTTTTTTAAATTAGAAACTTGAATTTTCTTATTATGAAGTAGTAATGTCCACACGTAACAATTATATTTGAAATATGAAAGCAAAATCTATGCAACAGATTCATTAACCTGTCTTTCCACTAACAAGAGAACATTGTTCCTTAAACAAAAACAAAACAAAAAAACACTACATATCATTCCCTTCCCCCCCCCCCAAATCCAGCCACTATTACACCTTTTATGGAAAACCCAGGAGAGATCAATTATTTTAATCACTGTTTTACAAATTTCTGCAGGGAGTACAATGATTCCAAAAATAGTCCGCATACAGAGCAGTACAGAATTTGACTGGGAAAGTACAAATTATAATAGAAGGTTCCTAATACAAATTAGTGCTGCTGCACCTGCTGCTATTTCCATAAAAGATAAAAGAATAAATACTGTTCTTAAGAAATAGAGAAACAGATCTGCCAGTAAAGTACAATTGCCTACCCATAAAGAGGATGAACAGCAATATTTTCCCAGGATTGAAAGATTTTAGATAGATTAAGCACAAGGCTTTTTTGAATCTACCATAGTATATGTGGTATAGAAACAAACAAATACGCACATACGCAGGCTTTGAAACCACCTATTAAAGCTGTCAGTTCTCATCTTGACGAAGCACAATAAATCAAAACAACTACAAAGCATACTCTCACATTGCCTGAATCTGCAAGAAAGTGCTGTTTCAGCAGAAAAATACTATGGTAATAGGGGAGGTTCTGCCTTGAAATTCTTATTAAAGAAACATTATATATGGTAAACAAAACATTTTCCACACTGTTTTGTTCTCCATAATTTGAAGAATTCTTCTCAATTATAAAAACATAAAATATTCAACAAGATCCATCTGTTCTACCAGAATACTTTGCATTGGCAATTATGTAGTGAAAATAACAGCAGAAACAAGTAATTTGTGTATCTTACTTTCCCAACTTCTTAATCTATACTTTAATAGTCTGATATATTTAAAGATATCACCATCTATTAATCCTTCTATTCATAAGGTTACCTAACAAATATATTACTTTAAAACTAACCTCTATGTAACAGTAAGGACAGGAAAGCTACAGAAATAAAATAAAAATAAACACAATACTTATAATAACCATACCTAGTAATAAGAACCGCATTATCATGGTGGGCAATCCCATTTTCTGGAATGGTGTTTCCATCACTTTGGTGGGAGAGAATGGATTTCTGCCACTTACAGAAGCTATCGAGGGACTTGTCTGCATGGTGGTTTATCTCCAAGTTTGGCTGCAATACAACATGCATACCAGAAATGTTCCAAACAAATTACTAAGGTCAGTTGTTAAGCCTTTTGAAGACTAAAGCGGGACTATAATTAGAAGCAGTGGTTTCTAGGAATAAAATCTTCTTGCCAAATTTTATCGCCGTAAAATCTGACCCCAAGTTCAGTTGTACATTACTGAACAGGCATTCCTTCTGCTCCAACTTAAATAATTACTACGTCAATACCAATAAATAAATAAATAGAATCTGAATTTTGATATATAGGTCTAAAAACAAAACTGACATCCCCAAAGGTGTAATAAAATATTCACCTGAAGTAAAGAACAGATATCCCTGGGATAATATGAGGGAAATATTCCTCTGAACTGTCTTCATCTTGATTAAAGTAGTGAAAGATTACAAGACAGGTTTTATATTCAGATGTAGCCATTTCAAGCAATAATTACATGAAATATATATTACACAGTAGCGTAACTTGTATTTCAGGGATATAAAGCTGAAGTGCAACAACTCTTACCTGATCTTCAGTGAGGACAATTAAACGTGTCACTATTATATTCACAACGTTTCCTAGACTGGAATCACGATAAAGTTTGGCAACCTGACCTCCAGAAAATAAGAAAAGGCACAAAGTCAGACAAGAAAAACTATGCATTTCCTAAATGGTTAAAAATCAAACTATTCTTCTGCTCAGTGTAATTCCCTAATGTTAGTTATCACCATCACCTGCGTAAGATATTTTTTGATCAACAAATGACCATTCAGTAAAACAAATATACTACTTCTGTCAGAATTTTCAGCCAAAAAATGTTTATAACTTGTTTCATAAACCATACAACATAAGGAGCATTTAGACTGTTGATTTAAACAGAATAAAACTGTATAGTTTTAAATTAATCTGAATGTAACCACATGCAAGACAAACAATGTAAGTGATCACAGCATACTTCTTGGCAGAAACAGTACAGCATTTTTCCCCGCCATGCTTTTACCATATTTTAATTATTAATTCCTGCAACCAGATGCATAACGTTATTATGCCAGTACAAACACTTTATAATTTCAGAGCATGCATGTTAATATTAATACAGAGAGGGATGAAACTTACAATATTCATTACACTCAAAATGTAGTGCTCAATGTCTTTGCGACCATGATATCCCACCATCATTTTGTCTGCTACTACCAGCGTCTCCACAAACCGTTCAAGGCTTACTGATCTCTTCTGTCGACTGTGGCTACTTAGTGTGTCATTGACTGGAAGTGAAGTTGGAAAAGCAGATGCATCACTCATCCACCAAGGTTTACTGCTTCTTGTAAGGTCTTCTAGGAACCAAAATAATTAAACACTTTAGAGAGGTCACTGGTAAAACTCATTCAAATGCAGCTGGCTTATGTTGAGATTATCATCTTTTAGCTTCTAAAAACAAGTATTTCTTGAGGCAAGGAAAATTTAAATTTATACTTTTTAAAAAAAAAATTAAAATACCTTATACAGCAGAAAAAAACTTGGTATCTAATTTTCATATTCTGAACTCTCCATAACTTGGCTTAGGACAATAAACCATCATCTTCTTTCTACAGATCTGATCCTGTACATCTATGTTAATACTAATGACTAGTTATAGTTAACCACGAGAACATTTCAGAATTTTAAGAACAAGATAGCTACAATATTTTGGGGAAAAAAATAAAATAGAAAATTCCAAATTAAAGTAAAAGGCATCGATATAGATTAAGGAATTAAAAAGATTGATAAGGCAACAAAAAAAAAAAAAAAAAAACTTTTTTTCCCCTCTTTTTTTCCCCTGTTGTGCGGAATCCAACTCCATAATTAGGGAATCAGAATGAAACATCTAGAGCATTTTGGACCAAATAAATATTTTTTCTTTTTAGAAAGCTATTTTACCTACCTCGTGTATTAAAAATAATAGGAAGTTCAAGATGATCCAACAAAGGTTAATTTTTGGTTATTTTTAACACTAATTGTTATTCAAATGCATTGATTCTTGTACTCATTTCATATAAATACCCAGAAGACATATTGCTTTTATGTAACAATTTGGTTATTACTGATCCAAACAGATGGAATTATCTGCAAAAACTTGAAGTGCTGTCCTCAGTGCATATTTGAACCTCTACTCCCTGCAGAACTGTCACTTTTATATATATTAAGTATTCCTTTTCCACAAGGAGCCACACAGATCTCAAATTTAAGTTTATTAAAGTAGATAATTAGGCTGACTTTACATAATTAGGACTTCAAAACGTCTGAAGTTTCTTTGCTAGTTATGGATGAACTTAAGAACATTAAGAAGTGAATATAATTCTTAACTGACTGACTAGAACTGCTTGAGTAGGCAATACCAGATATACTGTTTCGACTAAGGTAAATTGAGACAGGACCAGTACCACCTGTGAAAAAGCAATGCTTTATGCAATCCAACTAAACTTCACTATTTTATAGGGCGGCAACTACATGACAAAGTATGCATGTTCAGGTCAAAACCAGGAATACAAAGCTTCAGCACTCTCAGTGTTGCAGTATCCCACAATATTTTGTGTCTACAGTGTTGGCTTTAAAAGTTGCATTACTTTAGAAAAATTGAAAAATGCAAACAAACTGGGTACTTGACAAAAACACTAGTAATGAAATTGTCCTCAAACTAAAATGTGCATCAAATTATAACAATATTATACCCATTCTAAAAACATAGTATCAAGCCCAGTGAGGATTCTGTTATCAGTACCAAGCTTTAAATTGTTTTCATCCCTATTCTAGGAAAGTTGAAGTTACTTTAATTTTTCAAAGATTTTCATCTCACTTAAGCAGTGACTTAAGAATACCTATAATTATCTTCTGAAGTAAAATTTTTACAATCCACTGCTTATTTTCAAGTAGCAGAGGGTGTTCTCTGGGGGCTTCTGATGCTCTTAGAGTGCCGGGTACTTTATAAATGTAATATTGCTTCCACATTCATTCATGATTTTCCCCCAAAGATGCAAATCTGTTCTAAACATCTGAAAACCAATGAGCCCATCCTGAAAACTTTCTGAGAGAAAAAAGAAAAAAAAAAAAAAAAAAAAAAAAAAAAAGATTCTTCTGGACTCATCTTGATAGCATCTTTCAAATAAAGGTCTCAGGAGATTTCAGGAAAACAAACATTCCTCCTTATCTTAGGCTTCAGCTGGTCTCAAAGTAATGGGAAAGTTGGAAACAACACTGAGTAGTTAGGCTCACACTCCAGAATCTATTGGTTCTCATGTTGTTATACTTTAAAAGCACTGAATGGTGTAACTAAATTTTCTTTAAAAAAAACAAGGCATTTCCATAAAAGTTTGCAGTATATTTAACAGATAGATTTTTTGGCAAATTATGCCATTTTTCCACCACATTCACAGATTAAAAAAAAAAGCTTGAAAAAAAACTTAATCTTGCATTAACACTGAGTGTAGCTTTTGGGAAGTAAAAGAAAACAAGGAAAGAAGGGGGAAGAGGGTGCCAGAAAAGCACTACAAAGTAATGATTACAAAAAAAAAAAAAAAAAAAAAAAAAAAATTAGATTGTAAATTGAAGCTGAAAAGAAATCCAGATGTGTGTAGACAAAGTACCAATGGTACTCAGATTTTAAGTCAGTCCTGTGAGGATGCTATGTGGTGGGGAAGAGAGAGGAAGGAACACAACACACAAAAACAGAAGATGACTTCAAAATGGAACAGATAACTACTTATTTAAGATGTAACTGTGAGAGTATTTAAATAAAACATTATGTACTGCTACAACCTCATTTAAAAGATACACAAGCATTTTTCATTTCAGAATATGCTCACTGTAAAGTCTGGCATGAATAAAAACACCAGGTGAAACTACATGTAGTAGTGGTGCCATCCCTAAATAATTTGACACTTCTCAGGCTTCAGATGTCAATTTTTATTGTTTCTCAATCATATCTAAACAGTCTGTATAACTGCAACAAATGTTTTGGTCATTTTGTTTTTAAATTCTTGTAACAAAAGCAGGTAAAGAAATTTTATTTATACTTGAAGCAAAACAGAATTTCAACTCCAGACAAAAATACACATATACAGCTTTTCTGTAGAAAAGCATATTCCTTAAAATTGTGCAAATGCAAAAATAACGGACCATAAGTACTTTGCAAGCTTAACATAGCACATGCTATTGGGCATCAGCTTAAAATAAACATTTAAATAAGCTATGCAGACAAAAGAGCATATCACAGGTAACAGTCCATAATATATTTTTATTGCAAAAGTAATAATGAAGAATCTTAGCATGCCAACTAAATATTTATGTTAACACTGTAATTCTAAGCTATCAAATAAATTCAATTTGACATCATAGTTATACCTGCCTACTCGATGGCTTTAAGATACCTTTATTTGGAAAGCCGCTTAAATGACATCACTGTTTTGGACACAGAAGAATGAAAATGGAAAAAAAAAAAAAAAAAAAAAAAAAGTTTAACTCTTCTAGAGGTTGATTCTGCAAAGCATTCTGCAGGATAACCCAGTGGCCTCAAAATCCTTCTGAAGCAATTGGAATTTGAAGTTGCTCAGATTCTTAGCAAGGTCTTAATGATTTCGGTTACATATAACAAAACACAGTTGAGTTGGTGACAATATACACATGAAATATTAGTTTAGTATTTCTTGTTTTTTAAATGTTCTTACATCTAACTGCTTAAAAATCTAACTCAGGTTATGAAAACCAGACACTATTCTATCCTGTACTCTTATCTGAACCTAAACTACCTGCCAAATAGAGAACTATTTTTATTCCTGCCTCCCCAGTTCTGTGTACTGGTCCCGTGTACTGGCATCATAGCTCTATCTACCATGAAGTGGTCCATCACTTGATCATCCCAACAAATTCTGATCATCCTTTCACCAAACTCCCTGCCTTGCTTTTTGTCAATTACTGTAATTTTTCTCAGAAGGGTCTGAAATTATACTCTTTGTCTCTATCAGCACAAAATCCTCACCACTTCCATGATACTCAACAGGTATACAATAAAGTTAGGTCTAGATAACAGAAAAAACTCAGCAGAACAGAGTGTGAATAGCAGCACAGTTACATAAGCACATTCCTCCCAATATATTGTACTCGCAATAGTATTCTGAAAGTAAAGCTAAAACCAGTTTCCCATACAAAGTAAATGATATTCCGGCAAAAACACAGTTGTAATTTTGTTAACTTGTTGTGCCTTTTTCTTTCTTTTTGAACATTGAATTGGAGTCCTCAAAACTTCCAAAAATAGTGAAATGCCCCAAAGATTTATTCTACTAGCAATAGAGTTAGTAATTACCTGTCTTTATTTCTAGGGCTTGAAAGCTGAGAAACTGAAAATTAGTCTTTGATTTTATTTTTTAGATATTCTGAGGATAGTTTGGATGCCATGTCACTTTGAGACAGAGGTTAAACAGTGCTCAGAAAATGAGTTGAAAAGGTTTTGGTAGTCAGATGGAAAACATTCAAACAGCATGACACCTGAAAAAATAAGATCTTGCAGTTTTGGGGGAGAACAAAGTTCTTCAGAAATTTTCAATGACTGTAGAAGTATACAGAACAACAGGAAAAGAAGCTGAGATGAATGAGCATTAGAGTAATGAGGATGAGAGCATGAGGACTGCAAAAAACAGGGGGGAGTTATTTCAGTGATTAAGGGCTTCAGGATATGACATGTGAAAACTAGGGAATGCACAGGAGCTTCCAAGGATAACAGCAGCATCATATATGTAAAGGAATAGATGCTAAGGATTATTGCATGTTTTGAAAAAATGCATTCAAGATACAAAGCTCTGATTAATCTATGATCCATAAGACAGATACTGCCAGAACAGTTGGATGCAACATCAAAATAGTTGCTACTGCTTTATCCGCACTTGGAGGAGACTGACTTCCTAAGCATTAATAGAAGATTATATCTGCATGATCCATTCTTTTTCTAGAGATATTAAAACAGTAAAAATTGCATTGTAGTACATTTTACAATCCTTCCACTTATTTCAGGAGGCTTATGTGACAGCATAACCTAATGAAAGAAAAAGATGGATGCTTCACAGATGTCTACTTTAAAATGCATAAACTGGAGCATCCACATACATCAGTTCTCTCATTTTACAAACAGCACACAGTAGTCATTAGAAGACTTGTTTCATCATCATTAGAAGCATGTACACCAAATAATGCTTCCAAAACTAAAAAAGAAGTTACTTACATAAAGTTTAACATTTGCTACGAGTCTAAACACAGTTAGAACCACTCAGGAAAAAAAAAAAAAAAAAACTCTTCCCCAAGCATTCGCTTTGTAGACCATGTTTAGACAGTCTAGTCAGCTACTGCCAGTCGAAGTTACAATTTCTAAAAGAAGCAGCTGAAAGAAGGTACATCAATGAACAGTGATACTATTTTAAGACTAGTATATGCCAGCCTGTCCTATGCACTGAATCTCATGGAATACTACTGTCTGGGACTGTAGTTTTAAGAACAAGATATACATAAATGACAAGGTTAGAACATTTTTCTGCTAATACATATATATATATATTAGCGCTAAAATCTAAAACAATTGGTCAGATTTACTCAAAGCTGTCCTCAAAAAACAAGTTTTCTGCATCACTTTAAGGAAACAAAAATCATTTCAAAACTAGGAGTACTAAAACACTAAACTGTTTTTGTAGATGTTGAAACTATGTTTTGGAAGAAAAAAAATCTCAATCAAAACTATATAATCCATCCTGTAAAGCACCTTTAAATCACATTCTCAACTATCATGAAATAACATTAACCCACTAAACCAAAAGCCAGTATCAAAACACCATAAACATAACGAGAAAGGTATGGACTTCAGTTCCAGGTGTATTAGTAATCACTTTACTAACGTATTTACTACACATCAAGATTTGTCAAATGAGATGGAACACTTACTACACACTGAGCTGTAACACAGTCTCTCAGGTCATGCCTTCCAGATGGGAAACAAAGTAAATTTATAGTGCATCCAGCACAGGAAGCCTGTGCTCATCACTACCAGGGTATACAATATAGCAATAAAACAAGACTTACTCCCAGTGCTGTATTTTTACATGGACACTATATTCTTCATGTGAATCTGAAAAAAAAACGCAAAGCTACTTTTTGTCACGGCACATTGTATCACCCAAAAGAAGGATTCCTATTGCTACGTTGTACCTTACCTGTGAACCAAGAAAGACCTTAAAATGCAACTTAAGTTAATATATTTTAAAAGCAATGAAAACACAACTGATACTCATACTCATTTACCTGAGACTCCACAGTGACCATGATCATATAGGTGTTGCTGGTACATGATAGACTTTTTGTATATAACATGAGGATGACCATTCTCATAATTAAAGTCACTGGAATTATCAGTTATATTCCTTAAAGGCTCAATAAAATACTCTTCATCTTCCGTAGCAATAACTCCATGCTTAAGGAAGAAAAGAAGAAAATAAAAACTTGCAAAAAAAACCAACATAAAACTCATAATAAAAAGCTTAGTTTTAAACAACATTTGGCTATCATTTATTTCTGTTAAGAAATCCACAGCTATAAGTCAAAAGAAAATGCATGAACCAGCTCTCTTCCAGTGACTTTAGTGAGAGCAGGAGTAAATACCTATAAGCAATGCGATGAGAAAAGAATAAAAATATAATTGCCTTACTTAAGGAGTTCTTTCCCACCTTTTTTAAGTAGATGCAGCAAGAAGGGAAGAGATACTCTTGGTATAGGGCAAAAAAGCTGTTCACAGACCTGTTCCAAAACCATATGATTCATAGCCATTAAAAGTGACACCAAGCCAAAATGATATTGCTCAAACAGTGAGCCCAGTATCCCACTATGATGCCACACTAGTAGATGCTTAATGCCATAAAAACTGCAGGAAGAATTAATTTTAGACAATATTATTCAGCAAGAATATTCAGCATTTTACATCCAGATGCTGAATTCCAAAACTGATCTAGTTATTAAAATCAAACTATTAACTTAGACTACACTATCTACAAAGCATGTATTCCTTAAAAGGTCTCATCACAAATCTTTGGCAGATCCAAGTTGTTGCAGGCTATGTACTAGACATCATGCTCTGTAACAAATGCATATTTTTTCCCTCACACTGCAGTACAGAATGGTAGATATTCTATTCTCATAACTTTCACATTTGTGAACTCAGCTTCTTCCAAACAGGAAGTGGTTTATAGAGGAAAGGGGAGACTTCAGGCCAACTATGCAATTTCCTGAATCTTCAGCAATTAAGACTGAACTTCAGCAGAAAATCCAGTTTGGGGATCCTTTTGGGTATAGAAATACTGAGGAGTAAGCTCTGACAGGCAGACTCCCACACTTCTATTTGCTAAATAAATAATTCCAGTAAATTTATCTAGGAAATTCAGAATGTATAATCTCTCTACACTAGTAGAAAGAGCTACTGATCAGCCTGAAGACTGGAAGCAGTAAATTCTGCATTCATATCTTGATCTGATGAATTGCAAACTAATGTAAATCCCATTAAAGCCACAGTGAAGACTGTTCAAACACAAGAAAGCATCCATAACTGCACCTTAATTCATTCATCCTTATTTAATCTAACTCATGAGGAGTTAAGAGTATTCAACAAACACCTCATATGCTGTTCTCAAGACATATCTTCAAATATTTATGTGCATGTCATCTGAACTCTGCAGTGTTCCAAGAAGCAAGCCTATCTCAAAGTACTTCTTAAAGGCTGTAAACATTACCCTATCACTTTGAGAAGAAACCGATACCTATGTTTCTATCACACCTTCAATCTGTAAAACAAGTACTATGTGTGAGGATTTGGGGGGTTGGGGTTGTTTTGTTTGTTTTTAAAGGGGATATTTTTGTTTTCCTCCAATAAGACCTCTAGGATAAGGTCTAAGACCACTTGCTCTACAAATGATCCAAACATCCCAAACCCATTTCTAAGATCAGGAATTGCCTTTGTCCTTTTGGTCAAAGCTCTTCTGCTGCTCTTTTGTGTATCAACTGCCTGCTATTCTTCACTCCTAGGATAACCAGATTTCAGTAACAACATACAACTTTTAAAATAAAAATGCCTGTGTAACACTTCAGAAAGAACAATGCTTTCCAAATATAACCCTATTATATATTCTGCAAATATATGCATGCCGTTCATTTTTCAATTAAGTGTTCCTTACATTGTGACTACAACAGTAACTCTTCAGTGGTATTTTTCATTGTGAACTCAATTATTTTCTCAAGATGGCAACATCAGGGTCTATATTCACCTGGACATCAAATTTTCTCATAATGCTTCATTACTTGAAGTCTAAGATTTTACTACAGAATAAGTCACTTAATGGTACACTGCTGCTTAAACAGTCTTGAAAATATAAATTGAATTGTAACTAGCTTTGCCAGATGTGCAGAAAGAACCTTGACAGTCTGGACTGCATCCAGTCTGGATGTCAGACATCTGGGTTCAAGTGAATCCCGAGCCATTGTAAGCTCTGGTATTATGTTCCCACAGGAAAAGAGAGTCCTGCGGTGGTTCTGGCCAACACCATCAGGCTGTCTGCTTTGTGCCAAGTCTGAGGAGACAGAGGTACCATCCAAGCTGTGGCCCTGTCTCTGCAAGAGAAGTGCCTTAACCTAACTCTGATTACTCTAGGGCATACATCCTTCACGCCTGTACTCAAGTCCAGCAGGTAAATGAGTTTTAAGGAGCAAGATGACTGCAGTGGAAGTCATTTCAAATGCCATAAATGACACTTAATTGCAGCATTAATTTTGTAAACAAACTGTGTAAAGGAGAAGTAAAAGCTATTACACACATTTGTGAACTATGACAACAGTTGGCAGGTTTCTTCCAGGTACCAGCAGTGAAAAAGGCTGGGCAAGTATCATCCATTTTTCCTATGCCTAGTCAATGTCCAATCTCATCTGTTCAAACACTATGTCAGATTAAGAAAAAGAGATGTTAATAACATGTAGTCAAGGAATTGCAAGTAAATTTTAACTTACACCTGCTACCAGGCAGTCAGAATATGTATGTGGTCAGTTGTGGCAGGTAGCCATGTGATTTGATAAACACTGGAAATTCACTTGCCCTGCATATACCCTTCACATAAGCCCTGCATACTAACACCATTTTAAACCCAATGTAATCAATTTTGCTTGCAAACAAACTGCTTTTCCAGTATTAACTCAACAAGACCACTTACATCAGTTTAAAGTGCATGAGTGCATGATTTTTTTAGAAACATTCCGAATTGTGCACAAAAGAAATACCTATTTCAGTGAAAAAACAGCATTTCTTCTGGTGCCTAGAGGTGCTTTCATTGTATATATATTCACTAATGCCCAACTGATAGTGGGAATATTTGGAACTACACTATTATATCTGAACTAACATTTTAAAACCCATTTCTGGCTTATCTCCTGTTTGGGCAAAACAATGTTTCAGTTGAAAAGGGAGATTGAAATAATGCCTTATAAAGCATTAAAAGGAAATAAATGTAAATGTGTTGTCTTTTTTGCTTGCTTTGTGTGTTGTTTTTTTTTTCCTGTTCATTTTGCTACCATATTTGAACTTAAAACAACTTCCAAATTGAACTTCTGCTCCAAAATACAAGAAATATTAAGACACGGGAAAAAACAGCAAAATGTTCTAACAAAACACCATTAACTTAAGAAATAAGTTGAATGCCCAAGTAGGTTATTACAAGCAGCATTCCCAAGACTATTATCTAAAACAGATTGTTTGAGGTCCTGTCTTATCCAATCCCACTACAGACTGCCAACTCCTGCTAACATATATAAGGTCTGGATCCAGCAGTTTGACATACTCAGACAAATCTGTGAATCCACATGCAGTTCCCCTGAATTTGTAAAAAGAAAATCTGTCAGACTGTCTAGCTGGGGCCTCACCTTATTTCAGAGAGGGGATGTCCATCACCTACAGAAGTAACAGTTAACATGGGTCTGGGCAGCCTGCTCTAGTGGTTGGCAACACTGCCCAGAGCAGTGGGGTTGAAACTAGATGATCCTTTTCAATCCAGGCCATTCTATGATTCCATGAACATCAGTTATAAAATTAATTACAGAGGACAAGTGCCTTTGCCTCACAGTACTACTGGTTTCCAATTTCTGCCTGCCTTGAACCTTTCTAGACATTACGCTTTACATTTTTAACATAAAGCAGTAATAATGGAAACTTCTGAGAATGTGTCAGTGTTGTTCAATGTGTCTACAGCTGACTCTACACTTCAATTTATGTCTGAGGAAACAGGCTGCATTAGCTTCACATGTTCTTAAGGATAAAAAAAAAATAGTGATCTGGCCTGGGACAGCACAGTATGGGATCTAGTAAGTCATTTTAAAACTAGGACAGGGACAGTTTATATGTAATTTTCTGAATACTGAGCCTATACTGCAAACACAGATTATTACCAAAGAGAACTCAAAGTGCACCTATCTAGAATACAGAATCTTTTTCATTACTTCTGACCTTTTAAATCAGTTCACAGATTACAAATTTTACTTATGATTCAAAAATATCATATGATATGTAATTTATGATCTGCAAAAGTAGATGCTTTCTTTGTGGTAGAATCAGTTTCCAAATGAGCTAATCTGAGAATATGAATAATTTATAAATATACTAGTTTTGTAATATATTAAACAAACATGAAACATTCCTGCAAAATAATTCTTCTTTCAAGTATATACAGTCATGCTTTTAGACATTTCTTGGGATATCTTTATCTTATCTGCTTAAACAGAGATAGCTGTGCTACTTAGCACAAACATTGCTCAGTGCATGGAACTTTACATGCCATGGAAATCCTTGGCCCTTTACATTCAGTATTTCCTTGGAGCGACAGTAGCCCCAAACTGATATTTAGCCCCTGATTCACTTTCCTAATAATCACCACTTTCTACACATGTAGAAAAGTGTAGAAATACTATTTCTTTCTATTGGCCTCGTCAGCTTAAAATGAGAAAATCCACTGCAGTGAAAAACTTGAACACTCAGTTAAGAGCTTTGACACCCAGCAATGGACAGAGGTGGGTCAGAACAGGACAAGTTTGACTTCTGCTCAATTCCAGCATTATGAGCTCCAAAACTTTTCTTCAAGACTTGTTTCTCTCAGAATTAGGTTAATCTTTCCCTTAAGGTAAAATTCTCTCTTCAGCCACTGTTTCTTATATTCTTTACTTCAGGATGACAAAATCAGCTTAGGCATTGTTTCAGCTGCTTCTGACTCAGCCTTGTTGCCTTGCACCCAACAGTTCCAAAATACTGTTCTTTGCAGGCCCTTTCATGAGAAGGCCAAACCTGCAATCCATCTACAAATGTAACTTCCAATACAGTAAATATGAGTTTGGAAGCCAGCAAGCCTGATGGACAAGACCTTCAATTTCCTCACATGACTGCTCACTGGATTATAGAGCATTTCTCAAAACTTCAGACAACTTATAGCATAATCAGGGCCCAGCCAATGGAAATTGCTGGAATCAAACTTCTGTAGCAGTCTGTAATTCTGGAGAGTCTGGTAATTAAAAAGAAAATAGAGAGGGAAAGGCTGAACCAGGAAATAGTGATGGGGAAACAAACTGGTGGCTGGTAAGTTTTACTATAGTGAAGCACAGGAAGCCCTTCTTGCGCTGGAACTCATCTCAGATACTACAGATGTTCTTCAAATTTGTACAATTTATGTTAGTTAAACCACGGTCTCACGTAACCACCTTGCATAACTAAAGAGAGTAACTCAGAACATTGTGTAGGGGGGAACAAATTTGACTCATCTGGCAATACTGACACCTATCAGGGAACAGGAATAAATGGAATGCTTAAGTTTTGCTTGTGAGCAGCACTCATCGTTTAAGATTATTACTTGCTTTAGAGTTACTCAATTTAAAATGACTGGCTTTGGGACAGATTTTAATTGAAGACTATGCAGAATATGACTGGCAGTCTCTTACAGACCAAAAATCAGACTGGAAAATACAACAAATGTCTTGAGCACAAATATATTCTGAACTACCATTAATTCAAAAACAAATAATAGCACCCTCAATATTCACTGCCAATTGCTTTATTAAACATGTTCTAACCAGCAGCTTTATAATAAGATACTTGCCAGTAGGAATCATCATTTAAAAATAACTCTGTGATGGATTTATCTGAATTGAGTGGTAACTCCCATAAGCAGTGCTCTGGGACAGTGTGCCAATGCAGTTCGACACGGGAGTTTCTGTGCAGTAGAGGACCATATTGAGTCCAGCCTACCACTGCACAGGTGGAAGGATTAGAAGGATCCTTGCCTTTCTGATAAAGAACCATGTGTCACTACTGCTTCCGGAGCATGACAAACACCTTGAGTGCACGTCATTCAGCCTTTCTAGCAGATGCAGTGGACAACTGACACTTGCAGTCCCAAGTAAAAGGCAGGACTCAACAGTCCCAGTCATGGCGTGCCAAAAAACCTGAGGGTGACACTACAAATACCAGGAAGAAATACAAAAGAACTAACAATAACTAACAGCTCTGAAGCTGTTAGTTATTAAGTTCTGACAACTTAACTGGGCAGCATGCCACATTGAACCTAACTTTGAAACACAAAGTTAATGTATGACACCTAGAACCACAGAACTAGGTCTTCAGTCCAGCCAAGCAGCATGGCTGGAGACAGGGAAAACACACAACAATGGGAGTGCCAGTCACCTCAGGGTGTGAGGCACAAAAGCAAAAAATGATTCCGCTTTGCCTCAAGAAGATTTCACTGAGCAGTGACACCTACCATGCTGCTAAGTTCTTTGAAGAAAACAAGTGCCATGAGAAGCAAGAGACTGGGGAAGTCGATACGAAAACGTGTCAGTTCTCCTGCCTCGTCCTACTCTTGTTTTCCTAACATGACAGGAAAACAAGAGTTGGCAAAGTCAAGAGTAAGTGCTCTTGACTCACTCCCTGGTAAATGTCAAAGAGGTACCAAAATAGGAGCACCATGTCACTGACAGCAGGCTTCAAGGTGGGCAACCTGTCTGTGCCTCAGTAGGTAGAAACCCTGGCGAGACAGAGACATGCAGCCTCTTCTAAAGTGAATCCTGAAAGCAGGGATTTGCTCTCCCTAGTGTTTTTAGATGACAAGAACTCAAATGCAAAGTGATCTAGTGACTCTAGCATAAGAGCTTTAATAATGGCATCAAAAAGGTTATTACATGGGAACTGCAAAGCCAAAGTAAAAGTTGTAATGAATTCAGACTTATCATCTGCAAGTCTGCATTGACCAAACTAAGGTGCCACATTCAAGAGATCTACATTTTAACTATGTTTCTTTAGAAATGTTAACGTACCCCTGCAAACCCTCATGAAATTATTTTTCCTCAAGAGCTCCAAAACATTAACCTAGACAGTATCAGGGACAACACTAATAGTTTGGTGTAACGTGCTCTACCTAGGTATGAAGCAGCAGGCCTTTGTAAATAACATCCCAAGAGTCATAGTTCTCTAGCACTTCTAAGGATTAAAAAGGAAATAATTTAGCAAGTCTGTGTAGTGGTGTTTTTGTTTTTGCCTCATTTACAGTTACTTAGATCTGTTCACTCTTAACAAGATTGACCAGCATTTTGCTATATAAAAACTGAATGAATAACCACAGTATATATTTCAATAGAGAAGATACTGAGCTCTTGATTTAGTATTTCCTAGTCCTGCTCTTTAATTTCAGTATTTTGCTACTAAACAGCATGGCTTTTTTGTTGTTGTTTTCCAGTTTTTGTCGTGAATAAGAGTTTTTTTCCCCATGGAAGTACTACTATCGTGTTATCAAGAGATGAACAGTAAAAGCTGAGCACAGAGGACAGAATTTCTAATCCTACTTTTAAATGCAACTGTCTGATTTGTAGACAAAATATTTCTAAAAAATTTAAATAATTACTTTCCATGGCTGGTACTTGCAAGTGATCTACTTTCCTCTTCATTCTGAACTTATATCAACAATGACTACTACACCAGGCAACTCATCATCTTTGTTATTTACTTCAAGTTTCTAAACCCAAACTCTCAAAGACAGCAAGGATGTCTGTTCAGTTCAATTAACGTCTCACTGAAGAGATTCTGTATCCTAAAGGAATGACTGTTCCTCCTTCCTTCCCAAGTTTGCAACATTTTGATCACCTGTAATCATCTCTCAACAGCCCTAATCTTGCAGCCCTAGCGCAGACACTGTTAAACACTGAAAATGTTGCCTGCTAGAGGACTACAGAATTGGGTCCTAATGCTTACAATTAAGCTTGAAGAACTGAAGATAACTTTTCCCCAGGACCCAGATCAGGTTTTAGGGAATTGCTGTACTTTCCTGTGTCTGCTTCTCAAAAGGATTCAAAAAACTGAAATGCCAGTTAAGTTCTTCCATGTTTTAAAAGGAACAAACACAATATTATTATACTAAAACAGGTAATGTGCACTTACCAGACCATTGCAGTTGCTTAAGGCCACTTTAGTTGTACTGTGTTGGTCTTGCAAATATCCTGTGTAATGACAGTGGTCTAAAAAATCGTGCTTCCATAGGGGTCCATCTTTCCCCCAGTATTCTACTGTAAAATGTCTGGACACCAAATCTGTGTTGAGAGTCAGGTTTAAATGAAAGTGCTTGCCATAGGCAGAAAGTTTAAAAAATAACTTAGATGCTGCCAGTTCTTGGTCATAGGGGTCTGTGCTCCTCCTCCTTCTTGAGGGTTTAGCATTTTTCACAGTAAAGCTGAGGAAGGCTCCATTTTGATCAACCCTTATTGGGATTGTTAGCTGGTAGTGTTCAAGGTAAGACAGGAATTCCTCTTTGTAATCACAAGGTAAGACAGTCCATGGAGTGGGCATAGAAGAGAAGAAAATATAACAGGAAACAACAAGTAGTAGTATAAATATAAACCATATTTTGGCTAATCACCCTCATGCGTAAAAGTCATTTTCAGGTAAACACATGATGTAGATAGAGCTTTACTAAAGAACATAAACTGTTCTTTCCTTCTTTTTAAGTCAACAAAATATGTTCTCTTTCATATTAATCTGATGTCACTGGAAATAAAGTTTTTAATTATGTATCTTTTCCTATTCACCCAAAATATGTAAACATGGGGCTAAATTCTACCTAAGAAGGACGTATTCTTCCCAGTGATACCATTCAAAGACAAAAGCTATTAGATCCACCTGCAAGAATAAAAACAGTAGTAATGAAAAGTACTGTATTGTAAAACATCCAAATGACTCGTCTTTCCATTAAAAACCTATAAATGTTAATGGATCAAAGTAAAATTAGATCCTTACTTCCTAGTTTAAAAACATGATAATGACTTTATGGCAAGTCTTTAAACTATTATAAAGTACAACATTTTACCAATTTAATTTACAACGTTTTCATATTGTTAAAGCTAGAAAGAAATCAGAGCAACAATTCAATCAGCTTTGTTCTAATCAAGCTTGAACGACAATGAATTATGACAGAACTAAGGCAGAGCCTGTATGATCTCATTAATTATACAAACATGGTTTAGAAAATACTTCCCAAATGCAATGCAAAAATCAATGACTCTTGTCAGCTACAGAGGTTGGACCCCTACCTTGAGAACTATATGTAAGCCTGTTGTCACTGTGAAATTCCGATGCAACCATGACTAGGCTCAAAATCCATGTCCACGTCTTCCAAAAAATTTCCATAATTTAGAAAAACAGAGAGCTTTTTTTTTTTTTCCTCCTCCTCGGAGGGCTACCTGTGTGCTATAGAGCTAACTCCACTCCAGAATCGCACCATAACAGGTCTATTTACTTTATTCTATTTCCAAATTAACTATTGGATGTTCCACTTTTTGATGGGTATTCTTTTCCAACAACCTGTACTTTCTTCTAGATATGCAGTCATTTTCTCAATTCAAAATAAGTAGTTGTAAGATTCCTTAAGATATGAGTAAGATGTTAGACTGGGTAGCTACTGAACTTGCTCCGTTTCTTTTCCTGAAAAACAAAACAAAATGAGTCAAGTTAAACTTTCTACTAAAACAGATCTGTCCTGCAAAACATTAAGCCACCATAACGTACTATGCAAAATATAACCGTGAAATAGAATTCATCCATTACCAATTTTAATATTCGAGATCACAATCTTAAAAAAAAAAATTACCATTAATCTTTTACTAATAGCTCTACACAGCTTAAGATGTGCATATCTGTTTCACGTTGAACAGGTGTGAGAATTTATAAAATTAAGGTTTCTTATTGCTCAAATACTGTGTTCAGACTTGTTCCAGCTCTAATCAATGCACTGTAGTCATCAATTTCAGCACAGAATAGCTATACCCAATACACTGGTAGACACAGGAAGAACCTGGGAAAGAGTCCAGAGCAAAGTTATCTTATCTTTCTGCAGCATGTATTTTGTTATTACTCGGGCCTGGGTTCTGCTTATGCAGGCAGAATTTTCATTCACTTAAATGAGAACACTGCATTCTAGTACCAGAGAAACAATTTCAGTGTTTGAAATTATTCACCCATACATGTTCTGAGATTAAGCATTTGTTGTCAAAAATGTTTTATGTATACAAACTACAGTTGGATATAGCAGAATATATTCTTATTTTCATTTTGCGGGTCATAGGATTGGGAGAAAAATGCTTTACTTGCCCTCCCTAGCCCCATTTAAAACACTCTTGCAATAATACCGAAAAGCAGCTCTAGCTGTGGCCAGGGATTAAATAGAAGGTCTCTGCAGCCACCTAACAGTCCAGTAACATGGGACATGAAACCATGTGTTGTGTCAGCTGGTAATAATCAGTCCTCTTAAGCACTCTTAGCACACCTGTGCATAGAGCAAACTCTGCAGAAGCAGGCAGAACAGAAACAGAACACCTGAGAAGGGAAAACCGTTTAAAAACACATTACCGAAAGTGTACACAGTCACTTATACATGCACCAGATGAATTTGCCTTTCTAAAATTCTGGGAGAGATTTACAATGTTCATTCAGACAGGAAATTCCCCTGTAGTCCATGGATAATTTGTAAAGGTTGAAGAGTTGTATGTCACCTTGAGAAAAGTCAACATCACGCAAATCCCATTTACTAACATCACAGTGAATATCAGGAAACTTCTTAGCCAATTTGAGATGTACCTGTTACCAGTAAACGACCTGACCATTCCAATGCCTACTTTTAACATTTTTTCCAAGACAGCACATACAATTTAATCAGATTTGTAGGGGGAATAAAATATACTTTGCAAGCATAGTTTGGACTTAGAAATATTTTTTTTCTGAGGAAGCAAAAGGATTTAGTGATGCCATTCACATAAGGCAAGGCCTTAGAGGATGTTAATATGATCTCTGCTCTGGCCTTCCACGTAAAATCTTTATTTTCTAGCTAATATTTAATTACAGCTTTCAGCCTTTTACAAGTTTTGAACAGGCATAATCAATCCCATATTCTTCAGCTACATTAGTACATTAACGAATATGCCTTACTTCCAACCTCACAACATCCAGTTTCAAATTCTACCGCATCTTGCTTTACATGTCTGCTAATGAGCTTTTTTCTCCTTGCATGGACAGTTATAGTCTGATACAATCAACCCTTGACACTCCCTGATAAGCAGCTCAACCTACTCAGTTTACCTCACTGTGCAATACAGTTTCCAGATGCCTAAGTATTTCTACAGTTGTGGTTTTTGTTTGTTTGTTTCTTTCTTTGTTGTTGTTGTTGTTGTTGTTGTTGTTTTTCTGAGTCCTTTCCAATTTGTCAGCATCTCTTTTCATGCACAGACACCAGAACTGGACAGTAGTCCAGCAATGGCTCCGTACTGCCATATATAGAGACAACACTGCCTCACAGCTTTTACTTAGCCAAAAAAATCACAATGGGGAGCTCACGTTCAGCCTGTTAGGCTGATAATAAATTACCCAAGCATTAAGATCTCTGAAATTGTGGTGCCTAGGGAGCTCAATAGCTCTGAATACCAGAAGCAAACTATGGTGCCCAGTACTTAGCCACCACTTGGTCAACAGCATGCAAGCATCACCTGTGTCCCATATTCTTTCAGGGGTCCGTGCAAAATGGTGTCCCTCATTCTAAGCCTTGGTCCTCACATAAGAGGACATAAAGCTTGCTGGAAGTTTCAGTAGAACTTTCAACCTCCTTTCCAAAAGTATTGTATCTGGCTTGTGCACTGAATGCAAAGAGGGCAGATGCAGCTGTATTAAGGCTCCGGATTAAGAAACTGGAATGGATGTGGAGGAATAGAGCAGTCAGGTAACTCCAGATGGAGTACTGACACTATGAAGTGGCCAGCATCTACACCTGCAGCATCTTCCTACCTATGAGATGTATTTTCAGCATTCCAGTTTTATTGTGGTCATCAAGATGACTCGTATCATCAGCACTAAACTAACAGTGAGAAGCATTTCCTCTGCCTCACCGCTGAACTACATCTCCCTCAGGTAAAGCAGGTACAGATATGGCTCCCTAACGTTTACCTGAAGGTACAGTTCCTGCTTCATTACACCAGTACTGCCAGGCAGCAAAGAAAAACCCTTTGATGTGTTTCTAAACCCAGAACGCTGGTGCCACAAGCGGTACTGTGCAGCGGGATTTCTGCAGAGGCGCTTGTGGCAGTGCCCGGAGGCTCCTGCTCACCAAGACTCAACGAGGATTAAAAAAAAAAAAAAAAAACAACTTGAAGAAGGGGGCCCGTGAACACAGCGAGGGAGGCTCTGGGGCAGGATGCGGATCACCGCGGGCCACCTCGGCGGTGCGAAGGGAGGCGGCGAAGGCGCCCGGGGCACCCGGAGCGTCCCCTCGACTGGCCCCGGCTCAAGCCTGACGGCCGGCAAGCCGCCAAGCGACAGCTCCCCGCCGCGCCGGGCGGAGCACCGCCACACGGGCTGCCGGCGGCGGGCTCTCCCGACGCCGTCCTCACGCCTCCAAGCCCCGGCGGCACAGCGGGGACCGGGAGGAGGGGAGCGGCCGGGGGGAGCCGCCTCCCCGCTCCCTCCCTCCCTCCCTCCCCCGGGCGACGGCCGCGCCGCGGGGCCCAGCGCCCGCCGCCCCTGCCGACCGGCCCGCCGGTGGTACGAGCGGTTGCTACGGCGATGGGGAGAGGAGGGGAAGGGAAGGGGTCGGGGTCAGGCGGCCGGGTGCCGTGGCAGGTATCGGGGCCGGGGATCAGCGGAGCCCCCCGGGCTGGGGGCAGGTGGGAGGGCCGGGGGGGGCTCGTTCTGCCCCGCGGAGAGGAGAAAGCGGGGCGAGGAGCGCGCACACGCACAGCCGGGACCCGCTGTCAGTGTCGTCCTGGGGGCGAGAGATACAAAGAGGCACGGAGAGCACGCCCGGGGCTCGAGGAGTGTGTGTGTGAGGGAGTGTGAGTGTGTGTGAGTGTGCACGCACAGCCCGTGCCGTCTTGCACACGCGTCCGCGCACACGAGCCCTTCACAAGAGCGGCTCAGCGGGAAGCGCTGGCGTTGAAGCAAGCTGGAGGGCACCAGACACGCATCCCTCAAAGCGGATTCAGAAGGGGAAGGAATGAAAAGGAAAAAAAAAAATGAATAAAGAAAGAAAGGAGAGAGGAGAGGGAGAAAGAAAAAAAAATAAGGAGAAAAAAAAAAAAAAAAAAAAAAAAGAAAGAGCCCTCCTCCCTAGGGAGACGGGAGGGAAGAGTCTGGTTGCTGCGGTGGAGCTGATCCTAAAGTTAACTTTCAGCAGCCCATTTCCAGACAGCAGCGCTAAATCTATTTGGATAAAACGCGTGTGACCCAGACACTTGGCGTTTGGCCCAAACGCGTTGCACCGGCAGCCCAAATAAAAACAAGAGTCTGACTCTCTCCCTCCCTCTCCCTCTCTCTCTCTCTCCTCTTGTACAACAATGAAAGAAATTAGCGAAGACAAAACCCGCACACACACCGCCGGGCAGCGAGAGCCCACTTACCTCCCCCCACCAAACAATGTCCCTTTGAACCCCGGGGCCGCTGCGCAGGCAGACGTACTCCGATTAAAAAAAAAAAAAAAAAAAAAAAAAAAAAGAGGGGAAAAAAAAAAAAAAGCGCAAAAAAAAAAAAAGCGCGGCTCCGCGGGGTTAAGAGTCTGGCAATTCCCAGGCGGCCCGAAGTAAATCAAAACCACACGCTTCCATCTTCCTGACGAGCCCGGCGAGCGGCGGGGCTGCGGGACGGCGCTGAGCCCAGCCCAGCCCAGCCCAGCCCGGGCTCCTGCGCCCCGGCACGGCCCCGGGACGGCCCCGGGACGGGCTCCGGCCGCCCCAAACGCCGGGCTGCCCGGGCTGCGAGCAGCCCCGAGCTGTCCTGGGCTGCGGAGGGAGGGAGGGAGGGAGGGAGGGAAGGAAGGAGGGACGGGACGGGACGGAGAAAGGGAGGGAGGGGGGGGTTGCTGCTGCTTTGGTCTGCATCTGGTTTTTGGTTTGGGGATTTGTTTTGTTGTCGTTTTTCCTCTTCTTCCCCCGTCGGCCGCCGGTTTAGTATGGAAGTCGGAGAAGATGGAAAAAAGGGAGCAGGAGTGGAAAAAAAGTTGCACGGCTCGAGACCATAGTGCACAAATCGCTGCTCGTCTCGGTCGAAAAATCCTCGCACCCCCTTCCCCCATCCTCAAAGGTTTCTCTCTGAAATTACTCCAAATCCACCTCGCCTAATGCAAGATAAAGCTCCCCCCGCTCCCCGAAGCCCTGCACGCACCATTACTCGGGACACGAGAAAAGCAAAAGTTTCATTGAATAGCGCGAAATCTTCCTTACCGTTCTCATCTTCAATTTCTGATATAAAGTAAGTTTCAAACAATAGAGATTGCACAGGACGGTTCCCGTATTCCTCTCTGCTTTTCCCCTCTGAGCAAGCAACCACCGGGGTTATATTCTCCAACAGAATCAAATTCTCTAGCCTTCCTAAAAGGGTTTTTTTTTTTTTTTTTAGAAAACGGACCGACTTGGCAGGAGGAAGGATGCCATCAATTCACCCAACCTATCACCCTGCACATTTTGTCTTTCCAACGAGGAGCGGGGGGGTGGGTGGGTGGGTGGGAGGTGGAGGGGGGGTGGGGGGGAGGAAGGAAGGAAAAACAGGCTTATATTGGGGTGGGGGTGGGTGCCCTCCTCTCGAGCAGCCTCCTCTGTGCAAAATACCATGTGAATACCGTGAGTGGGGGGGCGGGGGGAGACGGGGGGGAGGGAGGGAGGAGGAGAGAAGAGGAGGAGGAGGAGGAGGAGAAGGGGGAGCGGGGGGGAGGCAGGCAGAGCAGGAAGGGCTCGGGAAAGCTCGGCTGAAGTAGCCCCAGACCTCCTCTCGCTGCCGGCCCCCGGCCAAGCCGAGCGCGGCGGCGGCGGCGGGGGAGCCTTTGGCAGCCTCGCCCGGGGGACGGCGCGGAGCACGCTGACGTCAGCCTGCAGATGTGCCCCGGCTCCGGCTCCGGCGCCGCGCCCGCGCATGCGCGCCGCGTCACGTGGCGGCGGGGACTCGGGGAGGGAGGTTGGGGGGGGGCGGCGGGGGTACAGTCGGGGTAACGGGAAACAGCGGGACGCTGGGGGGGGGGCGATAACGGGGCCGCCGCCACCCGCGTGTGTGGGGAGGCGAGGGGACAGCTCGCAGCCGTGGGCAGCGGGCAGGGCGGGCCGCCTGCACGTCCATCCCCTTCCCGGAGAGGCGCGGGGATGCCGGCGGAGGTCTGCAGCCGCTGTGTTTTATTTACTTATTTATTTATTTAATTTATTCCCGTGGGTTTCATTCGAAGTAACGGCAATAAGCAACCCGCCGCTTGTAGAGGGGGGCGGCCGGTGTGCAGCGCTTTCGCTTTCGCTAGCCGCGAGGAGCCCGGTGGTGGCACCGCGGGAGGCTCTGAGGGGGGGACAGAGAGCCGGGCAGCCCCCCGGTAACCCTAAATAAATAAATAATAAATAAAACACTTTCTGCATCTCAGCTTTCAGGCTCTTTGCTAACACGTTTCCCAAACCGGGCGCTCGCTGCGGTCCCGTGCCGGAGGCAGGCGGCGGGTGATCCCTCCGGTGACCCTACGGCCGAGCCGTGCGGCCACCCACCGCCGGGGCAGCGCCAGGCGGCGTGGCGGAATTGGCGTTTCTGCCTGTAAATGGGGGGATTTCCTCCCAGCGCTGGGTCCGGCGGGGTCAGCGCAAGCCGCCGCGCAGGCACTCCGCTCGCGCCTGTCACCAGCCCCGCTGGCATCCCCCGCCGGGTTCACTCAGCCGTTACCCGCCGGCCGTTAGGCACGTTACCGTTAGGGCTTCAGCGAACTGAAAGGGACGTTAAATAACGGCCGGCAGGACGCCGAGCCCAGCCGCGCTGCGTGGCGGCCGAGGGACTCGAACCCGGGTCCCCGCAGCCGGCCCCGTGCGCTGTGGCTGCGCCCCGTCACGCGTTGCTCGGGCCGACGGCGCCATCTCGCGCCGGCCGCTGAGGCGGCGGCGGCTGCTGCTTGGGCCGGCGCCCCCCCGGTCGTGTCCCCCCCTTAAACCCTCGCCTGTGGTGGTTTTTGTCATTTATAAGGTGATCGCACTCCGCGCGGGGAGTTTTTCCCCCAAAGATAAGGTTTTGAGCAGAGCCACGCGTGGGCCGGCTGCCTCCTGCGCGGCGGGAGCCCTGCCCGCGGACCAGGACCTGCCTCAGGCGGGGTGGGGAATGCTGCCTGGCAGGGGGCTCCCCCTGCCTGGAGCCCATCCACGACCTATGGCTGATTAAATACTCATCAAGCTAAAAAGAAAGGCAGCTCGGCACTGTCTGGCTAGGGCACTCGGGCGGGTTCAACTCCCTGCTCTAAATCAAAGATCTGGGCTCTGCAAAACCCAGCTGCTTGCTCAGACCAACAAGTTATTTATTCCCTGTCCCAGACAACTAAATTTTCTTGCCTACACCCACTGTTGGAGCTGAGGAAATGTTTCCAATAGCAATTTTGTCAAAACTGGTATATTACCAGGAAAAGCTTTGGCTGCAGTTAAAAATTTCCTGACCATCTATAGTTAGAATTTCTGACAGAATTCCCAATACATTTTGACTTACCTTTTTTGCTTTTTGCATATTTTTTTTTTTCAGAGTGAGCCTGGTTCAGATAAAAATAGCGAGGTTGTTTGATGACTTTTATTTTTGTCTCATCAGCCAGAATAATATCCATATGTTTTTGATTTTCGGCATTTTTTTGAAAAAGTAACTCGCACAGAAAGTCATATGCAGATTCTTAGTATTTTTTCTTCGCTGGAAGTAGAAGTCAAACTGTCAAATAGCAGAGATAGGAACTCTAATAAGAATTCTGATAATATGTGCAAGCCATTCTGTGTCTCAAAGGCTCTAGAAAGGATTACAGATTTATTGAGCACAGAGGATATTACTCCATGTCTTAACGTGTTTGTTAGTCTTTGCTGACCAGGGAAGTAGCTAGCTAAAGCACTGAGCACTCTCAACTTTAGGCCTTCAAATCCTTTAGCATGTCAGTCAACAGCTGATAAGATTGGCAAGCACACTTCTTTGTTTAAATAAGTATTTACATTAAACTTCAATTTAACATTGCTAGATATACTCAGAGGTATTTGGGGTGGATTCCAGGAATCTTGCTATTAACTCTATTAAATATGGAAGAGAAAGCTACAAGTTTTTGCTGCGCAGTGTAGTTCTGTAAGATGAGTTTCTCATTCCCTATATGCTTGGATAGACACGCTTGAAAATATGTGTTTTCTCCAACATGTATCTTCATCTGGTCACTGAAGACTCAAGTGTCATAACCTATCATGTTCGGAAATATCCCAGCAGTGATCTGATCTGGTAAATTCCATGTAAGGAATCAGAAAATAATTATCTTACTATTCCTTTGTCAGGGCTGGGAAAAACTGGAGTGTGGCTTTTAGAACACATAGCAAATCTGTCAGATTTCTCATTTCTTTGCTTTTCTCCTCAGTATGGCTACCTCCTACCTCAAATTAGATTACAAGTCTCCTCCAGAGCTGGACAGCAAGCTACTGCTGCCTTTGGAGGAGCTAATAGGACAATATTGACAACCTACATATCTTCCCATTGTATTGTACATAACTTCTACCACCATGTAAATATGCTTACACAAGTAGATGAGCTCATACTTCATCCAGGCTCCCTAATTTAGACATATCCGTAACCTAGCATACTTCTTAATTGAATAACTTCAGATGGCTTTTTGAACTCAACTTTGGTTGAAAAAGTCTTGATGTGTGAGGTAGAGTAGGTGACGTGCTTGCTAAATTATAGTTGATCACACAGTCAAAAAAAAAAAAAAAGTGCACGATAACCTTGCATTTACCTATGCTATAGGTCCTGTGGTTTATCTGTGTTTATAGGGAGAAAAGCAGTACATAAGGGCTTCATGTACATAAGGGCTTCATTTTCAGTCCCCTGAACTAAAAGATCACAGTGTTGCTTGAATATAATAATGCTGCTGAGACCCAGTATCAAAAAGCCTGAATTCAGTTTGCTTACAAATCTCATCTGCCTTTGCAGGAACAGGTGTTCCGCCCAATAACAATCACTCTCCATGCAAGAGAGGCAAAGGCTATTGTGCCTGGCTGTATTTCAGTGTGCCAAGGAAAGAGAGAATGAATATCAAAGTGTCCTTTCAATTGGAAAAATGCACCCCTTTTGAGCTGAGCTGTCCTTGATGGCCCTCTAAAACAAAATTCACAGCAATTAATTTTGTTTCAAGTATGGCCTTGAGGATCCTTCTGCCCAACAATGCGGATGTTGCCAAGAATATCTTCATTTAAATATGAAGAACCTCACTAAAGGCAAGATGGTAGACCATCCTTTTCTAGGATGCTCCCTGGGAGCAGCTGTTTGTGTTATGCTGATATGGGGCTTACTGTCACCAGAGCCTTCTGAATTCTACAAGAACCTGTGAACCTGAACAACCTGATTATTTTAGTGTAAGATTTGGAAATAAAACTGGAAAACCGAGTTCATATAAGCTTGGCATCCCCCAGCAGGTCCTGGGCAGCCTCCTCCGTGACAGAACACAAGTGAGGCAGAGCAGAGAGAAGATCAGATGTGAATGTGGTGAGGGTACACTCAGGGCTCGCTCAAAACATGGAGGGGGTGGGCTGCAGGAGTGGTATGATTAACTCTCTCTGTAATAAACCTGAAATGAAGCTTAAGCTGATTAGGGAATCTGTTTAGCAGAATGGATATTTGCTTCAAATTTTCCAGGCAAATAGATGGGCCTGATCCTATTCCCGATACAATTAAACTAGAAAGAACAGGAAAAAAAATAATAATAAAGTTCCACAAAAGAACAGGAATTGCAGTTAGCAGAAAAGAACACAGAACTCAGATAAGACAGTTGTTTTCTTTCAAAGAGAGAGTATATTTTTCCATTTTGTCTCTTTCCAGATTTCCTCATCAAGAGAGAGATACCAAAAAGATTAGCCTGGTAGGCATAAACGGTTTGTTAAATGGAGCATTTTCCAGCTATACACATAATAATTTTTCTATGTATATATTTTATTGTTCTGTTATTTTCCTATTTCCAGATAAAATTGTTCATAAAATCTTAACAATCTGTGAGAATTACAAAGGACAAAGTTGAAACAAATTGTACAATGTGTGGACAATGTCTATGGAAAATCTCTATGGAAAAATCAGGTAAATGGTATTCCTCAAAGATTAATGTATACAGAAACATATATAAGCTATGCATAAATTCTTAGCAAAAATGTAAGGATTTGGTTACTTTGATTTTAGAATGAAAAACCTGGAACTAACTCACAAGACTTGGCTATCAGCATGCAGAGCACTGCAGTGTTTTGCAGTCTGGCACTCAGCTATAGGAATGACAGCCCATGCAGAATTAGGCACCTTGGTCTAAGAAGCTGGGTGATTTGTTTAGTTTCTGAACTGGAGGAAGGTTACAGAACTCGTAATGACAAGCATCGCAGACTGCTCATTTAGCATCTGCTGAAATATGTGGTGATTCTCCATTTCTTGGTACATTTGTATAAATGCATGGACACATACACTAATGTCCAAGATTGTAAAACTGGATTGTGAAATGAGCATGGATTTATTTTGAATGGAAAAAATTGGACTTTCCATATTCCTGGACGGTATAGCTGGAAAAGATTTATTAAAGACTCTAGAGCATACAGTGCATACTGCTTTGGACACAGATTACAGTTTTTGTCTAATTTAGATAGCTTTTTGACATTCATTCTACCATAGTGTCTTGTAACAGTTTATAAATGCAACAACCTTTAATAAAAGCTGTTAAGCCAACGGTTCAAGGAAGAATTGAAAACAAGGGTTAATACACACCTCTATTCTGGTAACTCTTCGGTATCCCCCAAAAAATGCAAAGACAATTTGTGAACACAGTAAAGTGTTAGGTGAATATAGTAAGATTCTTTTTCATTCCTTTCTTTCTACCTCACAAGTAACTTCTATGTTCATTTTCATATACGATTATCACAACACTGACGTTACCTTGATTAGCGAGGACATTCCTTCTCAAAGGGTGTTATTACAGCCCCCTTAAAATGTCCACCATTTTGCTTTTACATCTTATTTAGGTTTGGCTGGCTTTGTGTGAGGGTGGTTTTCACAGCAGCAAGGGTTCTGACCTCCAAAAGCAAATGAATTTTGGGTATGACTCCCTAAGCAGATGAATTTTAGATATGGCCCAGTAGCCATTTTTATGTTAAGAACATCCTTCAGCTTCTTAAGTACAAATTTTAAGTAGCTGAACTTAAAAGACCTTTCCATCAGTTTTCAAAGGAGTCCACTGGTGTTATCAGGCATCCATTGCACTGTTGGACTTCACGCTGAGGCAGCAAAGGAACATCCATATATTGTGTTTTGCTGCTCTGCCGTGACAGCAGTGATTTCACATGAAGGAGCACTAATAAAAATATCCCCCCAAAAGAACAGTTACTCTCTCCCCAATAGCGACCACAACCATTTGTTAAATGAAACTGTCAAAATCCTTGGCTACCTATAAAAAATTTGGGAGCAAAAGCAAATACCATGATGCTTAAAAATGTATATTAAACTTTGATAGGACTTAGTGCTACGAATCTTCTGATATTCCTCTAAATATTCTTGAAATGCTTTCAGTCTTACATGTATCTTGAATTTTCATTTTGCAAAAGCTTATTGTTGTGTTTTAAAGCTAAAACTAAAATAAAGAACTTTCAGTAGAAGCTCAGAGGTCACAACATAAGTTTTCCAGCATCTGAAAAATGTCTTTTTCACATTTTGGTGGCAAATCAGCCATCACTTAAAAAACACAAAAATAAAATTTGGTTCTAAGAAGTCAAGAGCTTATATTTCTTAGTTGCAAGTCTATCTGAAATATACAAACTGTGAATTGAAATATGGCCTGGGTTTAGCATACTTTCATTCTTGTTATAGCCATTAAGTGATGATTTGCAATGAAAGGCAAGTTATACCAAAAAAGGATGAGTTTCAGTTGTTCTAAAAAAACTTTCAGAAAGCTACTTCGATGCAAATATTATGGTTCAACAGGCTTGCACAGTATATACTGTAGTTCTGCATTCTAACATGAAATAACCATAAGACTATCCAGAGATAAGATGTTGGTTTGTGGTTGTTCACAGATGTCTGAGGGCAAAGGAGGAGGGAAAAGCAACTTGTTCCTGTGTTTGTACTTACATGGTGAGCCAAGATCAAAAGCAGCCTCATCCTCCATCTGGTCATCTCTGGAAACTCTGAGTTGGATTCAAGCTGATTATAGCAGCAACCTTCTGCACTCCTGAAAGAGTAATTTCTCCATTGCTTATTTTCCCCCCTCTTTTTAAAAAAAAACAAAACAAAACAAAACAAAACAAAAAACGAGCAAAAACCGAACAAACAAAATACATACATAAATAAAAATGCTGTGTTGCTACAGTGCCTGAAACTCCATCAGTGGTACTAAGGTCTATGTATTATTTTCATAAACTTTGTATTTAAGAATATATCAAGATACTTGTTAGATAAAACGAAAGTATTCAAAGTAAATGGAGTAACAGCTAAGAAAATCTATATGCTTGAAGAAAATGCTAAACCTTTATTTTCAGATCATTGCATGCACAACTGCATCTATAATCCAGCATAGATCTGCACAATTTCATACATGGATCAGGTTATCTAGCAATAAATTGAGTAAATTCTCATATAAATTATTGCATGATTTTCTGGATAGATTTGATTTTATACTTAACACAACTCTTCCAGCGCAGCCACTTTGTATAAAGTTCAGCCAGCTGTAAGCACCTACAGCTATCCTGACTTAACAGCACATTTAGGAGGGCAATCAAGTTTACACACTGAGAGCAAACACAGATGCAGTTATCCCACCTGAAAACACTTATCTACGGTGATACAGCCAGCTATGGTTGGCATTTGCTAAGAGATCAGATGAGGCTACAAGGGACTTCATTGCAATGAAGCATTTGTCACTCTGTAATGTAAAGATCTACGTAAATCATTTAACTAAATTTGTGCATCATCATCATGCCCTCAGTTCAGCCGGTACAATTTTTATATCGGGCCCATGTACCTTTTAGTAATTGAATGCAAATGAGGTAATTTACAGTTACTTCCACCCCTGTAAGACTGCCTGTTTTCCTAGACTAGGCTCATAACTCTATGAAAACCCAGTGTTCCTTGCGGGACCCTCCCAACTCAGGATATTCGGTGATTCTCTGACACCGTTAATCACCTGGGGTTAGAGCCTGGCCGTTGAAAGTCTACACAGAGAGAGTTTTATTCTCATTTTCAAATAGCTGGCCCGGGTATCATTCTCGCTCTCTGTTCCCCGTTACAATGTCTGACTTTCAGAGGTGAGGAACAGAACTGGGATTCTCTCTGAATAAGGCTGGGGGAGGGAGCGGGCTAACCTTTGCTCTCTGTTTTACCCCAGATTTTCAGCTTTGCACATGAATGGATACCCTTCTATTGAGGCCTTTCTGTTGGGGGATGAAACAAATCAACTGCAAAAGAATACCACGGAATTCACTTTGTGCACTATCTCTGCAAAGGTTTTTTGTTTTGTTTTGTTTTGTTTTGTTTTTCTGAGACTCCATGGGGAAAAAAAAATCAGAAGCTTGAAACGTCTTGTGCAAAACTTTCAGAATAGACAGGACAACCCAGCATTCCTCACAGTCGGCTCTACAATAAAACTGCACGCAAATCTCTTACCAACTACACACTTTCTTACCAAAGATGGAGTGTAAAATAAGTTGCTATAATTCTTCTGAAGCCCATCTGTGGTTATGAAGATAAAATGTTTTGCACTTGTTTGTTTAATCGCTGCTGCCCTCTAAGGACAGAGACTGGGTGCCTTTTTTCTTTCTTACTTCCTTTCTTTAGTTCAGTAATTTGGGGATTTTAACAAAATATGCATAATGTGCAAAAAAAATTTTTTTCATCTTGAGGACAGAACTCTGGATAACAAAGTACCCGTAGTCTCTATAAGTACAATTATGTGAAATGATTGTTTTTCTCTAAGAGCCTTATTATGGTCGTGTTGTTAAACATTACATAAATTCTAGTAAATGTGCCTGGGTGGACTTGTTGCTACCAAACTGTCTTCTGCCAACCTTGCTAACATATAGGTCTTTAAACATCTCAGAACTTTTTCCACATGTTTCATCTATGTGTTTTATCTTGTATGATTCAATATGAAAAGATTTGTAACTTAACCATAAAATAATGTTTTGCTATTGCAAAAAACCTTTTTATCTTGTCTTCTGGTTAGTTTAAGCTCAGATCCCTAGCATTTCTCATCTTTGTTTTCGAATAAGCAGTTTCTGAAATATTCATACAATTTGATAACTGTACAATACAAGCACTGCAGTTTTACAATTAGGAAGATCTTAATACTAATGTCTGTATTTTGCTTTACAGGCTGAGTATAAAGTGTAGTGGCAGGTGAAGACCCAGGGCTTTGGGCTGTGAGAATTAGCTGAGACTGGGAAAGGGCTCACCTATTGTTGCTTATCTGGCTTAGACTCAGCTTTTCAGACAGGCCCTCACAGCAAGCTGTTCTGCTTTTGAGGTTAAATTAATGTAGTCTAGATTCCACAAGTGATAAAAAAAAAAAAAAAAAAAAAAAAAAAGTCAAATTTAATTTAGGCTAATTAACTATAGTTAGAAGGTAATTTGCATGATTAACAAATGGATTTTTAAGCTTTGGAGAAAAATAATGTCTAAAAGGAAATCCCCATTTAAAATAGTTTATTTGGGATTTGCTTCTTATCTTCTTATCCATCTTTCTTGTTATTTTACCAAAATAAACATACTTAATTGTTTTCTCCATTATACTGGTAACAAGATCAGAGTTCTCCCTACAAATACGACAGCTTTGTCAGAGTAGGTAATTTGTATTTCCTAACTTTGCACTTGGTCATCAGGCAATCATCCCATGGCAGGCAGCATAATACTGTAAGCCCTTGAGCTATAGAGTCCTAGCCTGGCCAGCTGGAAGCAGAATAGGTTTCCCCTTACCCATTGCCAATGTGCTGGACTCAACCAATTCCCTGAAGAAAAATGACTATATACCTGGCACTAAATTTAGCTACTAAATTTAAACTCCTCCTGCCCCTATACACTAAGCTTTCTATCTGGTTCAACACTGAACTCCTATGATCTGGCCAGCGTGGATTCAGAAAGGGATCTTAGCCATCAATAAATGCAGTGAAAATGAGTCTTTGCTTTGCTTTCCTTTCCCTCATAGTCCTAAAAGGAAGTTTCAGGAAGACGGAAAATGTGGCAGATGCAGCCAATCTGACATGCCATCTACAATCATTTTGGCTTCATTTCCTGCGCCAGTCCACATCCGATTGCACTGCTCCAATTCTCTCACAAATTACTGTCGTCTGTAGCTATGTGCGTGCCTAACTAGCAAATCTGAACCGAATGCAGATTTTCTAGAAAGGAATGGAAGAGGAAAATAATCTGAATAGTCACTTTTACTAAATGAAAAATATTTTTAGTTAGGGTTCTCAACTGTTCCTGGGACTTTTACAGATTTATCCAACACCGTATGGAAGAATCATTGTATCCCCATCTTGTGATTGTTTAAAGTAAGTCCCACCAAACTGAACACATGCTGGCTCCGTGACTTGCAGACATTAATTTAACCCTCACAGCTCATGACTCCTCTGATGTCCCTTCATTCTAGAGAAAATTTAGTTACAGAACTAATATCTTTATGTCAAAAGAGATTACATTATAAGCTAGCCATATATGTTGTAAGCCTGATGGATGCTATATGAGAGATGAACAAATACGAAGAACTCTGGCTTAAGAGATCAGTAATAAAATTTGACTATGATAGAAGCAGAAGCATGGTTCTCTGACACTGAAAAATGAAATCAAGCTAATTTTGTGTTTAATTTCAGTGAAATTAGGATTGGCTTCTTTATTTGTTATTGATCTATTTTGACACTTAGGATTCCATAACTATCTGCAGTTTCCATGATTCCTAAAACCTTTTTTTATGTCAAAATGGAATGACCCATTAAAACCTCTTACAGCCACCCTTAGTATGCATAACAACAAAAAGATGAACGTACGCTAACTTGACAGAAAAAGAAAACGATACATCAGATCTTCAGAATCCATAACCACATCCCTTAAATTAAATAGAAACTAAAGAGGGATTTTTCCATTGCATTTTTAGACCAAGAACAGGGTGACTTTTTTCTGTGTGACATTCATATTCCAATGTCTACCCCGTATTAAGTCTAAACATAGTGAAGCAATAGAGCCAGCACTGCTTACAATATTTTTTGAATAAAATAATGGTTTAGCAGAAAGCAATCTTTATATGAGCCAAGAACTTTACAAGTTGCACTACTGCTGTTGCTTTATTCCCCTCCAGTACACCAATAAATTTGGGGCCAATAAAGAAACCTCAAACCTGTAGAAATTGTCTGTAGAGAAAAAAAAAAGTAATGAAAAAAAAAATCAAACAAAAAATACAAAAACCTAGAGGTCAAATTTTTGGGCTTATATCTGCCAGTGATTGGTCTCCTACAGCGGTGCAGTTTTCACCTCATTTTTTGAGTCTGAGAGTTTAGGAATAATGACAGCAAAATTGAAAAGTGTTTATTTATTTTTTAAAATGATGTGCTTTTCCATTTAATACTGAGAGAAAATTTCTGTTAAACTGTACAACCAAGGCACTTGTCTGAGATGGGAGAGATACAGCTTCATAACTCTGTCTTAAAGTTGATATTATTTAAAGTAACTGGAGGTGATTTAACATAAAAACAAAGCAAGAGCTACGCTGGACTGGTAAATGGGTTTGCTGTCCTGGCATTCCATTGCACAAATCAAGGAAAAGATAACGACAAGCTGTAGCCTGGATTTTAACTTCCATAAAACTGAAAAAAAGAAGTCCTGATTGGTTCCATCTACAATGGACTATAACTATTACAAGGAAAAAAAAGTATATGAAATGGCACACCTTACACTGAAAGATTTCCAACTATTCCATCACTACATTTACAGAAACTTGTTTTATATTCAACTTTTTGAAAAGTTGCTATTTTCCACAGTTTTCTTACTCTTCGTAAAGCTCAAGAGAGGGAGTACAATTTGGACAATGATCCTATAAATTGATCTGCCAGGACTGAAGAATGTCAGCAATCAGCATGCACGGTATAAAAACCTTTGTAAAGAAAAGATGTTCCCTTTCAAATTCTTAACCAGGAACTATTTTTTATTTTTTATTTATTTTTTTTTTTTTTTAAATAAGGATAGATAACAGTTTTAAATAAACGACAAATAGAAATTTAGTGCCTAGCATATGCTTGATCTTTGATGCATTGTTTTTCAGGTACAAAAAGTGTAAGGGAAGCACTACATATTCAACATGCATAAAAATCTGGTCACTTAGGCCAGAGGCTAAATACAGAAGTAAGTGTGCATCATCAGTTTATAATTTGCCTCTAAAATGCTGTTCATCAATCTCTTCCAACAATCTGTATTTTGTTTTTGTGACTATAATGTTTTTTTCCACCTTCCCAGTTTTGTGTGTGGCAGAGATTGCCTTGCACCGAAATCTATTGTTGAGAAAATTATGCCCCTTTCTGATTCAGACTAATTTTGTTCTAGGAACAAAGAAATGGATGGCCCAACAGAAGGTATGACTACATGACTGGATAGTTATGGCCTGTTTGCACAATTATTTTTACTACTGTTAATAATATTTTCACTGTCACGGGCTTGGGAGCAAATGGTAGGTTATTAGGAAGAAAAGCACAATAGTGCTCACTTCGAAGGGAGACCCATAGCTTTATTATTGTTATTGGTATTTTCTTTAGGAATAGTTTTTGTAGTATTTTAGTATTTTCCAACTGGGCCTGGAATGCAGGTTCACCCACAACACTTTTAGACTTCCCCTGCACGGTCCAGTCTGCAGTCCCTGTGCCATGATTACCAGGGTCAGTTTTCCTTTGTTTTTCCTTGTTGATACTGGAACCAAACACATTTTTGTGTAGCACTGGGTATCTCCTGTTTGGACAGTTTCGTACAGTAATCTTCCGACAAGTGTACAGCTGAAGGTTGAAGAAGAACAGCTGAATGATCCAGAGAGCTAACCACGCTACCTGCATCTCACCTCCATCCACAGCTCCTCTCTCACCTTGGCAGCTCAGGTGTGCACCCCTCACAGCCAGTTTGGAGTTTATGCTGATGACTTGCTTCTCTGGAGTCAGCAACAAGTGGCAGTAGTCTTAGGAATTATCTCCCTACTAGGTGTTGGTGTGGTGTATGGATGAAATACTTTACAGACCTCATAGAATGCATGAGAACTGTCATGGAATGCAGCCGCTCATTTCTGCCTAAGGAGATTTTCAGTGGGTTTCCTGGAAGCTGGGCATGGGAAGGAGATGCATCTGAAATGTATTCATCTCCCTGCTCTTTGCAGTAGAAGCCTACTCAGAAGAAGGCTGACTGTCCTAAACAGGAAGGTAAGTGAAGACCCAAGAAAACTCCCAGTGGAATAGATGGTCTAAAAAGACTGACTCTTTTTTGGGATGATTAAGGTATGGCATAATGAGGTGCTGGAAGATCATGCTAGTCCCGTATACTTTCTAATGTGTTGGGAGGCATCCAGACTTTCTTTTTTTTTTTTTTTTTTTTTTTTTTTTTAATTATTTTTCATATTGGGTCTTTTCCTTATAACAAGATTCAGTGGGATTCTGTAAATTTTCTTTCACTATTTTACAATGGGTTACTTATACTTGAATTATTGTGAAATATAACTAATAGTCCCATGTTTACAGGGAAGATTTTGGGAAGCTCTAAAAAGGAAGAATATGTCCTGAACTGAATTATTTTTTCATTAATTTGAATGAAGAAACACTGCAGGCAGTGGCCTGTTCACAAAGCAGCTAAAGCTCTGCATCTGGTAAACTTCTTGATGGGAAAGGGACCATTTTTTGCCCCTTAGCTTCCTCTGGATGCCTCTGTAGGAAAAAAGCAATGCATCCTTCAGAATTGCCTCAGAAACCAAATGAAAATATTTTCTGAGTATATTAGCTTTGAAGAGAAAATCTTCAGAGCTAGCTGTGCCACGAAGAGAGTGTCTGGATAGAGGCTTAGAGCCAAAGATAGGTCTGTTTTCAGTTACAATAGGACTAGGGAACACCCCGTTGAGAATACTGCTTGACCTAGAAGGTACTGAGTAAAGTACTGACTTTGGAAGAAGAAAAGGGAGAAGAAAAGAAATGGAAAACAAAAAAGAGAAAGTCCAGAAAAAAATATAGGGAAATAAATGTTTGGAGGAAGGTAGAAAGAAGAAATAGTCACAAAAACTCTCAAGCAAATCCACTGTATGATCTTTTTAATGTGATCTTTTTAATGGTATGAGCTAATGGCATGACCATGCTGGAACCAAAAAAAGTTACTTTCCACCCCCCCCCCAGAATAAAATGCTAATTCTTACCCTTGATTCTATATGCAATATGTTAACTGAGATTTTAACATCAGAACATATAACATAACAACTGTGTTATAATTTAGGCTACTAAAAGGCCATACAAGTGCTTGATATCTTGAGTAATATATAAAAACAGGAGCATACTGTTTGTTGTTGATTATGTTTGAATATACCTAAATGGGAAAAACCTTGCTAAAACTCACATCATCTCTTCTCCTCTAATTATTAAACATTTCAGAAAGGAACAGGAACTATAAACAAAATCATTCGTATTTTAATATCAAGCCAACATATAAAGTACTAGTAAAGCATTAAGGTGATTATATACTGTTAAAATTTAGTTGAAATGTCCTGTTAATGAACAATGCAATTTTGATCACTGTGGTATTATCAGGAAATGTATGCAAAGGATTTTCTTAACAATCTAAAAAAAAAAAAAAAAGGCATAAATCTTTGAAATAAAATATTTTCATAGCATGACAAAACATAACATAAAATAAGTATACTGAAACTAGTCCATTTGGCCTGATTCAAACTGGTTTGTTGCATACAGACTTTGTGTAGTTTGCTAATAATTTGCAACCATAATCCTGTATCTGACTATGTGATTTTATTTTTTTTTTAACAAAAGCTGATCCCTGCCATAAATATGCATACTGATATTACTTCAGTATCATTTCACAGAATCACAGAATTTCTAGGTTGGAAGAGACCTCAAGATCATCGAGTCCAGCCTCTGACCTAACGCTAACAGTCCCCACTAAACCATATCCCTAAGCTCTACATCTAAACGTCTTTTGAAGACTTCCAGGGATGGTGACTCCACCACTTCCCTGGGCAGCCTGTTCCAATGCCTAACAACCCTTTCGGTAAAGTTCTTCCTAACATCTAACCTAAAACTCCCCAGGAGCAACTTAAGCCCATTCCCCCTCATCCTGTCACCAGGCACGTGGGAGAACAGACCAACCCCCACCTCGCTACAGCCTCCCTTGAGGTGCCTATAGAGAGCGATAAGGTAGCCCCTGAGCCTCCTCTTCTCCAGGCTGAACGAGCCCAGCTCCCTCAGCCGCTCCTCGTAGGACTTGTTCTCCAGGCCCCTCACCAGCTTTGTCGCCCTTCTCTGCACCTGCTCAAGCACCTCCATGTCCTTCTTGTAGCGAGGGGCCCAAAACTGAACACAGTACTCGAGGTGCGGCCTCACCAGAGCTGAGTACAGGGGGACGATCACCTCCCTAGCTCTGCTGGTCACACTGTTCCTGATACAAGCCAGGATGCCGTTGGCCTTCTTGGCTACCTGAGCACACTGCTGGCTCATATTCAGCCGACTATCCACCATCACTCCCAGGTCCTTCTCTGCCTGGCAGCTCTCCAACCATTCCTCTCCCAGCCTGTAGTTCTGCTTGGGGTTATTGTGCCCCAGGTGCAGGACCCGGCACTTGGCCTTGTTGAACTTCATGCAGTTGACCTCAGCCCATCGGTGCAGCCTATCCAGATCCTCCTGCAGAGCTTTCCTACCCTCAAGCAGATCGACACACGCACCTAACTTGGTGTCATCTGCGAACTTACTGAGGGTGCACTCGATGCCCTCGTCCAGATCATCGATGAAGATATTAAAGAGGACCGGCCCCAGCACCGAGCCCTGGGGGACGCCACTAGTGACTGGCCTCTAACTGGACTTGACTCCATTGACCACGACTCTTTGGGCCCGTTTACTTGACTTCCTAGCTGCTAAAAATATATGTTTAAAAGTGAAACACATGAAGGCCTTCAGTTTGATCATTTCAATCTCTAATATTTTCTCAGTGCTTCTGCTTTTTACAGTCAGCATTTTGTTTGTGACCCTGCAGAATTAAGCACATTCTCATTACCTTACAGTACCAACTGGACAAATAGCAGCTTGAAAACAGCCTTACAAAAATTTAATCTTCATGATTGGTCAAACAATCATGACAATGCTGCTTTTGCACAAGATTTGTGATCATTGCTGCTGCAGTGGTCAAAATTGGGACACTTTCAGCCTATCTGTAGTCCTTTCTATATTGGAAAAGACTTGCATCAGGAATGAATTTGGCTGAGTAAAATAACTCTCTCTAGATTTAAGGTGAAGATTTACATTGAAGTCCTGATAAATCTATGTAGGGTTAGCTGTTTTTAGGATATTTCTGGCATGGTATAGGGAATATCTTATGGTAAGTACTATTCCCATCACTCATCCTGCTGGGGCTCCATCTGTCCTCTCCCAGTTTCATTCAGTTTGTGTGACCCTTTGCTCTCTAAAAAGTGCTGTTTCTATTGTGGTAATGCAGAGTCAATACAGAGATGTAATATTTCATAAAATTAGTATCTGTGCCACATTATAAAGTTTGAATGCTGCTGCAGCTACACTTTTCTTGACGTAGAACAGTTGCTGTTTGACTAATTCAGTCAAGACACAGTTGTTATTCTCAAGGTCAGTTTCAGTGTTCCTGAACTGTAACCCATATGTGAGAGCTGGCTTTCTGAGTTAATCATCTCCAAGTCAGCAGTCAAGAGACTTGCAAATGTTTTTAAGTTCATGTGTTATTGCCATGCCAGCTCAAGCTGTAGGAGGAAAGTTGCATAAGAACTCATATGTTGTTCTTAGCAGAATTCTGCTGAGACCCTCACATATGCAGTTATGATACTATTTTTATAACTTTGCCAGCTCTTCAATATTTTATCTTCACAAATCACAGACTCCGTGCAAGGTTGCCAGAATCCTGTCATATATAAGGGACTTTGATCAGGTTACACTATTTTTGTCAAGCTTGTGCTTGGTCAAAGAATGTATCGACTGCACAGCCTTAGTCTTCCTGCACAAAGAGCATCAAAACAAAGCACTTGTTAACAGTCAAGGGTTGCCCTGCAAAGCTCAAGTGGCTTGGGAAGTACCTGATAACATAATTCTGATAAGCATTAATTGGGTGATACTATTAAGTGTACCTGTTTCATGATTTTTACAGTAATTGCAATCAGCAAGACAAGTCAGCACGTGTCCAAGTACTTCTGAGTTATACTTCTAGTGCATGCAGTTTAAAGGCATAGCAAGACTTCTTTGTGTTCAGTGAAAGAAGACAAGCATCACAGAGTAATAAAAATATTGATTTAAGTTAGGTTAAACTCTGTATCTCTCCTGCAATTGATTATATTGTATGATTATAGCTTCATTTTTTTAATTATATACAACAGCAAATTATAAAGCATGTCTAATTTTAACAGGAAAAATAATCTAGGACTCTATATCTATGTGAAATCCAACAAGCATGCCATAACAAAGGGTTCCACCCTAAAAAGCTTTCAACAATGATAGCAAAATTTAGGTGAATTTTGAATTTGCAGAATGGGTAGCAGAACTATTCCAAACACACTATCTAACTTGAAATTCAGCTCAGTTGACTTGTTTCAGCTTTCAACAATGAAACACAGATCCATTCACTGTCTATTAAGCAATTTTAGTCATGTCTACCTCAGCGTTTGGATTATTTTCTTAAATACAAAAGGGTAATTAACCATTTTTCCAATGTTGCAGGACTGTAACCAACATGTTCCTGGACCTATCAAAATACAACTTTTGATGCAATGATTTTCACAAAACAAAATCCTCTCATAGTGAAATAGCTGCAACTCAGAAAGCAAATGATACTAAAATAACAGCAGGTTGCACATTCTTAAAAACAACAGCAACAACAAAACACTAGGTGTAACTGTGTAATGTGCCACTTGCTCTTTGGCATCATTTATTAATATAAATTAATAATTTAGCAACATTATTTTCACAGTCAGTAGTTCCAATACATAGAAAAAAACAAAACAAAAAAAAAAAAACAGTTCCCTTAAATAAAAGCTAAAGAAGTACCCAAATAAAAACATGACATGTTAAAAGAGATATCGATTTTAAGCACTATATCAATATATATACTACGCATAATTTGTGGATAAACCAGTTTTATGCAAAAATATATTTAGAAGATCATGACACCAAGAATAGTGTCTTGTCTTGTCACCAGGCAGAACTCCACAGTGTTCTATTAAACAAAATTAAAACACTTTATTTTCTTAAGGAAACTTGAGCAACTGATTGTCAGAGAAATAATTTATTATAAATAGTAAAGGATTGTGTTTTTTGTTTGTTAGTTGTTGTTGTTGGTTGTTTTTTTTTTTTTTTTTTTTTTAGTCAAGTAAACAGCAACATCAATGTAGTTTAATTTGTATTTTAAATCTTTCTGTCTGAAAAAGTCCCCAAAAACTCATCTGAATGCAACCTAAATTACAATTACAATAGAAATACCACCAAAAACATTTGTCTTGGCTAACTGTAATCCAAAAGCTCATTTGGAAGCACCTGCAAGCAGTATTTGTTGCCAAATAGAGAAGGCATGATTATGTTTCATTTGACACAATAAATTTTGTAAAGTATGGAATTTAAAACTTTTGCAGAACAAAGAACTTTTTGTAACCATGGCTGATTATAATTATGAGTAGTTCGGTGCTGCTGAGGTACCTTGGAATGATCATTGTTTAACCTGGAAACAATCTGAATTAAAACATAGTGTTTGCATTGCTCGAGAATATGCACAAAAAAAGAGTCTCACTTGCTTAATCACTAAAATTTTACCTTTGGGAATAAGTAAAAGTATTGTGATCAGAAAGTTGTTATGCTAAAAGTTTGAAGCAAAACAAATAAATAAGCAAATAAAAAATCCAGCAAGAAAAAAAAAATGCACCAAACACAGTAAAACAAACCAAAACACTGAAAAAAAAAAAAAACAACTTTATCTCAGAGAATACATGGATTGGCCATCTTTTGTGAATAAATAACTGATAAAAGATGTATTGGAGACTTAAAGTTACGAGCCACAAGGTAGCAATACCTTTCCTGACTAAGTTTTGTATGACGTTAATTTGACTTTTCCTTATGTCGTTTAAAAACAAAACAAAACTTCAAATACAAGATACAGAAAATGTAGTGTTGTCATACTAAAATACTGCAGAATGTTGTTTCAAGATACCCTTATTTTTCAAAATGATATACTACATCAAAATTAACTCTATCCCAGCCAAAACCAGAACAACCATAACAGTCTTCATTAGTACCACTTTTTCAATCTCTAAAATACAAACAAAAAGCTCAGCTATATTTCTGGCTAAACTTCATATCTAGAAACTTTTAAGCCAGTTTTCCAAAATCATGATTCTCTTATCTGCAGCAAAACACAAACAAATACAACGATTAACTCTAATGCCGTCATCAAAAGTTGAAGAACTATCCAGAACAATTTAGTTAATCGTGTAGTAAATGATGGCAGAAAATTTGTACCAATCAGTCTTTTGAGTTTGTGAGAGCAAATGTGATCTCTGCTTCCTTGTAATCTTATAGTACCTACAAGAAGGAGTTGAAGTTGCTAGATCAATTTCTTTGTGATACGGAGTTTGCTAGAAGAACATATTCTGACAAGTGAGAAGCCCAGTCCAGAAGGATTATTACTGTAGGGTGAGTCACTTTTTCCTCTTCATATGTGTGCCAAACTGGCACATGTGTGTGCCAAACTGGATCCCATCAAATCTGAATGGTAAGAAGTGCATCCTCAAGTTGAGAGCTTCTACCGAAACAATTAAAATCTAAAGCATCATTGTTAGAGTTTTGGCCTCTGATTCAGCAGATGATCATTTATTTCTTCATGAATTATGTCCTGGATGGTGACAGGGTTGTGACTGACACCCTCTTCTTGACCATGTTAGAGTACAGCCCTCAGAACTATTCTGGGATAATATATATTGAGTAGGTGGAGAAGCCTCTTTCTTACTTGACGATTGAAAATATTTGATGATTAGCAGAGTCAGAGGTGTGAGAGTTTTTAATCAGTGTCAGTACTATAGACATATGGGCCTTATCAAATAAACGCAGCCAAATACCACACTAAATAATCAGAAACAATCAAAATCAAAGGAATCTGTCCTTCCTGCTTATTTTTATCATGGCATATATCCTGATCACTATTGCTTACTATAGAAAAGACAAAGATTCATTTTGTTTTGCTAAGAAGCACGGTCATTGCATCTCAAGATTGTGCTGTTATGGTCAGCCAATTGTCTAGATATGAATCGATAGAAAAGGTTTTAATTAAGATCTCAGAATCCAAGTTAAGATCTAATTAAGATTTAAGATCTTAGTTAAGATCTTAAGTTAAGATCTAATTTAAGATCCAAGTTAAGATTTAATTAAGATCTCAGAATCCAGAATCAAAGGGCAGTTCCGTATGTCAGTAAAACTGGCTCAACAGTGAATCACAGGTGCACTTCTCAAAGCTTATATGGACAACAACCTCCAAGCCAAAACGGTGAGTCTGAAATGATGGAAAGAAGTACTGCCATTCAGAAGCCATGGTAACACACATCATGTTCAGTATCCAGTGATCTAGAATATTATGAATTCCCTCTTCTTCAGGATAAAGATACAGGCATTTCTGCATGCACTTCTGCATGCTGTCTCCTACAACTCCAAATTAAAACACTTTTTCAGAGCAACCACTTCTTTTATAATAATTTATTTGAAAAGAGTTATTGAAGACTGAGGTGCAAAAACTGCCACAGGAGCATAGAACGTGTTTACCTTTGCTGAAAATGCCTACCGCTCACAACCTCTGACCATGTCGAGTGGAAAACAGCTTTCCAACAGCCAGCTCTGGGATGGTTTCAATATGAATCATGCTCGTGTCATGAGACTGTAGACAAGACGATCAATTAAGGATAGACAGATGAGACACTGTCCTCAGCTGCAATCCCAGACACTTTTAAATAGGTGTCTGAATTGTGACTCCTGTGGCCAAGGATCAGGCACACTAAGGACTCAGTGATTCATACAAACACTGAAGAGATGACGATAAAGACACAAATAACCTGACTACATACTCTTGGATCACCACTGCTTTACTTTTAAGCTTTTAATTATTATCAGGGTCCACTTGTTGGTTATTGACAGGCTGACAGAGAAAATGCATGCATCTGAGAAATGGGAGGTTTCCTGAAGCAATGGGGAGGAACAACTTTCCTCCTGAGCCACATTTGTCTCCAACAAGATTCCTCTAAAAACAGTAGAAACTGAATAAATATCACCTGTGGGAGTGGGAAGCATTTTTTTTTTTTTTCTTTTCCCAATATTTGTGTCGAACCTTTAGTCCAGGACATAAAGAAAGGAAGATCTCAAGGACACCAACAGTTATGGCCATCCACAGGTGGTCTTTGCCATCACTCATGTTTTGGACCTCACCATGGGATTTTTTTTTATTATTATTACTTTTTTGTGTGTGTATGTGTGATTACTACTGCCATATCTGGTGTGTGAAGAGGGATAAAGTGTTTTCAAAGATACTTTGGTACCAGGAACAACTTATCTAGACCAGTAGGCTTGGTCTCAACATTGAAACCTTCTTTCTAAATTATCATCCCTCTTTTGTTATTGTTTCACAAACATTTTAATGAATTGGTGTGGTTTGTCTTTTCTCTACAGGTTGGGTGCATTTGTACTCATTTATAAATATGTCACTAGGTATGTGAAACTGAAAACGTGATCTCTGTCACAGAGATGATGCTGTTTAAATTAACATCAAAGTCATAGACTACATAATGCAGCTAATTAAAAGTTGATACATGTTGGTATCGATGGTCTCAATGCTTTTCATATTTCCTCCTATTGGAATTACAGATATCTTTGAAGTAATGGTAATTGTTGGTTTCCTAAATGTTGGCTGAAGGAAAGTAACAGATCAAAACCTGAGTATTCATGTGGGATGACAGAGAGCAAGAGCAATGGCTGTAATGTTTGTCGTGGATGTAAATCTCCTTTTGGGAGATTTACCTGCTATGTTTGTTGACTGATCATGTAAAGCAGTTATGACAGACCAATTCTAGTCATTATCAGTAACCGATGGAGGAGAGAATATCTGTGTCTAAGTGTTCTCTAACTTATGGGGTGGAGAAAGGATCAAAAAAAAAAAAGTACTTTTTTCTTCAAAGAAAGTATTTGAACTTACACTGATCCAGACCACATCCCCTTGCCATGAGTAAGAGTTTCAATGTTATCCTGACATTTCCCTTGTACTAACACATAAGGTATATATATAGCCTTCAGAAAAAGCTATTCATGAGTTTATGAACTCTTGGTAAAAAAAGTATGTACAATGGAATCTACACTGAACCGTACACAAAATAGATTTTTTTCCCCCACAAAGCCAGACAGCATACCCAAAAGACACATTTAATACTCAGTGGTAGATTTAAATCCGCTGTATAGGTCTGCCTTATCTGTTGAGGTCTCACACCACTGAGACAACTTATCTTAGGAAGCAAGAGCTGATGAGAAAGTGGCCTGGGGAACACTGAGCAGGAAGGAAGAGGGTACACAGCCTTCTTTACCAGCAGGCCAGAGAAAAGGGGTACCAAAACGCACCTTAAAACAAACCTACTGTGTAGGTCTCTCTGCTGCAAGTTGCGTAAGGAATTCACTTGGGTAAAGATGAGCCCTAATATAAAATGTCTGTTGTTATTATCTAGGGTAGGTCAGTATTGTGCCTGGTAAACAAACGGATATTCTACTTCACACAGTTGGTAGTTAAATTATGAAGCTATTTGCCACAGGGCATTCTGGATGTTAAAGAAGCGATTCAAGTGATTCACAAACATACATGAACCTCAGGTAAGAACTTTGTATTGATAGTTTAAAAAGGTTTGTCTCTCTTCTTGGCCCCTACAGTGGAAATGAAACATAGGTTGGTTTATTTTTGGAAACCCAACGATGGATTGGAAGCTAAGCCCTGGCTAAACTGCTCTAGTCCCTCAGTTGTGCCATGAGTGGAAAGCTCACCTCCTCCCTCTGATCCTTTGTGACTTTTTCACAGTGCAGCTTCTTAAATGCAGCAGTGTGTATTAAGCACGAAGTGTGTATTAATTTCTACACAGCAGCAGCTGTACTTGATATATTTATGTGAAGAAAGAAAATGCATATTGCTTGTTGTCGACCCTTGGCTGGGCACAAAATAATTATTGTGGAGTGTCAGAGGGGCCCAGCTAATTGAACCCACCACGATCTCTCCTCTGAGAATACTATCCTCTGAAATGTCCTGTCTAAGACAGAGCTAGTGTGGGCTAGATCAAATTTTAGTCTTACTTAGGTTAGTAGCTCTAAATGTTCGTTGAACATTTACATCTTTTCTAATGCTGTTTATTTGGAGCTAAAATTTGAGATGATGATAAACAAATCATTATTTCATAGAATGTGCACAGGGAGAGCCCCAATGTTCACATTTATAAATATTAAGTCCAGTTAAACAAATGTGAATTAGACAAGCAATGGGGAAAAAAAAAAAAAAAAGACATATTACTCTACTCTGTCTGTAGAACTCCCTGACTTTCCTGAGTGTTGATACGACTGATGGACAATCCTTTTCCAGGCTTTTCTCATGAGGAAGATCTGTTTTTCATTACTGCCTTGAACTTCTTCCGTTTACTTGCCAGGTTTTGAGAGCTACAGCTTGTTTCAGTCCAAACCTGTTTCCCTCAAAAGCTGGTAATACATTTTAGGCCACGAGAAGAACTGGATTATGGATTTCTGCAGTTTTTCTTTCGCTGTAGTAAATGGCTTAAATGAGCCTAAGGAAACAGCTCTACATTGAAGGATGGAGTCCTGAGCACATCTGAAGCTGAAGCAGAAGGACTTTCTGGAGTGGCAGTGAGTTCCATAATTTAACTTAAAGTTAACACAGGGCTCCGGGTGGGGTCTCACAAGAGCAGAGCAGAGGGGCAGAATCACCTCCCTCACCCTGATGGCCATGAGAATGATGCAGCCCAGGACACGGTTGGCTTTCTGGGCTGCAGGCACACATGGCCGACTCATGCCAAGCTTGCTGTCAACCAACACCCCCAGGCCCTTCTCCTTAGGGTCACTCTCAATCCATTTTCCACCCAGCCTGTATTGGTGCTTGGGATAGCACCAGCCCAGCTGCAGCACCTTGCACGTGGCCTCGTTGAACCTCATGCAGTCTGCACAAGCCCACCTCTCAAGCACTCTGGATGGCATCCTTTCTCTTCAGCATGTTGACTGCACTGCTCAGCTTGGTGCCATCAGCAAACTTGCTGAAGGTGCACCCAATAAAAGTGCACTTGGTAAAAACAAACGGTACGTGCAATGCAATCTACAGTGAACTGTATGCAGATTAGACCTTTCTTTCACAAAGTCAGACAGCATATTCAAATGACATGTTTGATACTCTGTGGTTGATTTGAATCCACTGTACAGGTCTGCCCTTTTTATTTAGGTTTCACATCTTTGAGACACAGCATAACCCAAAAGGAGGCAGTTAAGGAAATATGCAGTTGTAGAGTTAAATGCTCAACATCATTTCTTTGCACAGAAAGATGCATCAACTTTCCATAGTGTATATCTTAAAAGCAATATATTTATTTGCAAAGCCTCTAGGAAACAACACGTTGTTCACAAAGAAGTCAAGTTACTTCAGACCTTGACTCAACAGAGTGCAAAGAAATACTAAATGAAATTGAGAAGAGTGAAAAAGCACAGAATAGTCACATAGAAGATATGACTTTTAAGGTAAACAGATTACTAAGCCCCTTTACTGATCAAGTTGCTGATATAAACACATACGTTAATCATAAAACATAAGTATGTCTTCCTGAGAAGAGGGCTGGTGCTTTGCTTTGTTTTAAAGAAAATAAATCTTCACACTATTGGTGAAAGGCTTCTAGGCGTATCCTGTTTGGATCTTCTGGATGTCTCAGGGCAACTCCACATCGCAGAAGCAGCTCAACATAAGGTGGCCACAATGAGTCGTCGACTGTTATATAGGGTTCATGTGGTGTGGCAAATAATGTGTTTATAAGGTTCTGGAAGACCAAAAGTACAAGATTTAGAACATGATGTAAAAACTAGAACTGGAATTCTTTTATTCAGACTAAGTTTTTCACCATCTATCTAAAATTTTTATTGGATTTTAAATGGTGTAATTGTAAATGTCTAAAAAACATGAACATTAAGACAGTAGAACCTTAGATAATTAATCTTTAGCCAGTATCTATTAATACGAGGTTAAAAGCATCAAGTAAGAGAGAAAGCCACTTGTTTGGAAATAACGTATATCAAAACCCTAACGGACTACCAACAAATAATCTTTCTCCACCAATTTTTCAGACTCTAGAAGAAAAGAATGTCCATCTTACAATTTTCCTAAATGTCTTTATTGAAATAAAAATTCTGAAGCTTAATGATAAATGAGATTACAGCTTGCTGGGGTGTCTTATGCTACTTTAATGAAGCAGGTATTAATGTATCTAAATAATTTATGTGTATGTACCTAGCCTTTATTAAAAAATGTACACTTATTATTCAAAAAGCATATATAGGGATTAAGGAGACATGGGCAGGAACACATGCATTGGTTGTAATTCTGGGAATCTATTACATCTGCACAACAGCAAATCCTAAGTCTGTAATTACAATACAAATACGACTTTTAGTTTGTCTCTTCAAGAAACTACTATCTATATCTAAGCAAACAGTTTTGAAATTTAACAGGCACTTGAAACTAGCACCAAGTTGCTCAAGAGAAAAAAAAAAAAAAAAAAAAGGAAAGATAAGGGACATTCACAGTTTGGGCCAAAACAGTTAAAATTAAGAATAAGTCTGAACTGCTGGAACTATTATGTTCTTCCAAATGGAAATCTGATATTACTTGGATGTGTTCATATTTTAAAGAGATTAATATTATCAGAAAAATAAGGACAATTTTAAAGCATTAAAAGAGCTTTAAAATTTGATTTCTGTAAGGAACGTGCCTATTTCAAATTCTGATTTGTTTTCAAAGTCTGCCTAATTTGGCATTAATAGGCACACTGAGATACTTGAGGCATGTAAAATGATTTTGATGATGTAAATACCAATTCACTGTCTGGGCTTTAAACTAAAGTACAACAATGTCATAGTGACCAGATCATATCATCTTAACACCAGGGTGTTGTTATTCATCAAGTTTTCCCTCAAAAAATCAAAACAAAACAAACAAAAAAAGAAAACACCCTTCCAAAATTGTTTTATTTTCTTATTCTAGGGAAGGGTGGATGCTTACAAGCATTTGCAGAGTAAGGATGGAGGAGGACTAGGAAATTACATTTAAGACAAGAAGGAATAATGCTAGTGAAAAGGTATTTAATGCTCCTTTAGAATTATGCTTTGCAATTCAAGATCGTAAGTTACATCAAAATGAAAAATACACACTAATCAGTGTTAGCATACTTAATCTACTAGATTATACATGAATAATATATATACATCAATACATGAATCACTCACCAATTTCCTCATATGAAATACTATAGCCCAGTTAATACAAGAGACTACATATATTCCTTAGTTCTCTAACTGTTACTGTACTACATTTCAGAAATACTTGTATTAACATAGTATAAAACAGAGCATGAAATGGAACTATTTGATTTTTTTTTCTTAACCAAAGTATTTGGTTCCCTCACATGAGCCACTAAGGCTCATAAAAGTTCTTTAAGATAAACACTATAAAATAAAGAAGTAAGGGATAATCAATCATTCTCCAGATCAAACAGAAAATAGTACTGCCAAGATTTTGGTAAAAATTTGAGGGTTTAATTTTACAGGAATTAAAATAGAAACGTAACATTCTTAAACATTCTACTTTTTAAATATCCTAATTGTATGTCGTATGCTGTTATCTTATTAATATATTGTGATCAGACCTGAGTAGTAGAAAATCCAGTGAATCTCAATATAACAAAACCATCTCACCTCTAAAATTTCATGCAGTGTTATCAGTTGTGTAGCTGGCTCTTCAGATTTTTTCTGCAAAGATAACCACACCAGCCAAATTAACAAAGCCCGCAAACTAAATATTCAGGAAATATCATAACTGCAAGATTTAATTAATTTAAATTAATTTAAGACAAATAAATAATACAACTGTCTTATTGCATAGAACAGAACACTTGAAGATATGTACTTCTTTGTTTAGTTATAATACAAATACAAGGTAGGATTTAAACCATTAATCTATCAGTGTAATATCACAAACTTTAATATTGTTAATCATAGCGTCATTGAATCACAGATTCACTGTTGGAAGGAACCTACAAGGATCATCAAGTCCAACTCCTGGCTCCACACAAGACCACCCAAAAACCAAACCAGATGTCTGAGAGTGTTCTTTGAGCTCCATCAGGCTTGGTACTGTGCCCACTGCCCTGCGGAGCCTGTCCCAGTGCCCGGCCACCCTCCGGGTGCAGACCCTTTCCCTAACCCCCATCCTGACCCTCCCCTGTCCCAGCTCCATGCCGTTCCCTTGGGTCCTGTTGCTGTCCCCAGAGAGCAGAGCTCAGCGCCTGCCCCTCCGCTCCCCTCGTGAGGGAGCTGCAGGCCGCCATGAGGCCTCCCCTCAGCCTGCTCTGCTCGGGGCTGAGCAAACCAAGGAGCCTCAGTCGTTCCTACATCTTGCCCTCTAGACCCTTCACATCTTTGTAGCCCTCCTTTAGACACTCTTTTAGACATTCACAAACAGTTTTATGTCTTTCTTATATACCCAAAACTGCACACAGTACTCAAGGTGAGGCCACACTAGCACAGAGCAGAGCAGGACAATCCTTTCCCCTGCCCCGACCAGCTAGCAGTGCTGTGCCTGGTGCACCCCAGGGTACAGAGTTGATCCTTTTGCTGCCAGGGCACACTGCTGGATCATGTTCAACTTGCCATCAACCAGGACTCCCAGATCCCATGGGACTGCTCTCCAGCTTCTTGTCCCACAACCTGTACATACAGCCAGGGTAGCCCCATCCCAGGTGCAGAATCTGGCACTTACTCTTGTTAAACTTCATATGGTTGGGGATTGCCCAGCCCCCCTAGTGTGTCAAGCTCCCTCTGTAAGGACATTCTACCCTCAGCAGAGTCAACAGCTCCTCCCAGTTTAGTCCCTGCAATGGTGAACAGCAGCCCTGTAGTCCTCCCGTGTCACCTGGCCTTGCTTCCTGTGGCCACACACTCTCTTTTTCTGCCTCATCTCTAGAAGATCCCTGCTCAGCTAACCTGGCCTTCTGCCCCACCTGACTGACTTCTATCATTTTGGAACTTTCTAAATATACAGAACATTGCTTTTACATACACCTACACATATATGCAGTCAGAAAAGGTAACAAACAATACTTTGAGTCTATTACTATTAATGTCCATGACTGGAGGAGCATAGCTGGAGTTGGTAATCCTGGTTGAAGTGCTCCCATATCTTCTATGACTTCATTAATTTCTCTCAGATCATGTAACAGTCTCCATTTTCCATTCCTTTTCTTGATTACAAACACCAGAGAATCCCAGGGCTAGTCATGGGATCAATATGTCTCACTTTAAGTTGTCAAGCAACTCGGCCTTCGGGCCTTATGTATCCCGTTCTTCCCGGATCGAAGGGAAACATATCCATCTCCTTTTCAAGGCCAACAGGGCCTGGGTCAAAAGGCATGTCCAGGTCACCAGGGGGAGTAACAGCAAAAGCCTTCGATGGCAGTAGCAGCAGAGGGGCCCATGGCGTAGCAGTTGGAAACAAGCCCGCAGCTCCCTCACTATCTGGCAAACCACACGTTTCTGACTGTGGCTCCACATGGCTCTTCAAGGCCTCAGAGACTGCTCGCCAGGTGCCGAGCAATCCCACTGCAACCTTGCCGTTTTTAGTTGCAGAGTCCCACACCTTAACATCAATTTGTTGCCACATTTCAGGATCATAAACCATCTGATTGTTAATAAGGAGAATAAGCTGTAAGGTTACCAGGACAGTCTTTGTTCCTAAGGACGTATGATTCCCCATAATGCGCAGCTGCTTACCAGCGAGGGGCAGTTGTGTGCACGGCTGCGCTTCGCTCAGCGTGAGCTTCTTCCCAGCTCCGGTGCGCCCATTTCCAGTGACTTTCTGTACGAGCTTCTCTGAGCGGTTTGCTGAGTTTGGCCGAACCTATCTTCATGAGGCGATCAATGTGCCTGTTCCTGTCCTGGTCTCCATTCTGCTAGCCTGCTCCTTTTCATTCCTTTTTTCTACTTCTTTATTGATGACATAACTTCATTATATCGCATTGCCTTTTCATCTCGAGGACAGGCTCCCCTCTTATACCCTTCTCCCCCCAGCAGTCCTTTTCCAACAACTTTTCATTGGTCAAACAACTTCGCTCACTAACAGCAAACCCTCAGCAACTTCCATGCCTTAACGGCTGGAGAACAAGCAACCCGAGATGGCAAGGGGTCTCCTGAATCACCCTTCTTTATTCCCTCTAAACTCTTTTACATTTCTGATGGCTTCATTGTTAAGAGCCTGATGTTATCACCAACCACGGGGCTTGTTGAACCCCATGGCCACACTCCCACATCTCCCCCTTCTTTATTAATATCAACCACCTTCTTGATACGAATTATTACTCCATATATCACAGTACTTAAAAATTTACTAGCAGTGATGGATCCCCATTGTCTTCAAAAGCAGTTTCCTGTTGGACATTACTAATTCCCTGAGCAGCCTGAAGTCTGCTCTTCCCACATTCAGGGTTAAAGGTTTGGTGGCAGTTTTCCCTTGATCACCAAAGATTTTAAACTTGTCTACTCCATGATCACTATGTCCAAGACAGCCACCAATTGCCACTTCATCCATGAGACCCTCTCTGTTTAGAAGCAACAAATTTAGAGGGCACATTTCCTAGTCCACTTCCTTAGTACCTGTACCAAGAAGTTATCATCAAGGTGTTTTAATTAATGAATACTTTAATAAATTATTAAAGTAATTAAGAATTGCTTTCTAATTGTTACATTTAATCTTAAATAATTTAGTATACCTCCCTATGTCTAAGATTTAAAATGCAAGATAATTCTTACTTCAATCCGTATCTATACCAAAGGTGTCAGCCTGTGGCAACAAAAGCTAACTGATTCAGTCTTCCTGCCTGCTCCCAGTCCCAGGTGCTGATGTCTGGTAAAAGGAGGGTGGAACCAGAAGAGGTTCACAGCAGCTCACGTTGCTGTCAGCCCCATAAGCACGTTCAGTCACACAGAACTACTGAGAGCACAGGAAGCATCCGTGATGCGAAAGAAAACCACTGATACGCAGAGTTGAGAGTTAGGTGCTTCAAGAGCGCTGCACCAAGCTGGTGAGAGATGCTATCAGTGAGTTCTTCTGAACCCACGTAGCACCACTCTATTGCTAATGCAGACAATTTGTATTTCTGACACATTCAGGCAAATAACACAGGGGAAAATGGCTCTCTCCAGCCTTCACAGTTAATCACTTAGATGCAGATCAGGGGGGACCAGCAGCTGAGCCAGGGAGATCCAACTGAGTTTAAAGATAAAGAAGCTATGAATTCACAAGGACCAGAAATAAAATAAATAAATAAATAAATCAAAGGATGGATCAGAAAATAAACTGTATTTATGAACTCAACAAATGTATAAATAAAATTAAGCCAAGATAAGACTTATTATATTTTATATATCAACATAAATTTTTACTTCGAAGTAAAATCATAAAAGGTAGAAGGTGAGCTTCTGTGAGGCGGGAAAGGGCAGATTAATCCCAAAGACTTTGGGTGATCCTTTTACTTTACATTTTAATAAGGAAAATTGCATGGAAAAGAGGCAAAGGTGGTATAACTAATAAGTTCTGACAATCTGTATAACAAAGGCTGAGAAAATTCAAGGAGTTGAGTTTTGCTCCGGGGTGAGAAATTATAAAATAAAATCTTCCTCACAGTTTTGAAACACACATACAAATTCACTGTTTCACATATTTAAAAATTCACTGGATATAACTATGAGCAACTTAATCCAACCTTGAAACTGGCCATAGCTTGATGATGGGGTTGGATTGAAAGAAATCCAGAGGTCACTTCAAGCCTGAATTTTTCTCTGACATCACATATATGGTATCAAAGGAACTAATGTATCTCATACAAAATATATTTAAAAATAAATTATAATGACATCCATGTGAAGAAAAAAAAGGACAACTGCTTAAAATGCATCTGGGAAAGTCATTGGCACTTGAAGAAATGTCCTGGAAAAACTATAATAAGAACCAGCAAACAGGGAGATGACGGATCAGGCTGAAATGAGGAGATAACTGATTCAAAGAGGACTGTTAATTAAGTCCCTGAAATTCATTTTCTTAATGGTTTCACAAAATGCAGGCATGATCAATATTTAGTTATAGCAGGATACTGGAAGGCACTGAAGAACTGAAATATACTACTGGAACATGTGTATGACTTCAAAGACAATCATTGTGCCTCAAAGGGTGGATTTGGTATTTCTATGTGCTAAGTATGTAGTTCAGAGTGAAACCAATACTTTTTAATAGAAGCTTAGGGCTCATCAGTTAGAAATAACAGCAAGAAAAAAGACAAGGGTTTAATTTGTTGTTTTTGTGGTGATTATGAGCTAGTAATATTTTGTTTATAATACTGGTTTCTACCAGATTCCAACAAAAGATGAATCCTACAGGAAGCAAATATAGAAAATGGGTATTAGGATAAGCCAAGGAAATGAAAAACTTAGAAGAGAACAGGAAAGCTATGTTAGTTCTATTTGCAAAGCAAAGAAAGAGAGGGGATAAGATTGCCGTCTATAAATACATCAGGAGGAGTAAACACAAAAAAGAAAAAGAACAATTCTAAGGACAATACTGGCATAAGAATACATGGATATGTGTTAGACATGAATAAATTTAGACTGTAAATTAGGAGACAGTTTCTAACCAGAGTACTGAGGCACTAGACCAAACTCCAATAGGAACAGTATTAACAACAACAACAAAATTTTAAATTAAGCTCCATCATAATCTAGAAATTGTATTATGTGGTTGTCTGCAATAACATGGAACTAGATTCAGAAATCTATTTCTGTGTTCTGAAGTGTGTCTGAAATGCAATTCAACCCCCACCTTTTCTGTAGCATTTTGTAACTAGTCTTTCAAATAGTAGTGGTCAAAGGTTTATTTTTACTGCAGACTTTGAATTTGTTATGCAAAATACTCCCTGACTGCCTATTTTCCCTAAAGTTTAAGATAATTTTTGGCCAAGTTTGTCTGAACAGAAAGTGATGGTTAACATTCTAAACTATGCTGTAATTATAAACACTTGTCCTTATTATTGTTCCAAAAACATTGTTAGGCAATTAAAATTTGCTTTGCCAAGGAAAATATGAATCCACTTGCCTAGTCCAGTAAGAAAAGAAAAAAAAAAAAAGTGTAAAGATTTGGAGTGAACCCCTTACCATTTCCAAATCTGGCACAGACTGCAGTCCAGCAAGAAACACAATACATCACTATGAATCTTATTGGGTAAAGGCTATATGCATTAAAAAAGAAAATATCCAGCTGGGAACAGCCTTAGATAATATAAACCAAGCTGAAAAATGTTGATTAAACATAAAGGATCAGCCGTAAGAATATAATTATTTACTTTTTAAAATATAGCAGAAGACTCTCTGCCAGTAACTTTAAAAAGATCTAATTAAATAAAAATTGAACGTTACAAATTCAGTACTTAAGAAAACAAAACAAAAACACGCTCAAAAATACTCACCATTTTTTTCTTTTTAGCTCTTACATCTTTCTCCGGAAGGGGAAAGTGTTCTTCTAGGAACGCACCCAAAGCATTCAAGAGTTCTTCCTTATATTCCTTTACTTTGAAGAATTCATCTTTCAGTTTATGGAATGCTCTAGTATCCAATATAATAATAAAAACATACCAATAGAACGTCAAATTCAACAGACTAATTAAAATTTTTCTCAATTAAAAATTGCTTATTTTCTATTGTTACAAAATCATAATCCTATTATTTGATCTATTTTACAAAACAAGTAGTACTTTCTGTTTGCTCACTTGCTTCTCTTGAAATTTAAGTTCTTCAAGACAAAAAACTCAATATTATAGCAATACCTTCGTTGGCAATGTGATTCAATATCCTCTTCCATCTTTTTTTCAGTTTCTTTAAGAGCATTTAGTATCTTCTTCTGTTCGTCATGCCACTGCTCCTCTCTTTGAAACATGAAAAATAGGAAGTGGCACAACTGATACATACAGTTTTCCTTAAACAATCAGAAGAATAATTTGTGATTTAAAAAAAGGCATTCTTAAGTCCAAACTACTGTATTACCTGCGAAAATCTTCTTTCAATTTTTTATTCCTTAACTGAACTGTTAACAGCACGTTTTCAAGATCTTCCTTTACTTTCCACAACTGTAAAAAAGTAAAAATAAACCTACAGTTTGCAGGCAGTCACGTCCCTAGTATTTGTTCTATGTAAGGTTATATCTGTAAAACTGGTTTCATATATTAGGTGAAAAGGGCATATTATCTGTAATTTCTTAAGAAATCGGACTATAGAGCAATATATTATTTTTAAATCTGTTGAGAGCCATTTAAAATGTCTCCATTCCAGATGTTCATTGATGTCTTTTTGAAGCTCTGTAAAACAACAGAGTTCTTCACAGAACTCATGAAGCAGATTATGAAGCATACACATGAACTGCCTACCTGAAGAAACACTGAAGAGAAAACACCTACAGCAGCAGGGCTGCATTTTTTAACTCACTGAAGCTGTTTGCAAGAATGAATCCATGTTAAATGCACCAATATAAAATGTATAGCATTGAAAAATGAAGATGCTGCAAGAAAGACTAAGTGCATACATGAATTACATGGTCCTCAATGATAAGGACCTATATGGGAGAGGAAAGAGGAAGAAACAAAGATACTGCAGCCAGAAGCTATATGTGCTCCCAATTACAGGGAACATGCATCTCGGAAGACTGGGTCTTTCAATAATGCATTATGTTCTAAAATGCAATATTCCTAACAGTTTATGCCTTTTAATAAAAACCTATCATTTGGGTGTATCTTGCCTCCTCTTTCACAGTCAGTGAAAACTATTTTATAAACTGCTCAAACAAAAATTCTTCTACAAGACGCAAGTGTGCCCTATGTATGCGATACCTGAAAAATGACTGCAGCCCTCAACAAAACAAGCCACAGAACAGACCATCAGATCAAACGTGCTAGAGCAATACAGTCAAATCAGTTTGTAACCAAACAACACATTAACTCTGTCTCTTAACAGCAGTTGGGTTTTCTGTTGTCAGTGATTCCAGAGGGAAGAAAGCTGCTAGGAGGAAGGAAACCAAAAGGTACTTCGAAAAAAACAAACACCAACAACATAGTAACATGCACATTATCAGCTACTGTTGCATTCCAGTGTCCAACTAACACAGTGTAATGCTACCCCTAACATATTCCTGATTTGCCCTTTCTTTCAAGTTTGGTAGAACTCAAAGACATATTTGCACTGAATGCCAGATCTAAGAATACCAACAATTGTTTGTAACATATAATGTTACGCTAGTTTATACCAAGTATGAAATGCAATAGATTGAAAACTTTGGCTTAAAAAAGTCATTCACTGCAACTAGGAAATTTTAGTAATTATAATTCAGAAGAAGACAAACATTAGAACAACCACAACGCCGAAAAAAACACACACAATAGCTTATCAATAGACCACCACGGGAACAATTGTAGTTTTTAATTTTTTTCAACAAAATGATATCAATTAACAAACAAACAGACTTACCTCTTCTTTTCCTAATGTTAGCAGTACCTCTGGATTAGTTGAAATTACTGAAAAATAAAATTAATTGAGTTTTATGCACTGTGTGATATAGGTTTGTTTTTACTGAAAAGCAGTCTGTCTAGAGAGAAACTACTGTAGCCTTTAAAATGCTGGGCTAATATTCTGTCACTTTGGAATGAAAAAAAAAAGTGCCATGTTAACACTTTTGCATTACTTTTTTATACATGAATGAGCACACGTACACAACAGTGAGATGTGAAGTACGTACTTCAAGATAAGCAAGCCTGATTTTTCGATGGAAAAGATTCCATCAACATTATCAATTTGTGGAATCAAATTCCTTCTTTCTTCAAATTCATTGTAATACATGTTCATCAAATAATTAAGGAACTGTGGGAATGATCAGTGTTATCTTTATTTTACTTTGAGAGCTGACATACACTAGTTTTTACATTGCATACCCAACTCATTTTATGACATTATAAAAACTTACTTCATCTGAACGTTTGGCCACATTTTCTGCAGTCTGTATCCCTACAATTTGCAAATATCAAATCTAAGTTACGCAGAGAACGACAGTTTCACAGGGTCACAGACTAGTTAAAGTTGGAAGGGACCTCCGGCGATTTTGTAGCCCAACCCTGTAACTCAAAGCAGTGTCAGCTGCAGCAGGATGTCCAACTGTGTTTTCTTAGGATCACTAAGTGAACTGGATTCACTGTATTGTAATGAAAAACTAAAATGTTTTTTACCTCTTTTCTCTATCTAGCTAAAAGGGGTCAAGGAATTCAGGTATTTTAAAACTGCTCTCATGAGACACACCTGCAGTCCTGCATTCAGCTCTGAGGCCCCCAGCACAAGAAGGCCATGGACATATTCAAACAAGTCCTGAGGGGGGTCCCAAAGGATGAACAAGGGGCTGGGGCACCTCTCCTATGAAAACAGGTTGAGGGAGTTGGGGTTGTTGAGCCTGGAAAAGAGAAGGTTCTGGCAAGGCCTTTCAGTTTCAATGGGGCCTACTGGAAAGCTGGTACTGGACTCTGCCAAGGAGAGGAGTGACAGGACAAGGGGTAATGGCTTTAAACTAAGAGAGGGTAGGTTTAAATTAGATGTAAGGAATAAGCTCTTCACTCAGAGGGCGGTAAGGCACTGGCACAGGTTGCCCAGAGAAGCTGTGGACGTCCCATCCCTTGAAGGGTTCAAAGCCAGGTTGGATGGGGCTTTGGGCAGCCTGGGCTGGTGGGAGGTGTCCCTGCCCATGGCAGGGGGTTGGAACTGGGTGGTCCTTAAGGGTCCTTCTAATCCAAGTCATTCTATGATTCTACTTCAATAAAAAAATTATCCCGTAACAAAAATGAAAAAGATTTAACCTTTCATAAAAGCATTTTTCCTAAATACAATACAGTGGATTCCATTAATTTCTAAAAGTACGTTTTTGATAATTTTATAGTAGTTTTACATTCTCCACAAATTTTGAGAATCCTTGTATTAGTAATCTTAAGCAGCATTTGTTCAGTGATGAAAAAGAAATCATCCAAACCAGTGAGCTCAAAATACAGACAAATTACATCTCAGAATAAAATTTTTCCTTTGAAAATTGTCTCTAAATCTCAAAATAGGAGTATAGCAGTCCCATATTGAGCTCATGTTTAAGAACTGTAGGAGGCAGTCATCTGTGCTGTTTATTAGACCAATATTTTTTTTGATGACATGAATATCCTATGTGCAGATGGTAACATTCCATGTTGAGTTATATCCACATTAGAGTTCCTTTCAGTGTCGTATTTGAAGAAACCTATTCAACACTTCCCCCTCACCCCCCTGTATAGTGAGCATGTATTTGCCAATACTGTGCCCAAAGAAATGTAAAATTGCCAAGTTACAACCTCTGAAAATAAGGCTTAAATTGAAACACTGTGACAGGCCCTCATTTACAAGAAATAAGCTAACCATTACCGAAAAAAAATCCAAAGTAACAAGTCAGCCTGACATTCACGCCACATCAGCAATTAGCAATTTCTGTTACTCCTATTTAGATTAATTCAGTGTTTTCAATCAAGTAATTCCTCCTTCAAAACAAACAATAGCTATGTCATGGTGTCGGCTGGGATAGAGTTAATTTTCTCTGTAGCAGCTCATATAATGCTATGTTTTGGATTTGTCCTGAAAAGTGCTGATAATACACTGATGTTTTCCGTTGCTGCAGAGCCGTGCTTGCACAAAGCCCAGGACGTTTCAGCTCCTCATGCTGTCCTGCCAGCGAGGAGGTTGGGGGTGCCCCAAGAGCTGGGAGGGCACATAGCCAGGACAGCTGGCCCAGGATGGCCAAAGAGATGCTCTACATCACACAACATGCTCCAGAATAAAAACTGGGAAAAAGAAAGAGGGAGGGATGCTCAGAATAATGGAGTTTGTCTTCCCAAGAAACCTTTGTCTAATGAGCCCTACTTCTCTTGAAGTGACTGAACACCTGCCTGCTGATAGGCAGTAGTGAATGAATTCCCTGTTCTGCTTTGCTTCTGCATAAGGCTTTTGCTTTACCTAGCATGCCATCTGTCTCAACCCATGAGTTCCCACACTTTTACCTTTCTAGTTCTCTCTCCTATCCCACCCAGGGACGTGAGCAAGCAGATGTGTGGTGCTGAGCTGCCTGTAGTAGATAAATCAGAACAAGGTAGAAAGAAGCCATGAAGAACATGAAAAATTTAAGCACAGTACACCCTCCATTTTCATACACCCACTGTAACCCTATTTAAATTCTTAGCAGCAGCTTCTTTTTTCCTCCTCTTAAAAAAGTAGCCAAAAAGGCGAAGCTTGGCCTGCAGAATGATATTATTTGTACTATAATATGCATAGATAATCTCTCCAGTATAAAACTAAGATTTCTAATAATAAATCTTATCACCTGGGAACAAGTATGAATGGTTGAGTGAAGCAACTCAGCCAGCCAATAAAAACAGGTCAAGCCCCAAGAATATTTTTAAACAAATAGCCTGAAGTTTAAAATAATTGCATGTTTTAGTAAAGAAACCTAACATCTCCAGGTATTTTATCCAGATAAAAATGAAAGTGTTTTCAGTTCATTTCCTTTCAGCCAGCAGCTTATTCATGAACAGCAGCCAAGAACCAGTATTTCCTAAATTTATTCAATGTCATACTTTTGGTCTACATACCTCTACTCTAAGAAACATTTGAGGCTGACTACTCTTACAGGCTTGCAAAGCACATGAACTATGAATTTATTCCAACAGAAAAACAGCATCTATTTATAAGAAAAGAAAACCATTTGTATTTTTTCTAGCTCCTATTACTTGTTCATATGCTATGCAGCAGTTACCTGAACTTTGAAAAGAAGCTAGAGAAGTGACTTTAATGTTCACCTAGAAACACATTCCAGTGTGACCAGAGTATTGAAAATCACCATTTGCTGTCTACATTGTGTTTCCAAAACGCTAGGAATGTTAGGAAGACCAAGACTCGTCTGGCATTTTAATATTCAAAAGAGTTGAGCCAACGTATGCATTTAAAGATAAATGAACAAGTGTTACTATGCTGAAAGGAGCTAACAGGTCCTTGACATGTGGATGCTAACAAATACTAGTGATAGTGCAGTGTAAACTGTCTTATGAGTCTCTAAATGGGACATCTGAAAGAGCAGATTACTTCAATCAGTTAGATACTGAATGGTTACTTTCACAGTCTCTGGTCACATCAGCCTTAAAACAGAGCCGAGTCACTTAGCACTGATGCTTACATACAGAAGGCATTTGGAAGAACTGAGAAATCTGTTTGTTCTGACAGATATGCTGAACAACTGTGAGACCTACCACTTGTCTCAGTGGTTTGTGCTTCTTAGGATCACTAAGTCAGCTTGATTCCTGTGTTGTAGCAATAAATTAAAAGGGTTTCTACCTCTTTATCTAGCTTGGATCTAAAGGGGTCAGGCATTTCAGGTATTTTAAAACAGAGTAGTGGGTTTACCACTAGAAGTTCACTTCAAGGTTTCAGCTAGTAAATTATAATAAAGCACACTTCTGTACAAAATTAATTGAAAAAACAAAACAAAACAAAAAAACAAGGAAGTACAGATAAAAATATGTCTGGATAAATTACAGTTAGGTATTTAGCCACACTTGCAAAGATTAAAAATATACCAGCCTCTTTTATGACAGCAAGAAGACAGAACTAGTCATTTACTAAAGTAGTTCTGTCCTAAAAAGGAAGTACAGATTAAAGAAATGAGGGAGAAATATGAAAGGTGACAGGTGTCATCTACCTGAACTTGTGCAAAGCATTTGACACTGCCCTGGACAATATCCTTGCCTCTAAATTGGAGAGAGATGAGTTAGATTGTATGACCACTCTGTGGGTAAGGAATTTGCTTGGTGGTCACATTCAAAGAGTTGCAGTCAATGGCTCAATGTCCAGGTGTAGACCCGTGATGAGTAGAGTCCCTCAGGATTCTCCCCAAGGCGGGGGGAATGAGCATTATTAAGGGGCTGGAGCACCTCTCCATGAAAACAGGCTGAGCGAGTTGGGGTTGTTCAGACTGGAGGAGAAAAGCCTTGGGGAAGACCTTATAGCAACCTTCCAGTACCTAAAGGGGGCCTACAGGAAGGCAGAAGAGGGACTCTTTGTCAGGGAATGTAGTGACAGGACAAGGGGGAATGGCTTTAAAAGAAAACAGATTTCAATTAGATACATGGAAGAAGTTCTTTACTCAGAGGGTGGTGAGGCACTGGCACAGGTTGCCCAGAGAAGCTGTGGATGTGCCATCTCTGGAAGGCCAGGTTTCACAGGGTTTTGGGCAACCTGGCCTGGAGGGAGGTGTCCCTGCAGGGTGTTGGAACTTGGTGATCCCTCCCAACCCAAACCATGATTGGTTTCTGTGAAACAATCACAGAAAGAAAAAAAAAACAAAGGATGACAGGATAATGAACTTTTGTGATCTGGTGCAAGACATTTTAGGAAATATGCTAACAATTATTTCCCATTTAACCGACAGTGGCAGGAACTATGCATTCTTGTCCAGAATCATAAGTTGCAGTAGACCTTGCTTTGAGAGGAACCAAAACGATAAAACAATATGGCATAATAACTATACATTAAACATACATGCTATGGTGGCAAATGTTGTATTTTAACTAGTTCAGCATGGTAATACAACAAGACATACATGACTTAAAATACAATGAGAAAAACATACATGGCCTAAGATGCTTAGAAAAAAGACCTTGCAAAAGTTAATGTGAGTCAGCCTTACATGTAAGCAGTTACTTACATTCAGGACTTCTTATTTGCCATTGACTAAACTCCACTGTTAAAGCTTTCATTCGCATCGTTAACAAGGAAATCTGTATAACAAGAAATTAAGGATCTCTTTAAGTGTGTTGAATTGTTCCAGAGTAAAATAAGATAGACTGGGATAAAAATTAATTTATTAGGTTTATACAGAAAAAAAAAAAAACCACACACAACAAAAGAGCACCTATTGGAATATACCATTTATACCTTCAAGAGGATTAAAAAAGCCAGTTCCAGTGATCAAGAAATGTTTTCATTCTTATTTCAAAAGATGGAAATCAGAAGTACCCTGAATTGGTATTTTTCCCCTTAACTTTCTCTTTGATATCTGACAGTTACCACAACTGAAGATGAGCCACTGGAAGCCACAGTATTTCACACCCTCATTACATCTTAGATGCATGGTTGATACACATGTAAGGTTAAGTAGACTGACACTGATAGGTGTGATGACTAAATAAAAGAATGTCTTAAAACAAAACAAAACAAAACAAACAAACAAACAAAAAAAAACACAGACAAACAGTAGTCAAATACATCTCCTATCAAAACTCCATTTGCGGACTCAAGAAAAAATGTTTTGGACTACTGCTCTAGCTCACTGTAACCATTGAAAATATAGCAGCAATAAGACTACACATTGGTTCAAGGAAGTTTTTGAAAAACAAAACAACCACAAAAAATAAACAGCCACAGATTCCGTAAAAAATGTACTTAGTTTAAATTAAATGCATTTAGTTTACTATGCTTTAGAGAAAGAATATATGTGTTACTATTCCATTTCCTGAAGTTGGGGACTGCACCTATTATTTTTCTTCAAATACACCTATATGTAATATGTGTTATCATATGTATGTATCATATAATGTCTGATAGGAAATTAACCTTTCATTGAAATGCAACAAGTAGTCGAGCATTCAATGCATTCAGTAAAAGGCACTGCAGGTTGCATTTAGCTTTTTCTTGACCGAAGGAAAGAGAAAAAAAAAGTGCTAAGAATCATCAGGCAAGATCTCATAATAAATATATCAAGAATCAAGAACGTAAGTGTTGCTTTTCACTACTCAAAATAACTTTGAAAATAACTTTGAGAAGTACATCTTTAAAAGACAACCTTTTAAAATATTAGGAAGAATGGGGAAAAGCAAAACAACAACAACAAAAAAACAAACCTCAAACTGAAAGAAATAAACTACCATACAGATGTTTTTTATTTTGTACATCAGGTGGTGTCAATCCCTTTTGTAATTCTGGAGCACAACTCTTGACAACATCATCACTCTGCTCTTTCATCTTTTAAACTTCATAAAAAGGATGTACAAAGTGTTCTGGTTGCTCCAGTAACTGGACATCAGATATACAAATAACTTAACACTACCTTTCAGCAGCTGTAAATCAAGCACTCTTCAACAGACAAAGAGATAAAGCCAGTATTCATATCAGGTGCCTCTCTCACATGCTATGTACATGTATATTCCCAGCAAAATACACTGCTCAGTAAGGAAACCATGACATTGTAGAATAGACTCATCCTCAAGCTTATAGAATAAAACCACATGGAGTACATTGCAAGATTATGATCTTGAGGTGATTAAGAAGTGAACATCAGTGACAAGGTCAAGAGCAAGAAAAAAAACACAGCTTCTTTGCCAGCCGCAATGAAAATAGAAGTGCCTATATTAGGGATTTAATAAGATCATAACAAAATTGCTGACAGAGTGTCCAACATAACCTTTTCCTCTCCTCCCCATTTTCTGTCATGAAGTACAATACATCCTAGCAACTCCATTTAATCATTGTCTTACTATAAGGGTTTTTAAGAAAAGCACATCTTCAAAGTTTGAGTATTAATTACAAGGCTTTTACAAGGCACAATTACAAGTATACAAGGTGCACTACAGTAAAGCTGGAAAGAAGCATAACTCTGTGCCTACACCCAATGAAAATTATACAAGAATTATTTCTGCTGTTAGGATTTTATCTAGTCCTGTAAGAAGAAAGATTGTATTGTATGGATGTAAATATTCATCTTTACTTATTATTTATGCTGATTAAATAACAGTTTAGAACAGTTTATTAGTAGCAAGAGATATACATTAGTAATTCAATATCTGAATGTGTTCTACAAATACATCTCTGAAAAAAATAACCCGTTTCTGTTAATCATTCAAATATATTGAATGAACTATCTGAATATACTTACCAAAGTCCTGTAAGATAAAGATTTATAAAATGTATTATATCAATATTTCACTCACCATCCAGTATATTTCCAAATTTAGGGTCCACAAAAAAATTCCATTTTAAAAGTTTGTATTAAGAATTTACAAGCAACTAAACAGTGAGCCAACACTGCCTTTTTCCGTGTTCCTCAAAATTTCAGGATATAGGAGCTCATGTTCATGCACTCAACATCACTCTAATAATTTCTAATTCAAGCATATCAGTTTTCTAATGATATCCACAAAGTTTCCAAAAACAAATTTCCAGAGTAAAACTAAAGAGATATAGTTTTAAAAATACATGTACAATGATTTGCTCCTTATGTTAGTCATACATCAGGTTGTACATACAGGACTGCTTGTAACCTTTTTGCTATACATAAATACAACTTTTCAGCGTTTGCTGGACACTAATGTACTTCAAAATAAAGTCTCAAAGTTAAAAAGAGTAAAGCTGCCAACTTCAGGGCAAAAGTGAAGATAATTTCATTTCCTTCATTTTCTTTTTGGAAGCACACCATTTCATTGGAGAAAAAACAAATATTTTGTGAAGAATAAAAAAAAAAAGTCTTACTTTGGCATCTGATTCTGTCAGTGGTTCTGCTCTTTTAAGTGTTATCTTGCTCTGACACTGGGTAAAAAACAAACAAAAGACAGAAAATGTTTACTCACTCATGCCTTTTGCAGCAAAGAAATAAGATGTTTAGAAATTCCAACAAAAACTGTTTACTATAAGAAAAAAAGCTTTTACTTGGCTCTTACCACATCCCTTAGAATTTGACCCAGAACAGCAAATATTTTGAAACCATACTGCAGTAGAAAAGTAGAACTTGAATTGAAAAGTAGAAAACCATCAGCTAACAATAAGAGGATGTATGATTTCAGGAAAATGGCAAGTTAAAAGCGAAAAGTTGGCATGGAGAAAGATACTGAACAGATAGAGAGCATGAGAAACTGGGAAAAAATGATAGTCATGGACAAGGCTGGATTGGGAATTAGCACAAGTGCTACTATTCTAGCTTTCCAAATAGAGATATCACATTATAACACCCATTTGTTTCAACTCATTTAGTAGGGCAATATCCTGTACACTTTAGGTGTTCTTGTTTGTTTGTTTGTTTTGTTTTTGTTTCTTTTTGGAGTGCAGTGTATCAGCTCACATTGACTGCAGTGGGATGTATACCAAGACTGAAGTTCCGGTCACCACAGCTATCCAAGGCTATAGCATAAGTCACCTGCTAAATAAACTCTTTCTTGTTTTGTAACTGTCAGCTCCAGGACATTCTGCTCCAGGACAGCACAGGATGCACTCTACTAAGCAGAATTACTAAGTGGTTCTTTGAAATCTGTGTGAAGTGCACAGTCCAATCGCTTCTTAAATTCAGACAGGCTTGGCGCAGTGACTACGTCCCTGGGGAGCCTGTTCCAGCGTGCAACCACCCTCTTGGTGAAGAACCTCTTCCTGATGACCAGCCTGAACTTCCCCTGCCTCAGCTTGACAACATTCCCATGGGTCCTATCACTGGTGATTACAGAGAATAGGTCACCTGCCCCTCGTGAGGAAGTTGTAGACCACGATGAGGTCCCCCCTCAGCCTCCTCTTCTCCAGGCTGAACAGTCCTACATCCAAATCATTTATAAAGACATTGAAGAGGACTGGCCCTAAAATGGAGCCTTGAGGGACCCCACTAGTGACCATCTGCCAGCCAGATGCAGCCCCATTAACCACAACCCTTTGAGCCCTGCCTGTCAGCCAATTGCTCACCCGTCGTGTGATGTTTTTGTTAAGCTGTATGCTGGACACTTTGTCCAGTAGGGTCCTATGGGAAACTGTGTCAAAAGCCTTGCTGAAGTCCAAAAAGATCACATCAGCTGGTTTCCCTTGGTCAGCTAGATGGGTGATCTTATCATAAAAGGAAATCAAATTTGTTAGGTGGGACCTACCCCTCATGAACCTATGTTGCCTGGGACCAATGACTGCATTGTCCCCCAGATGCGCCTCAATAACTTCAAGAATCAACTTCTCCATAATTTTACCAGGCACTGACATGAGACTGACAGGCCTGTAATTGCTAGCGTCTTCTTTCTTACCCTTCTTGAAAACTGGGACATTTGCCAGCTTCTAGTCTACTGGGACCTCTCCAGATTCCCAAGATCATTGAAAAATAATTGAGAGAGGTCCCGCGATGATGTCAGCCAGCTCTTTAAGCACCTTGGGTGCTTAACACTTCCATCCAACACATGCAACATCCCTTGCATATAACACACATTATCAAATGAAATTAAAAATAAACATTTCGTTTTCTCCTCTAATTTGAAACTCTCAAAGAAAGTTCACAACCTCTGAAACGGTACCAAGCAAAACTTCTGTTGATAACTTACGACAATATTTCAGAAACCATCCTAGTACAGGATTCCCTGCCACTTGTTCAGTATTAACATATGCATTGTTCTAAATTCTTAATAACATGAAAAATGTTAGGTTTATACATAGAAGCAAATAAAATCACATTATCCTTTTAAAATCTAATTCTGTGCAATTTATGCATCATGGTTTGTATGTACTTAGTTATACTTTAAGATGAGAAGTATTCTTACATCAGTTTCTGATACTTTAATGCCTTGAAATTATAACGTAAAAACACAAGCAAATAAGTGGTACATAAAAACTATCTAAAACTCAAATGAAGCAATTAAGACACTCAAAATATAACTTTGAACATGAGTTTTCAGTAAACTCAGCAGAATCTTATAGAACACATAACGTTTGCTCACAACTGTTACAAGTTTATCTTTGCTGGGATTGGCCTAAGTAAAAAAAAAAAGCAAATAAAAACAACTTGCTTTAAAGTGGTATCATTAGCATATTGGATTGTCTGTCAAGAGAGATAAATTTTATGATTAAGGATGTAACCGTCAGTTTGCATGAGTGTATGCTAACGGAAGCCTCATGCAAGGTGGGAGTCAGTTACGGTTCACAAGTACTGAGGGTCTTAAACGAAAGACACATTGGGAGGAGAAAGAGGCTCAGAAGTATCTCAGTCTCAGTGTAACGATACTACCAGAATAGAACTATTTTTTCTGTTTTCCCTAGTTTTAATAGGTACTCCCATTCTATTAAGTATTTAACTCCCGCTAAACATTTAACTAAATCAGCACACTGTAAACAAATATTGACACCACAAAGCAGTCTTCGTTCCTGCCAGCACATCTACCTTTGGCCTTTTTGAAGGTCTTCTTCCTTTTGTTGTTGTTGTTTCTTTGGAAGGGGTGCAGTAAGCATACAATGAAGGAAGAGGAAATAACAAAAATGCTCAGTACAGTTAACAACAAATATGATCCAATATTCATGATTTACATACCTCTTCCATCTGACTCCAGATACTCTCACATTCATTCAAGAGTTCCTCCCTGGCATCTACAGCACTTGATGCAGTTGATTCTTCAGTCTATTAACAAGCAAATCTAGTGGTTACTATGCAGATCAACAATCGTTATTAACACATGACTGAATCATACCTATGTTAGGTCAAACACGAACCAGAGCAATCCCTTTGAGTACAGAAGTTTTTAGTTAACTCCCCAGTATTTCTAGACAGGACCTAATCATTTAGTAACATCAATTAGCTTTAATATTGCAGCAAAGTTTTGAAATAGGACACTAAAAACATTTTTAATTGAATCACAAAGACCTGAATTTTGAAAACTGCTTTGGATCATCTGCATGTTCTTGCTCTTTTTGTTTTTCCTGACAACTTAAGTAAAGATACAATGGGAGAATAAGTGCGTATCTTCAAAGCCATAATTTTCTTCATCTGTCCACAAAGCTCTTAAGGATAGTTACTTCTGCTCTGTCTTACAGTAAGTGTCCTAATCCATTTCTCCTTAGGACACTTTTCAGATGTTAAACAAAAAGATTTGGAATTCAAGTGTCCTGGGGGTTGCTAGAAAAAAACAAACAACAGAAGAACCCGAAAGATATGCAGGCAACTAAATAAAGAGAGCATGGATGGCCAGCAGACAAGCATCAAGGGTTAAGTTATAAAGTTTGAGAGATGGTTGGGTTAAATAGAAACACATACATATTTAAAAATGTGATCCCAATTAAGTCTAGAGAGAGAGACATTAAGTGACAATAGCAAGTAAGAGAAAAAAACAGAAAGGCCAAATTGGCACTCAAAGGGATTTTTTTTTAAGAGGCAGGACAGTTTTTAAAAGTATTTAAGTGGATCACTAAGGCCACCAAATAGGTAAAGATTAAAAAGAAGCATTAATAAACACACAAAGAAGAAATAAGTGTCTCCATCATCTTAATGATGCAAAAATTCAACCTTTTGTTCTTCTTCAGAATAAAAGTGAGGGATCACAGAAAAATATGCTGAAAAAAATAATTTTGAAAGAGTGAAATACTCAAATAGCATTTCCAAAGTTCAAGAATGCCATAGCAGAGTGAATAAGAAAATAATTAAATAATCATAATCTCTCCCTGAACACTGACAGTATTCTACAGAACTGAAAAGTAGCAATACCTCTACTAAGCCTTCCTGGCAAATTTGTTGCATCAATAATTAAAAACAGAACACTAAGAAATCTGGATCACTGTGATCTGATAAGGTCTAACGAGTACAGTTGTTGCAAAGGAAAATCATTATCTTCTTAACAGTCTTGGAATGTCTCCATAACATGAAAGAGAACTAGCTCACATAATTTATTAAGACTTCTGAAATGCCTCCAGCAAAGTCCCCCCACAGAAAGCTAATAAAGAAGTTAAGCAGTCTTGAGATGTGACTTTTTTTTTTTCTCTTAGACCAGAAATTGGCAAGGAGACAAACAGAAATAAAGCTTTAATAGATCTTATTTACGGCAAAAAGCCAAAGCAGCAGAGATGAGAGGGCTTGAAGTTGAAGAAAAACAAAACAAACAAAAAATAACCTTGGGAAACTTTAAAGGGTGTTGACGTTTCATCCCCCAAAAGTCCGATCCCCATTTCACCCTGGACCTCTACTCAGTAATACAATTCATCAATGTGAAAATATGATATGAAATAACTATCTCTACATACGTAGCAAAAAAAGTTTAAATGATTACAAAGATTTTAACATTGTTGACCTTCAAAACTTCCCCACCTGCTTTTACAGTTACAAAATGTGTATGTTTTGAGGAGATACTATAGGTCTCTCTCTGTACCAGCAACTAAATTCACCTGTGGTCCTTAATACCCTGCTATTAATTTTAACTCTAAATTACATTCATCAGAGTGTCATTCTTTTTTGCATACATCTTTCCTTGTATCATCCAGTTTCCCCTTTTTCTGTATGGTAAGATAAGGTTTCTGTTTGTACTTCATACCTCAGAAATGGGGGGTTCTCCTGCTGTTTCATCATCTGTGCTGTAGCTTTGCATTGTTATTCCTGCCATGTTATATTCTTTCTTGTTATTCAAGCATTGGCATGTTGTTATTCCTTCTTGCCTCGTACGCAGGCAACACACAACTAGGTAAAACAGGCAGTACACAACTAGGTAAACTTTTTTTCTTTTTTTTAACTTGGTAAATACACCAGTTTCTTCCTTAAAGATTTAAGACCTTCTTAACAAATGTTTAGTTGGTGAAGGAAAATAAACAATTTTTATTTATTTAATATTTTTTTTATTTTATTAAATATAAATCTCCCCTCTCTCCCCCCCCCCCAAAGGGAAAAATGCTTTTACTTCAAGATTTCACAATTTCTGCTATTGTCTTTCACATACAGGTAAGGAATATGAACACAAAAAAGATGCAAATGACACATTTAATTTGTCACGACCCATAAAGACCACACAGCAAAGGAGATCTCCGTTGAAGGCAAGTGAGTTATAGAAATCACAGACTGGTTTGTGTTGGAAGGGACCTCAAAGATCTCCCAGCTCCAACCCCCTGCCATGGGCAGGGACACCTCCCACGGGCAGGGACACCTCCCACCAGACCAGGTTGCCCAAAGCCCCATCCAGCCTGGCCTTGAGCACCTCCAGGGATGGGGCACCCACAGCTTCTCCATGCAGCCTGTGCCTGCGCCTCCCCACCCCCTGAGGGAAGAGCTTCCAACTTCCTCCTTACCCCCAACCCAAACCGCCCCCCTGCGCCATAAACACCCCCCCCTCCAACCCTAACGCAACGAACCCCACCGAGAAGCCTCTACCTTTCCTGTGAGCCCCACTTAGGCTCTGGAAGCCCCCCACGCCCCCCTCACCCCCACGGCCGAGGGGCGAAGCCCCCCTTCTTCTACCCCCACCCCCCGGCCACTACCATGGCGCCGCGGCTCCCTCCGCTGCCCCGGCCCGGCTCCCGCCTGTGCCCGCGCTCGGCGCTGATTGGGCGGGAGCTGAGGGGAAGGGAGGTGGCCGGGCGGGCGGCGCGGGGCGGTGACGCAGCCCGGCATGGCGGCCGCCGAGACGGAGCGCAAGAGGAAGCCCAGCGAGGCGGCGGCGGAGGGCGGGGAGCAGGAGCAGGAGGAAGAGGAGGAGGGGGAGGAAGATGGGGAGCGCTGGGTCGGGCCGCTGCCGGGGGAGGCGGCGCAGGCGAAGAAGAGGAGAGGTGACGGGCAGCTGCAGGGATGGGGCTGGGAGGAGGGTGTGGGGAGCTGAGGTCGGCCTCTGCTCGCAGGTAGCCAGCGGTGGGAGCAGAGGGAATGGCAGGGGAGGTTCAGGGTGGAAATGAGGAGACATTTCTGCTCAGAAAGAGCAGCCAGGCACTGGGACGGGTTGCCCAGGGAGGTTGTGGAGTCACCGTCCCTTGGGGTGCGCAAGGAGAGGTTGGATGTGGTGCTTGGGGACAAGTCACTGAGTGCCTCACCCTTCTCCGTGTCCCAGCTAAACAGGTCTCCCACTGCCTTCATGAGGGCCCACATGTTCGCTAGCCTTCCATTTATCACTGATGTACTTACAGAACCCTGCTTGTAGGACAAGGCCATTGTCCTTTTGGGAAAAAAAAAGAGCTGTGGTTGATCTTCTGTGTCCTGGCAGGCCTTTAAAAATTGTGTTGAAATTCTTTCTACGTATTCAGAAAGCCACGGTAACTGGCTTTAAGGTAACCTTAAAGGTGCTCCCCTTTAAAGTAACCTTAAAGGTGCTCCCCTTTAAAGTAACCTTAAAGGTGCTCCCCTCTAAAGTAACCTTAAAGGGGAGCACCTTTAAAGTAACCTTAAAGGGGAGCACCTGTAAAGGTAAAAGAAGGCTTTGAGTGGCTTTAATCCATCAAGAATTCTGAGCACAAAGCCAGAGTAGAAATCCCTTTTATGTTTGCACAAAGTCCTAATGTTCTCTTTATTAAAATTGGGAGTGAGAGGTATTCAAAGGTAATGATGGTGAACAGAAGCTTAATGAAAGTTTTTCATAAAAACATTCATAAAATACACTTCCTGATTTTCCTTTTATTTTGTTTAGTCCTTGAATTTGAACATGTCTATCTTGAAAATCTACCATGTGCTTCGATGTATGAACGCAGTTACATGCACAGAGATGTCATTACACATGTGGCATGTACCAAGTAAGTCTGTGGTGTTTTTTTTTTTCCCATTATATGTTGTCATCAGAGATACGTTCTTGTATATACTAAGAAGTTTTCAATGCAGAAATTTAATAAAGGAAAGTTATGTGCAGATGTGGCATTTCAAGTTTTTTTGAAAACTGAGTATAAAGGAGAGGACTTATAAGCAAGATAAAAATTGTTTAAATAGATGAAAAAGGGTTCTTAAAATCTGTATTGCAAAGGGCAGTATATACAATAGTAGGAAATACTGAATGCATCTGAAATATGATTCAGCAGAATTGCTTGGGTTGAGATCGTTTTCTTGTCTATTGTGTGTGTATCTATTTACAAATATGTGTATATATATGTGTGTTTTTTTTTAATAATAGCAAATAGTATCTGCTGTAAAACCAGACCTAAATGAGAAGTAAAACTTACATAGTAAAAAATGATAGTATTACATATTTCTTAAATTCAGGCTGTTGACCTTTCATAGATGAATGTAGAGCACATTAAAATAATTATTTCTCTTTCAGGATTGATAGTACCCGTTCAGACAGACTGTTACATTGATTTGTTTGAAGTTCATTTTCTGTACTACCTTACTTCTAGTGTCATAATGCAAATTATTGTCCAAAAGTGGAGTGAAGTATGTGTATTTCTCTAATTCTGTATTTCTGCTTTTTCTTTTGTAATTGTAGGACAGATTTTATCATAACAGCCAGTCATGATGGACATGTAAAATTCTGGAAAAAAATAGAAGAAGGGATTGAGTTTGTTAAACACTTCCGTAGCCATTTAGGTAAGAATTTGCTTTTTTGTTTATAGAACTCACCCCTGCTGCCCGAGTTTGAGGAGGAAGTGTAAACAAAAAGGAGAGGGGTTCTGGGACCCGTTTACTGCAGTCAGGGATTAAATGATATCTACGTCTTGTCCTTCATTCCCCTGTCCTGTACATTCAGCCCCCAAACTGCAGGATGAATAGGGTGTGAATAAAACAGGTGAGATGACTCCTGCAGAGATCTCCTACATCCTTTGCAATGCCTTGTGCTCTGCCTGTAGGCAGAATGTCTAGGACAGAGAGAAAGTGTCTATTTAAAAAAGACAAGCAGGGTGCATAAAATCCAGAGATGTTTAAAAATATGTTACTTTAAGCTGTGGTACCTTCATTATCTGCCATCTGTACTATGCTAAGCATTAAGGTACTCATTGCTATTACAAATGATAATCTGCCTGATGGAAAAAACAGTCTGATATACAGACTGTCACAATAAGAAAAATAATAGGAAATAGTAAAAGTACTGTTTCTGTTTAGAATTTAAAAAAATGTTACGGTAAGTTCTTGATCTTAGCTATTAGCTTCTCATTATGTACAGAAACAAAACACGAGAATGAAGCCTACCAAGTGTAAATAAGTACTGTGAAAAACTTGTTGAAGTCTCAATTGCAGAGTAATTTTGATTATTATGCATGTTAATAGCAGGACTGTAAGAGTTAACATTCAGCTGCTTTTTGTGTCTTGAGAGATGGAAGTCTAAGAGCTCATTTTCTGTCGTGTAATAATCTTCTTTTTTTAAAAAAAGAATATTTTATATTAAAATAATTGTAATCATAATCTTCTGCTTAGGTAGATGGTAACTAGTTTGTCATCACTTACCTGACTGCAAACAGTGATAGGACACAAAACGTGTGGTAGTAAAGAAAAAGAAAAACAAAAACCCTTAACACAACTTTTTAGTTCAAAAAAGATGGAGAAACAGCTGAAACAGTTTTAGATGTCTGTATGGTTTTTGTTTTTCTGTGGAGAACTGAAACGAAGAATGTCCCTTTCCTGTGTCTCAAGAGTATGTTACCTTGTTTTAACAGGTGTTATTGAGAGTATTGCTGTTAGTTCAGAGGGGGCGTTATTTTGTTCAGTTGGAGATGACAAAGCCATGAAGGTGTTTGATGTAGTCAACTTTGATATGATCAACATGCTGAAACTTGGGTAAGTTGCTTGGTTCTTGAAAATGTGTAGCATTACAAATGGGAGTCATTTTACATAAGAGTTAAGTAAATAATTCATTCTACCTGATTTTTTTTTTTTGCCAGTCAAATGAATTTGAAGAAGTTGAGTTATCCAAAATGATGTATCCAGTGGAGACTGCTTGCCTGAGTGTAGAAAAATGTATGACTATATGTACCCTTCAGATGAGTGAAGTAGGGCTGCACCTGTCCTCAGCATCTAATGTTAAGCAGAAGGATGTGGTGTCTTCTGAAGTGTTTAGCTAGACATCTTTATTTTCTTCCTGTTGTTTGGCACTGAATTTAAAAATGACAGCTAACTAACAGTTCACGTAGAGAAGAAATTGGGCCTGTGTTATTTGTCATCACTTGCTGTCTTAGGGTTAGCAATTTCTTCTTCTGTTAAAAAGAATAGTTTTCCTTAGTCTTGCTATTGTAGAATTGCTGTAGTTACATAGTATGTAGATAAAGAATTTGGGGGTATGTTATTGGAATTATCAGTAGCAGAGGAAAGCGAGGCACACAGCATTGCAGGAATGCATTTGGAAGGTGGGAGGATCAGTGGATGCTATAATAAGAATGGTAGAAATACTGATGTTTCCAAAAGTCTCTTGAATTTTGAAAACATCTATTTCATGAAGTCTATTGTTTGCTGGTTAATTGTGACATTGAGTCAAGGTATAAACTCAAAAATATTTGGTATTGACATAGTTCTTTTAATTGAAATAAGTGCGAAGATTTCCATTGCTTTGAAGGTTATTATAACTACACGATATTTTGGTATTTTTCAGAATGCCCATGTAAATGCTTACGTTAGTACTTTTCTGGTTATGTTATGAATAACATTGTCCGAATAACCTACGTAGCGTATCGGAATTGATTCAGTCTTGTCTGTCTGCTGTGGAAAAATTCAAGTTAGCTGTAGTCATTTGTTTCTACTGGTGTTTTGTACTTAGCAGCCCTGTATGTCACTAAAAAACTGGTAAAACTATACCATGAAATAAAATTAATTTCATATTAAAAATACTTTTATATTTGTTATGATAGTGGCTTTTTTCTTGTTGCTTGAGAATTCAAGGGAATTAAGGTAGATTTTAAACCTATTTTGTATCAAGGATATCCTGATTTATTCTTCAAATGTTTTTCTATAGTATATCTCTGACATATCTCTAATAGTTTTTCCTCAGCAGCAGTAATCAAACTCCCCCTGCCTGTATATCTTTTCAGAAATAATTGGGTTTGACCTGAAGTGAACTTTTTAATGAAGAAAAGTATACAACTGTAATACAAGCGTTACTGAGAATAGCTTTTTAGATTTAAGATTCATTGTTTTATCTCCTGCATTAATGCTTATTGAGCATCTGGTTTCTGTTTACCTAAATGAAAATTTTTTAGTGGCTGTTTGCTCAGTCTTACAGTGGTTAATGTAGAATTCATAAATGCTGTGTGGTCTTTTCACCTTGTATTATCTTGTGCTGTCTGCTCTGATAGATACATGCCAGTATGTTTCACAGTTGATTAGCTTTGTCTGAAATTCTTGAGATCCTTTCAGATTTAACTAATCTGTACGGTGTAGCTGTCTGCAGATTCCCATGCTTTATGCTTCCGTAAATGATCTGGAGAAAAACAGGTATTTCTGCAGGAAGCGTGTATAACATTGCACAGAACAATGAGACATTGTATTTATTACCCACCACCACTGCTTTTTTTTCCCCAATTGTATCCCTCACAGTGAAAATCCAAATTATAAAGTGTCTGTTCTTCATCACGCCTTCAATATCTGTTAGTCTGATAGGATTCTAAATAAGAGTTTCCTGTGGAGACTGTATCATAGAATCATAGAATATCCTGAGTTGGAAGGGACCCGTAAGGATCATCAAGTCCAACTCCTTGTTTTGATGTCAGAGGAGATGTCAGTATCATTCCTTCGTTGCCTGTCATTTAGTTCTAGAGTTACAGTTCTTGGAATCTTTGCTTACAGACATTAAAAAAATATATATATGTTTTTATAATGAAACGAAAAACCCTTAGATTATTGGTTTATTGACCATATCTCTGGTTTGTTTTATTTCTAGATTACATTCGTTAGTAGCCAGTGTGTTTCTTCTTAAATATATTCAGAACAGCTACTGAATATACCGTGATTGTCTTAATTTTGTTTACATCTGGATAATTAAATTACATTTTTTTTCAGTTATACTTTTCAGTAGGTATATGGCACAGGTGCAGTTGTCTTCATTTGCACTGAAGCATTAATCACTTAGAGCTGGGAGAGAAATACTAGACTCATAGAAACTGAGTAGCAATCTTCAATACTACTCTGCTATTTATTTGGATTTCTATCCTTTTTCTTCTTTTATACCCACCTACCCAACCTGTGCTGGTTTCTGTCACAGCCTCTTTATGAAACAATATGGAAGCAACAGAAATGGGCTGAACCATCCACTGATTCATGTTGCTTGGGAAAGCTTGGTGATAACACTGCCAGATTTTAGCAAGATAGATATTAGCAAGATGAATAAATAAAGCTCAAAACTTGCTCCAGATATTTGATTTCAAATTTATAGCTTATCTTGATTCTTACATGAGTAAAACCATCCGTTCTTATTTCTTTTTTGTTGTTGTTGTTGTTTTTTTTCCTTCCATTCTTTGTTGCAGCTACTCCCCTGGCCAATGTGAATGGGTATATTGCCCTGGAGATGCCATATCTTCTGTTGCAACATCTGAGAAGAGCACAGGAAAAATATTCATATATGATGGACGAGGAAATAACCAGCCACTTCATGTTTTTGATAAACTCCATACATCCTCTCTTACTCAGATACGGTTGAACCCTGTCTTCAAAGTAGTAGTGTCTGCTGACAAATCTGGAATGATTGAGTACTGGACTGGTACTCCTCATGAATACAAATTTCCCAAGAATGTGAACTGGGAGTACAAAACAGATACTGATCTATATGAATTTGCTAAATGCAAGGCATACCCATCCAGTATAAGTTTTTCACCTGATGGCAAGAAAATGGCCACTCTTGGGTCTGACAGAAAAGTTAGAATTTTCCGATTTTTGACGGGGAAGCTCATGAGAGTCTTTGATGAATCTCTGAGTGTGAGTTGGATCTTGCTTCTCTTCTTTGAGACTTTTTCTCTGTTTGACTTCACTAATCGGCACTTTTACCTACATTATCATCTGCTTTTAAAGCTGAACTCCGTTGTTACGTTTTTCTTGCAGAAATGGTTTTCCCTGTTCTCTTCCTTGCCTCTTTCATTGCTTCGCCCTGAAATTAATTCTCACTGATTTATGTTAGCTATCGAGTGATACTGAGCTGTTAATTTTCATTTATGTTTTCATACTGCTAGATTTCCTTTTATTAGAAAGTAATTAGAAATAGTAATTAGTAATTACCATTTCAAGTAATAATTGTAATAATGAAACAAATTTATAGTCTTTTCAAAGCTCTGCTAGACAGCTACATACTTCTTCTTTGCTTGAGCCTAATACAACAGCATGGCTATAAGGTCGTTAAAATAGTATTATTTGTTTTTATTTTAACTCTTCGAGTAGTTTGAGCTGTTAAGTCTTGCTTGGATTCTGTACTTTCTATGCATGTGAATTAGTGTTGAACTAGGTCAGAATTTTGAAGTGTATTAATGTGATTATTATTTTTTTTCTTTAGATGTTTACTGAACTTCAGCAGATGAGGCAGCAACTACCAGACATGGAGTTTGGCCGACGCATGGCAGTTGAGCGTGAGCTGGAGAAAGTGGATGCAGTAAGATTAATTAATATAATATTTGATGAAACTGGACACTTCGTTCTCTATGGAACAATGTTGGGCATTAAGGTCATAAATGTGGAGACTAACAGGTAAGTTTCAGTGGAGATAGATAAGTTTATTTCAGAGTCCATACTTAGTCGCTTATATTTAAAACTCGATGTAACTGGATGTTACTAAGGTTTTTGTTGTTTTTTGAGAACTTTAATTTAGACTGTTGCTTAAAAATATTCCCATGGTTATTACTGGGTCATTTCAGTTCAAAGCTTGGTAAAATGAGAAAATATGGCAAGCATATTCATATTAAAGTTGAGAGATCTGTGGCTGACTGGATATAGCAAAGTAAATGTGGATCATGCAGTTTGTTTTTTTATGGGGTAGGGAGTCTGACTAGAAAATTACGTAGCAAGTTTGAGTAGAGAAGCATTATAATTACAATTAGTAAAAAATTGTTTCAAGGGGCTTTTGGTTGCTTTACATTTGTTGCAGTCAGAAAAGAGATACTGTCTGACTGTGAACAGCTAACAGTTGTTACACTTTCTTCTTCTTGTACTTCAGGTGTATTCGTATCTTGGGAAAACAAGAGAACATCAGGGTGATGCAACTAGCTTTGTTCCAAGGAGTAGCAAAGAAACATCGTGCTGCAATCACTATAGAGATGAAGGCATCTGAAAATCCTGTTCTGCAGAATATCCAGGCAGATCCAACAGTAATCTGCACAGCATTTAAGAAAAACAGGTTTTACATGGTGTGTGTGGTGTTTATTTAAGTAACTGTATTCTTCTATTGATGTTTTCTCTATATTATTTTTTAATTTTCTATGTGTGCATTTCCCATGCTGGTTGTCTTTAATACTTGCAAACACAACTTTTCTAGAGGTGTCCTTTTAAAATTGCAAGTACATTCTAATTTTTAAATTAACTAAATTTTTAGTTTAAGCTAGCTAAAAATTGTCTAAAAATAGCTTTGTAGCCTCTAATTTTGTTTTCACTATTGCTCAAGTAGTTAAAGAAACTTGGATCCTTTTAGCTGTCTCAGTTACAGTTCTCTGAGAAGGGGTGCAGACTTATGGTCTAGTTTAAGAAACTTACACAAGAACATTTATAAAAAACTAATGAGGCATTATAGTGATAAAGGAACAATGATTAGCTAGGTATAAATTATTTAACAAAAATTATTAAATTCTGAGTATTGTCAGGACTCAGTAGCACTTAGTGCTTTACGGGTAAGTAAAAAAGATTAAGAATTTAGATTTTAGTTCAGATGCAATGAAAAAGTCAAGCAGATCTGGAGTAAGTATATAGTACTTGGTCTGGGATGTGATCAGAGCAAAGGTTAGAGGTCAGCTCTGTTAGAGGTCCCTGTCTGTTGTTAGTTGTGCTTGAATTTGACCGTGTTTTCAGTTGGAGTAAAATAGAATATTTTCTAAACCTTCGTGTGGTTAGTATAAAGTATATGATGGAATATACTACTCTAAACAGTTTAACAAGAAAGGAAAAATACTTATAATCCATATGGAAACATCACTCTTTCTACAGAAAGCATGAGTGCATGGCAAGTGAATGCATGCAGAAAATTATTGATTGTCATCTGATACATAATTATACATAGTTCTGTGGATACTTGTGTATTCTGATATTTATTGTAAGTCTTGCTTCTTTAAGAAGTGCTATAAAATTTTCAGTTCTGAGGTTTCTCCTATTTTAAGTTGAATTTGCGGTTTTTCTTATAGCGTTGCATTAACGTTGCATTGGGATATAACGTTGCATTGGGATAAGAGAATTTAGTTTGACTTTGTAATGAAACCAGCAATTTTATGATGAAACAACAAGTTTTGTCTGAATATAGCAGAACACACCAATTCTCCATTCCTTTCTAAAGAAATGGTGCTGAACTACTACTGTGAGCTTTCTTTGGGAGAGGGCAAGTTTAGAAGATAAATTATAAAATGTTATTTGGTCTTACATGTATCTGTACTGGAATTTGTGACTGGAAATGCTGATAATGAACAACGGCGAAATGCAGTCTCTAAATTCTGAAATGAAAACATTTCAAATCTAGTTGGCTGTCTAGAAAGTTAAATCTTCACATTGATGTCTCGGGTGCAGGGTAAGATAAGGAAAAACAAAAGAGAAATGCAAACTCTAACCTTCAGTTCTTTTGTTTTTCAGTTTACTAAACGTGAACCAGAAGATACAAAGAGCGCAGATTCGGACAGAGATGTCTTTAATGAGAAACCTTCTAAAGAAGAGGTCATGGCTGCTACCCAAGCAGAAGGTCCCAAAAGAGTTTCTGATAGTGCCATTATCCACACAAGCATGGGAGATATTCATATCAAGCTTTTTCCTGTTGAGTATGTGTTTGGCAGTTTTTCTGTTACTGTATTTTGCCTTCCTTCTGTGTTTTTTTGGTGGCAGTACCCAAGACTTAACTTCCAAGCTAGGAATGGTTCTTTTCCTCCTCATTTTTTATTTTTCTCATTTCCTGACAGTTTTGTAATACCTCAAGCTACCACAGTGTGGCTCTTGACAAACACTAACCGGGTATGGCAAAAGTAGATCAAAGCATCAATGGGATTTTTTTTTTTTTTGCTTTTTTATTTATTGGTTACGGAGCTCTATTCCTAAACTTTTGTTTGTTCTCTAGACCTCAGATGTGGCTAGATCATGATGGTTTGATGTGGCTATGCAAGCTACGTATTTTTGTAAGGCACTGCTGTTTGATTTCTGGTAACAACAGGCAGGGAGAAGGCTGAGGGTACCAGTTCTTTGCCTCAGCCTTCACTATTCAGGCTTCCCACATCTCATTTCCCTGGCCCTCAGGGCAGGGGCTGGGGGAGCAAAATGCCTCCCACTGTAAGCAAAGAGCAGGTTCAAGACCACATGGTGAAACTGAATGGGTACAAGTCTATAGGGCCCAATGCCATGCATGCCAGGGTCCTGAGGGAACTGGCTGGTGGAGTTGCCATGCCTCTGTCCAGCATATTTGAAAAGTCCTGGCAGTCAGGTGAAGTCCCCAGTGACTGGAAAAGGGGAAACATCACTCCAGTTTTTAAAAAGGATAAATAGTACTGTTTGCAACTTCCAAATGTGGCAATTGTATTACATTTTACAGTGTTGCAGATCCTTCAAGAGCAACTTAAAATTCATACTAGCATATAACATTAGTGCAGTGTATATCCCAAACCAGGCATATCATTTATTAAGTGTTTTGTGCATGATTATTGAAGGTCTTGTGTCAGCATTACTCTGTGATATTAGTACATGCAAAGATTTTGTTATGGAACAGTAGATTTATATATGATGCCAAGTTTGCTATAAATTGAAACATAGACTATCTAGGTGTAGTCCATGTTTCTCCAGAAACAGCTTCATGTTTTGTCATGAAGTCAGTTAAGGCAACACAACCTTAATTCTACCCTGTAGGGCTGTTAGTCTTCCATTGCTGTATTAACTGATTTCTCCTTCCATCAAGACTTAGTTCCTGTAATTCTTATTTGTAGCATATATGTTGCAGTAATGGTACAGCATATACTAGTGAGTGACAGGCCAAGCTACGTTACTTATGACTTTTTTCTAATTCTTATGACAGTATCTCAGTGTATTCGCATGCACAATATTGTTAAATTCATTGCAGTGTTTTGTAGACATTATTTTTTTAGACTGAACACAAGAGTATTATCAGTCTTGGTTATGGTTATGTTTGTCCTTTTCTAGTATTTCCTTCTGTCTGAGCTTTGAAATGAAAATCTCTTTAAGATAAAAGTGATTCAAAAATTAAAGTACAGAACTGAGGATGTGGCTTTGTACGCCCTTTAAATCTCTGACCATGTGCTTGTAGACTAATATGAATGGCTACTTTTGTACTGCTTAGCAGGAGCTGGGAAAGTACCCTGTCTGTTCCATTAGTTATGTTATTGGTGCTGTTTAACAAGATGCTTTAGAGTATGACTTAAGCCCAACTGATGTTCCTTGTCACAGCTAAAGTAACTCTGCAGCCATGGACTTAACCTGGCTGTTGTCTGGTTTACTGGGAAGATGTGTGTTACTGTAAATCTGCATATGCAGATCTACTGTGGCTACTAGTCCATTTCCTAAAACCAGTGGAAGAACTAGCAAAAAGAACTGCAGCTCTGGTAGCATCTACTCTTGGGGGGATGGGGGGAACACACAACAACAAAAAATCACAAGGTGAAAGGCTTTGTTTTGGTTTTATTACATCAATATTGAATACCTTTTCACCCTAGTTTGGAACAGGGTTTGTCAGTAGTTCCAAAGGAGGAAAACTGGCTTGGTGTTGACTGCAAAGTTGCTCTGTAATACTAAAACAGTGTGGTTTCAGATCTCACTTTTTGTACACAGCACTGGACACCTTACATACATAGCTTAAGAGAATTATAGGGATAACAGTAGTAACGCCTTTCTGCTTATGGAGCTTATATTCCTTAATTGGTTTTATGTATTGAGAATATGTAAACAAAAAGCTGGAGAAGGAACATTTGGTCAGTAGTGTCTTGACCTAGGCTTTGAGAAATATTTGGATCCTGACCATGCTGCTGACTTCTCGTGTAATCATGCAACCCTATACTCCTCTCAAGTTTTGTTTCCATCTCTGGGTTTGAGAAAGTGGAAGGCTGGTTCATCCTTATTTGATCACTTTCTAGTATGCTGAAACAGTGCTCAGCACAACAGCATCTCAGTCTCACCTGAAATCTTTATGGCCTTGCCACAATACGGTTAAATATGTATTGTAGCCTGTATTTTCTGTTACCTGATTTTAGGTGCCCTAAAACCGTGGAAAACTTCTGTGTGCACAGCAGAAATGGCTATTACAATGGACACATATTTCACCGTATTATCAAGGTAACTTGTAAAAGTTTTTTTGTTTTTTTGTTGTAGGTTTACAGAATGTAACTTTGTGGTCAGCCCTCTCTGTTAAGATTTTTATTTACCTTTTGCACAAGGCTTTCTGGAATGGTTTCGTAGTTTTCTGAAAGGTGTCAACAACACTTGAGGTTCTGACGACCTTTATCACTGCATGAAGCTTTTCAGTAGGTGTCCTGTAACTGACGGGATGAAAGAAATCTCAAAATTGAAAGATTCAGCAAATTGAAAGTTCAGCGATTGTGTTTGAATTATGATTTAGTTTCATCCCAGAGTGGCATGTCTTGTAAAGCGTCTTACTTCTATTGCACTAGAATTAATGAAGCCTAAGTCATTGCAGTTAGCATAAGCCATTTTTGCTTTTTTGTTCTATGGGACAATGTAGTAACATTTAACTTCTGTGCAGGGTTTCATGATTCAGACTGGTGACCCAACGGGTACAGGCATGGGAGGTGAAAGTATTTGGGGAGGAGAATTTGAAGATGAATTTCATTCAACTTTACGACATGACAGACCATACACACTCAGCATGGCTAATGCAGGACCAAATACTAATGGATCCCAGTTTTTCATTACAGTAGTGCCAACTGTAAGTAATATTAAAAGTTTGCCTGATATAACTGCATAGTAAAAACACAGTAAATTCTCTGGTAGAAAAAGGAACACAATAAGCTTTGTTGAAATAACTTTTTCTTGTTATTTTGCAAGTGAATGCTACACACAAAGATGTACAATGTGTAGGCTTCACTGAAACAATTATCTAAAAATAAGAAGGTACTGTGATCACATGACCTTTTGACTTGGGGAGTAAGGGCCTTACCCAATTCTTAGTAAAAGACTTTTTTGCAATTGTTTATTACTAGAATATTTTAGATTAATGTATGTGTTCAGTTTAATAGTCTTAAGATATAAAGTATATCCATGTTCACTTATTCTAGGTCACTTTCTTCTTTGATCGGTACCTAACCTACATGTACGTCTTTTCTTTCTCCTCCTGTACCTCAGCCTTGGCTTGACAACAAGCACAGCGTGTTTGGACGGGTGACTAAAGGAATGGAAGTTGTTCAAAGAATCTCAAATGTAAAAGTCAATCCCAAAACCGACAAACCCTATGAGGATATCAGCATCATTAATATCACAGTGAAGTAAGCTAAGACTTGAGGGTTCCAACTTGAAAAGAAAAACCTCAGCACTGTGGGACACAGAAAGGACATAGAATGAATAAAAACCTTTTTGATAATTCCTGGATGTAAGAAGTGGCAGGACAAAGCAAACACCAGTTCTACCATTTTTCATGTACCTGAAGTGCCCAAAGCATGTATTTCTGGTAACTCTGTCTTTTAAAGTAAAAACATTTGCTTGTTTCTTACTAAGTCTCCTGTTTTTCTTGTCTCTTCTATGCAAGATTGAAGATGCAGGTCTTTACCATGGCTCATGATAGTGTTTTTAGAATATAGTCAAGGTATAGTTTGTACCTTTCTGGTATTTATTTGCATCTTCCATGTCTAAATCTTTTTACGCTAGTGCCATCTTTGATAGAGGAAGAGGTCAGAACCCTTAGGCTATGTATGTATTGCCAGCACTTGTCCTCGTGGGGGACTTCAACTTCCTGGACATATGCTGGAAATACAATACAGCCCTGAGGAAGCAGTCTAGAAGGTTCCTAGAGTGCGTGGAAGATAGCTTCCTGAAGCAGCTGGTGGGTGAGCCTACCAGAGGGGGTGCCTCACTCTGTTTGCTGTTCACAAACAGAGAAGGACTGGTGGCAGATGTGGTGGTTGGGAGCTGTTTTGGGTGGAGTGACTATGAAATGGTGGAGTTCTTGGTGAAGTCAGGAGGGGGGTCGGTGTAACTGCTGTCTTGGACTTCCAGAGGGCTGACTGTGAGCTGTTCAGGGCATTGGTAGGGAGGGTCCCTTGGCAGTCAGTCCTGAAGAGCAGAGGGGTCCGGAAAGGCAGTCTTAAGGCACAGAACAGGCTGTCCTTGTGTGCTGTAAGGTGGGCTGGTGGGGAAGAAGACCCCATGTGTCTGAATGGAGAACTTCTGCTGAGTGTCTGGGAGAAAAAGAGTTCATATCAGGTGGAAGAAGAGACAGGCAACTAGGGGAGAGTACAAGGAAGGTGCCCGCATATGCAGAGAGAAAGTCAGAAGGCTAAAGCCCAGCATGAGCTCAACCTGGCCACTATGGTTAAGGACAACAAAAAATGTTTTTATAAATATATTAACGACAAGAGGAGGGCCAAGGGGAATTTTCATCCTTTATTAGACACAGGCGGGAACACAACTACTGAGGTAAGGAAAAGGCTGAGGTTCTTCAATGCCTTCTTTACATCTGCCTGTACTAGCCAGACCACTTATCCTCAGGATACTGAGCCTCCCAAACTGGAAGTCTGGGACAAGGAGTAGAAGAAACCACCCACAGTTCAGGTGGAAACAGTTACAGACCTGGTGCTCCATCTGGACTGTCACAAGTCCATGGGGCCAGATGAGATCCACCCAAGGGTGCTGAGGGAGTTGAGGTGATTGCTGAACTGCTTTCCATCATCTATCAGTGGTCATGGTCATCTGGAGAGGTCCTGGATGACTGGAGACTTGCTAATGTGGCGCCCATCTACAAGAATGGTCATAAGGAGGGCCTGGGGAGCTACAGGCCTGTCGGCCTGGCCTCGGTGCCAGGGAAGGTGATGGAATGGGTCGTCTTGCATGCAATCACACAGCATCTGGAGGACCACCGGGGGGATCAGGCCCAGGCAGCATGGGTTCATGAAAGACAAGTCCTGCCCAGCCAACCTCATCTCCTTCTATGACCAGGTGACCTGACTGGTGGATGAGGGAAAGGCCGTTACGGAGTCTGCCTAGACTTCAGCAAGGCCTTCGACACGTCTCCCACAGTCTTCTCCTGGAGAAGCTGGCAGCCCATGGCTTGGACAGGCACACTCTGCTGGGTTAAAAGCTGGCTGGATGGCCCAGAGAGTGGTGGTGAATAGCGTTAAATCCCACTGGTGACCAGTCACCAGTGGCGTTCCCCAGCAGTTGGTGTTGCAGCCCATCCTCTTTAATAACTTTACTGATGATTTGGATGAGGGAATTAAGTGCACCCTAAGTCTGCAGACAACACCAAGCTGGGGGGAAGTGTCAATCTGTAGTAGAGTAGGAAGGCCCTGCAGAAGCACCTGGACAGGATGGGTCAATGGGCAGAGGCTGTGGGATGAGGTTCAACATGGCTCAGGGCCGGGTCCTGCCCTTTGGCCACAACAACCTCATGCAGCGCTACCGGGCTGGGGGCAGAGTGACTGGAAAGCTGTGCAGAGGAAAAGGACCTGGGGGTGCTGGTCAATGCTCACCTGAACGTGAGCCGGCAGTGTGCCCAGGTGGCCAAGAAGGCCAGCGGCATCCTGGCTTGTGTCAGGAATAGTGCAGCCAGCAGGAGCAGGGAGGTGATCGTCCCCCTGTGCTCTGCTCTGGTGAGGCCGCACCTCCAGTGCTGTGTTCAGCTTTGGGCCCCTCACTGCAAGAAAGACATCGAGGCCCTGGAGTGTGTCCAGAGCAGGGCTACAAAGCTGGTGAAGGGCCTGGAACACAAGTCCTAGGGCACTGGGGGTGTTCAGCCTGGAGAAGAGGCAGCTCAGGGGGGACCTTATTGCTCTCTGCAGCTTCCTGAGAGGAAGGTGTGGGGAGCAGGGGGTGGTCTCTTCTCACAGATAACTAGTGATAGGAGCAGAGGGAATGGCCTCAATGGTGCCAGGGGAGGTTCAGGTTGGAAATTTGGAGACATTTCTTCTCAGAAAGAGCAGTCAGGCACTGGGATGGGTTGCCCAGGGAGGTGGTGGAGTCACCGTCCCTTGGGGTGCTCAAGGAGAGGTTGGATGTGGTGCTTGGGCACACGGTTTAGTGGGTGACATTGGTGGTAGGGGGCTGGTTGTACCAGATGATCCTGGAGGGTTTTTCCAACCTTAACAATTCTATTATCAACAATTAGATTGTTGTGTATGTTTTATTATGACAATATATGATCTTCAGAGATGGTCCACATTTATTTGGACTGAATGAGCAAGTAATCAATTTATGCAACGGCAGCTTACAAAGTGCCATGCAAAATGTGCCTTTTTTTTTTCTTTGAATGCTTCCTTTCTCATTGTTTTAGCCTTGTGAATCTCTTTTTGGCCTGATTTTTACTTAAAAGCCTACAACCACCACCAGTTCTGCTGAAAAACTCATTTGAGATAATTGCTATGATTTTTTTCAAACTAAGCTCACGTCCAGTGTTTTGATGTAGTCCTTAGATACCTTTTAAAACTGTTGTGAACCTGTGGCTAAATAGGACCCTATATTATAGTGGATAGTTAAGTCTACTGTAAATACTGTAGTGTTAACTTTGAGTGTTTATGTTCACTTAACACCATAGCACCCCGGAGTTTCCAACTGTGGTAAGTTCATGAAAACAGATAAGTGATAAGCAAATTCAGTCCCTTGAAAGCCTTTTATCTCAATAAAGTAAGCCTCCTCGGGGTAACAGCTATCTTCAGGCATCAAACAAGAACATTATAGTATGTTAGATGTAGCACACCTCTGGTCTTAGATAACTATCAAAAAGGGGCAAGTTTATTAAAAGAAAGCTAGATCTCCAAAAGTTTTAGATAATTTTATTGAAAAAAAAAAAACAACTCATTTTTCTGGACAACTCTACAGCTCATGAATTGTTTCCATTAAAAGAGCCCTTTCTTTCCAAAAATCATTAGGTAACATCCATCAGTTCAGAAATTGGAACCATCTCAGAAGAAAGCCCTCAAGTACCACCCCTTCCACAATGAATTTGAAGGTAACATACAGAAAGACCACATCGTGTGATAAAACATGATTTTTGCAGTTAGCCTAGACACACTATTTTTGAGCCAAGATTGTTTAAAGAATGCCACAACACTGTCACTAGATGTTGCATTTACTCAATTTCACAATTAAGTCAAAATCTCATGAAAAGTTAATCAGCCTTTTCAAATAATCCTCATAGTTAGTAACACTTGAATAAGCTCTAGTTGAGGAACTACTTCTTTGCATAAGTCAGTACACTAAAACTGAAGTTCAACAGAACTGGTGAAACAAGCTTAAATTTATAACTGAAGCAGTTTATATATAGTATTAACTTATAATACAAATAAACCTCTCAGTGTACCTGTTTACACTGAAGAGTTCACAGACAAACGCAATACCTTCACAGTTACTTTAAGTCATCTTAAATAAATTCCACTAAAAACACTGTATGGTAGTATTCCACATATGTCACAAGCAAGCAATCCTTTGTACTCAGAAATATGCATGAGTATTTTTCCTCTGCCCTCAAATACTGCCACAAAAAAAAAAAAAAAAAAAATCCAACAACTCACAAACTGGTCACCTCGAACATTTTTTAGTAGTAATTAGAAATATAATTACAGAGTATGAGGGCACCGTATAACTGACACAGAAACCAGCTATAATAAAGTTACAGGTTCAGGTTTTTCTTGAGAACAGATGTCTTCCTGGAAAAACTATCTACCACACCAGCAGACCTTATTAATGTTTTAAAAAGAGCGCTATGAACAGACAGTCAGCACTAACTATATCTGGAACTGCTCTGCAGTACAGGCTGAGCAGATGCTCAAGTCAAGAGCAGCCAACTGTGTATTGTGCAAGAAGTTGCAGGCTGGGGAGGATGATTTTTTTTGTTAGTTCGGTGGTGCAGAAAAAATGCCCTTCAGCCCAATGTAAACTATTTCTAGATTAATCAGGTAATCTGCAGAAAGAGTAACTACCCCTTCTCAGTACCTATGCAGGCACTGAAGCCTGTTTCACAAACATTACTATTTTAAAGCTTAGTGTTCTTTCAGCTACTATTCAAGTAATGAGACCTGCTTAATCTGAAGCTGCATTTAACATCATTTACATGAAACACAAGTAACAAGAGAAAACTATGAACAAGTGTCATTATGAGGAAGTAGTTCTTTAACTGCTTCCTCTTGAAGAAAAGTGCAAATGTACTAAATTACTAGTTTATACATTCTTGGCCTTACCTAAAGTATGTAGTGGGAAAGCATCATAAAGCTGACAATACAAAAAAGCCACAGCCACAGACCATGAGACAAATTTCCCTCACTGGGTGAGATTCACAGCCTTCACTGGTTAATATGTTTTTCAGTGTGTCAAAAAGATCTACCTACTTATCTGTGCAACAATGCTGCTTGGTTCCACTGCGTGGTTCTTCCTGTTTACTTCTACCGCAGTAAGACAAGATGGTCTGCATTGGCTATGCTCTTCCTTGCTCTTTTACTGATGTGAAGAGGGTCATGGCATGGCTTCTTCAATTGGCAGTGGCTGTGCACTTAGGAGAAGACCAGAAGTTTCTTGTATGCATACCAGTCAGATAAAACTTAACAAAACTGCGTGTGCAGCAGAAAAGGAGATATCAGTAAGTGACCACAACCTTTTCTAAATTTAGACAGTGCTACACACATATTACATGGGTTTGTGAATGAGTGACCTTTGAAAACAGAGGCACCGGTGACAGTTGCATGTAGAAGATGCAGTAAGAATTAAAAATCTTAATACAGAAGGTTTACATCACATTTTGCCATCAGCTTTTGTAAGTAAGAGTTATAATTAGTGAATACTGTTTTTACATCATTTTATTTTAAGGCCACTACCTTAATCTGAAAGCTTGATTTCTACATACAAGTACATAGGTGGATTGATATTACACCACACTGCTTCTTTAAGGTGGTCTTTTTTTTTTAAGCTTCATTTGACTTCTTGAGGAGCAAACTTAATCTGCCTTTAGAGATTATGTCCTCAAGAATTCACAAAACATTTTCACCTTAATGTCACTATAGTCTGTCCATAAATAATTTAGCATATGTAGACTTAGAAAAAAAAATAAAAAATAGAAAACACCCAGCTAAACAATGCCACAGCCAGTTAGCACTACATTGTTCCCCATTCTCAGTTTTCTTTGCTATTATGCTCCCATCCAGTAACAGAGAAGTTAATAAATAACAGGGGAAGCATTTTCCTTTTGCAGTGTATTTGCATGTAATTTCCAATGCCAGCTTTAGCTGAATGCATTTAAGATATTAAAAAGTAGCATAATTTATTTCTGACTAATGACCAGAGCTGGCTATTCTAATAACATAGGATGGATTTTGGAATAATTTCTTGGGAAAGCATTTCTAAACCACTCAAAGTTTTCCTGACATTAACTTCTGCAACCTTATTAGGATTATTAGATGAACTCTCATGCGTATTTTATCAGAAAAGAACTTTAAGCATTAACAACTTTATTTCAACAAAAAGAATTTTCAAGGCCCCTTTGTAACTAGCCCATTTCATCACTTGTACATGTATCAGATGTCAAAAACATTAACTGCACGAGTTTACTGAACCAATTATCCAATCTTGAATAAAGGCTTGTACTTTTCTGTAACCATCAACTTTAAATAAATTCCCCTCTTCAGAGGGCAGAACTGGTTACAACATCCTAAGTCATGCAAACACAACAGTGAACAAACATGACTCTTCTGAAATTAAGCCACATCCAGGACACCAGCAGCCACTAACTGCCTTGAAAGCCAGTCTAATCCTTCAAAAAGTCCCGTACCACTTCGGGCATCACACCCCTGGATATACCAGCTACGGCCACAGCAGAGCTTATGGAGACTCAGCAGTTCTGTAATTTCTTCTACTGAAAGGGCGCCTGCTACATCCTGCAACAGAATCAGATACACAGACTCAGTTATTCTGTACTCAAACATTTTAAACTGACAGCTTAGATTAAGGCTATGGATTACATAAAAGCTTTCCAAACCTCAAAATCAAATAAAACAGTGACAAGTTCACTACTTGCTATCACAAAAATAAAAACAGACTGCTAAATGTACTAGGCACTTTAGGAATATAAGGAAATACATGGAAAACATCTACATTTTATCCTTTCCGTATTACCATTCCCATTCCTGTAAGGGAGGATTGAGGAAGTTTGAATTTGATACACAAACTGAGGTAAAGGGTAGCAGAAAGAAAAAAAAAATCACAAGTACCTGTTTATTAGCAAAGATCAAGAGCAAGGCATCCCGCAACTCCTTTTCTGTTAATAATTTTGCAAGTTCACTGTGTGCTTCACTGATCCTGTCTCTGTGACTGCTATCAATAACAAACACAACCGCTATGAAAGAAAAAAAGAAACATTTTACACACATTCAAATACAAACTGTCAAGTTAGCTTTCAGCTAACATTTTTTTCTCCTAGCAGTCTTTTACATAAAGTTTCTCAGCAGCACGTAACTCCAGTTTCAAGAAGACTTTGAAATGCTTTACATACCTCTATACTTTTGACAAAAATCTAGAACTCACCTTGAAACAAGGAAGAAGTCTGCAGTTTTAGGCCTAGTTTTTTTTTTTTTTTTTTTTTTTTTTAAAAAAAAAAAAAAAAGGCTGTGCAAGTTTTAACTGCTTTGGTCTAAAACCAGATTTACCTTGTGTGGATTGAGTATCCTTGTTCAAATCATTTTTGATCCATTTATGTTACTCACACACAATGGTTTCAATTTCCTTTAGCTGGCTGCAAAATGTACAGTTAAGCCAAATCAGCACAGCTGTCCTGAGCTATGGACTAGATATTGCAAAGACTATGATGGACTCGACACAGAGACAGTAAGTTTTACTATGCACCACAGAAAGTAACCAAGGTGCCAGAAAGACCAGAGAGTTAGGTGGACAGAATTCAAACTCACTGTGTTTTAAATACACAGAGAGATAAATAAATAATACTACCAAAACCAAACAAAACTTACTGCAAGGATGCACCAGGTTAAATGATTAGATTTTGGTCTCCAGCTTACAATTCTTAAAGGCTGACATAACTCTATGCTACTGGTATTTATTGTGTAAGATTTAATACATCAACAAAAACCCAAGATCAAAATTTTAAAAGTTTGTGAAGATGAGGGTGATTGAAAATGTTAAAGTTTGCAACGAAGGCTAAACAATGCACAAAACAGAGGATGTAAAACTAGTGTTTTCTCATTCCTAAGTATTTCAGGCAATTCACAGTGAATTCATGAAGAGAAGCCCCTTTATAAGTTGGAAAACACTACAAAGCACTTACAGAAGGACAGCGTTAATTTGAAATCAGCATCATTTATAACAAATTTTTTTTTAGTAAAGTGCTTGATTCTGAAATCTAGTCCACAAGTAGGATCTCAGACTGCAATGCAAAGAAGTTGCAGAACTTTGTAGAATTTAGAGGCTCCTAAGACTGAGTATTTTAATTTCAAGTGCTGTTTAAACTTTGTACCTGACAAGTACTACTTTTCACTACACAAACTTTGGAACCCTGCACCTTGACTGTTGTCAGAGAAAACCAGATTAACAGAAACTCTAATTTTGTTTGGCTTCATGAATTGTCTGATGGATTTGTGGAGAAGACACCCTTATCATACAGCAGACACAATGAACAACTAGATTAAAATATTATAACTCATGAATCTAGCAGCTGAAATTTGTATTAGATGAAAAATATTCTACGATTATAAATGATTTCTATTAATTGCTTTTTTGGCTCTGAAATACAAGTCAGAAGACAAAATATGGTTTAAAAGTTGCATTAGTCTCACCTTGTGTATTGAGATAATAATGCTTCCACAAGGGCCTCAACTTGTGCTTCCCTCCTACATCCCAAATAGTAAACTTCAGATTCTTGTATTCTACTGTTTCAACATTAAAACCTAAATAAAAACATTTGAATTTTATAATCTTGTCTATGAACATAGGCTAGTCAAATTCTACAGGTAAGTCAAACATTCAGAAAATCCTTACATTTAAGTTGTTGCGACTAACCTATTGTTGGAATTGGCTGCATGAATTCATCTTGCTTTAACTTAAACAAAATAGTTGTTTTGCCAGCTCCATCTAATCCTAGAGTAACAACCCGAATTTCCATTTTTGGTCCAATATGTACCCTGTTGTCCTGGAAGAAACAGCATACACAAACAAGTTTTGGAGATTAATGTTATAAGGCCTGTATTTGTAAGATACTTATGTTCTCACTATTTGTGAAGCCATTAAATGGATGGACCATAAAAGTGCAAGGCACTTCTGTCAATAATATGGATCACCACTACAGAAGTTACTGGATGTTAACTTGTAACTTCTACCTGTGTTATCATATCTCCTAAAAAGCCATCCACAGACATCTTACGCTTGTGTATCTGTACTTAACATTTCAGATTCTTTTATCATTTGTGGCTCAAACACCACAACAAGTTGCTTATAGCAATTAAAATTATCTGACCAGCAAACTGTTGGTTTTGTAGCTTTTCCACTATGTTTTGTCACGTTATCAATGCTCCCAGCTACAGTCATTTCATTGCTGAAGGCTCCACTGCTATACTTCTTCACCTCAATCCATTTTCAGACCTTTGCAACTTGAAAACAGCAACATTAATTGCTTTAAGCAGTAATCCGAAATGGCGATTTTAAAAACCAGACATATCACAAAATAAGTCTTGGTTGCAGGCAAGGAAAAGAATCCCTATTTGTAGTTCAGACAAAGCTACCATAAAAACTGAATGAACTGAAGCTTGTGTTATGAACTGAAATATATAGTAGATTTTTTTGGTTTTTAAATAAAGGTTTGCAATATTCAGGAAACATAAGCATTGTGCAGGAGTTATGCTGCTGTTGTGAAAAAGCCAAAAGACATAAGGTGTAATTTCATAGTCTGAACTAAATATACAGCAAATCAGGGACATTTCCAAAGAAAGGTGCTTCTAGAATTCACAAATACTAACTGAATGTTTAAAGGAAAGCAGCTGATGTTCAAAGAAAGCTACTGATGTAGCCAGTCGTTAAACGTTAAATTATTATTTCTCACACTAATTATAGCACAGTGGTTTTGTTGCTCAAATACCAGACAGTACTCATCATCTGAAAAGATACTATGGCTTGATGCTGAACTGCCTGAATTTGCTGCAATAAATGCAGTATCATAGTGAAGATATGTTATTCCTGCTTTCTTTAAAATACAATTTGGCCTTCATAAAGTGAATGGGATTAAATATACCTTTGTAAAAGTAACAGGAATGCTAGCATCGAGCTGTACATGATCTGCAAGTTCTGTAAATTGCTGCTGCTGTTTCTGTAATGTCTCAAGCAATCTTGTAATTTCCTGTTTAGCCAATACTACTCTACAGTCATCCTAAACAGAAAAAGAAAAAAACACAGAAAATGCATTTCTTTCAGTAACATGCTTAGTACAAACAAATCAAGACATAAGTAAATATGACAGTTGGAGATGAAGTATTTTAAATAGAAATACTCCAGTTAAAGAAACACCTACAAAAAACATTTAAAATTATGATACAAATATGTAGGCCGTGTCATTCTTGCTTAATACTAGGAGACACTAAATGGTTCTGTGGCTGTAAAAAAAAAATAAAATCTTTAACCCCTCTTAGTCCTCTTAAGAATAAAGATTAGAAAAGAGAATAATATAATACATAAAAAATATTTATATAATTCCAGCAGCTGTAATACAGCTGCTGCTTTGCAGCCAACGTACTTAACACAAGAACAAAATCCACAGTTAATAAGAAAATTTGCATAGTTAGAACATACATTTCACTAAACAACCAGACACTAGTTCTAAACAAATTTTAAGTCTGCATAAATATCACATTAATGAAGTTACTTCTCACACTCAGTTTACTGTTCACTACATATGCAATTTATTTTGTTATCATTAAATAAAGAGAATAAAACACCAACCAGATATCCGTATGTTGCCACTTTCTTCACACATTAGTGTGATATTGAATTGCCCACACTGCAAATGCTAGAGAAAGTTATTTAGTCCAAACACAGTTTTTCCTACCAGCCTTGCATGACAACTATCTTCAAACACTCATATTAGTAATTACAACTGTAAAATCCTTCCCATATATATTTTTACGTTTTCTTATTTCACTTTTCTCTCACCTCCTTCCCACAAACCTCAAAAACATATTACTCTAGACTAAAGAGTCATGTTACAAAATTTATAGCAACTGGACAATTTGATGCTGTTGTACTGACTATCCTTGTTTAACACCCCCTTATAAAGAACATTGGCAATCTCTTGTTATATAATTATTGTCTTAAGACAAACATTCTAAAGGAAAATAAACGCAGAGTACCACACAAACTTTGTTTGTAGCCTAAACTTAAACCATGGTGCTAGTTCTGTTACAGGATGTTATGGCTCACTTGCCAACTCACCTGTTGTAAAGTCTTTTCACAATGAAGGCAAGCTGTTGAAACCTGTGACAATAGGATGGTCATGTCTTCTTGCTGTTGCCTAAGCCAAATCAACTTCTCTCTTACATGAGCATCAACAACACTAAGAGCCATTTCCTCCTGACGACAAAGGGTTTCATGAAGATCAGAAAAATAGGCTCGGACACATGAGCGAGCGTTCTCTGCAGTCCCTGGCACCTACAGTGTTACAAAAGAACAAGACCAATAAAGACACCGGTTGATTGCAGAAGCATATTTTTTTTGTTTCATTCTGATTTCTAAATTATTTTCAGATCTGGTGAGCTACATCAAAGTTCAATACGCAGTTATACAGTCTGATCAGCAGTAAGACCAAGATCCTCCAAGAACTCACTCCTATAATCAAGCAGCTTATTATATATATATGTATATATATAAACATATATATACACACACACCCTACCAGAAAGTTCCTACTGACCAACCAGGTCTAAAAACCCCAGTAATATTGTAACACCTGAGGACAGACATGCAATCTGTCACTATACTTCAATACTATACTTGCAATTATACAGCTTTTCCTACTGCTTCTCTATTTTCGTGCAAATTAAAAGCTACTGTGATGGACTACAACTTCCCTGCTGTCTCAATAGTGACAGAGAACTTGGTAGAGACAGTAGTCTCATCTCTTGGTAGAGAGAACTTAAGGTCTTGTCTTACTAAGCCTATGTATAATTTTCAGAGCAATTCCTTGAAATGAAAGCATTGTAATAAGTTATAATTCACTGCTCTGAAAAAAAAATTCTTCATTTGTTAGAAGCTTAAGAACAACCTTATAAACCATATCTGAGTTATTATAAACAGTAAAAATGAAAAAAAAACAACAAACAACATAGCATACATGTTCTGTATGGGCCATTCCAACTCCATCTTCAACTATTTGTTCTCCTCCTTCTATATGCTGAACTATTCCAACTAATTTTCTTGAATAATCTGAGATTTCTTCTGTGAAAGTTCGTATGCAGTGGGCCATGTCTAAAATGGATGCACGAATCTGGTTTGCTTCTGGTTCCAAGACAGAATGCTATTAATTAAAAAGCAATGTATCAAAGATCAAGCACAAATATCTTTCTTATTCATCTTCTATATCTTGCTAAATATTAAAATCTACATGTATTATATGAATTCAATAAATTAGATAAATGCATTCATCAGGAGTTACAGATTATGCTGACACTAAGATACATATCTAGCAATTACACATGTACACATATAAATTTGCCTGTTTACAATAACTACTTCAAAAAAACAAACAAAAACACACACACACACACACACAAAAAAAACAAAAAACAAAAAACAAAAAACTGTGCTTGGACCACACCAGGTTGGGTGAACCTAGTTTTTACATGAAGAATAACAACTTTTGGGACAGATGATTCAATATCATAACAAGTTCAGAAAAGCATCAAATAAAGGGACAGTCAACCATAACATTTAAATAACTTAAAGTCATAAAAATGTTTTTTTCCTTGTCATTTTTACTATGGAAGTTATCTGAAATGAAGGAAAAAGGAAAGAACAGTACGCTGTTATTTCTATAAAGACATATCAAGAATCTGTCCTTCTCTACTGATGATCTTGCATACTGTAATTGGATAAAAAATTATGCAAGCCATCCCATGGCATGACTTGAAACAAATTCTTAGTAGTACCTTATGACCTTGATGCTTCCCGTATTCTTTGCAGACACAACACATAAGAGGACTGGCCTGACAGCCCTCTTCCAAACAGACAAACTCAATAGCATGCACTTGGTGTTGGGAGCACATTGTCTTCTCATGAGGCTTATCAGCAAGAGGTACACGCTTGTGTTTCGCTAGTGTCTTTGTAGAATGAGTAAGCTGGGAACAGTCTGCACACAGGTGAGTGGCACAAACAGTGCAATAAACAGATGCAACATGGGCTTCATCTTCATCACAACGAATGATACTCTTAAAAAAAAGAAAAGAAAAGTTGTTAACATTTCATGCCAATTACTGGGAAAAAAAAACAACAAACAACCGAATGGAAGACGTGTTATCAATATGCACTGCTTTGAAAACTTGATTTTAAGTTCCTAATAGATCTTTACAAAATAAAATAGTTTTCTTCCCCATAAACTCCAATATACTATTCTAGGAGTGTTCAGTGATTCTATAATCCAAGCTTCAGTAGAAGTTATAAAAATTTGTAGGCTAAAATACATCAGGCTCCAGACATTTCCTTCAACAGAGAGAAATTTACAGAGACAAAACACCAACAGAAAATTATGTACTTAGAACAATCACCTACTCCTAGAACACTATCTGCATACCAGTTGTTAATAAGATGCTAAATCAGTCAATTTTGATAATGAAATGCTATCACATGATGTAGTCACATCAAATGACTGTAGAAGGCAACTATTTGGAACAAGGAGTTGCTGTGAAGTCCTTAGGAAGAGTTTCTAGTAAGTTCTAGAAAACTCTTCTAAAATTATTGTTAATAAAATATCTGAGTAACCTTTTTAAAAAAGGATAGAAGTCTAAAAAAGGGAGAAATACACATGCTTCATGTAACTACTACTTCTTTGATTTAGTCAGTGCATATTAGAATTTAATTTTGAAGCAATTACTTAAAACCTCAATACTAGATACTAAAAGAAAACAACTTTAATAGTGAAATTACATTTGCCAATGAAGTTACTTATTTTTTTCCCCATCTAAAGACTATTTTAAGCAAACGTAACAGTTTTTTGCTTTTTTTCAAACTCAGTACCTCTCCAGAGAGACCGATAGCTTCTTCTGCCGTCCCACACTGCCCAGCAGGTCCATTCTGCAAACGTTCCAAGAGTTCCAACAGAGCAAAATTCTTTTTCAAGCCCCAGACACCAGAATCTCCTATTTTTGAGGAAGACGGAGGCAGAATAGAAGCATTAGAATCTCCACAAACCACAGGCAAGATTCTGACAAATACTAGGACATATAATTATGGTGAGATACCACTATCACACTTTCTATCTAAGCTCACACTACCTTTCTATCCTCTTCTTTCCTTCCATCATTGAACTATTTATTGTTTATGCAGATTTTCCCAACTTAAGAAATGCCAAGATTATTAAATGCTTATAAAAACTCAGTAAGAACACTTGTAAAATAATCTGTGAAAGCTAACAACTAAGGACTATAAGGAACACAAACTATAATGCATATTAAAAAAATTAATACATTTTGCATAATTGTGTACCATTAACATTTCTGCTGTACTAACAGAAGCTATGAAGAACTCACACCGACCGACCTCATATTCCCTGAATCACAAGATGCAACACCTACTGCAGATATCATCCCAGTAAAAAGAAAAAAAAAAAAGTAAGAATTAAAACAATGTTCAGAACTATTTGATAGAGAAAAAGATCTACTTTCCTGCAGGGAGTATGAGAGAAAGAAGTCTATGTCTACTGCTGCATCACTCTTATTTTGTAGAGGTTAATAGGAAGCAACACAAAGAACATCAAAAACATAATAGCATCCTGGAGACTGCTGCTAAATGCTACCTCAGTAGGCTACGTACCATATGAACACCTTAGTGATTACTTCTCCAAGAAAGTATAACCCACTGACTTTTTTCAGCAACAGCATCATAAAGGTATTTTCTCTGTTGAAGCATCACCTGCGAGCACTACTAGACGTTTACTTTTTAGTCCTTACAAAATCACTGAATGGTTAAGGTTAGAAGGGTCCTCTGGAAGTTACCAAGCCAGGCTACCTACAGCAGGTTGCCCAGGACCACGTCTTTTGAGGATCCCAGAGGAAGGAGACTCCACAACCACTCTGGGTAGTCTGTTCCCTTGTTCCATCACCCGCATCATTACAAAACACTTCCTGACGTTCAGTGGGAACCTCCTGTGTTCCATTTTGAGCCCACTGCCTCTCGTCTTGATGTTGGGCACCACTGGTTGGTCCATTCTCTTCTGTCATTCTCGAACTGAGAGAGACAGAATTACCTTCTTAGGTGGAAAGCCTTCAGCACCTTCCCCAGAGCAGAGAGGTTATATATAATGGACATGTAATAGCACACATTCTAGTAGGATGCTATCAGGTATTCCTCAAACAGGATACATGCTATTTTCAAGGACTGAGTTGTCATTGATTAAGCTGCGATAGAGTTAATTTTCTTCCTAGTGCTGTGTTTTGGATTTAGGATGAGAATCATATTGGTAACACACCAACACTTCAATACAAGCACTGCTCAGTCATGACTAAGTCGAGGACTTTTCAGCTTCTCACACAGCGCTGCCAATGAGGAGCCTGGGGGTGCAAGAGCTGCAAGGGGACAGAACCGGGACAGCTGGGCCAGACACAGCACTGCTTGGGCATCAGTCAGCAACCAAGTGCATCGTGTATCACCTATTTTGTATATTCCTTTACCATTAGTATTCCTCCACCTTTCTTTTCTGTTCTATTAAACTGTCTTTATTTCAATCCACATGTTTTTGCCCCCTTTACCCCTCTGTTTCTCCCCCCCAACACAGTGGGAAGTCTGGGAAGGTGGAGTGAACAGATGGCTGCATGGTACATAGGTGCCTGCTGGGTCAAACCACAGCACAAGTATACAGAACCCCATGTTTTTGTAGTTACACAACATCTAGAGAGTTATATTTGATTAGCTGCAGTAGGCTGACTACCACAGCTGAATCACAACTATGTACTTCCACAAACCTGGATAATGTGAGAAGAGTTATTTTTAAAGAAGCTGTGTTGAACTCACTCAGGCTCTCCTCACAGAAGAGATAGTGTACCATTTCTGTATTCCCCTGTTTCTGGAGTACCAGAATTGGAGAACCATTTCTGTGTTCTTGTTGTTTTTACTTTCAGGGGCAGATCAGTTTCTGAGGATATCTACAGCCTGAACTGTGCATTATTACTGCGGAGTTTGGGACCAGTTCAAGTCCTAATTAACACTAACAAGGCTGTTCATATATACCACTTATAGTCAATCAAGGTACAGGTTGTAATTATTTGTTAATGGTTCCTAATTTGGAAGGGACAAATCAAGAAGCCTGTGTTCTTCCCCCAGCCTCAACACTACAGTAAGACTCAAAGAAGATGTCACCTGCTGTTGGTATATGGACTTTATTATGATCTGTTCATAATAAAATTGGTAGAACATACATAAATATTGGCCTACAATTACCTTAAAGGAGGGTATAGTGAGGTGGGGATCAGTCTCCTCCCCCAAGCACCAACTGATATGACGAGAGGAAAAGACCTCAAGTTGTGCCAAGGGAGGTTTAGGTTGGATATTAAGAAAAATTACTTCACTGAAAGGGTTGGGCAGCATTGGGACAGGCTGCCCAGGGAAGTGGTTGAGTCACCATCCCTGGAGGTCTTCGACAAATGTGTAGGTAGAGAGCTCAGGGAAATGGTTTAATGGTGGACTTGGCAGTGCTAGGTTAAAGGCTGGATTAGATGATCCCAGAGGTCTTTTCCAGATGAAATGATTCTGTGATTCTCAAGCTAATAAGGGAAAACAAATCCCCATTAAGCCTCCAAACTTCCTGTTTTCCTAACAGGAATCACAGAATCCATGAATGCTTATGATTTCATAATAAGTTATTTTACTCAGCACTTGAAACCACCTATTTATGATTAAAGACAAGCTTAAAAAGTTACTGAATTATATCCAACATGACTGCTGAATACAAAGAGCACTTCTTTGGGCACTGAAAGAAAGGCAGTTTTCTCACATAACACTGATGTTATTCAGATGTTTACTGAAGAACACAGACTGTTTACTGTAGGAAAAGAAATATGGGGATTTTGCTACCTTGGAGTACAATGATACAAAGTACAACACTTGCAATGTTACAGGCAGAGCATGGGTACTGATATGCATCCTTTTATATAACTAAGGAAACATCCAGAAGTGCCTTGTTGTATTTGCAAATAACCTGTACTAGCTTGATATTGACTTATCTATTTTATTATCTTTTGAACTGTGTTCAAAAGAAAAGATAGAAATACTTGTGACTGCTTTATTTAACTTAAATTTCGCTTCAAGTGTGATCTGGAAAATACAATTTTAGAAAGCAATGCCAAATCAAGGAAGCTGGGCTGCCTCTCATAATTCAGATGCAAAGATTAGCAGAACAGCAACTGTAACCAGGGGTTGGTTCAGAGATCAGATGATCTCTAAAAGCTCTTGACATTTTCAGTCCACATATTTGGCGTCTGACAGGAGTCTGCCTCTGACACAAACTCACAGAAATTATATCCCAAGTGTCTACTCAAAGAGAAAGTCCAGGCCAGTTGAACTGTCTGGTTCTCCTGAGTCTTTCATCTCTTCCGAATTATGCAGCCCTGTGGTGGCCTGGTAGCTGTACACCCTCTGCATCCTTCAGGAATTCAGATGTTGTCTCAGCAATCCTATACAGGCATTCAGCCTTTCTTGCTCAGCACTGAGATCTGGCAAACACTCCATAAATTCTGGTGTATAGTACTAGTGAGAGTCCTGTTCCAAACAGACATGGATTACCGTGAGCTGCATGCAGTTATAGTAACCAGAAGAACAGCCTACCCATCCCAAACACTCCTGTTTCACTGCTCCTCAGCTTGGTACCCACAGATGGACAGTAACCAGTATTTTCATCATTGGGATCTCCAGCTCCCAAGCAGCTTGGATTTGCAGCACACAGAAATACAAGCCAAAAAGGACCTTCGTAGCATTAAACACACACTTCAAATATATTCATTACATGAAGAGCAATGCTTTTAAGGGTCAGATGTGTCACAATATTGCTTGCAAGAAAGGGTTTCGCAAAGGCAACAACAGATCCGCAAGTTCTGTTCAAACCCAAACAGCTACATGATTCTGCGATCAGCAAAAGGACATACATTTTAGCAAATATTCTGTTTCTGGAAAAGGGACTATAAAAATCCTGCATATTCAGCTTACATTTTCAACACAGTTGATCAATATTTATTTTATATTAAAAAACAATGCTAAAACATGAGTTGTGTAAATACATCTGCTTAGTCTCTTAGACTTTAGCTCAAATTCTGCTTTGGTAGCAAGTGTAAAAGAGTCTAGTGATCTCATCCTCATGCCTACAAGGGATGTTTGTGCCCATTACAAAGCCATCGCACAATCTGACTGTCTCTTTTCTAAGGAAGAAGAAGACATGAATAGCAGGAAGTTTGTCAGCCTGGAACGAGATAGTGACAGAGCGGCATGGAGACACTACGATGGAGTCCAGCCAACAACACAAATGCCATTTTCAAACGCATGAAGCTTGTCTGGGGAAGGATTATAAATAATCCAAGTAATAAAAGAGTGACTTATGTCTAAATACCTGAACAAAGAAGAGAGAATGTTATATTATAGCCACAGTTTCTTGCACAATGTTTTGAAATTTTATCCTAGCACTCGAACACTAGCGAAAGAATATATAAATGTAAACAACACCAGTGGGCATTCCCTGGAGTATGCCAAAGTCTGCACACATCAGCTGAACAATTTTTAATGAGAGAAAGTAGTTCAGGTTCTGTAGCATGATGATCACAAGAGTTCACCTGAGCCACACTACTAAAGGTCTCCTCAGCAGAGCTGCTTGGCTATAATGAAAAGCCGGTCTCTGACATAAGCACACCCTTCCCAACAGTTCCCTGGTCTACATACTTTGCAAAACAAACAAACTGAAGAACCTCCCCCCCACCCCCAAAAAAAAAAAAAAAAGCACGAAATCCCTCCAATCCCACATAGGATAGGGAAGAGAAAAAGCAGGTTGCTAGAAATGAATCACCTCTTCTCCTACGTAAGAATATTTTGAGGGAAAGAAACTTTCTAAGAGGAGTCTTCTTCTAAAGAGACTGTTACATAGATTATACTGTGTAAATAAAGAATCTCCAGGATATATGGCTTCAGAAGTCTGAAAATTGAAAAATATTTCCTATTATATCTTTTTTCTGTTAAAGAATGTTAATTCACCTGGCAGCTTGCATACCTTCAACAAGTATACGCTCATTTAACATTGTCCATTGGAAGATCGGTCACATTAAAAAAGTCTCAAGCAACAAATAAATCTATTTAGACTACTCTGCAAGTAACATGGTTTAGACAGGCTTCAGAATTACCAGTTCTTTACTAGGCATTTACCAGGCATTTTCTGTGATGGCAAGATTTTTTAAGAATTATCAGAATATTTTGCTAAACAAGTAAGCACATTGACAGTTCTTACTTGTGGACTATCTATCCTGACAAAATACTGCTCATCCTGCCTTCTCAAATGGTAACGTACTCATAGAAGAAAGAGGCCAGCAAATTTAAACCAAGCATCCACTTCAGAAGGAAGGGAAAACAAACATGAAAAGACAGCCTTCATATAGCTCCCTGCGTACTTCTTAAAGAGATCTTAAGAATCCTTCTGAGAAGCTAGACAAACGTAGAATTAAATGATTTAGTAATAAAATTTAATACTAGTAAGAGCAAAGGAAAACAAGCAATTCTATCTGCTTAATTATAGGTTAATTATAGCACAGGTTAAATGACTATAGGTTAAAAGCATCCATAAAATCCATAGCTACTAAGGACTTTTGTTCAATGCACGTAGCCTTATGCCTCGATTACAAACTTTTCTTTTGACAGAACTTCTTCTTGACAGCAGTACTATAAAGTAGGTTTAGATACTACATGCCTGCCTGAGGCTAATTCACTAAAGGGTAGAACATTTAATTGCAGAAATGTGCAAAAACAGAGCTTGTTCTCTCACCAGCCATCATATGGACAGGAAGAAAGAACGAGAAGTTGCTTTTATCATGTACAGGTCTGACGTACCTCCCTCTGACCTTCACTCCTGAGCTCTCTATTGGAAAAAGAACCACTACCTCTGCAGGTGTAAGTAACAGCAGCAACTATGAGGTGATAAGGACAAGATAAACGCACAGACTCCTCAAGAAGGGATCACAACAAGATGCCCTCTGGAAAGCACACTTTCACATGCTGTAAACAATATTTCTTGAGACAATTCTTACAGACCTGGTGAGCTGCAATGTGGATAACCCAGTTCTGCCCCAGATCATCAAGCAGAACATGTTTATTCACAGAAGTATTTTTACTCTCAAGCTGTTTTGCTAAAGTTTTTCTGAGCAACTGCTGGTCATAGCATGTCATTTGTCTTTTCAGAACTAGCCATTTCTTCCCTCTTCCTCTGTACAGAAAGATTACTAAACTTCTAAGGTTTCCATTTCATCAGAAGCCTCTAATTATTATATAAGACAAAGTTTTTATAAAAAAACAGTTAATGTTTTTTTCCAACTGTGTTAAACCTAAAACTCAAAAAAAATACTACAGGATGCTTTCAGTTGTCTGATAAAAATCAGAGTAAAAATTACTCAGTGACAAGTTCCCTATTACAGTAAAAAAAGTGTCTGCTTTTAGTTTACAAGATACAAGTAGAGGTCCTAAACAGAAGTTTCACAAAAGCAAGTTTGATTCCTGTGCACTAATTTATTCCTCATAAAAGCACACTTTCAGCTGTACAGTCATAGATAGGATATAAAATAAGTTTAACTCTTTTAACCACATACCTTCCAGCTGTCTTCCCTCCCAGTCCAAACTCCCCTTTCATATGATATATGACCCTGATAATTCTTTTCCTGACTTCTGTTTCCATGAAAGTATCCCAGAATGTGCCTTAATATTTTGTCTCACTCTAGCAAATTCTCTCACTTCCAAGTAAATTCTTATTCAAGCTAATTTGATAATTATACATTCCTTTCATGGACTACTGTTCTAGAGATCCCCCACTCTGAGGATTCTCCTCCATCCAACACTTCTTTTCCACTGTGGTATTCAGAGCTACTGTAGCCAGTTCTATTAACATGTTCATCTTGGTACAAATTCTTATGATAACTTGTTTTCTTTGTAACCCTATGCTCACTAAGCAATTCCTGTTCCAAAGGAATTATAAACATGTGTCATTGCCTAAAATAAACTCCCACTGTGGGATAAAAGCTGTTTCTTATGCTTTCAAATACTCTCTGCATACGCTTCTGCAATAATGAAATTCCTGTTTAAACTATGAGTTACTTCGAACTTGACAACTCCAGTATGAGTTACTTCACATTTAGAACTACTCTATATTTTAAGAAGAGGTTTGTTATTGCTGGTACTTTCCTGTATATCACTTCATCATGAATCTAGACAAAACCGCTTGTCAGAGAAAAATCTATTTAATTGCATAGCTTATTTAGTATTTATGATAACAGGAAACTAACGCCCACACAGGAACCTGAAAACGCTAGCTTAAAATAGACTGGCCACTTTGTAAATAGAAGTTCACAAAAATGCTTTAAGGTATGAAGCTTGCAAGCCCAAGTTCAAGAAGAAGATAATGTTAAAAGCTTAGGACTTCATTTTTCTGAGATACCTATATAATCTAATGCTTAACAGTGCTACTGGCTTCTCTGAAGCAAAAAGAACATACCACGTTTATTAATTGGAAATATTAAAGTACATTAAAGGTCCTCCACTGCAAAAAAAAAAAAAAAAAAAAAAAAAAAAGAAGTCAACACATTTAGCTCACCCATATTATTGAGTCCTATGTACTATCTACATATGTCATCCAGCTATTCACGTACATCATCAATTTTCAGCAGAATCAAAGCAAGAGATTGTAGATTTTGACCAAGTATACTACTGTCTGCAGGCAGGCCTGTAACAGAAATTATTTTTTGTTCCGCTTTTGGTAGAACCTCACAGCACTCTAAATATCCTGGTCTGAATATTTTTAAGAACTTTAGACTTAGATTTCCTTACCCAATTCAGTAACTTGTCGATCAAAAGGACAACGAACCGCTCTGCCGTGAAGGGGAAGCCGGGTGAGGCAGTCATGGCAGACAGTATGGCCACACAGAAGCAGCCGGGGGACCTTGTCACCTTGCAGAGAAAACACATCTTCGCAGACTCCACACTCCAGAACCTACAATTTAAGAAGAGGCCACATTTGTTTGCGAGCTTGTAAGGAGGGGAAGACTCCATGTGATAAACCATTTGACATGTTTTGTAACAGTTTCTGCAATCGCAGCAGAAAGGTTGATTCATCAATTTTGACACAGAAAGGATGATTATATGAGTAACAAAAGAAGAAAAGAGACCAAACAGGACATTTTAATTCTCCAGCATCCTTCCAGAGCACCCCTAGTTCACTTCATTTAATGCACCGCCACAAGAAAAGCCCACTTGTCAATCAGCACACCTAAGAAAGTGGATGCTTCCCTGCAGAGAAAATAAATAAATAAGTAAAAGGACACGAGGGGCAAGACCCTGCCAAAGCAGATGAAGTTTGTGTTGAGAGCCGATCCGCGTGAGGAGGTCTCAGTCATACCAAACCAGCCGCTTATGAAGCTACAAACGCAGCATTGAGGGAGCAGGAACAAACAGCAGGGAGGGGGGGCAGAACACCTCAAACGGCTAACAAAAAGAACAAAATCGATCACCGTGTGGAAAAAAAAAATAAAAAAAAAATAAAAAAAAAGACACCTCGTGAGAGAGCAGCGCCAGCTAACCGCACCCCCCCCCCCCCCCCCGCCTGGCTGCCCTCCCCGGGGGAGCCAGACGCGACGCCCGCTCGCTCCGGGACAGCTCCCCGCTTATGGGGCCGCCTCCCCCGGCCTCGCAGCCCCCCTCACGGCGCCCCCCGGCCGGCCGCAGGAGGGCACAGCCCGCCTCACCTTCACGGCGGCGCCCGCCGAGCCCCGGCTGCCGCTGCCGGCGGTGCTGGAGGCACGGCCGCCATCCTGCGCGGCCCCGGCCCTGTTTACAGCCAGCGCCGCCATCTTGTGGGGGCGGGCAGCGCGAAGGGGCCGACCACCGCCCTCAGGGCACCGCCCCGCTGTGCGCACGCGCATCTCCCCCCACTGACTCTCACCAGACAACTACACCTCCCGTCATGCCCCGCGGGGCGAGACCCCTCCCCAGCCCCCCTCCGTGAGCGGCAATGCCTTCTGGGAGTTGTAGTCCCTCCCCTCCCCTGCCGTGCCGGTGACGGGCGTTTCCGGTTGGAGCGGCGGAGGAGCAGGCGCTGCCCGCGGGGGGACGGCGGCGCCATGGACGTGGCGCAGCCCAAGCAGGAGCACCTGCTGGCCCTGAAAGGTACCGGGGAGCGGGCACCGACACGGGCCCTGGGGGCCGCCCTCCGCCGCAGGGCCTGGCTCCGAGGGGCGGGAGGGAGGGTTTCAGGCGGTGTTTTTCTTTCTTTGTGTGCTTTAAATGTCTCCTTTCCCTGGGTTAGTTATATATATATATATATATATATATATATATAAATATATTTTTTTTTCCTTAAAATTTGAGGAGTTTGGCCTCGACGAGGGGATGCGGGGTTTGTGTCCTTGGTTCCAGACTCGTTGGGAAGGGAAATGGAGAAGTGGGTGGGCCCCCTTGTGCCTGGCAGAGTTATTAGCGATAAAAATGTCAAAATAACGCTGTAAAAAGGATCAGCAGGGAACCTGGGCATGCCAGCTGGCAGGAGGGCGCAGTACGTTACTAACTCAGATGCCAAAAAGCCTGAGTCTCATTGCCCCTTCTTTCAGTAAAACCTGCCGCCTATCTCTTGGACAATGCTTGGCTTGGAAATAAATGTTCCTCGTTGGGCAGTAGCAATAAATAGCCTGAATCTCCATTGCGTGCATGTCCTACACGAGTGGGGCTGCATAATGCAGCGCTGGTGCAAAGCGCCTGTCGGCGTCCATTTTCTGCCCCAGCACCAGCTTCCAGCACTCCTGGGGACAGATCTTACGGTGTCGGCGTCTCACGGTGACATCTGTGAACTAACCATCATCTGGCGATCAACAGCCGCTTTTGCACGTGTACATGCACGCAAAAAAATCAACAGCAAACCCCCTAGAACGTGAGACAATGTCAGGTGCCACTGCAAGTGCGTTTCGGTAGTGACTAATCCAAAGGAACATGTTCTGTGGTGTCTTTGTGAGGTGTCAGTTCAATACTTGGCTTTGTATTGGATGTGGTACAGTGCCCAGGACGTAGGTTTTGCAAGTAGAAGGGAGAAAGGTATCTGAATTTCTTTGCATTTTGCCTATTTATATATAGAGACAGTGCAATGACTAAGCAATCCTAGATTTTATTGATTTGATGTTAGTGTGTGTTGCTGATGTTTGATAGGGAACCTTAAATGATTGCAAAATCATTTTGCAATGGGGGAGAGGGAGAAGCTGGAGAGAAAGAGAAGGCATGTTTTAGTGCATACTATATCATGTTTCATAGTAGTGTGTGTAGGTCTTTTTTTTTTTTTTTCTTTTTTTTTCTTTTTTTCCTGTTTTTAATATAGTCATTGTATGAAAGAAAGAAATTACAGACACTTTCAGAGTATAAAGTCTTCAGGAACTTACTGTATCCGTAAGTTATTCCAGAAGAATAGCTGAATGTATCGCTTGGAAGCTTTGAGATCAGAATCGAACGTGCAGTTCTGATATGAGCTGGAAGAAGAGCAGACCACTTTAGCGTGTCCACAACACTTTCCTGTTAGTCTGAGACTTCAAAAACTGCTGCATCTGTCTGTGCTGTTTGAAGTAATGTTTTTGTAATGCATAGTAAATTTGCTAGGTCATCTATATGCCCTGATTTAGCATGTTGAAATTTTTGAAGGAAAATACTTGATTAAATAAGTAATAGTTTTGATTGGTGAGTTTGGTAAAATAGGTAGTGGTGTATCTTGTTAAAGATGACAAGCTTTTAAATACGTTTTTGGTTATTTTTTTTTTGGTTATTTTACTTCATACCTTGATATATGCTTGTTAGTATGTGGTATGCTTGTTAGTAAGTGGTAGTAACTGGTTAGCAGTAGTGGTTAGTATCAGAGAATAGAATCTCTGGGACAAGAGAATTATTGCTTTAATATGTAAAAGTGGACATCTGAGAGAACTTCTGAGGTGTCCTCAGCAAGGGAGAGCCTGTTTTTGATGAATATTAAAAGGTGTAGCAAGAATAGTTACATGTGGATGACAAGTATGAGAAGGTAACAGTAAAAGGATTGCTCTTGTGAGGGATGCTGTTGAGTAAGCTGTGCTCATACTGGTAATTTTCAGTGTAATGAAGTTATGCTGGCAATAATGAAATACAGTTGCTATGAAATACAGTTGCTATAGACAGCCTGGGTAAAGTAGAAACACTCTGATATATATGTCTGTATCTGGATATCTAGATCTATCTTTTTTTTTTTTTTTTTTTTAACAAAATATCCTAGCACTGTTGTTTGTCATATGGTAGTATCTTATTTTTTTTTTTTATAATACTTCTGCTTTAGGTCCTGTTTTCCACTGATCTTTGCAGCACGGGGGAAGGAAATTCTTGTAAATAAGATGTTTCAGTCTAGATTTATGAATCCTAATCAAGAGACTTTTCCTTTTATTAAGAGTAAGTGGTACAAGCATGGAAGTGGTCTTGCATTATCGACCACATCAGAAAGATCTAATAGAACTGCAGAAAATTGCACAAGCGGCAGTGAAGGACTTTCCTATTCGTCAGTTACCAAGATTTACACCCTGGTTTCCAAGTGATTTGTGCAGACTTCCCCTCAAACCAAAAAAGCAACCACCTGTTATTTCTTCTGAGGAAGCAGAAGAATTAAAACAACTTTCTTCACCTTCAGAATACATTGTAGGATCTCCTAGTTATGACTGCACAAAAAATCTTCCTGAGTTTCAGTCTAACACGAATCATGGGCAGACTTTAGTCCAAACACAAAACGTTCACAGACCAGTTAACTTGGAAAATCAAGGAGAACCACCATCTAACGGAGAACAAAAATTGAAAAGGTCTTGGAGTGTCTCTGTCCATAGCCCTAAGCTTAAAGAAAAGATTCTTCCTTTATCTCGAGAACTGCAGAACAGTTTGGAAAGACTAAAACTGCATGCATTCTATAGAGCAAAGTGGACAATCGGACAGTCTACTTGTAGTAATCAGAACTTGGAGGACGTCTGGATAAAATTGAACAGACTCATCAAACATAATGAATTGCCGTCTTGCAATGCTACTATCCAAAGATCTGTGGGAGAGATATGGATTTTCTGTGATATATTATACTGTGAATATGTAAGAAATATTCTTAGGGAGAAGCTGAGTCTTACTAATAAAATGAATTTACTTGTACATAAATTTGGAATTATATTTAGTTTATAAATGTACAATAGTTTCATAATAATATTGCTGTGTGAAGCACTAGAGTTTTTAAGCTTATAATATATAAACTTTAAAATAACTGATGAATTAACAAGCTATTATTAACTATTAAATATTTAATATTAATTTGCTACAATTTTTAAGCTGTAATAATATATTTGTTTTGCCAGGAAACTTATGAAAGGTTCTAATAAGATTAGTACATTTATTTGGTTTAGTACTCTGTTTTGTAGCTTTTGTCTACTTCAGTTGTCTAAAGGAAAAAATTAAGTTTCCACACTTAATTTTTCCAGAAAAGTAAATAATTCCCTTGGAATGTTACTTGTGCTTTTCTTGGCATGACAATCATATGTTAGAATAATAATTTATTGTAGGCATTTTTGTATTTTAAATCTAAGGATATCTCTCAGTTTGCGTCATTGACATGTATTATTAAACTTTGACTGAATGCTAAACATCCTGTATTGACATTTGGTGTGTTTGTGTGAGATTTAATGTTATTGCTTAGCAAAACTGATACAAAGTTATGGCTGGAGTAACTAATGGTCATTATTAGATTTAAAGTTTATATAGCCAAGTTATTTCACTGAAATTATTTTTCTGATCTTAAAGACAGTACTGATGAAGTTACTTTGTGCTGTCAGAATTTTAAAAAATATAGTGGAGTAGAATGCAGAGTAATTAGGAATTTATTTAATGTTATATTTGTATCTAGGATGTGAGAAGAAAAGCAAGAGATGATAGGTAGTCCTCCAAGGGTAAAATACTTTTTAATAGTTTCCAGTATTATTTTAGTAGTGCCATTAAATACAAGAATGTACATATCCTCATTTATGTGTTTTGACTTCATTCGTTGCTGATCTGTTTTTCCCTGCTGGCCAAGTACAGGACCCAAGGGAACAGCATGGAGCTGGGACAGGGGAGGGTCAGGCTGGGGATTAGGGAAAGGGTCTGCACCCAGAGGTCGTTGGGCACTGGGACAGGCTGCCCCTGGCAGTGGGCATGTCTTGTGGTTTAACCCGGCTGGCAGCTAAACACCACACAGCCATTTGCTCACCTTCCCCCTCCCTCTCTGGGATGGGGGAGAGAAATGGGAAAGTGAAGCCTGTGAGTTGAGATAAAGACAGTTTAAGACACAAAAGTAATAATAACAATGATAATAATAACAATAATGATGATAATAGTACTACTACTAATAATGTGTACAAAGCAAGTGATGCACAATGCAATTGCTTACCACCCACTGACTGATGCCCAGCCTAACCCCGAGCAGCTGGCCCTCCCACCCCTATCTATTGCTCAGCATGACCCCATACGGTACGGAATACCCCTTTGGGCAGTTGGGGTCAGCTCTCCTGGGTCTGTCCCCTCCTACCTCCTGCTGCACCCCCAGCCTGCCCGCTGGCAGGACAGAGTGAGAAGCTTGGTGTAAACAGTGCTGTGCAACGATTAAAACATCAGCATGTTATCAGCACTCTTCTCATCCTAAGCCAAGACGTAGCACCCTACCAGCTACTAGGAAGAAAATGAACGCTGCCCTAACTGAAACCAGGACATCGTGGCACCAAGCCTGACAGAGTTCAAGGAGTGTTTGGACAATGCTCTCAGACATCTGGTCTGGTTTTTGGGTGGTCCTGTGTGGAGCCAGGAGTTGGACTCCATGATTCTTGTGGGTCCCTTCCAACTCAGGATATTCTGTAATTCTGTGATCTTTCTAAACTGGAGCAGAGATCGGTGTCACTGTTCAGTAGTAGCTGTCAGCTTTCTGCTGCTTTGGCTTGGCTGGTGTAAACTAATGATAATGCTAATGATACGCACAGTGCTTGCTGGGCACACCTCAGCTGGAAACTGGTGTACTAAAAGTTGAGTGCCACATTTAGTTTCTCTATAGAATTACTGGTTTTGGGGTAGCGCCAATGTACAAGCAGTTGTACAATGTACAATATAAAACTTTTTTTTTTTTTAACTACTCTAGAAATGCTTAGTTAATATGCACATATAATTCAGTATCTCTGTCATTGTCACTGTTGACAGAGGTTCTCCATTTGCTTGTTTTGTGGGTTTTTATTTACCTCATGGCCTTCAGACTTCACACTTTTCAACTTTTCACCATATCAATGAGAATGTATTATCGTTATTATTGTTATTTTTTATGTGAAAACTGAGATTTCTTCACGTCAATACTAACTTGCATAGGTTTGCTGGGTGATAGTATAGTTACTGTGAGCTGATACAACCCACTACACCCTAACGTATATCAGAACAATAGAGTATTTCACACAGTTGCAAGTAACAAAAGCTGACTGGACATATAAGACCCATTTAAGGTGTATGATAAAGGTAAAAGCACAGTCCATATTTTGGTGCAAGGTTGTTGATTAACTTTTTGCATTCATGAGAAATCCCTTTTTTTTTGTTTTACTTTACAGAAAATAATGTGGTTTTATGTTTCAGTAGCTTAGAAGAAAAATGAATTAGTGCTTTTTTCATATTCATATCACATGCAACATCTCAGGTTGCAAATGCAAATAAGTTTCATATGAATGCTTTCATGTGAAGCAATATGCAAGTTTGGGAGCATTGATTTATATGAATAGGGAGGAATTCTTTTAAGAATTCTTTAAGAATACATAATGGAAATGTAAATCATGCAACTTTAAGTGTTATGAGTTAAAATAGAACCACAGAATGGTTTGTGTTGGAAGGAACCCTAAAGCCCACTAATTCCATGGACAGGGACACCTCCCACCAGACCAGGCTGCCCAAAGCCCCATCCAGCCTGGCCTTGAGCACCTCCAGGGATGGGGGACCCACAGCTTCTCTGGGCAGCCTGTGCCAGGGCCTCACCAACCTCACAGTAAAGAATTTCTTCCTTATATCCAATCTAAATCTCCCCTGTTTTAGTTTAAAGTTATTTGCCCTTGCCCTGTCACTCCACTCCTTGACAAAGAGTCCCTACCTGTAGGGTAGGCCACCCTTCCTGTAGGCCACCTTTAGGAACTGGAAGGCTGCTCTAAGGTCTGCCCAGAGCCTTCTCTTCTCCAGGCTGAACAGCCCCAGCTCCCTCAGCCCGTCTTCATAGGAGAAATAGCCTTTGAAAATACAACTTTCTGGAAGTAGAGGGTTGTTTTTTGTTGTTGTTGGTGGTTTTTTTTTTTGTTTGTTTGTTTTTTTGTTTGTTTTTTTAATAGCAGGGAGTTAGAGACTTTTTAATAGCAAGATCTCAGTGATTTGATTTTGTCAGTATTGATAAAAAGTGTTTTGTAAGCAGGTTCCTCTTAAAGTTTGTCACCACAAGAAAAAAAGAAAACAGTTGTGTAAATAATTGTGGGTCTTAGACTTGTGTATCTTGTGGAGATTAGTATGTAAATGCTATTCTTTATGTCCTGGAGCATATGGCTGAAAGGGTCCAGATCAGTCATTTTGTGCAGTTATATAGCAACCAGGATAATAGGACAGACTTTTAGCCTACATAGTTCTGTAAACTTATGGACTGCTTCTGAAGTCCACAAAGCACTTTAACAGATAAGACCTTAAGCACATCAGATTGCCAAGGGAATAAGGCAGGCAGGTGTAATATCACCAATGCTCTTGGATCTCAGGGTACAAGGGAATTTGTTGTATTAAAAATAACCAGATGATCTTAAAAGGTCTTACCATCATTCAAGCTGAGGCTTTTTTTTTGTTTTGTTTTGTTTTGTTTTGTTTTGTTTTGTTTTGTTTTGTTTATGTGGGAGGAAAGCAAGACAAAATTATACTTCAAACAAACAGACAAACGTTTTATTGACCTATGGTTTATTTTCTGATTTTGCAGTGATGAGGCTAACCAAACCCACCTTATTCACTAATATTCCGGTGACCTGTGAAGAGAGAGATTTGCCAGGTATGTCTTCTGTATTGACATAGTATTGTGTACACATTGCCAGGTTTAACCCCTGTAAGTGTCTGAGACTTAGATATCAAAGGAGTCTTATGATATCCCGGAGAAAGTAGCCTGAAACAGCAATATATTTTGTTTGGCGATAGCTACAGGAAAATGCCCAGGTGCACTGTACAACACTTGACCTAGAGCTTTGAAAATTTGGTAATTTCATTGCACGTGTGAACTCAAAGTCTGAGATATTAAGATTCCCCTATAGATGCTATTGTGACTTAGGGAGCATGCTGTTATTTTAAAATGGAAAACAGCTATAACAGAAAAGTGTAATTGTAGAAAACATAAGTTTGGTGTTAGTATCTGCTTCACCTGGAGAAAGAAAATGCCCTGCTAATTGTAACCAGTGCATTAACGTTTTATGGCAAATGATTTTGCAAGAATCACAGCTTTGAAATGGCAAAATACTTGGGGTATAGTCATGAATTAGAAGTTCCTGGGTTGTTCCTCAGCAGTAGTTGCAAGAAGTAGCTGGAAGCCAAGTGTAAGAAAGAAGAAAAAGAAAGATCCAGGAAGAGAGGGCTGTGTGGAAATGCAAAGCAAACAGGGGAAAAAAAGTAAGCGGGACTGATTATTTCTGTCTTGTAATGTGCTCTGTTCAGGCAGAATTTCCCTTAAAGTTTAATTGTAACTTGAGAATGCCTTTGGGATTAGACCTTTCTGCATATGTACAGAATGATTTATTGGACACAAATGCCAGGAAGTAGGTTATAATTTATAAGCAGGTCATGCAGATTTTACCCCTAAATAAGTTGCTTGTAGAGTAAGTATGCCAAATACAAGGTACATCTAAATAAGTGATTGTGTCATATCTTAAATGTAAGCAAAGCTTTAGACTTGGCAGATATTTGATACTAGTAACTTGATATTTCTACAGGTAATCTATTTAACCAGCTCATGAAAGATGATCCTTCTACTGTAAAAGGTGCAGAAGCTTTGATGCTAGGAGAAATGCTGACTTTGCCTCAAAATTTTGGGTAAGAACGAATGTGTTGTACTATTTAACACGCAAGTTGTAGCAATGTAATTATTAATTGTCTTTCTTTTTTTGAATATCATTGTTATGCAATAAAATGTTCTATCATTTTAAAAATAGAAACTTGAGTTATAACAGGACATAACATATAAATGTATATTGCCTAATGTTTGTTATCTGTAGCCTGACTGAATATAACAAGTATGTAAATTTGAAAGAAATTTACAGCTCTGGATGAATTTCTGACATAAACACTACTATAAACCACAGCTTATACTGACAGATATTTGGGTGTGCTGATATGTTTGTTTTCTTTTGAAACTTTCTCTCAGAAGGATGACATTTCAAAGAATGGGAGTGAAATTGCCAACATACTTAAAGGATTTGATCTGACAACCTCCTAAGTTCTTATGTTTGAATTTTAGAAAGAGTTCTGTTGCCTGCTGGATACTGGAAATATATAAAAGAAAATAGAATGTTTTTAATTACTATGTCTGATGCAGCTTTGTAACTACAGGAAATAGGATTCCCATAATAGAGCTTGTTGCAATATAGTTTAAGCACAGCATTTGACTAGGAGTTCTCTAAGCAGGATTTACTGCAACTTCTATGTAAGTCTCTTCTAGGACTTTCACAGACTACCTCTTTGTGGCATTTTAAGAATCGGGTCTAGTAATTGGCATTGGCAAGGTTACTGAACAGCTTAGAATAGACAAATAAAAAAGAATTTAAAGGGGCTTTAGTGAAATATTATTTTGCTGTTGTTGTTGTTGCTAAACATATTCTTTTTTTTTTTGATCACAGAAATATATTTCTGGGAGAAACATTTTCCAGTTACATTAGTGTACATAATGACAGTAACCAAGTTGTCAAGGACATACTGGTGAAGGTATGTAAAGATAAATCTATATACTAGGTTTATTGAAAAAAATACACAAAAGTTAAATAAGTTTCCTGATGATACCTGATGCATTTAACATGTTTTATATACAGACTTTAAGAGATATCTGTCCATTTTTTTCTGACCCAGAAAATATCCCTGGAAACAAAAATTCATAAAAATAGAAGTGATGTAGAAATCTCTAAAGATTAAAATAAAAAGATAGGATTGTTTCAAAAAATGGAGAAGTTGTAAAGCTTCTCTGGAGAATTAGTGTAGCAAAACTTCTGCAGCCAAAACAAACTAAGTTTGTATTTTTACTTGCACTTTCAATAAGGTCATCCAATCCTTGTCATAAACTCTCTTTAAGGCATGTATTGACTTGAATTTTGTTTATATTTCAAATGATTTCTTTCCTACTGCATCATTTTTTGCATTTGCTGCTGAACAAATAATCTGTTGAGAGCAGAAATTCTAGAATTTGTGGAACTCAAAAGTAAAGGGAAATTGATTGTATAAGCTGCGTTTTAAAGGAGATGGTTTTAAACTAAAAGAGGGTAGGTTTAGATTAGATATTAGGAATAAGTTGTTCACTCAGAGGGTGGTGAGGTGCTGGAACACATTGCCCAGGGAAGCTGTGGATGTCCCATCCACAAGGCCAGGCTGGATGGCCTTTGGGCAACCTGGTCTGGTGGGAGGTGCCCCTGTCCATGGCAGGGGGGTTGGAACTGGGTGATATTTATGGTTCCTTCCAATCCAAACCATTCTGTAATTCTATGATATGTTTTAGAAATTGTCTTTTACTTTGACAAGTAACTTGGCTTTGTTGTATTTTGTGTATAAAAGCATACAAAACCCTAAGTGAAACCTAATACTTCTCAGCATACGCTGTTTCTTCTTAGATTGCCCGTAGCAGCTGTAGTTCTAACCAATGCTTCGTTTTTCTATTCCTAGGCTGATCTTCAGACAAGTTCTCAGCGTTTGAACCTTTCAGCTTCTAGTGCTGCAGTGGCAGAACTTAAACCTGACTGTTGTATTGATGATGTGATTCATCATGAAGTAAAGGAAATAGGAACACACATGTAAGGTTTTAAATCTTCTGATTTTCATTTTTATCTGATTATTTGTTTATAGCACTACAGAGTTTTATAAAGTTTAAAATAAACTGCAGCAAATGCATGATATTTTATTTCTGCTTTGATATAGCTCAAAATTTAAAGTAACTCAATTTATTTTTAAAAATGTTTCAGCTTAGTTTGTGCAGTAAGTTACACTACGCAGACAGGGGAGAAGATGTACTTCAGAAAGTTCTTCAAATTTCAGGTATTGTACAAAGTATTCTAGTCTACTTGTAATAAATGGGTAGATATGGAAAATAATTTTAAAATATTTGATCCTTTAAAACAGTTACATACTAATATTTGACATTTGAACTAAAACTGGTGGAACTTTGCATGAATTGAGGATTTCTAATTACCATGCGGATAAACATTTCAGAAAGAATTTAAAAAGATGTTTTCATAGCAGCCAGCTTTATGGTTACTTTTAAACAAAACAAGTCAGTCTGACTTTTAATACATCTAACCTTTGAATTTAGATTATAAAATTTAGATTTTTCTTTTAGTGTATGTAACCTTTTAAAAATTGAATGTAATGGTTTGTTTTTCAAAGGAAACTAAGAGAAGAATTCTAATATGTTGTATCTTATGCATATATATATATCAGTAGAAGTAATTGATGGAGTTGAAACCCTTTGTTCCACCACACAGGTTTCAAGACTTGATTATAATAACTGATGAAAGCAGGAAAGTACTATCATCTGTGGACTGGTTCTGGCAGGAAAGTGTATTTTAGCTGTATATGTAATGGATGTTTATTTTTAGAGAACTATACTGGGACTTGGATAACTGTAGGATAATAACAGAGGACTAGGTGATGTGCTTTACTGAATACATTTTTGGATTCTCTCATAGAGGTCTCATCTTCTCTTCCCTACTTAAACTTCTTGGTAGAACCTAGTTCAATTTTAATTCAAAATCCTTTACACTCAATACAGATGCTTATTTGGAAACATTTTTAGGGGTCTACATGCATGTTTTTTAATTTCTATATAATTTATAACTTAATCAAACACAGTGAACTTTAATCTCAGAGTAGCTCAAGCAAGTTATCTGTCAAATTTGAAACTCTTCCTTTAAAGAAAGCAGTATAAGAGATTATCAGAAAGTGTGTGTGTGTATATATGTACATACGTATAAGTGTGTGATATGTATAAATATCACTATATATATCACTTTATCACTGCTCTATAAATACTCTCAGATTCATTATAAGAAAAATACGTAATACTTTGGTTGTTGTTTTTGCATTTGGCATGGTGATGCTAGCTACAAAATGTGAGAAGAAACAAACAAAAATATTAAAGGCAACTGAATAGTGACATTACAATGGCAAGTGATGGCTCCTTGGTAAGAGAGGTGCCACCAGCCACTTTATAACATAAAAAAAATGTTTACTGTTTGACAGATACTGACTTTTTTCCATTATATTTTCTAGGCTCTTTTAGGTTGAACCAGTGTTACAGTTTGTTTTCAGTTTCTTTTTTACCAATTATGGGCTTTAATATTGATGAATAGCGCCTATTTTTTTCTAGAGCTATCACCGATTAATTAAGACCATTATGTTCCTGTGCATTCCTATGATTCTGTCTAGAGTTTTGTTGTTGTTGGGTTTTGTTTTGTTTTTATTGGGAACAGTAAAATAATTACTTGATTTTTACTAAAATGCCACTTGAAATTTACTGGAATGAACAGAAGGACTTTGTCAGAAAGAGGTAGAAAACATCAAAATTTAGAGAAATTAATAATAAGAATACTTAAAACAAACAAAAAACAACCTCCAAACTTGACAAACATATAAATTAAAATTGTATTTTTTTTTCCTGGCTACAGAGAGAGGTGGTAATTGTTACTGGAAAGATTTGAACATTTTACCTTTTATGCAAAACTCTCTGTGAGGACTCTTTTTAACCTTGAATTCTTCAGGGCTAAAAGCTTAGAAACTTTGTTCAGAACTTGGAACTTTAGGCATCTCTCGGGATATAGTACACTCACATGTAAATAAAATAAGTTTTTCCATATGTGAAGCAGAATAAATGTCTTCAGCAAGATAATATAAACTTGTTTACTTTCAAGTATAATAGTTTATTTCTTTGAGTTCTATCAACGTATATCCATTTCATATATTAACTATTTTGAGTTAAGTGTAGTGGCTTTATGCACAAAGTCCAAGCACTTAAAGCATGCATTTAATTATTCCTTTTGGTAGTCTTTTTTTTTTTTTTTTTTTTCCTGTAGACCCAATTTTACATGATTGAAAAGTGTGGTTTTTTTTTTTTTTCACTTCTTCATAATTTTAGCTATTGTACTTTCAAGAAGGAAGTCAAGGCTAGTAATGGTTCATTGCTTAAACTAATCATATGAATAGTTCTCTTTCATTTATTTTTTGAGAAGTCCTCAGCAACATTTGTTTGCTGCGAAATGGTGTGAAGGACTTGTAAATATTACACTGCTCTTTTTCCCACTTGAAAGCAAGCAGAGAGCACTTCAGAATATGAGGTGGATGTAATGTTATTCTAAAGACATATTCTGCTCGCTGCATTGTATTTGTCTCATTTCTTAAGAGGACAGTGGAGCACTATTTTTTATCAATAGGAGAATGCTACTCAAAGTTACAAAGCAGCCAAGTATGTTAATAAGAAGCAGAATATAGTTAATTGTGAAATTTTACCAGAGGTGATTCTGTTGTGTCTTCCTTTATCCGTCTGTTCTGCTTAAGATCAAAGTAACAGAATCAACACACCAGAGATTCTGACACTTACAAAAAGTTTATGCTGGAGTTGTCTGAGAAACCAGCTGTTGATCTGTCCTTTTTCATTTCATTCAGGTTCTCAAACCACTAGATGTCAAAACCAAATTCTACAATGCGGAGGTAAGTGTGAGCTGTTTGCATTTGGGTTTGGGTTTGGTATGCTTGTTTTTTTATTACTTCATGTTAGGTGGTTAGGTGAAATTCAAATAACTTCTTAGGTACCAGATTCCTTAGCAAGATGATCTGTTCTGAAGTGAAACTTTACGTGGTGGGTTTATGTCATTAGTTTAAAAACAGATATATTTATGATGAAGGGAGAATGAGATGGTATCTAGGCCAGGACCTTAATGCAATTGACTGATTTCTTTTTCATATTTTCTGCTTTCCCATAATCTTAAATACTTCCATTTATGTCTTGTATTTTTAGGTTGATAGACTACCTACTGTAGGGGATATTAATTGTTTGCAAAACAATCAATAGTTTACCAGACTGGGGAAATTTAAATTTATTTTTCTCCAATGTAAATATGAGTTCTCTGTAATGTAAATTATTTTTTTAGGTTTGTGACAGTACTGCAAAACTAAATGACAGTAAATATTTATTTGGACATACTCAGGTATAGCTGTCTTCAGCTATTTCCGGGAAGAATTTTAAATGAAAGTAATGCTGATAGTGGAAACTCTTACAAATTACATACATTGTTACTTTCAATTTTAGACATTCCCTGCATATATATGTATTGAATTGCCCAGGGAGGTGATGGAGTCACCATCCCTGGGGATGCTTAAAGAAAGGTTGGACATGGTTGGACGTGGTTTAGTGGGTGATATTGGTGGTAGGAGGATGTTTGGACCAGATGGTTTTGGAGGTTTTTTCCAACCTTAATGATTCTATGATTCTGTAAATAGTTTTGTTGTAGAGTGTACAAAAGATATATTTCTTTCCCTTCCTAACAATATCAACAGAGAAAATGGAAGGGAGAAATAGCAGACAATTTCTGGTCTACAAATGAGGATTCCATGTGCAAAGTTCTGTCATGTTCAGTGTCGCAAAGGAAATTCCCAACCAAGATTTTCTCTGTTGAGAATGAATAGCACGTAGATCATGAGCCATTTAATATAGAGAGTTTTATTTAAAGCGAGGTGTAGATCATAAATAATTTAAATATTGAAGTACAGAGGAAAAGGAAGGAAATGTTTTCCTAAAAATACCTGGCTACATTAGGCTACAGTCTTCGGTTCTTAGGTTTACTAAGAGTGAGATACCTGAGTAGAGTTAGAATATACAATGTACCTCTAGTTGAGTGCTTCATAGATCTGGTGTTATCCATAAATGCGAATATCTGGAAACATCTATATAAAACCAAGTGATATAAAACCAAGGTAATTCCTTTGGGAACGAGATAAAACTCCATTTCCTCCATGGATTTTATTGCAGATGGAAAACAGATGGTGGGTGAAAGAGGGACAGGCATCTTAAAGTAAATGTTGCTGTCTCTGTGCACTTCACATGTAAATTTTGTTCTGTGCTGGAACACTTCCTAAAAAATAGAAATAAAAGCCACTTAAAGTAAATTTTGGGCAGACTTGATGTAACTCAAAATTATTTTATTGAAAAGATGTTTTACTGTCTGGCCTTGATAAGGGACTGAATAAAGTATCTTCTTTCTTCAATTAGCAACAAATTTCTCGTGATACAGATTCATGAGAAGCTGTGGCGTTTGAGCTGGTGGTGTTGTGTTTTTTTCATTTGTTTTTTTAATTCATAAAGGTTTAAAAAGGCCAGGTTTTTGCCTTTTTTTTTTTTTTTTTTCTGTCTGGTTGTTTATGTTACTGCCATTACCATAGTATTCACATGATTGACTAAAACTTTTTTTTTTTTTTTAAAGAAAAACAAAAACACACAAACACAACATTGTGGGTGATATTGAGAGATTTTCATTTGCCTAACAAGCTGATTGTGATTTCACATCTGAAAGTATATAAAGTGCTGCTGTGTGTTGTGATGGCAGAAGGTGAATAAAATAATAATAATAATAATGAGGTAATTGTATAAGTGTTGTATGTGCTATTACGCTGCTGTCAGAAGCACCACCACCATCATCCTGAATTTTAAGAATTTAAGAATTTCCTTCCTACTTGGGAAATGGGAAGGGAAGCAATTGTACCTGTCAGTTACTGATTTACTAAAGGTCTTTAAAGGTTTTAAGCTATTACTATTAACGTTACAAATGTGATGCTATCAATTCATAAAATTTGTCACTAAAATTATGGATCGCAATTTCTAGTAATTTTTTTCATCTTCCTAAGACAAAATATAACACTGAACTTTAATCTTCTTGCTTGTTGCTCATGTTGCAGTAACATCCAAATCATGGTGGTCACTGAAATCCGTGTATAGAATGCATGTCACCCTAGCTTGCAGCAATCCTGTGATTGAATTACCTGCCACAGTCTGTAGAAGGTGCTTCACTGACTGGTGTGCCTTCAAAAAGGCTCTATAAAAGATTCTGTTCCTGCAAACATGACAAGGGAGACAAACGCACAGCCACTTAAGAAAATAAATTTTGCAATTAATGTTGGTTTCTTTTTGAATGATGGCTATTCCCCCCCAAAAAAGTTGTTGTTTTTTTTTTTTTTTCCCAATTAAATTACCCCAAACCCAAATCTTGTTTTAATCTGTAGTATTGTGGCTTTGTTAGAACCCATTATCACTCGATTTTTATTTTTGAGACCTTAAAAATACAAATACTTAACATTATCTGTAAAATGACAAGGACTGTTTTTCCATTTCATATACAACCGATTGCATGGATTTAAACTGAGGACAAACTTTAAACTTGCTCCAAAACTAACTGCTTTTTTTTTTTTTTTTTTTTTTTTTTTTTTTTTATCCATCAGTATATTCTACCATGCCTTATGTGTGATTTATGTGCCCTAGGCTCTATTTTGGATTGGTTTTACATTTAGTAAAATCTGAAGCAAAGCTAGTAAACCATGTAACAATACTAGCTACGACTTTTTAGAAATGTAGTTGTCATCTTTGTTTGCATCCATTTTAATTTACATTTCTGTCTTACTAATGCTCTCTTGTTTAGATGGTGCAAAAAAATGCAGAAATGCATTTTGTTTGAAAGTTAGCCTCCTTTTTCTTTAACATTTAACCCTAATTTCTCTAATGTGTTCTTTTTTATTTTCCCATTAGAGTGACCTCAGTTCTGTGGTAATTTTTATTTATTTTTTTATAAATATATATGCTTTTTTAATTGTCTCTCTGTCTCTGTGCTTGTTGTTGACATTATTTTAAAAAACATAATGGAAAAGCAATGTTTGTTCTGCATATCACGAACTGATGTTTTGTCATCTGTCCTGCATATGTGCAGCTAATCATTTAAATGGTTAGCTCTTTCTTTAATACCCATTGTTGAAACTAAAAGTTGATTACTTTAAACACTTGTTTGTGTGGGCCATTCTATACAACATCTCACCAAAATTTGACGGCATAGAAGTTTCCTTTTTAACTGGACAAGGGGATCGATTCATTATGTGAAAGTGGGAGTTAATCCCTTTTAAAACCTGATTGGTACTGAACCCTGGAAGTGTAGGTTTAACTACAGCACTGCTTGTGTGAGCTGTGACAGAACTTTTCCCGTCCAGTTGGTGGAGACAGTGGGTTTGAGGAGAGAGCAGCAGCTGGATGTTCTTCCTTTCCCAGGCTGGAGCTGTGCTTTCCGACTTTTAACTGCATGTAACAGCTGATGAGTTAGTATGGTACTTCAGCAGTCTGATCTCACTTTAAGGTGTGCGTTGTGTTAAAGCAAGCTGCATTCTTGTGAAGTACTTAAGTGTTTTTTTTTTTTGTTTTCTTTAAAAAAAACATGATATTTAAACAAGTTAGGAGTAACATGAAGCTAACTTGCTTTTTCATTATGCTGCTTGTTTTTTCTTTTCCCTTTCAAACTAGCTTTTTCTAAAACTTTGCCTATGGTTGCTGCATTAAAACAACTAAAACTTGGGTTAATGGAGATTTTGAGCAATGGATTTATGGGATATAAACAATGCCAATTTAAGTGACAGCTAGGTGGTGTTAGTAGTAATGACTGCTAGGAGCCATGTTTCAGTTGGGGGTTGTTCCAACTCCTTCTGCAAGTGCGAGGTCTGTCCATAACCTGTTAGGCTTGCACAATTTTCATTCCTTTATGTATATACACATGATTTGTGCATAACATGTTAGTAAAGCACAATGTATAGTTCCAGTACCATTCTGTATTTCTCCTTGTGATACAGTGCCTTTTGAGAGTAATAAAATTCAGACTTCTATTTTGTAATTTACAAGCAGGAATTTATTAGTACAATGAGGTCACTTATTTACAATGATTAAAAAGAAACTATAAGCTTCCTTCCACCTTCTTCATAAAATACATCTTTTGAAATTATCATAATAAAACACCTTAACTGGTTCTAATTGTATTTATCAATAGCTTTTTTGGAAATGCAGATTTGGTATTTCCACAAACTTTTTTTTTTTTCTTTTTCTTTTTTAATTTTAAATAATTGGCACTTCTCCAGGGGCTTATATTTCTAGTAGACTGAGCCTTCAATAATTATTCTATCCTGAGGTTTTAAAGCTTCAAAGTGACTTTAATGGTCTGCAATTCCACAGAAGCAATGAAGGCAAAAACACCTCAAGTTTCATGATTTTTCAGTTTATTGAGTTAAAAAGTCCGTACCTCTCATTCCTGTGCTAGAATTGGTACTTGTATACCATCTTCAGGCACTGGTTTCATTTGCACAGATGTGTCCTATAGGGCATTCTGAAGGTAGAGCACCAATTAAACTGATGGATGCGTATAATGCTGGTGACCATAGGCATGACAAAGCTGACGAGAGAGGAGGCTGTTTTGCTTTTTAGCTGGTACATTAATGTTTTAAAATAATGAGAAAATCTCAGAGCATGTACCTGAACTATTATACTTCAGTTCAAGCAAAACACACATACTTTACATTTTTTTTACACAGCTTGAGGCACTAGTAATCTGGCATGGCATGGCATTAATGTGCACTGCGATTCCTTTTTTTTTCTTTTTTTTTCTTTTAATATTTTGTATTAGAACTTGAGTTTTTATTGAGTTGATGAAAGTTTTGGGAAGTGGCAATCTGAGTGTTACAAATAAGCAATAGCTAGAACATAGAAAAATTATCCCACATCCATTGTTTGGCAAGATATCTGTTGACTAACACTTTTGCTCCTATTAATTGTAACTGGGATTAAGGTTTTTCTTGCATTAATTACTTTAATTTGATTTGCAGGCATGAACTAAACACACATGACTTATTTTTTTTAACAATAGGACTGTCTTATCTTTTTAATAACATCAATCACATTTTCATGATTTTGCTGTTCTGTTTTTTCAGACAGATGAAGTGTTTCTGGAAGCTCAGATACAGAATATCACTACCTCTCCAATGTTTATGGAGAAGGTTTCTTTAGAGCCATCCATTATGTACAATGTTGCGGAACTGAACACAGTTGAAACAGCAGGGGAAAGGTATGTTGAGATTCAGAAATTAGTTGGTATTTGGCTTTGAAACTTCACATTATGGTTTCATGAGTTATAAGCATTACAATTAGTGAGTTGTCTGTAACTGTAGGATTGTACTTCTTTGCCTGATTTAAAAGGTCAAATTTCTGTTAGGAATTCAGCTGTAAAAGTTTTAATGTTTTTTAGAAACTATTCTTTAAACTTTGTAATTCTACCTAGTATCTACCTAGTATGTTTTTCAGTATCGCCTTTATAAAATTCAGCCCCTGTGTGGTTCTGACTTGATCTGTTTATGTATATGTTTAGCAGTGAAACTGTTGAGGATGCAAAAGCCTGTAATGTCTGGGTGAAGGTCAACTTTGGCTGTTTGTGCTTTGCAGTTGCTTGTTTTTGTTTTTGTTTTGAGGAGGTGTAGTGTGGGTGCTTTGTAGTGGGGGCTGAAGTGAAAATTCTGTCTTCTCCCTGACTGTCAAAGCACTCAGCTGCAGCATAGTGGAGTGCTGTTCATATGAAGTGTTCGTGTCCACTGTAGTGTTTCTTGCCCTGAATTCGAATCGTCAGCTTGTGAGACTGCGAGAGTCTGAGATTCACTGGAAAAGGAACCAAATAGCATTTTATGTAGCAGAAGTGTTTAGAAAGACATAGAATTAATTGATTTTTTCATACTGAGTTGCAATGAATGTGGTGAATGAGGTACAATTCTGCATTTGTGGATCGAATTTCACATGGTGGTCACTGCCATTTAGTATCTAAGCAGCTAAGAAAACCTTATCAAGGCTGGCAGGAGTAGTAAAGAGATTAAAGAATGCTTAATCTTAATGTTTAGCCAGGGAGGCCAAACAAAATACTTGTGTAAGATACTGAGGGGACTGTGGGTCTTGATGGAAAAAACTTAAAGGTCTGTGCTTAAAAATGGAAGAGTCTACAGCAATTACATAAAATTGTAGTGTGTCAAGTTCTTGTCACAAGTAGTTTCAGATGAATTGAAATTCAACGCCAAAATAAGTTCTGTACTTCCTGGCAGTCATAATTATCTATTTCTTTAAAGATTTAATGCTGAGAACACTGAAATATGAATAAGCTGCTTTTGGGATCTGTGGAAGGATTGTTGTTCTTAAGAATATCATATTTACATGCCAGCTTTCCGCATGCTCTGAAGCTAAACACTGTGGTTCTCAGCATCTGGAGTACCTTCCTCCCTTTTCCTAATGTTTGAGAAGATGGTTAAACTGCTGTTTGGGCATGCCGTTGAAAGAACTCTTGAAAAAATGGGAAGCTGAAATGGAATTTAATTAATCTTTGCAGTTGCCCTTGCCTTCAGGTTATATGATACTATCCTAATCTGTTCATTAAGTAACGTTTCAGCACGTTTCAAGCAGTAAACTTAGTTTTTTGTAAGTAGCTCCATTATACTACTGGCCTTTTCATGCAAATTTTTCAGCATCTTAATAGCACTCAATGAATGTATTCAGCTTTATAAAGCAGGCTATATGACCCTTTGCTATAAAATCCATTCTGCAAGGAATATACAGTCCTCGGTATATACCTCTTAAGTGCTTATTTTCTGCATTATTTCAATCCATGAGTAAGTTCTAAATTCCTTGTCATTGTTAAAATGAAGAACTGTTTACTTCAAAATGCTAACATGCACAGGGAGCCTGAACTACAGCAACTGCTTTTTCTACTCTCATCTGTCTGGGTAAGCTCCAAATTAATGTGAAAATCAGAGTAGGCATCCAGATTCTTTTTTTGTCTCTGTACTAGTGCTTGCCCCTCCCTAGGTCAGATACTCAGTTTCTGTATAACTGTTTTTGAATTTCTTGTTATTTTCTTGATCTGGTTAATGAGGGTTAAAAAATACATGAAATAATGAAGCTGTTTTTGCACTTTGTTTTACCTGTGTGTCTCAATCTGTCAGTATCTCAGGCAGAAATAGAAGTTTAGCTTAGTGTATGTGTTTGAGGTAGATGAAGCATTGCTACGGTTGATTATTTGACATAATTAAATCAATATTCTAACATACTATTCTAAATTACAATTACTGTGGTTTACATTTTTTTTCAGAGATGTATACTAGCCTTTACTAATGAGATTAAATTACTTTTTAAAAATTGCCAGCACTGTTGTTCAAATGCTAAGATGCCAGATGATAATAAACTATCATTTAGCAAAGTGAATTTGCACCTCAGTTTCCTCTGGCTCAGCTGAGTTGACTTTCCTCTCATCTACAAATGGTCCTTTCAATGTACATAGATTGTAGAATTGTTTTCTGTTGTGAAGATACATAAAATAGAATGTAGACTAGAATGATGAAGAATAAAATGCCACACACACAGTAAAACTGGGGAGAATGGAGAAGAAATGTAGGGTTCTTTTTAAGTCCTCTTAAAAATAAGTGTTTAAATTATGGCATGTTGTTTTTTGTTTTAGTGAGTCCACTTTTGGCTCAAGGACTTATTTACAACCTATGGATACACGTCAATACTTATACTGCCTAAAACCAAAGCAGGAATTTGCAGAGAAAGCTGGAGTAATAAAAGGTGTAACAGTGATTGGAAAACTAGACATCGTATGGAAAACGAATCTAGGTGAACGAGGAAGGCTGCAAACAAGCCAACTCCAAAGAATGGTAAGTCTTTAACTTAAGCATTGGTTTAATTTAGCATCCATTTTTAAGGCAACCTGTTGAACAGTTCAATAATGTCTCAAAGGAAAAGTTAAAGCTGCTTACTTTGTGGACCTCATTCTGAATTCATGTCTGTGTACATTTGGGAAAGTTATTTGATATAAATACTGAGCACACATTTGATCTATGAAGTGTGGAAGAAGTACTACTTGGAGGAACTGTAGCTGAACAAAAGTATTCCTTTTGTTCTTATGAGTGGCAACTTTTTGTTGTTCTTAAGGATTTATTCTGAGATACATAACATGTCTTTTCCTTTTCTTCACAGCACTGAACAACATAACTTAGTGTCTTGTACATTTGAATTGCCAGAATCAATAACAAGTGTAGTAAAATATTTCCATTAGAATAAAAATAACTTTTTGGATGCCATTCAGCAGCAAACTGAAAAGCAGTGATAAAAGAACTCCTTTATGTATGCCAACATTTGACGTAGAAGTCTGCTCCCTAATTCATTCAGACATCTGAGCTTCTTTGAGTAGTAATTTTTACATATAGCATATATAATATATTCAACTTTCATATCTATAGTTTTGATTCGGTCTATTATATCTGGTTGATTTATAAAAAGTTTATGAATTCGAGGTTGCAATTCCTCCCTCATGTTGTTTTATCTTCTGAGTGCTATCAGATTATTTCATGTCTAGATTCCACAGCCTTACGACCACTATTTCCTTCACAGGCATGGAATTTTACTGTACTGTTACTTTCTTTCATTACTTTCATTACTTCTTTCATTACCTGGTCAGGAATGTACTTCTGAAACAAGTATCTTGAATCTTCTACTTAATGTAATTTGATTGGTTTTGTGGAGTGCTCTTGGAATTCACAAACTACATTTCTTTTTTTTCAAGTTGCCAAACTTACATTGCTTTACTGATAGGAAATTCTTTGTCAGTTTTGATATCCCTCTGCTGTCTCTAATGTCTAATTTAATATGCTTTTTAAAATGCCATCTGTCTTTAGCATGTAAGGAGCCAAATATAACTGAAAACTGTTCACAAGCTGTCAAATCACTGTTTTTTGGGGCCTCTTTGGCCTTTTAATCAAGTTGTAAATGTAACTTTTACCACAGCATTATTTATCGCTGAATTTGAGCGTGCGTCACAACTACAGCTTGTCAGGCAGGACAAAATTTTCCCTTGTTTTTGCCTTAGGATTTTTTTTTGCCTGTGGAGATTGTCAACTATCAAATTTTGTCAAGAGCCAAATACATTTCCTGTTATTTACTAACAAACCCTAGCTACTCCGAACTTGGGCTGATTCAAGTCAGTAACTTAATTTAGATTTTCGAAGTGTAATATCATGCACCATTCTTACTGGTAGCAGCTGATTATTTTGGCAGAGGCTTGGGGGACTGAAATGGCAAGGAGAATGAACAAGCTAATTTCTTAGGGACGATGCTTTTTCTAAAGGTCAAGAACAGTGAAAGACAAATGCAGGGAAACTATACTAATGTTGTCCATCGTTTCTTTGTTATCCATCTAATAGAAAGGTCTTAAAATGAACACTGATGTTTTCAGAAGCAGTATATGAGTATTTGGACACGGAGGATGTGAATTATATGATAAACTTAATACTTAAGTGTGTATCATTCCCTATAAATAATGCCATCATTCTTGATATGCAGATCATGGTTGTTGAATGAATTGTTAAATCTCTCAAGCTGATGGTCAGTAGTGGGTGGAGCACTGCTGTGATATGGCTATAAGTCAAAAGCATGAAGAGTTATCTCCTGTCTTCACATTCCTGCTATTCTAAGCCTGTTGCAGTAAATGAAAACTTGAGTAGTAACAACTCCAGCTTTGCTAGCCAGAATTTAAGAAATTTGCATTCTTGTACCTCCCCAGGCACCTGGTTATGGTGATGTAAGGCTTTCTCTGGAGACAATACCAGACACCGTAAATTTGGAAGAACCTTTTGATATTACATGTAAAATAACAAATTGCAGGTAATGATGTCACGTGATGCTTATGCTTTTTTCCTGAGTGGGTAAGTTGTAGCCATTACATTTTTGTTGTGGTTTAACCCGGCTGGCAGCTAAGCACCATGCTCTCACCCTGTGAGAGTGAGGGTGAGTGGGGTCACTCACCCTCCCCGCTCCCTCTCTGGGATGAGGGAGAGGAACGGGAAAATGAAGCCTGTGGGTTGAGATAGAGAATTTATTAAGACAGGAAAATAATAATATAACAAGAGTACTACTGTGCACAAAGCAGGTGATGCACAATGCAATTGCTCACCACCAGCTGACTGATGCTCAGCCTATCCCTGAGCAGCTGTCCCCCCCACGCCGGCTAGCCACCCCTATATATTGTTTAGCATGACCCCATACAGTGCGGAATACCCCTTTGGGCAGTTGGGGTCAGCTGTCCTGGGTCTGTCCTCTCCCAGCTCCTGCTGCACCCCCAGCCTGCCCACTGGCAGGACAGAGCATTAACAAATTATATGTTAATACCGTTTGAATTTGGAGACTGTCAAAAATCAGTAGCAGAATTCCGTGGAATTGGCTGCAATATCATGCAAGATTTCACAATTAAATTGCATACTTAAATCAAAAGTCCTCTTAGTTCTTAAGTAGTTGTTGGGGCTTTTTGTTTGTTTTTAAACAGTTGTTTTTTTTTTTTAGAATAAATGCCATTTGTATCCAGCCTGATTTTACTGCTAGTTCTGTACCACTCCTATGTCTGCTGAACATTGTCAAAGTAGTCTTTTGTGTGTCTATCCATGTTTTGACTTTCTTTGTATTTACACTATGATCTACAGTAGGCTGTTATAAAAGCGTTGCAAGAGTGATATTTAAGTAAAGTAATTCTAAATAAAATTAGAAGCCAGGGACTAAAGCAGACACCTGGTCTGCAGTTATTTCTCATGGTAAATCTTGAAGGACATCCAAAATGTGACTAGTATTACGACCTCCAGTATAACTGAATCCATGACAGAAAACTCGTATATCAGTCAAAGCTATATGCAAATAAATCAGTGCACATCACAGTATACCCTACTTGCCTTCTTATAATTACATAAATTATTAAGTCCTTGATTAACAACAACCTGAATAATAAAGTAATCTAGCTGTTACATGGCTGCAGTTCTTGAATGCTTAAAAATAGCCCACGGATTTATTCTTGTTTTTCCTTTTCCTCTAGCAGTGAAAGGACTATGGATCTGGTTTTAGAAATGTGCAATACGAATTCCATCCACTGGTGTGGAGTTTCAGGAAGACAACTTGGAAAGCTGCACCCAAGTTCATCTCTCCATCTTGCACTTACGTTATTGTCTTCAGTGCAGGGATTACAAGTACGTCTTTACGGCATGACTTTATTATTAAATAGCTGTCTTATAAGCCTAGTCATTCTAATAACTCTTATAAATCTTTTCCCTTTCTAGAGTGTTTCTGGCTTGAGACTTACAGACACATTTTTGAAGAGAACATATGAGTATGATGATATTGCTCAAGTCTGTGTGGTTTCTTCAAAAGTCAAACAAGAAAGCTGAAGAAAAATCTTATTCCAGCTGGTTTGTTTTTTTTTTTTTGGACCAACTTCATCATCATAAGTATGCTTATATAACTTCTCTGAGCATTTTTTGAAATCATTTTAACAGATGCGTATTCATTTTATTTACTGAAAATAAAACCTTTTAAAAAAAGTGTGTCTGTAGCAATTTATTTTGCATTAACGTCATGTTGGGTGAGGGGAAAGATTCAGGGGCAGTTTCTTTCAAATAGCCATACTCCACTGTTGTTACTTTAAAAATATGTGAAGTTATTAAATTGTGGTTCTGACAAAACTATTTCAGGCTGAAAGAACTATCGTTTTATGGATAAGTAAATTATTTTAGACTTGTCTATATCCAAAATCTTTCAATTTTAAGATATTAGATAAATTTAAGACCAGCTAACTAAATTGAGGAGATGAGCTCATACAAAAAAAATTGAAACCATACCTTACACATTTAATAAAATGCATACCAAACAGCATAAAAGGTATTAAAAAAACAAACACAGTATAATCTGTTATTCTAGTTGTACCAAAAAACTAAAACATTAAAGCCACAACTATCAACGCAAAAAATGTAAATAACTTTATTTATAATCTGTTTTCAAGTTAAGTTGACACAAACTGAAGGAGATGTGACCATGTGGTAGTAAGAGGTAGGAGAGATACAGAAATGGTAGCCAAGTTGCATTTTGCCAGTATGACTATCTGTAGCCTCAAATGGTGTTATGGTGATTTCTTCAGAAGTTGCAGATTTAATTCTGTCTCAGGACAAATGAGTCTACTTTATACTCGTTACAAAACCAAAACTGCAACTGAAACAATTTCTACGCTGAGTATTACATTAGATGTTTCTCTGATCAGACATACTTAGAATATATTTCCATGCAAGCAGGTTACAGGAGTTTACAATTTGAATGCAAAACACTTTCTTTTCTAACCATTATCACACTTAAATGTTGATGGAACGGTAATGATACAAAACCAGTTAGGTGATAAATACATATTTGTTCAGTTAAATGATGAACTGTAACTGACCTTAAATTAAAGTAGTATTTACTGGGATTGGGGTTTACCACTTGATCAAGCAGAATGAAAAATTTTAGTGCAAAACAAAAGTGCAGTTATCACACAGGAAAAGATTCCTTCCTCACCCTGTGATTGAGTTGTATTGCATGACTTTGTGAAACAATTTAACCTATTAAAGGCAAAATAGATTTTAGCATAAATGATCCCCTCTGTTCCTGGCTTCAATGGAAAAGTACGCCATGACAGCTCCTGTTATTGGTTACGCTGTCTTTCTTTTTACTGGGGCTACAAAGCCCTTTTTGTTAATATACAAGAAACAAAGAATGTTTACAAGTTAAGTATTATGCTAATTGCAGCACATTCCAAAAGGGTCAGCTAATGCCATCATTGCAATGAATGTTCTGGTTACATATGATCTGTACTGACATAACACCTAAACATAGCAATATTTTAGTATGCAAAATTACATCAAAATCATCTTTAAGAGAAAATTTCAAACAACTAACCAATGCTTCAACTCCATTTTACCTTGGGGATTGTTACCCCATAAATACAGTAAGCTATAGGGCTGCACATGTGAACAACGACAAAGAAAAATGTATGTTTATGGAAGAGAATACAACCTCTACAGCAGATTTTGTGTATCATCATACAATTATCATTGTAGTTCTTATGGAGTTCTCAAGAGGTTCTTGACACTCGTGCTGTTTTGAATTAGAAAGAAAACTGACTACATGAAGCTTGCTGTCAAAGTAAGCATAAACTGAGTATGAGATACCTTGATGTGCTGTCCAGTCCATTCTGAATTTACTAGTTACCCCTCATCAAAGCTAGTAGGGCCCACTTTGGTTGAGAGTATTAAAGAAAAATAAGAGGAACGATGAAGATTTATGCAAAGAGATAGGGTGCTAGGAGCAACGCTTCTCTCTTCATACAACACACTACTTCAAGCAATATCTGTAGAGTAGCTTTAACCTACTTTGCACCTCCACTGACCCTTCTTGTAAATGGGAACCTGGCCTCTTAACTGTGACTGAATTGAAGTCACAAGTTAGATTCAAAATCTGAACTACCTCTGATAAAAGATCATGTTAAGAATAAATTTCTTTGTCATCAGATAAGTTTTTATTTGGAAGTGTATTTAATGAGAAGCTTAAAGATCTCTACAGCCTCAAAAAAGCAGCTACAGCAACACATACAGAAATTCAAAAAAGAAAGCATCTCAATGCTATATGTAGGCAAGCCCTGCTGAAACTATGAATGTCTTGAAGTTGCTGTTTTAAGCTTTACATCTTTATTCAAAAGATGATACGAGTTTCCTGGGTTTTGTGTGTTCACCAGTTCTGTTCATGTTTCCTTAGACTCAGCTGCATTTTTTCCTCACTTCATAGCTGAAGGCTCATACAATAGATGCACAACTAGCATTTGAAGTCTTAGACTTAGTCCCAATCTTTTATTTGCCTCTACCTGAGGTGGTTTTTTTTATTATTATTTTTATTTTTAACCACAACAATGAATCAGATACAATGTATAAAGTCTAGGAGTTCCTGTGTATTTCTCCCTTTGGGAATCTCTGTTTTACTCATCCACATGCTGTCTCCAATGTGACTGGCCAGCAGAGGTCACTTTGTCTTAGGAATCAAAGCAGGCTCCTCAAATCAATTTTGATATGCAAAAAAATAAATAATTGTGAGTATTGAGAACTTCCCTGGAGACAAAACAAACATACCTTGTAGCAGAAAGGAATGTGAACACCAGGCAGAATTAAAAAGAAAAGGTAATATAACAAATATACAGAAAAACAGTGGTCTCTTTCAGAATAAGATGTGCTAAGCAAAAAAAAAAAAAAAAAAAAAAGATGAGATAGAAATATCAAAGATGGGAAAAATCTTTAGCTTGACTGCACACCCATTGCTTAAAGGAGATGCATACAATGAAACTGAAAAAAGTCCTTAATTGTTCAGGCCAGTGATTTATCATACACGAACAAAAAGAGAATCCTGCTAAGGCAGCTATTTTGGGATAAGTTTTCAGTACTAGTTATTTATACAGTCATTGAATCAGTGTTAGCTTATTATAGTTATGACTGTTAAGCTTATATTAAATCCTGCATACATACAGAATGTAATGCAGTTTGACATCCCCATGAAAATAGTGCCACACTGCTGACCTCCAGGGCGACCACGATGATTTGAGAATATACATGGCAGTAGAGGTGCCTGAACCTTCTTAACGCGATTTCCTTTCCCTAGCCAAGTAGCATTTTGGTATCTGTGGTATCTACTCAGGATTTCCATCCTTTCCTGCCACAATTTGTGGTACTCCTTCATTCGCAATCATTTCCCTCCCTTCTGCCAAGCGGAGTTGAAGAGTATTACATGGTACCAACGATGGCCCCTCCACAGATACAAGCAGACTTCAGACATGAGATTTAAGTACACTATATATTCCAACACTGATTTATGCTCATTATAGAAGGGCACATCAGATGTACATCAGAAGGGCTGATGCATCTATTTTTTCAATAGCATATTTGACAGGGAGTTACAGCTGTAACAATTTTCACCATCAGAGTAACATGCCTTTTGCACTAGGATTTTAGAATTAAGTTGTTACACAAAGTCAGCCCACTCCAAAACTCCTTGACACTCAACACCTCTGGAGATCAATCTAATGCACATACTGAAAATGACTTGTACATAGGGATTTTAACAGACCACTGAATGTATTTAGTGTATTAATTTTCAGAGGATTAAGTATACATAAATGATATGTTCCAAGTTATGTGCAATAGATCTGTTTAACAGATTTATTATTGTTTGCAAACACACACGAAGAATTTTCTGTCTTCTATTCAAGCAGAAGAGTTAACAATGGTGCTTTTGCCACTAACTATGGTATGCATTTTGAGGTTATATACCATTCCAATTCACATGCCTTCTTTAAGTCAGGAATGCTCCTCAGTACTGCCACTGAAGGATCGGCTCCGGACGTGATTTCTCAGTTGCTCTATAAGCTCTGGATTCTGCTGCTGTATCTGCTGTGCAAACTGCTGCCCCCTGTGTTGAACAATTGTAAATAAAATCACCAAGTGAAAAAAAAAGACGAGCAGCTTTTGTAACAAACCAAGACACCCGAATGTAACTGAAAGCTTCACTATATGAAAGTTGAGACTAAAGACACCTTGATTAAGCCTACCCACCGAGTTAGTTGTAGTATTATGACTATCTACTTAAAGTCTCTCCAAACAGAATCTTAATTCTTTCAGACTACTGCATCTACTTGGTAATATGGAAAATATTACTCGCTAAACTAAAATTTGGCAACAAATCTATTCCAGTGATTTACTCCCTTCTCTTTGAGAGGATGCACTCCAGTAGTTAAAGGTAACTACTCTTCTAGTTGAAGTGCAAATTTATGCTAGTTTTTCTAGAAACACGGGATGTGGCTAGCAACTTGTATTTATGAGCCATAGGTCATTAATAGAAAGCATGCATACAGTTACACTGAAGTACACCTGAAGTGTGCTGATTCTTCCAGATGCATCATTGTTATCTTATTATACAAGATCTGGGTCCTGGCTCTTGTAAAACACATTCCTATTATATTCACCTCCCTGAAGCCCTGTTAGTCTAAATGGAGGAATGCCAGAGCACTGTCAGTCAAGAGAAAACTTTAGAACTTGTTGCAACCTGCACTGAGTAGACTCATAGAACACAATTTGAAAGCATGTGTATAAGCAACTAAAGGTTTCAAGTAGAACTTTTACTACGTGGCATTTGAAAAATGCACAGTGCATGAGAGCTAAAAAGTGAAACCAAGCACATGGTCACTCCAATTGATGGAAATGTATAATGCAAACAAACAAGATGGAAAGTAAGCCTTTAAGATCTGTTTTAATAATAATCAGGCATACAATGAGTAAAGGCCACAGTTTAACTGGTCTGACGCTATCCCTCTTAAATAGATCATGTGCAATAATGTTTCCACAAATGTAACAGTAAACTGAGTGATTGGTAGTACTTACGCATGGATCAGGCTGGACAAATCCGACAGGCCACCAACACCTGCGGCAGGGCCACCGATGGCATTTGACATCATCCCCGACATCCTGGAACAGTTAGCACAGTGTTGGCATTGGGGTATGCAGGAACCTTTACAGTAAGCAATAAACTGTAGTTCTTTGTTGAATTGCTGGGAGAAACTAAGCTGTAAGAAGAAGAAACTGCAGTAGTTCTATTTACAGTAAGCAAAAATAGGATTACATTTTCAGGAATTCAGTACCATCTACCTTTTCTCTTTTAATTCGAAGCCCTGAAGACATTTGTTTTAATGGTACTTCATTTTAATACTTACAGTTGTTGAACTTGGGGATTCTGCATTAAGCTTGCTGCCTAGAATAGATAATATATAGCTGAAATTATAACATTAACTTCTTAGGTATCAGTGAAGGAATTCTACAATTTATTACAAAATCAAGCTAAGTTTATGTCTACAGAGATGAATGGTCCCAAGCAAAAATAATCATTGCAGGGAAAAGTGTTTAACATATTGAAAAAAAAAACAAACAACAAATTTTCATTGGACATGCAAAATATGACAACAAGACAAATATAAAACCCTGTACTCTAAAGCTAAAAAAGATTAACATAAGATTTCTAGGTACGAAGGTTTTCAGTAGGGCTTTTTAGACAATGGTCTGAGTTTTGTTGATTCCCAACTGGATAAATCAGTTTTCCAACTATTATTACTAGAGACAATAAGCTGTTGAGACTACAGAGACTAACCAGATTGTGGACTTACTTTGTACTACGGTTTTGCCATAACATGTATCTTCTTTGATAACTTGCCTATCTTCTTATTTCATAGTAAGCATAAGGTCATTCATATCTCTGATTCATAAGGTACCTCAAAAATTCTGTTGTGTTTACTGTAGTGTAAGAGTGTATAGGGACAGACACTACAGAATAAGCCAGGTGATGGTTTAAAGTCAGTAGTGTAATTCCTACAGAAGTCAGTGGCTGTAAAAAACAACAGTTGTATCTGCTCATTCACTATCTTATTAAATGTAGTACAAAAACCAGACATGCATAATATCAGTTGGCTAATAAATCTCCATGCAGCTTCTCGAAAGTCATCTGTTTTCTCTAGTCTACATTTGGATAAAAAAATGCCAACTAAAGATCAACTCTGAGGGAAGTACAGGATTTTTTCTCTCTCCCACCAGTAACAGCTTTGATGTGGCTCAAAAAAAGGCCAGAAATGGCTTTCTCAAGGTCAGTAACTTTTTTTTCCTTAAAAAGAACAACAAAACAACAACCACCACCAGCAAAAAAACACCCCCACCTCCCATCACAACCACCACAGGAAAAGTTTGTTAATTAATTCCTGTCTGGATGCCCTGTGTTCTATTCACTTAATCTGGCATCTTCTGGAAATGATACAAACAATCATTTCATCATAGTTAGCTCCACATTAAAGAGTACATCTTCGACTCTAAACAGATGCAGACTGTCTGAGTAAGTCATGTGGCCAGCGAAGCTGTACAGAGTCCCAGTGTTATTTCATCACTAATGCCATTGGAGAGTTCACCTCTTCCTTTGCTTACCATCTCCATACCACAGTATCAGCTGCATTGATCTGTTTTCCATGTGGGAGCACTGGTTAAAATGTCCTACCCTAGAGAAGCTACCAGAAGGGTAGTAAAGTTTTAACTGGAATCTCAAAAGAAATAAATATGTTTTGCATTTTTTCCCTTCAAGTTGTGTTCTTTGAAGTTAATTCATACAAATTGGCCCGGACTACCGCGCATGGAGAAAACTATTGAGGGACAAAATCACAATTTGCCAGCACACTAGAAGTAAATGAAAGCATTATGTGTTAATTACATTCACTATTTTTGCATTTCTTGAAGTATTAAACACTTTTCAAATTTTCATTTGAAAAGGTAAGAACAAAAACGTGTTCTGGATAGTTCTCTCCAGGAAGTTAGTTAAGCATTTGGTAGACTGCATCTGAAACAACAGCTATTCATTTAAGAAGTGATTTCTATGTATTCACTGTTAATTATTATGTGGTGAATAGAAAAGATATTTCCACCATACTGTTGACAAGTGTTTTGCTGTTCATTCCATCTGTAAAAACAGCATAGCTATCTACACATATCATTGTTCGTAAGTAGGACAGAATCAGTTGGAAATGAGACAGGCATCAGAGGAGATTCATCCTTCACTTCTCGGTTTGACTGTAAAATCCCTTTGAAAATAAATTCAGTATAGCACAACTATTGCCCATTATAATAAACATTAAAATCCCTTGTGTTTAGAGTTGTTCTTAAGGATTCAGTCTTAAAAGCAACATAAAGCTTGAAATATACTCACCATACTAATGAAGGCAGGATTATTTATCAAGCTTGCCATGTCAAAACTCAGTCCAGTTCCAGTCTAAAAACAAGTAAAAATTGAAAGTAAGTTTACCTCCAAAGTCCCAGTTAAAACAATTGTTAATAAATAGATGCAGAGCTAACTTACAGGACTGGACATGTCTCTTAGTTTCTGTTCTGCTATTTTCAAATTTGACTTGTAAGAGTCATTTTCTGGATCAAGATCCAGTGCTTTTTGGTAACTGGTAATTGCTTCTTCAAACTTATTCACTGAGGTCAGAGCCAACCTAATGTGAAATAAAGAAATCCTGGGTAGAACATACATGACTATCAAAAGATAATGATAGATTTTTCTGCTCCAAGTAAAACAGCATCTCACAACTAACTCTTCTCTTAAGCACAAAGTTAAAAGAAGTTTTGCTGTAGTGCCGCTACTGCTTAGAGTAAGCCTTTATTGTAGTAGAACAGATGATCCCTCAGGAACTCATTCTGCATCTATATGTATGCAAGTTTCATTAAAGAACTCTTTGGCATTATCAAGTGATTTAGTCTCTGTTTTAGAGCACAAGTTAGATCCAACATGAGCTCAGAAATTCCTTTAAATGTTTCTTCCATTTCTTTTGATCCAATAGATTATTCAGAAGGTAAGTAGGATGGAGATACTCTTAACGTAAATTGTGCAGTTTCAAGAAACCAAACAGTAGAACCACAAGTTTCAGTCTAACAGCTTTTTGCACTGGATTAGTTGCAAGGTTCTCTTGGATCTTCTGCTTCACCGCTTGACAAATGGGTTACACAGGACAGTAGCAATATCTTTAAGAAACCCACGTGTCAGAGTAGCCTACTTAATCTTTTGAAAAAGATTCAGGAGAGCACAGCATGGATTATCTACTATTTCTGAAACAATGTTTGTTTTCAAATTTGATTAGTTCCTACATTTAAAGCATTATCTTACTTTGAGCTATGCCAGAAGTCCATCTGGTTGCAGTTTCAGTTCTGCCTTCTGCTATATATTCAATTTATTCTGATCTCAAAGCTAACCCATTTTTTTCTACATTTTGTGAAAGATCTGTGTAACCTACATTCAACTTCTATTTAGTACTCCAGTTTCCCTTTAGTATGTGCTGAGATAGATACACAGACTGTGTTGATAATAAGCCTGTGCTAAAACCCACTAACAGAACTTAGTCCTTTATGTCAGACAAGAGAGCTCAGTGTTAGGACACATTGGTCACAGTCATTACTCTCAGTGATAACGAACTCAGTAGCAGTACAAAAATCCAGGGTTTTCCAATAAAACTTCTGGAGGAACCCATGCAATACTAATGTCTTCTCCCTTAGCACAGTTGCAATGCAGCATTCTCCCTTTTGGCCCATTAATTTGTCGAAATAGTTTCTGACCAGAGGAGAAATGCAATCAGGTATTTCTGTGACGCAACTGTGTTTATTTATGGGGAAAGTATGCTAAATTCCACTTCCTGGAACACACAACTCAGAAGAGCAGGCAAGTTTATCTGCTCGCAATTTCAGATCCACCTCCTACCCAGAAGAGTGCTCTCTCAGTCATGCTGGAAGCACGTCTTTAACTGTCTACACTGCTCCCATCTCTGCATATTTCTGTGGCACTTCTGTTCCTTTCTGCAACATGTACAGAGCTTCCATCAAATCCTCAGAAAAGCTGATGTATGTGCCTTTCTAATGCAGTCAGAAATCCTAGCTTTCTCATAAGGAATTCTTTTTGAGATGGTTTCTGCACTTTTTTTCCAGTTATTACTAAACAAGCACTGTTTTCTGACTCAGCCTGTGACAAATACATTATTCTTTCAAGCTGCTGAGTTAAGCAACAACCTGTAGGTAAGAATATATCCTCTATTTAAGCAGTCAGACAAAAAAGGAGAAGCTTGGGAATGCCTGAGAATGATCCCACTTACACTGTTTATCAAAGGGTACACTGCTCTTACATCCAAAATTCTAAAATAACCTCCCATTTCCAATTAAATCAACCTGTGGTTTCCCTCTACCTCACTGAAATCTGGGGATTTTGGGTTCTGCTATATACAGAAACAATATAAAGACAGTTATATAGGACAAAAATTCAAAAGTCCTTAAAATTTCAAAGTGAATTAGCTATGCACTAGATGATCTTAAAGGCTACATTTGTAGTATTAAAATAAACTCTGTCTGGGGAGGTTTTCAAATGACAGAATTCCATCATTTTTGATCTTAAATAAATGGCCCCTGGCACAGTCTTTTCCCAGGCCAGTTAGCCCAAACAATTTTAGGGCATGGTTCAGAAGTTAACACCGGCCAAGGCAATTTAGCAATAGGCAGTTTGGATGTGGTCACTCCATACTGCAAACAAGATTTTAATAATATAGACACAGGCTATTTTGTGCCAGCTGACCCCAAAGAACAATCCCAAGCATTTTTTTTGATTTACTAGTATAGATAAAACCACAAAAGCCAAAAGCATGCATTCAGCCTACACCTTCATAATACGCTTGATTATTGACTATGCAAAGCTACACATCTCAGAAGAGTGTCCCTTGACTAAAGCAGGCATCTCATTTGGGAGAACATTTTTGACATTTTTAGATATAGCACTTCATCAGACCCTCTGCCTAAAGGGACAATCTTCCTAACCACTCAGACAGGACTGAGAAAAAATGCTAACAGGACAGAGCTTAGTCTTGCCCAAATATCCGCCTCTTCACAGTCACTGTACAGAAAAATCAAGCCTCAACTGCTAGCACTGAAGGCCCGGTACCTTTAAGGATGCTGTTTTCTAACAGCATCATTAGCAGATTCTCTTTTCTAACAGCATAATTTTTATAACTCATAATTAGGTAGGAGATTAAAAAGAAAAACACATCATGACTTCCTAAACTAAATTTACAAAGTTGATAAACTGAAATTAAAAAAAAAAAGAAAATCTAACTGACAAAGTCTGATATGACAATGTTGAGATCAATCACAGATACAAAACTTAAAGCCGACAGCATGATAGGGTCATCTTTAGAAAATTGCTACACTTTCACGACAAGAATGTCAGTTAAGCAAAACAACATGGCTCCACTTATTTCAGAAAATGTATGGTGATTTACATGTGGGCCTTCAGCATTTACTCAGATTTCTATTGGCTTACCCCATTCTCCCATATGCTTTGCTGTACTTCGGGTCTATTGCTATGGCTCTCTCACAGTCCTTTATTGCTTCACTGTATTTGTTGAGTTTACTTTGAGCAGCAGCCCTAGGAGGAAACGTAGAGGGGAAAAGAGGGAGTTTAGTCAAAAAACAGTAAGAGCAAGAATAAAAAAGCTTAGGTATCCGCATGTCAGTTACTGACTTTAGACATGTTTTGTCTTACTGACATTCACTAGTTAGGCAATGCCTCAAGTTTCCTTAATCAAGCAGGTCAAGCAAATGTTCTGAATTAGGTCCATGCATAGGTGCATTGCTAGACTCGGCTTTGGAGAGCAAAGACTCACCTTTCAGGACACAAAGGAGAAATTATTGTAAAACTATTTTATATCTAGTATATGACTATGCACAGAACACATCACAAAACCTATTGCATGAAGTGAAACTCTGAATTAGTAGTTGATATTAAATCGTTATTTAAACAGAAATACTCTATACAATTGCACTTTTCCAATAAGGACTACACTTTTATTGCATTTTGAAGGAATACTGTGATTTTTCTCTGTTCTTTTTTTTTTTTTTTTCTCCCCTTAAAGCAGTTAAGTCTGTGCTTCAGAAAGCACAGAATTGCCTTTCAGTATGACCCATTCCATTTGCTCTCTGAATCTGACTTCAGGATAACGATCACAAGGAAAATAACAGCTTCACACTAATTTTGAACTGAAGTGATATTTCTTTTACATACGTAACTGTATCTCAGCAAAACTCATGCTTGCAAATAAATTGGGATGACACTTCTTAATCTCTGAATTATTAAATTAAAATTGTACCTCCACACCAGAGAAATACTGAATGCTGTGGTTATTTATACAATAAGGTTAAAGACTTGTCCCAAACTAAAAAGGCAATTGTAATAACTAATATTCAAAGTTTTCCCAGTTTGAAAAGTCCCAAAATACTCTAATTAGTTCTTCTTTGACTAAAAAGCTATAGAAGAAATAATAATATTTCCATTGCATGAAGCACTATTTTTTTTTAATAGGAATGCTAGATGCTACAACCATCACTGTATTCAATCCCTTCTCCTGTGATAACCTCAGATTGGATGTTTTATCTGACTTTGATTAAAATCTTTTCTGAATGAACTACTTATAGCTTTTAAATATTTAGGCTATGTAACAGTGGTCTAGCTCCTGTAGATGCCAGTAAGGTTTGTAGGTAAGAATTGGGGACAATGCTTAGTTTCTCATGTGTTTGAACAGAAAGTGTTCTTTCCATGTTTAAAAAAATTGTGCGGTCAGTTACAACTTCAATGGCACCTAACCTCCCTCTTTATCCCCCTGCTGTGAGTAAAAAGCAATGCTGTTAAAGGTGGTAGTTCTTCATGGATTCCAAGCTAGCTCAAATAAGATAAGGCCTATCTTTATTCAGACACTGCATCCCTCTGGAAACTCCAAAGAACTGCCTGTCTTCTTTTAAGTAACTTTATACAGTACTGGGCTCATTGACGTCAAGATTCATTTTGGTGCTCACAAATGTAGTCTGTGATGATGTATAGCACAGAAAACAGTGAAGTATTTTCACTCTTTTGACAATTATAGATTTGGTGCCAAAGCTCATTCTACTGAGAAATCTTTCAGTTATTTGGGAGGCTTTTGAATCAGGTTTTATATTTGATACCTAAAATCACTTACGCAATCATTCTTAAAGATGTAAAACAATATTACTATGCTGTGCATTCCCTTTCTCTTTATGCCTGCCACAAAACACTGAGTCATATACTTGCATTTATCACAAACTAAACTCTGGAGTAATGGAAGCACAGCCCCCAGAAAGGAAAAATCTATAGAGTACACTGCCACAAGGCCAGGTTGACTGCACTCAAGTTAATAAGTCCTTCTGGACAGATGCACTGAAGAGTGAAGAGCAAAGGAGCTCTAGAGGCATGGCAGCTTCAGCAGGGCTTGTAGATTACACTGCTTTTGTTCTTATGTTGATCCTCAGGGCAGTATACTGAAAGTGCATGCTGCTGCTAGAATAACATGCCCTTCCAAAATTCATCTGGTCCAATGTCAATGCTACACTGAAGAAATAATTATACAATGAAACTACGACAACACAGTCTTGTTATTTTTCCAACAGGTTGTGCATAAAAATTCTGAGTACTTATACAATCTTTCAAATCTCCTAAATGCTGTAACACATTAACACTATTTTTTCCAAGGGAAGGCAATACTATAGGAGACAGAGATAGCAGCTGAATCACTAGACCATTGAAATAAAAAAAAAAAAAAAAAAAAAGGCTCCTACTACTCTCAATGGACTGAGAACCACAGCCTACATAGTGATTTAATATATTAATATGTTAATTTAATATGTTAACCTCTGCCTCACATGTAATTCACATTAAATAGCCCCACACTATTTTGATCTACTTCATATTTTATCTTTAAAATAATGTTTATTAAGTTTGAGAATAAAAAGTGTGTATTATTCCGCTTTTACCTGTTGCAGTAATAGACTGCATTGCTTGGATCCAGTTCTATAGCCCTAGTGTAACAATCCACTGCTGCAACAAAGTTTTCTTCTTTCATATGATTGTTACCTGAAATAAATTATTAGAAGCTCATAAGCAGTTAAAAGATACATCATTATGTATGAAAAAAAAAGTAGAGAAACTACATTATTCTAAATAAGGCAGTTCTGATGGCACTTTGGCACTTTTGCGAGACACATTCTTTTAAATACAACTGGCATGGAATAAAGCAAATAGAAATATCTACTATGTCTGTAAAATTCATTATGCACATGGTAGTCCACCACATATGCCTTCCTCTTCTCTTTTTTTCCTATTTTTTTTTCCTATTTTTTTTTCCTATTCAACACTTTCCAGATAGTTTCTGCTGTTAAGTAAAGATCCCTTTGTTGAGAAGTATAACTGTAATTGCAGTTCTATTCTAATACAAATTCATCAGTTTTAACTAACTTTCCAAGCCTCATAGTCCAATAGGCAGTATGTTAATTCCCTTCTGGTCTCACATCTACCAAAAACCTCCCTATAACTACTCACTTAATATGGGAGATAAAAGCAAAAACCAAGCACACAGACCCCACTTGTGTGATGTTGTCACATAGTTCAAAAGATAATGAAAAGCATATATAGCACAGGCAATCCAAAGTGATTCAGAAGTGAAATTTCTTACCATCAAAGCTCTGATCTTCTATGCAATAATAAAGTTTCATATCTGATATTTTTAAGTCTACTACAGTGAAAAGGCAGAATAAAGTAACTTCTCTACACAAAGAAAATGTTGGAGTTAAGTTCTTTCAAAACTACAGATACCTTCCATATTTCTTCCACCCTGAGACAAGGCATTCCTGGTGGTTTCTTACTTTGTTTCTCTACTTCTTTGTTACTATAAAAAGTCCTAGTTCAGAGTGCCTGAGTCTGAGGTTGTTCCAGCTGCCACTGCTATAGATTCTTGGCTTGCTAGATCCTGCAGAACCTGTCTAGGTTTCTCAGCAACATCAAGAAGTTGTCAGGAAACAACAGACTTTCACTGATTTCATTGTATTTTGGTATAATATTTAAACCCTCTCCGAGACTAAGCAAGAGAAGGGGCAGGTCAACAGGTTACTACAGCTGTAACTTTCTACAGTTATAACTGCACAGGCAAATGCTAGAATGTTTCAGTCAGAAAGAAAGAAAGATTGTGGAGCAAGCAGTTTTAGGTGACAATAGTAACTGAAAACAATTATACTTGCATTTATTTGTGACTACAAAACAATTAATAAACAAAATCAGATATATGTAACCAAGTATCATCAATATATTACAAAATCACCTATTTTAACAGTGATACACTAGACTATAATTACAGTCAGCAATCACTGCCAGTGAGAAGGCAAACTCAAACTGTAATTTCATGTATAGAATCACAGAATTTCTAGGTTGGAAGAGACCTCAAGATCATCGAGTCCAACCTCTGACCTAACACTAACAGTCCCCACTAAACCATATCCCTAAGCTCTACATCTAAACGTCTTTCAAAGACCTCCAGGGATGGTGACTCAACCACTTCCCTAGGCAGCCCATTCCAATAATAATGCCTAACAACCCTCTCAGTAAAGAAGTTCTTCATAATACACAATCTAAACTCCCCTGGCGCAACTTAAGCCCATTCCCCCTCGTCCTGTCACCACGCACGTGGGAGAACAGACCAACCCCCACCTCGCTACAGCCTCCATTAAGGTACCTAAAAAGAGCGATAAGGTCGCCCCTGAGCCTCCTTTTCTCCAGGCTGAACAAGCCCAGCTCCCTCAGCCGCTCCTTGTATACTTCCAAAATACACACGGATTATAACTGCATCTGCCTCATTTTTACAGGCCCACCATCTACGCATCTTTCCTTTAATTTAGAGATCTACACACGAAATCCTACTGGCAGTTCAGACTCACAAGGTAGCTGCACTCCACAAGATTGTAGCAGTTAATGTTTCTCTAAAACAAAACTGCTATTGATGATCATCAAAGCTGGAATTTCTGATACTGCTCTGAAACAAAAGTGACTCGAGATACAGGGCTATGTTGGAGCTCGTTTCAATGGGTACCAATATTGCTCTCTCTGCAGCTCAAAATTGGCTAAAGGAAAACAGAAGAACAGATAGACCTGTTTCTGCTCAGATTAAGCAATTCCATACAAAAGAAAATGCAACAGTATTAACTTATTTTAATGCTGGCCAAAAAAAAAAAAAAAGGTTATACTTTTGAGTGCATATCCTTTTATAATGGAAGTACTACCATTATAATTTATTTACCAAGCAGCTCTGTTTAGGATTAAGCCACAAACCTGCATATAATCTGTACTCTCCATTGCTTACATTAAGCAAAATATCAAGTGGTATACAAGGGCAGAAAAGTAAATTCAAGTATTTGCTAGTCTGGAGGGTATATCACTCAGGTTTCATAATGACCAAGAAAGAAAATTAAGCAATCTGATTTCATTTCATCCTTCATTAGTCAATTTCTAGAGGGCAAGTTTGAGGGTGGAGGAGGTACAGGCTGGTGGCTGAAAAGGTGTGTAAAGTTATTCCATAAGTAAGGACATACAGACAGAAACCACAAAATGATAGAATTACAATATTGTAGAAGATAAGGCTCAAATGGATTTCAACAAATTGATGTAATTTATTTCACTAAGCTCAGACAGACAAGTACTCAAAACTGACAAACCTGATACCAGTGATAGATAAACTTGTGTGAAAACGAAAAGGACTAATATGAGAGAGCAACATTTAAAAATAGGATATGATGTTTTAAATTTATTATGGGAGTTAACCAAAAGCACTATGAGCAGTCCCAAATTGCTTATTAGTCCTTCTGACTGCCAACACTTTCAAGTGCCCTTTATCAAAGTTTAGACCCCTTCATTTTTTTCAGTAGAAATATGAATTGCTTTAGTATCACTACACTAAGACTAACACACAGGACACATTCATTTTGTTTTCTTAGTCCATTTCACAAAGCCCTGAGGACTAACAGATTAGAAGATGGAAGACATTAATTTAGAGCATGAATTGCTGTAATATCCACACCTAGAAAGGACTGGATATCGCTAAAGTCCTATAACCACAGCAAGCCCTACAGGTATTTTCATAGACTCTGAATGGCCCAAATTACTTACAAAATAACAGTCCCTTACAAAATAACAATCACCAGTGGAAGAAGTGTGAAGTTTTTCTATGAGTTGTGTTGCCCAGTCCAGCTGCTTTACTATCACTATCCATTATAACCAAAAAAATCTTATTCAGAGCACACGATGCTTATTTCTATGTTAATTTACAAACCTTCATCCTTCAGTTGGTCTGCCTTTTCAATATTCTCTGGTAAGGAATCTGAGAGAGGCAGCATGTCGTTCTGTATGTAAACAAAACAATACTTTTTCATTAAAATACAAGCCATAATTATAGGCTGGACAACATTCCATCAACAAGCAACAAGATCTCCTATTTTGCAGAGTACAAAACCTAAAACATCACTAAAACTCTTAGAAGAGAAAGATAGCTTGCTTTCTACTACCAAAGAAACCTCATGGCTCATAACACATTTTAAGGAAGCCAAGAAGAAGATAGTTGATAAGTCTCTACAATCCCTGGTGGTTTCTGTGCCTCCTGTACTAGAAACTCAGAGATAACACATATTACTAGCATGGATTTTAAAAAACTTAGCATTTTAAGGTTAGCACTTAGGGATATGTTTTTAAAACTGAACAACTAAATTATTTCCAGAAGGGAATGAGAAGCATCATAGAACAGTCGATGAGCTCAATCGATTAACTGAGGGATAATAACCTTTAAGTGAGAACTATACAATCCACTGTTCAGTAACATCCTACATTGAATTGTCCTTGTCTACTTCAAATTAATTCCTCCCACTGCCCCTAAAGATTCTCGTTCTGCCAGCTTTTATGGAAATTTCACTCTTTTCCCATTTTCCTTAAGTTTTCACATTTTTTGACCTACATAGTACTGCAAGGTTGTGTATACAATACGAAGTTTTATCACATACTGGCAGAGTAAGTCTAGAATTTAAATTAAATTCTTACCTTGTGGAAAGAATTTCTGAACATCTCTATCAAATGCTGTGGAGGGGCAAGATGAGTATCTTCTGGGTTAATCTTAAACACAGTCTCCAGACACTGAATTGCAACTTACAAGAGGAAAAAAAAAAATCAGGTCACCAGTTTCTCAAAAGAAGTTTAATTTCTTTAAATTATTTATAAAGCTGTGATTCACTTCTTTATTCAGCTAGTAAGAGCAGCAATTTGAAAGACATTGTAAAATAAAGAGGCTACCCAATCTGCAGAGAACTGGCTATAAGCCATACAAAATCTTACGTAGTTCTAACGTTATTCTTAAAACAATTTATAATTTTAATTTCAATTCTCTCAATCATTTGATATATTTTTAAACGTACAAATATTTAACAAAAGCATAACTCAAAACACGTGTCACATGACCCATGCCAAAACACAGCCAAACTGCCTAAAGTTTGTGTGACACAACAGAAGAAAATGGCTTATCTTTAATTACAGAATAAATGTGGGATACTTGTTAGTTTTATCTTTTCTGAAGTAAAATATATTCATTTGAAGACATTGTCTATTAATAAAATGCTTCATTAATCACTACTCTTCATCCTGTAAGAAAATCTCTCTACATCATCCTTTCACACATTCTGTTGTGTAAGGATTAAATGGCTCTCCCAGTCCTGCAATAATCTACATATGCTCACATGAAGCAATTCTGAAAAAGAAGTAACCAAGTGCCAGAATGAAGTTTCAAATGTCGTCACGTTTCCAGACAAAAGAAGATGAATGGCAATTAGTAATATATAGCTTTGTCTATACATTATTCTATCTCAAATTGTATTGATACTTTCCCTATCATCTTGAGAATGCAGTAGAACGCTTCCATTAAGGTATACATGTATCATCTAGATGTTTTAGACTGAAAACTGAGGAGGAGCAAAGAATCCTCATAAAGTGTAGCTTTTAGCAGAAAAAAGTATTTTTATGTCTTATTTTATAGATATCACATTTTTAACCTGAACTAGAGATAACTGAGGACAGCTGAATTCAAACTAAGTATCAGTAAAAACTGAATCTTAGAATCTATAATTAATTTCACTCCTATGTTAATGTAATAAATGTAATGCCAATAAGAATTCAAATTATAAGGGACCCCAACGCTGACCTCCAATTAAAATTAAAATCACTGAAAGCTAACAACAGTAAGGCCAGTTTGAGGAGCCTGTTTTCTACACCATAGCTGGGCAAAACAGAAAAAAGTAAACTTGTAAAATGAGTAGTTAAACTTTGAACAAGTATTTTTTTAAAACTCTCACAACATACAATAGAAATCATTCAGAAAAAAAATTTAGTACCACAAAATTAAAGTTCATAATATGTAACAGTAATTGAATACATAGTGAAATACAAATACAACTTGCTCCTGTAACCTATAAATGTTAAAAATACATCAGTTTGCCCCATTCTAAATTCCTCAATAGAAGTGGTGAAGGATTTGGGTTAAACTCCTTTACCTCCTGCTATGTAGAAAAACTTATAGTAAAGTGAGCGCTGATCATGCCAAATTCTGGATGATATATTAGCAGTACTCCTTGTTGGGTCTATCATAAAATCAGTGGAACTGCATGTCTAGTTTTTTGTTATATGACCTAATAGGAAGCTAATGCTCAAAATATACCTACCCTTTTTCCCTCAAATTTATTCTGAAGACATTCCCTTTCCTGAATCCTTCACCTGATTTGTAGTTTTATGTCAATTTGAAGTACAATCTTTACCTTTCTAAGGCATTGTCTGTAACAGTAACTCTTTATCTGACATGAGATTTTTTGCAAAGTGCAGTAGTACAAATCATGCTTAAACAAAAGAATCCAGAATATATTTTCATTATCAGGAAGTATTTCCATTAAATAAATAACCAGTTTTACAGTGAAGTCTTTAGTTCTCTTTTAACTGAAAAATGGAAGTATAATCCTTATATCTCAAAAGTACAATTAAAATAAGAGGTCTTATGGGATGAATCCATAGGTTAGAATGACAAACACATCTTAACACGTAAGACAACAATAGAAACCTGTGTAAAAATACATTGCCAAAGCTGAAACTTTTCCAAATCAGACGATATATTAAGTTGTGAAAAGATCAATAACTACCCTGTTTTAAGATACTATGGTAAAAACCTGGCCCAGTAAAGTCAAAGGGGTGAAGATATGTTTTTGTCAGAAATGTATCTCACTTAAGTGAGGCACTGTTAGCTGCCACAGGCTCAAAGTCATCAGAAAGTTGTGACTTACAGCACCATGTGAGCTATTCACCGATGAGGCCAAAGTTATCTGTTCTCCCTGTTACCTCCACCATCACATACACTTCCAGAGACGTAGGCAGTTGCTGCAGCTCATACAGATCACCTTGCAAACCAGTGCAGATCCCTACCTCCCCAATGAACAGCTCAAAGAACATCTGGGGCTCACAAAAAAAACCTACTATGTTACAACAGGAGCATGTGGACTGTGCTGGAGCCCAGCTCAGCATCCCCAGTGCCACACAGCTCCAGGATCTTTTGCTGTCCATGCTCAAGCTGCAAACAACATCGAGGCGTCACAGCAGACTTGCAAGCTGTTGATCACTGAATAATGAATATTAACTGGGCTGCTGAGGTATCCTGGTTTTGGCTGGAACTGAGTTAATTTTTTTCAGAGAAGCTCACACCTGCTGTGTTTTGGACTTTTGATGAAAATCAGTGTGTTAACACCGTTACGTTTTAGCTGTTGCAGAGCAGTGCTTGCACAGAGCCCAGGACGTTTCAGCTCCTCGTGTTGCCCTGCCAGTGAGGAGTTGGGAGGGGACACAGCCAGGACAGCTGGCCTTATGGGGCCAGAGGGATGTCTCATAACATATGGGGTCATGCTCAGCGATAACAGCTGGAATAAAGAAGGAGGAAGGGGAGAACATTTGGAGTGATGCTGTTTGTCTTCCCAATAAATCATTATGCATGACAAGCCCTGCTTTCCTGGACGTGGCTTAACACCTGCCTGCTGATGGGAAGTACTGAATGGATTTCATGTTTTGCTTTACTCATGTGTGTAGCTTTTGCTTTACCTAGTAAGCTGTCTGCATCTCAACCCCTGAGTTCTCACACTTTACCTTTCTGATTCTCTTCCCCATCCCACCTGGGGAGAGTGAGCTATGTGGTGCTCAGCTGCCTGCCAGGGCTAAGTCATGACATGAGGCCCCTTTAGTGCTCAGTGTCAGCTTGCTTCATCTTACACATACCTGTCCCCCAACTCTAGTGTTACATGCATACCTCAACTTAAGGGGTACATGCCAGTTTCGAGAACTCTGCCTTTGAGGACTCACTGCAGTACAATCATCTCCAAAGTCAGGAGAAAAAAAAAAAACAGCCTTGTGCACTTCGTAGAGAGTTTCTGCTTTAGTCCCACAGAAACAGGTGCTACAGACAGGAAAAACTTGTAGATACTGCAAGGAAAGGGAAGAAACTGCTATTTAAATACACTGTCTCAGGTATAACTTGGAGGAAGTCAAGTTGCCAGTTCATACAATAGGGTTGAGTGTTAGAACAGAGACCTGTATCACTTCTCTGGATCCTGGATTGCAAAAGAGTGTATTTCTCCAGTCTATCTTACAATTACTCTGATTTCTCAGATTAAGTCGTTTTTATTCATTATGTAAGCATAAAATTCCTAGAGGAAAATTACCGTATCATTGACATAATTTTGTAATATAAACATGCAGAATGCAAGAGTTTGAATACATGCTAGACTTATACTTTGATAAGGTCTCAATTTTATTTGTAATGTTTTATCTTTTTGTTGTTTTGCGGGGAATGGGAACTACTTAAATTACTTCTTGGCATAGATACTTATACTGTGTTTTATCTTTTCACTAAGATACATAAGGTATCAATGAAAAACATTAGTCACATTCTTTCATCCCTTATGTCTTCACCTGGCATTAACCAATTCAATGCGTAAGACTCAGTACTGCTATTCCACAAGCAATAAAGATATTTTGCTCAACTAAAGTGACTCATTTATTCAGTATGCCTGCCCCGATCCTCTAACACATAGCATATGGTATCAAACTTCTGGCAGGGTACAGCTCTAAAATTAGGATTTCATATCTGTATTAAAATGGTAAGTTTCATATCAGCATTTAAGCACAAGTGAGGTTTTATAATATTTTTGTTCAGGAAACAGAATCTGAAAATTGTTGATTCCTTCAAATAAACATTGGCTAAGGCTGCTCTACAACAGGTAATCAGGTAAACCTTCACAGGCATAACCCAATGCTTATCAGCATTATTATAAAAATGAAAGGAAAATTTGTTGTCTCCCATCATATGAAATACTTTCATGAAATACTTTCATCATTGCTTTCTTTCACCAGCTGAATAGAAATTTATTATCAGAGTACCATCATAACCTGATACTGGTTAAATTCATAGATGACTATCATTTTTCAAATGTGCAGACCCTATCTGTGGAATATCCTTTGAATAGCATGCTACAAATGTCCATTTCTTGCTTCCATTGGTAAATAATTAACTACACTGTAAAAGCAATAGGCAGCGGAAGGAAGAACATTCCAGGTTTCCCTTTTAAAGCTTATGCCTCTTAGACTCAACTCTGTAAATTTCAGGAAACTCAACGATTGACTCCCTGGATGTTGTTTATTGCCCTGGTAGTTCTAGCCTTCCTCTTTATACCTCCAGTTCATCCTCCCATTGAGTCACACAGCCAAAGACTACTTAGAGCAATGCACAGGTCTTTTAAATAGATGCTATGAAAAGCTTATTGCAGAATTAAGAATCTTTTTGTTCTTCTCTTGCTTAATTCCACATTGTGATAATGCCTCCCATGAACTAGAGAAAAGGAATGAGAACAACATAATGCCTCCCAGGAATTAGAGAAAACAAATGAGAACAATGTGAAGGAGGAAAACACATCAAACATTAGTGAATGTCTCAAACACAAAAATGTCCATCTTCCTGTGGCCACGTCTTCTGTTACAAGAAGTCATATACTAAACTGAAAATATATACTACTGCGTGCTCTTTAGAATTACTGTTTATGTAGAAAAGCAATGCAAAGCATTTATTTTATTTTCCCCATTCTTAGGATCTTTTAGATTTCCCTCATAAACTACCCAGAATTCTTCTATGTATAAAACAGGAGTTCTTCCCCATATGCCAAAACCAATATATGGTTATTTACATCACACACACAAAATGCAGGAGGAAAATAAACATAAAAGTAAAGTGAAAATGAATCAGTTGGCAAAAAGTTGCAGGATACATATATAAATCATTCCCATGTCTTGCATTATGGCTTTGTCTAACTTGACGTGGTTCAAAGTATTAAATAACTGTCACTTAAAATTCCTGTAATTTCACAACTTTAGAGCACTTTTAAAATGAGAAATGTTTTAAAATTAGTTATCTTAGAAATACTAAGATCATCGTTTATTCTCATATAATATGTTGTGTCAGTTTCAGTGAAGTCACCTCAGTTACTTTCTATACACAATAGAAATACATTTGGCAATATACACCAAATAATGTAACATAAGCATGCATAGTACCTACCCATGTATTACTATCTTCATCACTTACCTTCCAGGCTTTCTTGTTCATCTGGAGTGAAAGTATCTATCTGACTCTGCTCTCTCAAGAAATGGATGACAGCATAAACCAAGCGCTTCACTGATGACATTTTGAAATTGTTGAATTTCTCCTGTGTCTTAGGAAGAATAGGATCTCCTATTTCTGGAAATAAAATATATATAAAAAAAAAAAAAAAAAGGAAGAAAAGCTTTATAATATGGCAGGACGTATGCCTTGGGCCCAGTCGTTAATTCCTGGAGCATTCCAGCCTCAGTCAGAAACGCACCCAAAACATGAAAAATCATCCTTCACGAGACAGCCGAATAAAGCAGTGCCTTGAGACGAGCCATTGAATTGTAAGCGTTATAGGGAATCCTACAATCCTCTAGTCTACGAGCAAAAGAGGACAGATTTCCTTGGGCTCCTTCCTGACGGAGAGGTCACCGAGGATAAACCCAGCAACTTATTTTCCCGAAGGATGCAGTTTGGGTTTTATTCCCAAGACACACACACCTGGAAGCGGGGTCACACGCCTAACTCATATAATCCCTTAACCCTCCACGCCGACAGGGAGATGCAGTGACGTAAAGGTGCAGCGCACGCTTCCACACGCGCCCTTCTGTTTCCCGACCTCGCTGCACGCTCGGTGGTCCCTGACACGGGTGGCTCCGTCCCACTGTCGGAGTTATGTAACCTGGGGGAGAACCTCGTCTCCTCCAACTTTCCCGGTTATTATTTTTCCACAGACCCCTCCGGGGCCAGGCGGACATCACCTCCCCCCTTGATCTGCTGGGGGGGGGGGGTGAAGGAGGCTCCGGGGGGGGGGGGGGGGCTCAAACGCAGGCTGGGCACAACAGGGCCGAGACCACGGGGGCTCACCCCACACCTCCCCACTCACACTCAGCCTCACGCTCAGGTTCACACTCACGCCCCTTCCCTGCCACGGCAGGGCCGGCTGCAGGCGGCTCCCACCGAGGAAATACCGACCCAACACCAGCCCCCCCGGGTCCCCCGGCTCTCCCCGCATCCCCCCGGACCCCTCGGGACCCCTCGGGACCCCCCGGACCGAGCCCCCGCCGCCGCCCCCCGCACCCCTCGGTCCCTCCAGGCGCCGCCTCAGAGAGGGGCTCGGGGGGGGAGGCGCGGCGCGGCTGCACGGCGGGGGGGGGCATGGCGCTTACCGAGCCGGGCAGAGCTGTGCCGAACCGAGCCGGGCAGGGCAGAGCCGAGCCGGGCTGAGCAGAACCGAGCCGGGCAGAGCTGAACCGGGCTGAGCCGAACCGGGCTGTGCCGCTGTCAGCGCCGCCGCTGGGCGGGGAGGAGAAAGGCGGCGGCGGAAGCGGATGCTCGGGGCGGCCGTGGCGGTGCCCGCGGCCGGCGGTGACAGCGGTGACAGCGGGAGCGCAGCCGGCCCTTCCTCCTCCTCCTCCTTCTCTCTCCTCCTCCTCCTTCTTCCTCCTCCTCCTTCTCCTCCTCCTCCTCCTCCTGCGGCCCCGCCCCCCATGCTGGCCCTGTGCGCGGCTCGCAGGTAGGCGCCCAGGGGCTGGGGGGGAGGCTCGTGGGGCACCGCCTCAAAATGGGGGGCGCCCAGCCCTGCCCTGTCCCCTCGGGGCAGGGATCTGGGGAGCAGCATGAGGCTCATCGGGGGCTGCGGGGGACGAGGGGCGAGGGGGCTGCGGCAGGGGGGAGCCCCCCGGGCTGCGCTGCCTTTGTTCGGGGGGAGCCGGGGCGGGCAGGAGCCGCAGCCCCCCCCTCCCGGATCGCCCCTCTGCTGCCAGGTTCAGTGCACAAAGACTTTATTTCCCCAACGCACATTTGCATCTTTATATATATATATATATATAAATAAATATATATGTATATATGTATATATATTTGTTACAGGCGTTTTCGCTGTTCTCCATGTTTTGCGCTGGCTGCCCATATATCTCCTGCAGGTCTTTCAGACAAAAAGAAAGACGTGGAGTGCTTGAAGCACTGAAGTTATTCCTTTAGGGGAAGAATTAAAAGATCAGTCTTTCCAATTTGCATGTGGAAACTAAAGACCCCTCCCTCCTAAATGCCAAGAAAGCGTTGGGTATTGATTTAGGCATTGATTTTGCTTTTTTTTTTTTTCACCACGTGTTGCAAGCACATCAGGGAATGATCACTGCAATTTGTTAATTGCATTATTTTTGTCAGTCATCATTTGAGTGTGACCAAGTCATTGTCCCCCTCCAATCCCCCAAAAATAAGAATGATCCTGGATGCCAAACAGAGACCTCTGACTTCCCAAAGCTAAGCAAATGGCTGCAGAAATGTTGAATAGCAAACACACTCACAATGTTAATGTGAGATATCTCACATTAATATATGTGAAATGTCAGTTTTTAGGAAGTTTCAAATGTATTTTAAGTTGAATAAAATGATTAAACATTTGACGCATGGATTAGTTAAGCTGGGGCGATAGCCTGTTTGCTCCTTGAGGATATTAGTAGTAATGGAAGAAAAAATGAAGAGGGAAGTGTGACTTAAATAATTTCATTGTCCTAAAATAATTCTCCAGGAATCAAGAATTCTGAAGACTTTCTTTCAAAGTCTTCAAAATAATATTTTGAGTAGCAAAATAGATGTATGTGGGCTCTGGGAGAATGAGAATTTCTATTTAAGACCTAATTTTAGATTTTTGTCTCTGGAAAGAGAATCTGAACACGTTTTTTTTTCTCTTGACAGGGAAGTGAACTGGCAAGAAACAGGGTTGGTGGGAAGAGGCAGGAGGAGGAGCAGGGAATGGGGATGGAGGTCATAAAACTGGGAAGACCTTTTGTAGGGGCTTTTCTATAGCATTTTCCTATAGCATACTTATTGCCTTAGTGTGTGTTTGCTTTCCTTAAACTGTCAGGTCCAACTCCAGCAATGGCAAGGACCAGGCAGGAAGCACAGGACATCTTTCACTTTCCCTGTGCTCCCCAGACTGCACAACCTCATCTGTGTACCCCAGCAGCACTGATCTACTGTGGACAAAAGCGACAGCCACCACCTTTGTAACCACAGCAGGCTCTAGAGAAACAATTTGGCTGCTCAGCAGAGTTTGCAGAGCAAAATGTTCCCTGGACCTACTGAGTCAAAGATGTCAGCCTCATAAGCATTTTGTGGTCTGAATTTGTCCTGTAGGGCACTGGTTGGAACAGACTAAAAAAAGCAATGAAATCAACATCTTTTGAGGAAATAACCGTTCTGACATTCTCTCTACGAAGAGAGAAGGACCTGAGGGAACGGCATGGGGTAGGGACAGGGGAAGGTCAGGGTGGGTGTGAGGAAAACGTTCTTCACCCAGAGGGTGGTTGGGCACCTCTCCTGAGGGCAGTGGTCACAGCACCGAGCCTGACAGAGTTCCAGAAGCATTTGGACAATGCTCTCAGACATCTGGTCTGATATTTGGGTGGTCCTGTGTGGTGCCAGGAGTTGGACTCAATGATCCTTGTGGGTCCTTTCCAATTTGGGTTATTGTATGATTCTGTGAAATGCCTGGCTTGGAAAAATTTATTTTCAGTGGTTTGGATTTGACAGATCAAAAATCTGTCCTCTTTCCTACAGAAGTCAGGATCAGGATGCCTAGGAAAGCACAAAAGGCAAGGCAAACATGCAGCAGTAACTTTTCAGAACAGTCCTGTGCCTTGTTGTAGTCTAGGTTCTGGGGACTTCCCTACACAAAAAGCATTTGCCTTAGGATTTTGTACAAAAATTAGTCTACTAGTGTGTTTTTACATTGAACAAGCTTCCTAAGACTGATCTTTTTCTGAGTCGTGTCAGAAGTAATAGGGGGAAAATTAATCCCAGTTCATTCTCTCCATGCTTTTCATGACTGGATAAATTTCTTAAATACTTCCTCTGTTTGTTTTTGTCCAGGCTGAAGAATCCCCATCTAGTTAGTTTTTCTTTGGATGGAATTAATTTCTCACTGCAGCTGATCAGTATTGACTCATCATGACTTGGTAGAAGAGGAAAAGGTTTGGGGCAGGTGGGAGAACAGAAGATGAGAAAGTTTATAACTGTTGGGATGAGCAGAACTGCACATAGTGTCTTTGTGCTTCACATGTTACAGAGTGGTATAGTAAATCTTTGTGTTCTGTTCTCTCTTCCTCTTCTGGTCACTCCTGACATTTCATGTGTATTGTCATGAGTAAATATTGTAACTTTGCTAATCTCTTCATTAGTCTTTGAAAGCCAAACAGACTACACTAGCTGTGTAGACTGATCTCTGTCTATTTTGAGTCTTTTAAAGAATTCCAATAGATTGAGTCATGGGTTCCTTCTGTAGAAAAGGATACATTTTAAATGTATTTAGCTTTTATGTTTACAAACCCTCCTTAATACTTTTTTTCTGTCTTGCAGTACCACTTGTTTTTCAGTTGAAATCAACAGACTGTTTTAAATGCTTTGTATGATTTTGTTCAAGTACTGAACTGTCCTTGTAACAGTGTGTGGTGTTTGCACTAAATAGCATGCATTTGCTGTTTACATAGCAGGTATGACAGGCCTTTGTGAGATGCTTATGGCAGTACCAGAGAGAGCTGGAAATACTTTTTTCCATTGTGTTTTGTATGGTTCACTTGGTGGTAGAACCAAGCAAGAAGATAACCCAGATCACAGAATCATGACTCATATCCTGAGTTGGAAGGAACCCACAAGGATCATCAAATTAACTCTTGATGAGTGCTTCCTGCATCACATTCAGTGTAATTTAAGCAGTTCACTTGCAGTCTGCATGTACCTGTTGAAAAGTCTCTCAACTCCTTTCTAAGATTCTCCAGCCGGAGTGTGGTATGTTGGAAGTTTGCAGTGACACCATATGGGTTCAGTTCACAGATTGGATTTGTAACCCAGTTTAGCAGTCCTAGTAAGACTTTAATGAATGCTGCAACTGGGGAGAGACAAGATGAGGCAGTCTGCAGAAACCCTGACCTTCTGCATGGTCAGCTTGGGACTACTACATAGAAATCACCTCTTATAAAAGTTAGTCAGAGCAGTTTCCAAATTGCTTTTGTTTAAAGACTGTTGAGGGGACAGGGATAGAGGATGCAAGTACAGTAAGACTGCCTAGGGATTTGCGGCACACGTAACATGTTATGCACCTGTATGAATTCCTGCTTATGGTCTGCATTTTTTATTAGCCAAGAGTTCATTTATCAAGTACTTTACTGTTGTTAATTCTACCAGAGAAACCAGTAAACATTTGTTGCCAGATAATAAGATTATAAGAGTAGAACTGAGAGAAATGTATTTATTGATAAATGTTTTAAAATGATCATGTAACTTACAGCTTTTTTAACTTACATTGATCTTAAGAGCTAAAAGTGCATCTACTATAGAAGTGTAATCAACACAGAGTTTACAGGGATCTGAGATGCAAAGAATCTTTTCTTTTCTGAAAGATTTAGTGACAAATTAAGTATTTAATGTTAAAAAGTTCCAAATCTTCTTCTATTCCATCAAACATAGCTTAAGAAAAAAAAAAGTTTATTGTAACAGTTATGGAACTCAAAATTCAGCAACACTAAGCAAACTGTCCTCTTGCCATACTGAGTTCTGTCTGTGCCAAACTCTGTTGTGACACAAAGCCAAGCACTTTTCTAAGGAAAGGGGCCCAAGAATTCAAGGCATGTATTCACTGCTCCAGACACTTGTAATAATGATTTCAAATGTATTTGTCCAGCAGGAAAAAGTGCTGACTTAAATTTTGGGGTTGTGGTCTCATTCTTTTGCCAACTTGAAATAATGTGCCCCCATCATCTTCCCCTCCAATTAGCTCCATCAGCTTTAAGTTGATATAACTCCTGTTCTGTCTTGGACTTTTTTTCTTCCTTTCCTGTTTTCTTCCTTTCCTGTTTTCTGCCATGGTTTACTCAGTGCTCTGCTGACTTTCCTTGATTTTTGTCCTTTCTTTACTCTGAAGTAAAAAAAAAATATCTTATTGTCTGAAGCGATGAGTCAAAACTGAAACAGTGTGGATATGTATTTAGAATTCAAGCAAGAATTTAGGCTAAATAGTACAACTCTATAAAATTTCTGTGTTAAAATCCATGCAGAGAACAGAGGCAAAGTACCATCCTCTACTATATTAGCTGTTGCTGAATACTGACTGTAGTTTGTTTCTGAAGTGTTCTTTTTTAATTATATAGGTCTTCACTTACAGGAAATTGGAAAGCCTTATGTTCCACTGAGTAAGAGACTTAGCTGTTGTAATGGTTTACTTAAACCATGACTGTCTGTTACTGTTTATATATGTTTAGTAACACTCTCAGGGAAATGCCAGCATATGGCATATTATTCAAGTATTAAATAATTGCTCCTGCGGCAATCTGACAGTTTTTGTATTGCCTTGGAACTTTTTTTTTTTCTAATTTAAACATGACCGCTAGGTGGGGATAAAACACCGAGTGAAGCCCTGAGAGTGCTGGTTGCTCTTTCTTGGTGAACACGGTCTTCACATCCACAATGTTGTCTTCCAGCATGCGGTGCTGGTTCTCTTGCAGCCTGTAAGATAAGGAAGAGTTTGACTAAGATCTGCTATTTCAAAAGAAAAAACGGTCCTGTTGCTGTTCTCATTTCTAAATTAAGAGCTTTTACAAAAGCTTGATACAGTAAATTACTAAGTGAAAAATAAGTTAATTTATTGTGATTACCAAATCTTCTCTTATTTGTATCCTTGAAAGTACCCCCCCAAAGCATACATAAGGTGCAACAAGAAAAACATATTTGTATTTGTTTTCCCTTAGAATATTCAAAAACTAGAATATGACATTTTATTTAGTGGTTTTGTGTGTAAGAAACCTTCACATTTTGATAATTTTATGAAGATGAGAACCGTCTTTTCTACTTATGGAAGTGCACAGAAAGAGTAATATTCCATTTTGTTTCAAGTTGATATGTACAAACCTTTAGGAGTATCTTTCAGTGCTAAATCATCTTAATGCCTGTCTTTTTTCTTTTTCTTTATTACTTAAAAAAAATAAATTAATCTGTCTTGGTTTTCCCTTTATCCCTGAAACTGTTACACTAGACCTTCACCAGCAGAGGACATAGTTTTCCATTCTACACAAAGCTGATATACTCTCATATTTACATGGCTATATGGAACTGTTAGATCTACAAGCATGTACAATAAACCTGTCTGTACACGTGTTTCCCAGAAATGCATTTTAAAATATATTTTATTAGTTTGTAAGATCTCATTGTAACTAGTAGTGTTTAGGTAAAGAGTGATTTGAAAACTATAATTTAAGAGTCTTGGATAGAATTATAGCTATCCGTACTTAGTCAGAGATAAATGAGACAGAAGACTTAAATCTTGAGTATATTTTAAAGTGATCATCAGTAGGAGAAGCACCTTGTGAACAAGGTTGCAGATTTTTGTATTTTCTAAAGCTGATGCTAACATTTGCTGCTTCTGCTTCACAGACTGTGGCTTTTTATTTTGTTTTAATAGTGCTTTATTACAAAGGGTAGTTCGGCATGCTCCAGACGTGGAAAATTGTTTTTAAACAAAAACAGTCTGACATAAATGTTTATTATGTTTAAAGTATTTACTGTACAAGTTTAAAATCAACCAGTAAGTTTAGCTGCTTTGATTGTCTTTGCAGCAGTTACGTTGGCCACTATATTACTGTAATAGAGTACTACAATACAGTAATAGAGTAACACAATACTCTAATGCAATAGGGTATTTATATTATAAAGGTCCTCCTCCTTGGTAAAATCAAATCATAGTTATATTTTCCAGAGGCAGCGAGTAATCAAATTGTAGATTTGTTGGCAAAATAAATACCTGGCATTCTAGCAAAAATAGCAATGATTGTGGTCTGTAACTTAGGAGCTCTGTTTTCGTTTTTAAAATCCCATTTTAGAAGTCACTACTAAGCATCATCTACAAATAATAACTACTAAGTTATTATTCAACTTGTACAGCTTTTGGTAGAAATTATCATTAATAACAGCAATCATCTCAAGACCTCAAGACTAAACCCATACATTTCACACGTATCCTCTAGCAGTAGTGCGGGCTTAAGTGGCTGTTGGCACTCCTTTGATCCTTAAGCCAGCACAATTGAAGTCACACATCAAATATGTGATGGAAGTGATGAGCTGAAACCCCCCACCCCATTAAATTTTTTGGTCCATTTGTGGAGGACACCAAGCTGTGTGGTGTGATGGACATGCTGGAGGGAAGGGATGCCATCCAGAGGGACCTGTGCAGGCCTGAGAGGTGCGCCTGTGCAAACCTCATGAGGTTTAACAGGGCCAAGTGCACCTCAGTCAGGGTAATCGTGGACATCAGTACTGGCTGGGCAATGAGGGATTAGAGGGCAGCCCTGTGGAGAGGGACCTGAGAATACTGGTAGCTGAGAAGCTTGACAGGAGCTGGCAGTGCGTGCTTGCAGCACACAAAGGCAGCCGTCTTAGGCTGCACCAAAAGTAGCTTGGCCAGCAGGGCAAGAGAGGTGATTCTTCCCCTCTGCTCTGCTCCTGTGAGAACCCACCTGGAGCCCTGAGTTCAGCTCTGGGCGCCCAAATGTGAGAAGGACATGGAGCTGTTGGAGTGGGTCTAGAGGAGGGCCTCAAAAATGATCAAGAGGCTGGAGCACCTTTCCTACAAGGACAGGCTGAGGGAGTTGGGGTTGTTGAGCCTGGAGAAGAGAAAGTTCTGGGGATGCCTTATAGCGGCCTTCCAGTGCCTGAAGGGGACCTACAGGAAAGCTGGAGAGAGAAAAAGAGGGTAGATTTAGATTGGGTGTTAGGAATAAGCTCTTGGCTCAAAAGGTGGTGAGGTACTGCACAGGCTGCCCAGAGAAGCTGTAGATGCCCCATCCCTAGAGGTGCTCAAGGCCAGGCTGGATGGGGCAACCTGGTCTGGTGGGAGGTGTCCCTGCCCACAGCAGGGGGTTAGAACTGGGTGATCTTTAAGGTCTCTTCCAATCCAAACCATTCTGTGATTAATTCTTCACCTGTTTGGTACCATGATTCTGTGATGATCCTACCAGTAGTTACTCTGCCATCAGAGATGCAGGGGTGCACAAAGGCAGAAATGAGCAGCAGGGGGAGGAATAGGAAGAAAGGGGAATGTCTTAAGCCCACCCTGCTGCTGAACACAGACCTTATCCCTAACCCAGGGATGTCAACAGTCCTACACAGCACTGCAGAACGTTGAGTATAATGACTTAAACAGTTTGAACTGGCCACTACAGACTCCAGCAATGCTTTACCCAGAATACACATAACCTTATTTATGGACCTACATTTGTTTATTCTTCTGTCTAATTTAAACTGAATCGTTTTCTGATTGCTCAGTCCAAGGAATGGCTGGCTCTTCTGTAATGTTGCTGCCATTAACTGAAACACAAGCCTTTTATATAATAATTGCAGCATGTTGGTTCATTTACTTTTTGAAAAAATGCTCTTTGCTATTGCATCTGGTGCCTACCATAATTAATATAATTTATTCAATTTATTTTCCAAGCTATATCTGGGAAGTTAAAATTTTCCTCAGTGGTACAATTTACAGTAATATTTTCTCTCTAATAATATGACAAATATAGTTGCAAAGCATTTTTAAACATTCATTATTTTAGCTATCCTATCATTTCTTGTTTCTTTTTATAGTCTATTTAATTGTTAATTTTGCATCTGACATTTCTTGGCTTTTTTCGTGAACAAATATAAAACAAGTTATCACTTTTATCACATATTTGAAGTTTACTATATATTTGAATTGGTTTACAATTTTATGTAGATCAAAGAATATGAAACACCAGTCCACTGAAAGACATAGCAAGGCTGAGTTTTCACCTCTGTGTATACTTTAGTTGCATGTTATTTTTCATTAATCTCATGGGAGTCTGATCAACTAGTAGGAAGGTAACAGCAGGTGTTCTTATATTTTATTTGAAGTTTCATGTTATGGTTGCATATTCTGATTGTTTTTACTTGAAATGTTATATTACCGTTTTTGAAAGCCTCCATTCACTTGGTCAATGGAAAGACTTCCAGGTTCTTCTGAGTTTGTTCTGGTTTTGTTAATCCATATGAATGACTGCTTCATTGTATCAGCAGGAGGAGACAAGGTGTCAGCATTGCAAAACAAGGCTGGTTTTGTTCCATGATTAGCTGTCTCTAACAGATACAGTCAATCACTTGATGGCATTCATGGCAATTGTTTATGAAGCTATCAATTTTTTGTGTGTATTCCTTAATGCAGCTAGCCAATATACTGAGAAAATCAGGTGGTCTGATCTTTTTGGTGCTTAAAAGGAGCACTCTGCAGCAGTTAGGGACCCTCTATTAATTAAATTTGTCCAACTTTATTAATTATACTTTTTTGACAGCTGAAGTTAATGTAATCTGTTGTTGCTGTGATTATTTTCATGATTGTTTATGATAATATGTTGTTGGTCAGTGGCAGAGCTGCATTTTCATGTCTGTGTGAAGGTAATGAATTATAGAAAGCTGTAAGTTCTCTTTAAAGAATATCTGCACTTTAGCTTTGTTGTTTTGGAGTTATTGTTTTCCTTTGATTCTGTTCCACTTCTAGTTTGACCTTAATTTGGCACATTTCATATTCTTTCTGATATTTTATGGAGGGGGGAAGGGAGTTAGCGTTGAAACTACTTTTGTGGATATTCCCCTTCAGCACCCATGAGGTTGTGCCAGAGCTGCACTAGTGATGTGTGAAAGACTAGACATAGCATAGTCCAGTGGGAAGTGGACTTAATTAAGTACTATTCTTTAATAGATTTGTAGATTCAGGATAAAATTCAGTATTTTGGGGGAATGGGAGAGACTATTGCATTCTGAGAATGCTATTACATGCCCTTTTGCTTTCACAAAAGCAGTTTGATCTATCAGAAGCTTCTAAATGAGATTCCAAGTTGTAGTAGTCTGGTGGTGTAGCTGATAATTCAGTCATGTCACATCTGAATTCATATTGGAGAGAGAAAGCAGAGATGGAAGGAATATTCTTTACCCAGGCTTCATTTTCAGAGTTAAATTGTCAATATGCTGGACACTGATATTTCTGTACGCTGGTAGAAGTGAAAAGTAAGCATCTTGTCTACATTGGTATGGGAGGATTTGAAGAAACTGTAGTAACAAGGGAAATAAATCTCAACATAAGGATAAGAATGTTGTCTTTCATTTACGTCCTGTATAAAAATAATTTTGGCTAGGCTATATCTAGAAAATTCCTGTTAAAGACCAACAAGACTTTTAATAAAAAGTCTTGCCTTCAAATACAAGCTCTGTGTGCAGCTCCTCTCTGATTGTTAGCACTTCACTCTTTTGCTTTGTTTTTCCTTCAGGCTAAAATTGCCTGTCCTTTTATGTATGCTCCCTGTATAGTATGCCAAAACCTATCTGAGCACTTATGCACATACCAGACTGGTTTTGCAATAAAATGAGTTCATGCACAATGACTGGTGTTAACAGGAAAAGGTATTTCATATAAAACAGTGTAAAATAAGCATCCCTTTTAGTAGCAAGCTCTCTCTGTGTGTTCTTATATTTCTTTAGTTATGGTTGAAAATCATTGTCATTATTACATATATATATATAATGTGAATGAAACGCAGAGGCAGATAGTCTCTGCCTGCTAGAGCTGACCTGAGGAGCTCAAAGGTCTAGAATCTCCTTGTTGCTTTTCTGAAGGTGTAGGTTTATCCTCATATAATACAAAACACCGCAGCACTTTACTCCTTGAATGCAAGTTTTTAATTACTGTCAAGTTATAATATCTCTCGGCAAATAATTCATACATAACTGAGATATTACTGTGTTCTAAAGATTAATATGTTGTTGACCATGGGTTTTTGTTAGCCCAACTTCAGTCAGCTGCCTGACTAAATATCTCCTTCATACAACAAAGCTGAGTGTTGCTTTTTTGGGCCAGGGAGGTGGGAGTGTGGAAGCCAGTATTTCAAAGTCAGTATCTTCTTAATTTTGATTTGGATTCATTGCTCCAAGGTACATCTTTTTAGTATTGTCACAAAAATTAGAAAAAAAAAAAAAAAAGGCAGCCAGCAATTGCACTGCACAGTTATGAGGAGTTATGTGATTTTTTTTTTCTGTTAGCTAAAGTTGAAATATACTTGATTTATATTTTCAGCTCAATAGTATGTAAATTCTTGCATTAAAGTGGAGCTATCTATATAAAATCCATGACAATTAAGAGAATAAGTTTTCAACAGAGGAGCAACTAGAAGTTTCCCTCCCACGGTTGATTGTGGGGCAGACATCCAATATAAATATAAAATTGTTTGTTAAGTGAACAAATGACTTTTTTTTTTATCTAGTTGTATACATATTTGCAGCACTTGGTGTTCATAATCTACAAATCATTGTGTGGGTTTTATTCCGAATTTCAAAAATGCAAATACTGATTATAGAGTTTCAGTAACTGAAATTCTGTTTTTCATTGAAGATTGAGTCATAACTGAACTTGTCTATTTTACATTTCTAAATTTTTATTATTTCTATACCAAAATTTTTATCTCTGTCTACAAACATATTAGATGGCACTTGTTCATCCTCTAGATGAATTAAGGTAGAAGACAAACCTTTGATTTATCTAAAATTAAATTTAAATGGTAAGGGTGACAGCTGTATATGGTCCCACTGGGCAAGAAATACATGGCTCTAAAAAGGACTTTGTTCTTGCTTGAATGAAAACATTCTGTGATTATTAAAGGTCAACTGCTTTTCTGATGTTTACTATAAACTACATCTTCAACTAGAGTTTTCCTATGTAAAGATCTTTTTTCTCATTTCAGGTCCATTGGGCCACGGCTTGTGTTGAGAATGACATTAGGAGCAGAAATCACTAGCCAGCTCAAGGCTTCTTCATACATCGCATCAGGCCGAAACCTTTTGAGATGGGACCTCTCACCAGAGCAAATTAGATCAAGAACTGAAGAACTAATCAGGAAGACAAAGCATGTATATGACAGCGTTGGGATGCTTGATATTGAGGAAGTAACACATGAAAATACTGTACGGGCCTTGGCAGATATAGAAGTAGAATATGCAGGTTAGTGCATACTTTCTGCGATTCTCTCCGTAGCGCGTTCCATCTGCACATGAAGAAACTATGAGGAAAGATAGTTCTGGCTTACAATTCAGATCTCTGCTGTCTTTGTGGAGAATGTGTAGAAGTCTCATCTTTTACGGGTCCTCCGGTCATAGTAATTTTTCAGGATCTCTCAACAATGTGTAACATGATCAGCTGTGAAGTTTAGCTACTTTAATCTAGAGACAAAAATAAGGATTAGAAAAACTATGTTGCTGATCTTTTTGAGGAGTCCAGAGAACTGCAGTGGTCATCTGTTTTATTTTTTGCATGTTAAGCTCTGCACAGTTGTATTTTATTTTCATACTGAGTACAACCGCTAGGGGACAGCGTGCAATAGTTTAGAGTACAGTGTCCATGGGATAGGTATTACATTGAAGCTTGATAAGCAGTGCCTTTCTCAAAGGCTGTATAATCTGACTGAAAAAAGCAATTCAAATAGAGCCATGGGAAGATTGATACAGTCTTGGTGGAGAAAAGGTGATGGATCATGTGGTGGCTGCATGACACCCCCAAAGTAGTCTGTATAATAAAATGTCAGGTTCTCTTAAATCCTCTCAAAAAGTCTTCTGCAGCAACAGAACTGCTGAAAACAGGCACCTTGGCTTGGAGCTTAGTCTTCACTTAGCAAAAAAGAGCAGTTTGCAGCACAAATGATTGCACTGTAATATTGGTCTGTGTCTTTCACATCATTTAGAATTACTGTTTGGGCGTATCAAGTTCATTGACTGAAATCAGTGCTGGCAGAAAGACTGAGTTATCTTTATGCAAACAGCTTCCTGTCAGATTCAGTTTTAATTGTAACAATGTACTTGGTACAATTATTGTATGCCTTTTCACCACATTATAAATTTCTATGCTTCAAATTAAATTAGAAGGCAGATCTGTTTGATTCAGAAAACAGTGGCCTTTAGCCTCTTAAGTATAGCCATTGAGACTTGCATCTTCCAAAAAGTACTTTTTTTTTTCTACACGCCATTGCAGAAGTGGGTCATATCTAACTTGTAGTGCCAGTTGTTGAAGATGTATGCAAAATTACCAGGACTTACTTGTGAAATAGCCCATGGCATATGACAAGGATATATTACCACAGCAAGGATTCCATTAGGAACCTGGATTTTTAAGTCCTGTGTATCCCTCTCACAGGTGCATGAAAAACAGTCTTACTCCAGTAACTGAAACTCATGATCTGAAGAAGCACATATGACAGCAGGCCTTAGATTTTACTTGGAAGCTGCTAAAACTCAGTTCATCATTTTGAACCACCTTGGCAGAAGGACAGGAGGGGAAAAAAGAGTTTCCAGTGGTTAATAAGAAGAGCCATATGCCCATGCTTGCATTCCAAAGGTTTCTAAAGAGCTGAGAATATCTCAGGGCTTCATAAACAACTTCAGAGTAAATAAAATTAAAAAGCTTTACAGCAAATTGTCCTAGAATATTGTTACTCTAAAGCACGTTTTTTCAAGGGGGTGGGGAATAATTAGTTTTTAATTAAATTAATTCAGCTAGTCATAACAATTTATTTTTGTTTAGTGCTTCTATTCATTCCAAAGATGCAATATTTGTTTAATAAGTAAGGTTTTACTTAATCTCAGAAAAATATTCTATACAATGTTGTATTAGCTTATGATCTCTAGAAGTTCAGAATACGTAACATCTCTTGTGGTTATCAGATTTTGTTCTTAAACATGTATAAGAATTGGGGATTTACACTATTCTCTCATACCAACGTAAAAATAACTTCAGGACACATGGGCATGTTTGGAAGAATCAGAGTACTTCACGTTAAATACTAACATGGAAGCATTTGTGCCAGCTATGAAACAATGTCAATCTTCACTTACAAATGGTACCTCTTCCAAAAATTAAGTATCATATTAGTATACCCTTTAATGGACTTTGTAGAAGTATGAAGGTAAGATAATTAGGCTTTGGTAATAGATGGTTTCTGTCAGATGTTTATTTGCCATAATGGTACGCAGTTCTGTCCCTTCATCCATTCATTTTTACGTTATTTGTAATCACTTTATTTGGTTCAAGCCTGATCTGATTGTCAAGTTGCTTGGGGTACTTTTTTTTTGGTGTAACTTCTATAAATATTGTAAGAAAGTGGAAGTTCTCTATCTGTGATGTTCCTAGCCTTCTGTATAAGTGTTCATTGCCTTTTATTTAAACAGTGGAAAGGAGCATGTTGGATTTTCCCCAGCATGTTTCACCAGACAAAGAGGTACGCTTAGCAAGTACAGAAGCTGACAAAAAACTTTCCAATTTCGATGTGGAGATGAGCATGAGAGAAGACGTATTTCAGAAGATCGTTTATTTGCAGGTAAATCACAGTGATGTCTGCATAACTTGTAGAAATGTAGATAAAATAGATGAAAAACTATTTATCTAAAATAGTTGAAAACCTATTATATAAAGTGAAAAACATTTATCTTAAAAAGTTAATATGCACAATGCTTTTGAAGGTCCTCATCGCTCTCTTTGTTTCAACTGATCCCATACCATAAAAACTTGAGTCAACTTAGTGCTCTCACTCTTTGCCTCTCATCTTTAGGTGTGTGTTGCATTCTTTCTCCATCGCAGAAGTTTTGATTTGTCTAAACTTCCAATGAACTGGTTCAGGATGCCAAACCCACAGAAGGAAACTCATCAAGAAAAATAAAAGGAACTATTTTCTGTTGGCTAATCCCCATCTGCTGGTTTGCCCAAAACATCACCCAGTAGGGAGGAAGAGGCTATATAGCAATGTATTTAGATTAATTTATACTGCTTTTGAATTTGTATCCAAAACTATGCTGTTATTGAGAATTTTAAAATTGAGTTATAAGTTAGAAAAGTTATTGAGAACATGTAACAGGGAGTGACCTCTGAGGTTATCTCTTTTGATCTGCTAATTATTGGCTATCCCACAGTAGCTTCCTCCTTCTATGTTGCTTAAACCTCGAAGTAAAACTAAGTCAAAAGATACTGTTGAACTAGTTTCTATCCCTTTGAGTTTCTGTTGTTTCCCTTCTAACTGATCATCTCCATGTATGTTGTATTCTTCATTTGTACTGTTTATTAGGTAGTATGGGGCTCCAAGGTATTACTTGCATCACGAAAAGCTAAGCTTAGCTTAGTAATACCTTGGAGCTCTATTTCTTGGAGTCATTGTTTGTGCTTTTTGCAGTGTAGACCATGAACAAAAATAATATTAGCACCACCTTATTAAAGTGCCTTTCAGTAGCATAGTTGTCTTTTGCTGTGTTTTCTAGGCATGTTTTCAAGTGTTTTCCTCCGAGTGTTATTTAAGTGTATATGTAGGTATTTCATAGCCCCATTTTGAAGATCTTCTGACACCTGTTGACGGATAGTGCCTTAAGTTAAGACTTGGGGTCCCTACCCCCAATCAGTTGCTATTAATTACATAGATTGACATGTATGTATTATTTTTTGTGATTTTCTCACCCCACCCCCCCCAGTATAAGACACATGGATACATTTAGGGATAATACCCGTGTATCCATCTAATTTAAATTTACAGGTATTTCTGACAGTAGCTACTGAAAATGATTGCTATTATTAACCAGCATTAGTTTCTATTAATCTTTTTTATCTTTTTCATTTGATGCTTTCCTTCTCCGTTTTCCTTTGCAGCAATATTTTACTTTTATAACAGTTACAATTATCACTTAAATCTCCAGTTAATGTTTTTGAGATTTTACTTGGTTTAACTGCAGCATGTGAGCATGTTTAGTGTTCAATTAATGTTCTAGAAATGCGATCTGCACTAAGATAAGGCCATATATCAACTTCATAACAACTGTAAAAGTAGTAACATTTTTGTTGTAGAACAGATGTGAAATTACCAGCAGTGCTGGACTGACCAACTCTTAATATTTCCAAATAGCAATACAAAGTTCTTGTTAGTTTTTGCTAACTTTCTAACACCCTCTATCTCCTGCTAGAAACTCTTCATTGAAAAGTCAGGTTCCTGGAGAGGAGAAAAAAGGGACTTCAACAAACAGAAATGTTTTGCTGAAATTGTGTTATCATTTTAAAGAAGCCAGTAAGAACATTTTGGCTAAATCAGGCATTTCATCACCTCAGTAAGGATATAATAGTTCTGAATTGAATAGTTCTGAATTCTTTGTGTGAATTCAGTTTCATGATCAGAGGATCATGGAACAGGGGGTCCAGGTTAAAATGCAGTGAGGAGGATGAGGTCCCTCAGATTCCCATGTTATTTATATTACAGTCAATCCACTAACAGGTGACTAAATATGCCAAATCATAGTGATATCCTTATTTTTTTTGTTCCCTTCAACAAGGATCAAACTTTCATAAGTTCTTTTTTCAATCTTTATAATTCATCCTAAGTTCCACTTCATGTAAATAGTGTTGGTGGTGGAAGATGTGTGAGGTTTTTGTGTTTAATTAAAAAAAAAAAAAAAAGTGAAAATAATCTAACCTTTTTCTATTCCCCACAAGTAAGGGGAAAGATTTCTGCAAAATTTCTGCAATTTATGTTGTCAGGTATACCCTTTAGAAAACTAATTTTGGCATCCAAAACCTGGAATAAAGGTGAATTTGGTAGTGAAACTATCCTTTTAAATTTTCTTACTCCTAACATCTGCACATGTTGGCTAGCAGAGGCATGCTTAAGAATGTTGCCAATCTTCTCCACCCACACACCCTCAGGAAACAGGCTGATGTAAACAGCTGCTGCAGTTTTTGTTCACAATATTCTAAGTTGGTTCTGCTTCTTATTCTGCCTGAAAATTTCTTCGTAGAATAGGGTAGCATGATTGTTCAAAACAAATACGAGATGGCGTATAACATCACTAGTGATGGCCATTTTAATACTCCTTGAAAACTCCAAAATTTCATGTGTAGTATATTCAAAATTAGCAGAAAAATAGCAAAATTAGAGGTTGTCCATCAAAGAAACATTGGACTTGGAGAGCATCCTGACCATACAGAAGTTCAGAGATGTCTGCAGAGGACACTTGGTTCTTTGGTGCTTGTGAGGGCTTATAGACCTGACAGGTCTTCCTGAATATGAACTATTCTTGGCTTAATCATGTCTGTGTTGGAAATAAACTTCACAAAGGCTATCATTAAAATATTTACGACTGGTGTCTTGTAAAGTGTATGGGAGAGAGAGATGTAGTCGCCAAGAGGATGAAGAACACTGATTTAGTTTTGACTTCCTTTTCCCCAACATAATGTATTTCTCTTTCGTAGCTTTAAAAGGAGCCAGTGTTCACTGTCTGTTACGCCCTAAAATTAGTATTTGTGAATTCTTTCTTCCTGCCTTAAAACTCTGTTGGATTTCAGACCAGGAGATTTTCAGTGGTGTGGCAGTTCCATTTTTCACATATTTCTGATATTGAGGCTGAGAAATCCCTCACAAGGCCTGGATAACTCAGTGAAACTTCTCACAATCCTCTGTCTTTAATCATTACTATAATAAAAGGAGTGTCTTTTACGGAGATTAGACTGCTCCATTTTTTTTTCCTTATCTATTTAATTTCTGAGCCTTCAGCATGGTTAGCACAATATAAATGTTAATGTAGTGAACAGTATCTGCATTTTTCACTACTACCATGATGAAATCTTGCTTTCTCTGTCACACTAGTCTTTGCTAAAAACAAAACAAAACAACAAATACCTGGAATTATGGGTTTTCTATTAGAAAAACAATATATGAAAATTCTAATTATTACAAATATAAAATATTTTTCTGCTCAGTATCACAGCATTAATACTTCTAGATGTAGTGGGTTTCTCTCTCTTATTTTTTCTCGTAAAGTAAGAGAGGTAATTTGCAGATCATTAGTTGACACTTGCACACAGTTGTGTAACTCTTTCATAAAATTTGCATGTTTCAACGTCCTTACTTTTCAGAGATGGTAGTCGAGAGTTAATTGTAGGTAGGTAAGCTGACAAGAGGGTTGTTAAGACAAGTCAGAACTAATTCCAACATCTTCCTAGTTTAAAGATGATCTTAAATAGAATATGTTTTTTTTTTAACAAGTAATATAAATTATACCTTGTTAAAATGTTCATTTTTAGATGGTGGAAGGTAACATTATAATGTAAAATAAAATAATACAGTGAAATCACAATTTGCGACAAAAATCACAATTTTCTGATTACGTAGTTATTTCTTTGTCAGCTTCCAGGAAGACCCTCACATTATTGGTTCATGTTCTGTTACAAGTAGGATGTTGTCTCTTTGCTTGCTTTGCTTCTTGTTGGTTGATTTAGAAAATGGTCATTCGAGAATCTTTATAATGGTATAACCTGACATATAGCTACTGTGTTATTTGTTGCCACCAATTGCTTTGTTCAGAAAGAGGAAGATCCAAAAGCTTGAATTCTGTGCTATTTGATAACCTTCAGTGAGCCCTAAATACACTGAATCTTTTGATTTTTTTAAATCCCTCCAAGTCTTAAAGTTCAATATTACCATAAGGCACCGATTTCTTCTATTTAATGATATATAAGAAAGCTACTTGTACAAAAGAGTTTTAGTGCAGGGCACTAATAACTAAAAGGGCTTGCTATTACGACAGCATCTAAATTTGCTACTTTGGTAAAGTGTACAGAGAACACGCCTCTGGTTCTTGCTTCTGACTGAGATATTTAATAAAAGAAAATTGTTTTAAAACCTTTCTACGTCAATGTGAGAATACTGTAGGGTAACTTTTTGGAAAATCCTTTACACAAAAAAATCTAGGATGTTGTATTGTTTCTGTGGTGGTGTTCTAGAGAACTCTTTTTAGACCCTTCTAATGCTTAATATGTTTCTTTCACTGTGTTGTAAATTAAATTATCCTATATTGTCATTTCAGCAAACCTGTGATCTTGAAAATGTAAAGCCTGAAACAAAACGGTATCTAGAAAAATCGGTTCAAGTGGGAAAAAGAAATGGACTCCATCTTCCTAAAGAAGTGCAGCATGTAAATATAGTTCTTAGTTTGTAAAGTAACTGGGACAAATTGTTGAAGGGGTAAAATTATGATTTTTATCTATGTGCTAAGAATATAATTGAACTTTGTGTCGTTGGACCTGCATAATAACCACTCTAATCTTAACTGTTCTTAGTTCCATATCCATCCTTTAAACTTCCGTCATTTTAAGTTTTCAAAATTAGTTTGTTAGACTCTGACTGTACTCAGTAGATAGAAGTTGAATGCATCACCACTTTTAAGCTTTTTTTTTTTTTTTTTTTTTACTCCAGATGTCTGTCTGGAAGAGAAGATGCAGCTATTTTAATTTCAAATATCAACCATTGGTGTAAAATGAGTCCAAGAGTTTTGCATTTTGACTAAAAAAATTGAGGTAAATTAGAGGGAACACTAAAAATCTTGACCCCATTAAGGGAGGATTTACGCAAGCATATAAAAGCACTTGTCACTTCTGAAAATGATGGAGTAAAATTGTCAGTGTATGTGATGCTGATGTAATTTTCTTTAAATTCCAACCTGATGGTATGTAACAATCTAGATTTGTGACTCTTGAATAGACTTCCCTCTTTATTGAAAATAATCGTTATTAATTCACATTTTACAGTTAGTGGGATTATTATTTTGTGTATATTTGCATTACTTCAATGGCAACCAATACCTCTGAAGGTATTTTTAAATACCTTACAAGGAGACAGTAGTTGAGCTACATTTAAGTAAAATCTTGACTAATAATACCAAATTTTTTTTTGTTTTGTGTTCTTGATGCTGTTAATTACTATGTTCGTGTGAAGTTACCTGTAAGGGGTAGAGTCATGCTGTAAAATATATTAAAAAATGGTTCAGGTAGGTCAATATCAGCATTTAAAAAAAGGATTTGGAATGCTTTGTCATATCTGTATTCCATTCAAATAAGTGCTTTTCAACAAGTTACATCCATTTTTAGTACTTTGATTCTCAGTGATTTTAGAGGTTTTCTTTACACTTAAAATTTCAAATTAAATAAAATAATTGAATGTTAGCACGTTCTGTTCAATGAACTTGTTTACAGGCTCAGTCCTCTCAGAGTTGAAAAGAAATCTGAGAGGTTGTTAGAGCAATAGACCCAATCTAGGATTCATTGGCAACAGGATTGCTCAGGACCAGAAAAAGGTAAAACTGAGCCTGAGGGAGAGTGAACTATGATACTACCTGCAGTGTATTGGCCAATGCTAGTACTCACTGTAGACTAGTAGAGCAATCTAGAAGAAAAAAAAAAAAAGAGAGAGAGAGAAAATCTAGAAGATTTTCTAGTTATCTAGACTAGTTTTCTACTAGTCTACAGTAATCTACAATATCTTTCTAGATAACTAGAAAAATTAAACTGTGTTCAAATGGAGGGTGGTAATTGTCAATTGATTTTTTTTCCACTAAGTTTAGTTTATACCCAATACAGGAAATAAAGACAATGAAGAAAAAATTGAGCGAGCTGTGTATAGACTTTAACAAGAACCTGAATGAGGAAAACACATACCTTGTATTTTCTAAGGAAGAACTTGGTGAGTACCATGTTCCTTCCACCTCTTCAGCCTTCCAGTTTTACTTGAGTAATTTTTTTTTATTTATTTTTTTTTGGCCCACTGAATGATCAAATGAAATTCTGGTTGTGTTCCAGTCTTTTCTGTTTCTTTCTTAATTCTTCCCCAAAGTAAGCTTAAAATTACTCTTTGCAAATGTTTAAAATTTCTTCATAGACTTATGCTTTCTGAAGTGTTTTGCCTTGCATAAAGTTAGCATATCGGCCTTACTGTTTTTTCCATAACATTACTCATCACTGCTTCTTTTCTCAGTTCTCCACAATCAGGAAATCCACTGGGTATAATGTTCATTAAAATTATTTGAAAAAGTTTTCTGTCATGCAAGAAATTAAGCCACTTAAATGATTTAAACTGATCTAGAGGTCATAGAATCACAGAATGGTTTGTGTTGAAAGGGGCCTTTGAGATAACCCAGTCCCATCCTCCTGCCATGGGGCAGGGACACCTCCCACCAGCCCAGGTTGCCCAAAGCCCCATCCAGCCTGGCCTTGAGCACCTCCCTGTGCCAGGGCCTCATCACACTCTGGGTGAAGAAATATCTAATATTCAGTCACATTTTTCATGTGACAGAGGATTTAGGGATTCAGTTTCTGGAGGGCATAGCATAAGATGTGTTTTAATAACACCATTTTTTTTATTTTTACATTTTAATCTATTTTTGTCTGGTAGCCTTACATTTATTTCTCTTTTCTTCACCAATAAAGTGTTTCAAAATGTATTTTGCTCAGCTTAGCAATCATTAGCAAATAATATTATTTGAAAATCGTTAGCAAAAAGAAGTGTTGTATTTCTGATGCAGGCAGAACAAATACAATAATATAACAGAAAAGGGAGTGGTCTAGTTAATTCTAGTAAACATTGTTTATTAAATTGTATTCTATAGAAGGCCTTCCTGATGACTTTATTAACAGTTTAGAGAAGACTGAGGAAGACAAATATAAAGTTACTTTAAAGTATCCCCACTATTTTCCTGTTATGAAGAAGTGCTGTATTTCAGAAACCAGGAGAAAAATGGAATCTGCCTTTAACACAAGATGCAAAGAGGTACGTCATAGGGACTTTTCTGCAGGGTAATGACAGAGTTGAAAAATGGAGCTGGACATTCAGATGTTAGATTTGAGCTCTGCATTTTGTCTAGTGCTATGAAATGAAAACTTACCAGTATGATCTCTAATATTTCCTTGCTCCAGTGTATTCTGATGTCTAAAGAGGAAGTTGTGTGCCTATGTATATATCTCAAAATGTCAGTGGTGCTGTTAATAGAAGTAGGATTTTGGCAACCTGCCAAATTTCCCTACAGTGTTCTGTAACTACTTGCTGGCAGTTTCTTCCCAGAGAAGGCTGTCTGAGTGTTGCTTCTGTACTACAAACTATTCTTCAGAATAACTGTGTTTATTTGGGCACGTGTTTTAATTATGAAAAGCAAGTGATTAAATATAAAATTAATGCACAGCATCTAGAGAACATCTTTAACTAGATGTTAAAAATCCCTAATTTTTATAAAAGATACATTTAGTTATCTGAAAAATAGCTGCAAATGTACCTTACAGAAAAAAGAAATAATTTCACAAATAATTCATTTGATACTGATGATACCTGCTCGGCACCTAGATAGGTACAAAAATAATGAAAAGGCTAGAAAGGATAGAAGAAGTGTCATTTAGCAGGCAATTGTACCAACCATTAGAGAATAAAGACAGATTTGTGCTTTTGTACTTGAAATGCTGGGAAATGTGAAGAGCACAAGATAAGATAAAATGGCACCAAGAACTGAACGCTGTAAGTCAGCACAATTAAAGTGATATGCTGTTATAACTGTGGGACAATCTTCAAACCTAGTCAATTATACGTACCCTGAAAAAGGTGTTTTTTTTTTTTCTTTTTTTCTTTTTTCTTTTTTTTCCTTTTTTTTTTTTCTGAGAAATCTCACTTTTCTAGAAATGGGAATTAACACAATTACGTTTTAAGCCTCTCAGAGATCCTCCACCTTATCTAGGTCAGTGCCTGAGGCTTTTGTGTTTCAGATCCTTTTCTCTGACTGCTATTGTCAGAATGGCAGAAGAGGGAAATTTGCAAACAAGGTTTGAAGATAGCACAATGGCTTTGCAGTCTGTCTTAACCACTAACAAGCAATTAAGCATTTTGTCAGAGGTGTCCGTGTTATCTTTTACATTTAAATGGTCGATAAAGAAAATAAACTCTTTGCAACAGTCAAAGGTTTGTTACTCTCAGAAGAAATGGTATCTTGTTTGATTAATTGAAACAGATTAATTATAGTAGGGAATGTAATGACTCAGATTGACTAGAAACTAGACATCTGACTGCTTGCAATTAAGTGCTGTGACTAAAAAAAAATTACAAAGATCTAGCTAAATTTATGATGTTCTAGATTTATGTCTCAAAGTGTCTCATTGTAAATGTGTACTGTTCCTTATGGTTACAAATATTTTTATACAGTCATTCAATAATATAGTTTTATTGGTTTCACTTCATAAACTTGCCTCCTTTCTTTTTTTAGGAGAACACAAAAATTCTTCAGCAATTGCTTCCACTAAGGGCAAAAGTAGCAGAACTGCTTGGTTATAATACACATGCCAACTTTGTCCTGGAGGTAAACACTGCAAAGAGCACAGATAACGTAACAACCTTCTTAGGTTTGTTATTATTTATAAACAATACTCTTATATTTAGAGTGGCAACATGGCTCCTCAGCCAAGATAATTTAAATACATAATTCGTCATAGTGTCTGTCACGTTTAGGTGGAAAAGGAACTGTCTGTTGCCTCTGTTCTGGCCATAGCTGTACAAATAGAATTGCCCCAAGACAGGGAAGCGTAAAATAAAAATCTGAAAACATCTGCTTTATGACAGCCAGTATAGGCAAACTAGTAGTGTCTTTCCCTGCCCCCAAAAGCAGTTACTCTATTTTGGAACCAGAATAACATGTGCAGCCTAAGCATATTCTCTCAATTCAAGAGGCTGCATAATATTTGCAGCTTTTCATTACCTTAGGTTAGCTACGTTTTTTTGTGCCTATGTAGGCTTAGTGTCTCTTTCTGTCAACTGATACAACTGCATTAAGTATAATAAAAGAATCAAGTATATGATGATACAGCTTCCATGAGCTGTATAAATATATATATATATATATCTGCAATGTCTTGATTTCTTTGAAGACAAAAGCCCTTTACTGGAATTCTATTTGAAAACTGAGATATTTTGAAAATGTTAATGGCACAGATATGTATAGTTATCGTGTTGACTTCAGTGGGCCCATTTTGTGCACAAAGTTAACCTCTACACTCCAGAATTATACAGTTTCACAGAATTATGTGTTCCTTTGTTAATGTGTCTTAATACCAGTTAGTCCTTTTAGTGAAGAGGATTGTATTTATATACATATATTGTATAAATCAGCAGCCCCAAAATAATTTAGTACAGCAATAAAATATTTGGTGGTTTTGTTTTGTTTTGTTTTGTTTGTTTGTTTTGTTTTGTTTTGTTTTTTTCTGTGTTTATGCAGCAATAAAAAGGTTTAAATGAACCTCTTCCTTCACCTGTAATTCTGTCACATTTCTCACGTTATTGTGTGAGTTCAGCTCCATATTTATCACTACCAATTAACTGAATATTTGTCAATGAACCTGTGCTTAATTTTGATTTATAATTGGTAAGATCACTTCTTTTTTTAAGTGCAGTGAAAATATTTTGAACTCTTGCTGATACGTTTTTGTAATTCTAAATTGACATATGTAGTGTTTTTTTTTAATTTGTTTTGAATCTGACACACTTCAAAATTTAGTAGTTATTGATGTAACTTTAACTTGTTACAAGATCATGTATATTTCTATTCAAAAATATTGTGTTTCCTGGTAATTCTGATAGAGGTAGAATGTCCATCAAATTAATTGTCATCTTTAATTTAGTTCTTTTGATATATCTTCAGATACAAGCATAACAGTATAATTTGCTATGCTTTGTTCATATATATTCATGTTTTCAATCAATGTCCATTTTATGGCTAGGAAGAAAAACATTCTGTCTTATGATGCATTCTAAATTTAGCAAAATTTGATCTGCAAACTGTTAGCATTTATCAGTCATGTAAATGCATTTAGAGCTTTAGAGCTTTTCTAGAAATAGGAGAGGAAATACCTAAATTTTACTCTCTATTTACCAATTGTGACCATTAACCTGAATTCTTAAGGAAAAGTGTCCAGTAGTCCAGTAATGCTAAGAATAACATAAATATAGCATGTACTATATGAGAGCTTCAATAAGCTTAATTATTTTATATTAAATATATTGGTTTCATAGTGCTATGACCCCTTCTTGTCCAAGAGAAACTATGTTGGATAAAACTGATATTTGGTAGAAGAGTAGCTAGCTATCAGTTAGGATACTAATGATCATGATAGCAGCTAGCTATCATTTAGGCAAGAACTCTTTGGTCTCTTGTTCTTTAATAGGACTTCAGCTAGAATTAGGTCAGAATCCTTTTTGAAAAGTCCTTGAAAAAACAGTGTTTGAATTTTGTTTTACGCTTCAGTAACTAATAGTATTTGTAGTCTTTAGCTGCTTCTGCGGAAACACATCAAGAGAACTGAGATTACATGAGGTAAAATACAAGGTTTCTGGCAAATATGTCAAGTGTTTCTTTCTATTTCTGGTGTCTTTGAATAAGTCTAAAATTTCCCCAAACCCTTCACAGTACTGCTAGGCCTATGCAGATTTGTGTATTATTTATAGCATGCCTGCATTAAAACTCATTAAGACAAGAAAGTAGCTTGCTTGCTGTTTGTTAATCAACAAATAGAAAACTCTATCATGACCTTTTAGGGAATGTGCTTAAAGTTATACTGTATAAACCTGAGTGTGTTTTGCAGGAATATACATAATGGTAAGGAATGCACAAGTTTATTCAAAGGCAATCTTTTTTTCAGATGATTTGAGTAAAAAGCTAAAGCCGTTGGTTGAGAAGGAAAGAGAATTCATTCTAGATTTGAAGAAAAAGGAGTGTAAAGAAAGAAATTTTGATTATGATGGAAGAATCAATGCATGGGATCTTCATTATTATATGAACAAAACAGAAGAGCTGAAGTACTCTATAGATCAAGAGAAGCTGAAAGAATATTTCCCAGTTGAGGCTGTTACAGAAGGCTTACTGAATATTTACCAGAATCTGCTTGGACTTGTATTTGAGCGAGTAGAAAGTGCACATGTTTGGCACGACAGTGTTACTCTTTATACAGTAAAGGACAACTCAACAGGAGAAATGTTAGGGCAGTTCTATTTGGACCTCTACCCCAGGTAATTATCACCTAGTGTTTAATGTATGTGCTTAAAATGGAATTCAACTTAGTGGGTTGCTGATGTAGGTGAAATTAAATGCATTTGGAAGTAAATATTTGTCCCACTGGTAAGGCTATTACTGTGTTCATTAAGTTGTCCTCTGTACTGTTCTGGACTGTTTTCAGATTGTTTACTTTTTTTTTTTTTAATTTATTTTTATTTTTATTACAACTTTGTTCATCTTATGTAGTATTACTGACTAGTCAGTTGTTCATCATTTTTCCTTCATGGACTTTTCTCCTTCCCAACTGTAATATCATGTTTGATCTTTCATTTATGCTGAACTATTACTTCACTGTGTTCAGATCAGTTATACTCCTATCTGCCAAGCATTTAAGTTTTTCCCAGCTCCTCTTTGAACTTTATATGCATATTTTGTAGCCAGTTCTGCCTTCATACTGCTAAAGAAAGTGTCAAGTAGCTCAGGACCAAGAAGGTGTTGAGCACACCTTGAAATGTACTTCCAGCCTGATCACTGTAGCTCTTCTTTAGCTGTTCACAGCATCATTTCTGTTCATCAGAAATTAGGAAACCAGTATAATTGTACAAGATTTATTCTTAGGTATTATTTTTTGACTATCTCTGTTTTTTAATTATTTTTCAGCAATTTATAAATGTCATTTTTTAATATAAGTTGATTTAAGACTTCTCTGGGTAAAGGTTAGGTGAGTGAATACAGTAGTAAAAAATTAAAAAATAAAATTAAAAATTTATTTGTAAAAATAGGCATGTCTGAAGACATTTGTTAATAAGACTTTTCTGCCCCCATTAGCCACTTGGGTTTATGGCAGAAGTTTCAATATCAGTCTTATTTAAACTTGGATCACACTGAAGATGCAGTAAACTATTCTTTTGTCTTCGGTAATGAAAGAGAAATTATTGCTTCGGAGTATGCAACATAGTCCTCTCCGTTAAAGTGTTTGTGACTAGTTTAAAATAGAAGTGGTGTCTAAAGTGTGTATTCTTCCAGCATTTGAGTAAAAATCAGATTCTTGTAAGTGCTGCTGGGAATCTTAAGCTAGTGTGATTTAAATACTTATTTTATTTCATTATTTATTATTTAAATACTTATTTTTTCCCCCTTATGTTCTTAACAGGATCTTAAGCTTAGTTACTCTTTGAAGTCATAAGACAACTTTTATATGATCATCCCAATGAAAAGATACAATTTTTTCACGTAAAGCTTTAAAGAGACACCAGCTCATTGTCATTGTTCCTGAATAGGCCTTTCCATTCTGGTGAGCAGACTTGTGATTTCCAGATATTTTCTGATATATTTTCTTGTACAGAGAAGGAAAGTATGGACACGCAGCATGCTTTGGTCTGCAACCTGGCTGTCTTCTCTCTGATGGAAGCAGAATGATGTCAGTAGCTGCTCTGGTAACCAACTTCACAAAACCAGCATCAGATCGCCCATCACTGCTGCGACATGATGAAGTAAAGACTTACTTCCATGAATTTGGTCATGTAATGCATCAGATATGCGCACAGGTCAGTGGTGTTTGTTCCAGTATAAGCCTTCCTTCTTTCTGCACTGTTTCTAAGCAAGGTAAAAGTTTATTTTGGTGTTTTCTATTTTAGTAAACTATATATGCATATTTTGTTATTTTTTGAAAGTGACTTTTTTAATTTCCATTTAAAACTACAGCAGTGAATATACCTTTTGAAAAACATTTTTAGAAGAATGTGTACTTTTGCATATGCAACATGAGGGTAACAGTGACAAGTAAATAGATCCATGCAAAAAGTAAAGCAAGTACTTGATGGTAACTTCTGTTATTACAGCTGTCAGATGAATTTTTGTTACTTCTACTAGCATGCTAGATATTAGAAAGAAAGAAACAAACAAAAAGCTTGCTGTTCCCAAGAGTGTAAATGATTTGTGAATCCACGTAGTTATGCCCTTAACTCCAGCACTTTTGCATTTAGTGCTCTTGAAAGCTATCATTCTTCCTTTCAAAAGCATAAGCAAGTCTTGCCTGAGCTATTATATTTTCTGCTCCCCCATGTGACAGTCAGCATTCTCACTGTGACCAGAATTAAGTGAAGCTAGTCTGCAGATTCTGCATCCAGATGCAAATAAAGTTGTAAAATACCTGATTTCATTTTCACTTGCATCTGCCAGATTCAATTTTAAATGTTGAATTTTTCGTAGGCCTAATGAAAATGTTATGTTTCAGAGAGAGAGGCAAGTCTCTTGTGTTCATTCACCAATTCACGTCATTACCCACAAAATCCAAAATTTGTGTAGTGTTGCAGTAGTCTTCTTTATAAAGTAGTACCAAATCAAAAAATCAGAGAATACAGTACACATTAAATTTTAAATTTTGGCCTCAATTCCAGAGCCTAGGACTGTAAAATAAAGAAACATATATATAAAAATTGCTATATTAAATCTAGAATTAAACAAATGGTGCTCAAGCAAACTGAGGAACAAGAAGCTATACATATTTTTGCATCATATTGAAAGCAGGAATTTGAAGAAAACATGATCATCCTCACTCAAAGGCAGTTGTTTCCCAGCCCAGAAATTGAGAAATTAAACTGATTCTTTCTTTTTGACTACCCGGATGATGTTTATAAATGAGACATGTTCAGCACTAGTGCAAGGTTTTGGTAACTAACAAGGAGGTGCCTGGGTGTTGCAGAGCCCCTTCTTGGCAACCCATCTAACAACACAAATACATATGTATTACTCCACTTGCTATGGAATTCCACATAACCCAGGGAGGCTTTTTTTTTTGTGTGTGTCTGTTACTGCTGTGCTGCCTTCTGTGTGCGCAGCTACTGTACTTGCTTCTGTTGTATTTTATGTAAATCATTTAATGGACTAGTATAAGCACCTGCAGATGTCTTCTCAGTCCCACATATCAACATCCTGTCCTCTGGGATTTGCATGTACAAAGCAGTATCTTGTTTCATATGGTTGCTTGTTTAAGCATGTTAAAACTTGACTTTTAAAGGGTAAAGGGGGATTTGTCTGAGTGGGAATCTGTGAGTGTCTCGTAAAGGTCAGCTTTTGGAGGACATTACCCTTTCTGATGTGTTGGGGTCCACTGGAAAGTGAGATATCAGGAGTCTTTTTATGGTATTAGGGAAAGAACTAATCAAGAACCCGAGTCAAATGTCTTCATATATTTGTTATTAGCATGGTACAGTTACATATGGGTAAATGAGGGTATCTGGTGTCAAACAAACTCTTGCACTCCTGCTTTTAATCCATCCACTTCTATCACCATTTGTTTCTGATGGTTTCTAGCTTTTTTTCATAGTTGCTATTCAGCAGATATAGGAAGAAGGGCCATCCTGTTACAACAATGGATTTGAGTAACCAAGAAGTTTAAATGAAGGCAAATGGTTTTCTTCTTTTCTCCTGTTCTTCTGAAGACATGAGATGATACACATGTGACATAGCCATCAGTTCAATGTATGCCCTACATTATACACGCCTTTTTTTGGTAGCCCTGCAAGAAAATAAGTTCTAAAGCCACTCCTCTTGTGGGCATCTATTCCCCAGTACACCCCTTGAGAGTGTGGTTGGGAAACTGAGAGTTCCTTCTTTCTTTTAGCACTTGGAGTGTTTTATTAGAATGTTGCTGAAAAGGAGAAATTGGGCTGGCAAGACGAGATAGAGTTATTACAAGTCAAATTGAGAGTGACACAAAGTAACTTCTGTTGGTATTTGAATATCTGTCTTTCAAAAGTGACCATCTTTTTTTTAGGAATATTTTGAGTTTAGAACATATTTTTATGAAGATGTTTAACTGCATAAAACCTTTCTTCAAAATTAATATCTGGTGTGTGCTTTCAACTTGAAATGATTGACAACAGTAAAGTGAAATAAAGTAAATTAAAAAGTTCTAATGTGCTTGGCTTTCAGAGTGAAGATTCTTCTCTCAGTAACTGAGTGCCAGATTTGGAGACCTTTCATGACTAAAGATGCTAGGGTTTATTTATTTCTTGCCATGAATTACTGACTCAAAAACTGTGCAATAAGTCAACTATATGCCTTATGAATGAAAACAGTTTTCAGAAAAAAGCTTAAAAGGAAAAGTTGGTCAAGTAAAATCTTTGAATGAATACGTTAGACTATAATACAACAAAAAATTTTACAAGGGTATAATTGGAGTTTATTTTTTACTCTGAAGTAATATAACACAGTTCTATAACAATTTACAAATTATGTCATTGTCATAATACAGCATGAAAACATTTGTACTTCTGTCAAAACCTAAGCAGTGAAATGACTAATACTAAGAAAATTGAAGTACAGAATCTGTAACAGAATGCAGTAAATACTGAATAATCTGTTTTGTTACTCTTTAGTAGTCTTGGATATGAATTTATGCCCTCTTTTCTTTAAATATCTTTTTTAATTATATTATTCCTTTTCCTGTGATTAACACTTCAAGTTCAGTCTCTGAAAGTTTATATTATTCTAGAAACCCTGGTTTCTAATTTTGTTTAATACAATGGCTTTTCCTTTCAGACTGATTTTGCAAGGTTTAGTGGAACTAATGTGGAAACAGACTTTGTAGAAGTACCTTCACAAATGTTTGAGAACTGGGTGTGGGAAAAGGAACCACTACAACAAATGTCAAGACATTATAAAGATGAGAGCCATGTTGCAGATGCTCTCCTTGAGAAACTTGCTGCCTCTAGACTGGCTAATACAGGTATCTGTCTCCTCTCTTTCACTCAGTGTATGTATAAAAATATATAATTAAAGAAAAAAAAAAAACAACTGGTGGGAAATTTAAGACAACACCCTCTATAAAACATAACAAACCACTTACTTTTTTTCTGTGTGTATGCTATCACTGTCAGTGCCAATAAGAATTAAGTGAGCACTTCAAAATGTTCATTGGATTAATAATTTCTGGTTTTATTTGCTTGGATACAACCATTAATAAAAGCTATGATGACACTGTATGCAGGAACAGCAGCAGCTCTGGTTTTCCAGGCTATCCAAAGGACTAAAATACCTGTATGTTTTTGTCCATGTAACTTTTTCTTACCCAGCAAATTCTCTTATTCAATATTGAGTTTCCATTGTTTTTCCATTTTTTATTTTCTCAGGGTAGTCACTGTGCATTAGTACAGAAGTATTAGATTTTCTGCATGTATATTTTACATTTCACTTGCACATGATACTTGACTGACATGAAAGTTGCTTGCAAGTATATTCAACATGTGTAACATATCCCATACAAAAGCGCTGTAGCCTTTCATTACTCAAATAGCTTCTGAACTTCTGAATCCAGAACACGTCATTCAGAATCCATCCAGTCCACGGTCCCCACACTCCCAGTAGGCACGTTGCCTTCCCAAAACAAGGTTCTAATTCTCTTCTCTTTCTAAATCTCATACCACCTTACCTCTATCTCCAAATCAAGACCATAATCCAATGTCATTGCCATCATCTCATTGTCATTTTTACCACTCTGTCCGTGTAATCAGGGCTCCCCTGAAATCACAGCCATTTATGGTACAATATATGTCATCAAGGCACACTTCCCTATCCTGAACAGGAAGTGCCCATCTTTGTACAGGCACTGTAGCTGCATGAGAATTTTGTCTGGGAAGAGGTTCATATCTCGTAGCTTCTTCAAAATAGCAGAGCCTAAAGCAGCAGCAGTAGTTCTTGCTACTCTTTGAGGTGTCTTAGTTAATGTCATTAGATATACTTACCATCATCTGTGCAAGCCCTGAATGAAATGGTATACTGAAATTGAAGACAGCTGAGAACACAATTTTAAATACTGAAATTTGCTTTTAAAGTACCAGCTTGAAATAGTTCTTGATCTGTAAGAAAAGTAACACTTGAAATATGGAGCTTATAATGTCAATTCCTTTACTAAAAATATCTATATTTTTTTTAACTGAAGCATTCAGATGGAAGTGTTTTATAGTTAAAATTCTAGTAATTTTGAATGTATGTTGAGATCTTTGAATGAAAGGTGCTAAATGGACTCCCAGCTACTTTGACTTTAGATAATCAAATATTCTTATTCAATTAGGTCTTTTAACCCTCCGTCAAATTGTTTTGAGCAAGGTCGACCAGGCACTCCACACAAAACCATCGCTTGACCCAGCAGATGAATATGCCAAATACTGTATGGAGATTCTGGGAATTCCTGCAACTCCAGGTATATCAGTATGAAACTTCCGTACAGCATGTCCTAATGCTTTATTTAAACATGCTTTCCTTTTTCCCAATAATGCTTGGCATACAAAACAAAACGAACAAACAAACAAAAACCACCAAACCACCAAGTTGTTGTTTGTAAAAGAAGTTGTTTGTTGATTGTACTTTATGAAGCTGAAATAATTACTTTGAAACTTGGTCTGATCTTAATGATCTCTTCTGAAAGAAGATGAAGGTAAATATAAAGCTATACTTTCTCAGGATATTTTTTAGAGTGGCATGATGTGAATATCATATTAGATATTCTGATACATTTGTGTTGGGTGTACAACTAGATTAAAATAAAATTTACTTTTTAATCACCAGAATATGGCAATATTCTGAGGTGTACTCAGACCCCCTATGTTAGAAGTTTCAAATTAGTTGATAAAAATTCCTTATTAATTTCTTCTTAAAGTTGATGCACTTTGTACATCAAAAAAGTGACTGCATTTGATTTAAATTAATTAATGTGAATCTACTTTTCAAGGCACAAACATGCCAGCTACTTTTGGACATCTGGCTGGTGGTTATGATGGCCAGTACTATGGGTATCTGTGGAGTGAAGTGTTTTCCATGGACATCTTTTACAGCTGCTTTAAGCAGGAAGGCATAATGAATCCAAAGGTACGTGGTAAATACTTTATACTAAAAGACTCTTGTTTACTGAAGAGTCTTGTTCTTGTCTAAAGCTACAATTTATTACAATTATGATCCATTGGGATAATGTCTCAAGTACTTCTACTGCACCCGTCAAGTTCAGATCAACAGAAAAAAGTGTTATATAAATAATTGCTTTTGAACATCATTGAAATTTCAGAGACAACTTGTATTTTAATACAGTTATTATACAGGGTCATATTTTTTTGTGACTTTTAAGACATTGCATTGCATTGATTGACACATACTTTTTTGATGTCAAAAAGAAAAAACATACTTGTTCATTGTAAGTACTGATGCATATTCTGCTATGAAAGCTGTATGATAATAGTGCTCTATTTCCATGAATGGTGCCTCAAGTGTGTGGTATTTTTATACAGCTATTATTTAGAAAATTGAAGTTATGTCACTCTTTCACAGCACAGCATAACTCACAGTTTTTTTCCATCTTAGTTTTTCTCCCAAGTGACTTTGGAATCATTGACAGGTTTTAGATTTACTGGGCTTTTTTTTACTGTTGTGTAATTCTTCAGCCTTTTCTGCCTCTGGCATGAAGGAAGGACAGCTAATAATGTGGTTAGTTGTCCTGCCAATTCTGGCAATCTTTTTTATTTTTCAGGCATAGTATTAGACTTGTGACTGAAGATGCTGCGTCTCTGTTATGGCAAAGACCTTCTGGTTTTCCTGCCTCCCTTACCTGTCTTCTGGATTCAGCAGCCAGCTCTAGTTCTTCCCTTCAGTAAATGTATATAAAATGAGAAGTGAAGGAGAGAGTAGAAAGTGCTCGTCTTCCCTATTCGTCTCTGGAATTTGCTTCGATTCCTTCCTTTCCTAATCACAGCAACCAGAATTTCTAGAAATGTCTCTCCCTCTAGAGGGTGGAGAAAGAAAATAGAATTAGACTGTGAGCTGGACAAAGAGAGAGATCCCAAGAGGAGAGATGGGGTAGAGGCCAGAAAACTCTGGCAGTGATTAGGGGAGTAAGGACTGTGGAAAGAGAGGTTTTATGAAGACAGGAAGTAAACTGAAGAGTTTGGGAGGAGAGATGACTAAAGGTGGTCAAGGTTGATTTTGAAGTGCTACGGATTTATAACGTGCATGTGAGAATAAGCACTCCTGCTTATTTGATTGGAAGGGTCTCATTCATAAAAAAAAAAAAAAAAAAAAAAAAAAAGCATGGCCACACGTGTGTCTTGCTCCCTCTCTTACATGTGTGCACACATTTTGCTTGGGTGTTCACATAACTTCAGGAGGATCTGTGGAGATTTCCCCTCCCTCTTCAGAACAATACTATCTTCTCAAATTGGTTCTTTTTTAACTTGTTATTTATACTTTCATTCCATGTAAGTGTAATACAGTTCCACAGGATGGGACAGACAATCTTTTATAAACAAATGCTAGACACCAGTAAGATTTCTGTAGTTATATTTCATTGTATCTAGATTTAGATTAGCTTTTAGAAAGGCAGGAAAGGAAAACAGTTATGGTATTATGACTTGCACTCACTCTTAGAAATTTGGCTTACCTCTTCCTGTTAGAATAAACCTCTCTTCCTGTTTTGAGCAACAGTTATAGAAACTAGTTTAAGTGACTTTATCAATAACAATTCTTCAACAAACTCTTAACTTTAGCATAGTTAATTGTCACACTCCTCAGTTCTTGCATATTATCTGAAATTACCTCTGGTCTCTCTAGAATTGAGAAATCTGCTTACAGGAGACACAACAGCAAAGAATCATGTATACTCAAATAACACTTTTACACTAAAAGGAACAATATATTCTATTCTGCTCATGTCCAGGAAACAAACACAAATACCAAAATATTAGCAATGTTCAGTGACGTATTATCTTTTTACTTTTTTCCATGTGTATTCTCAGGCAATGCGATTAGTAGTGTAGTTAAGTTATGGAGGTCTGTCAGTTAAAAAGAGCTATGCTTTTTACTGTTTTTACAGTAGCAATCAGGAAGCAGTGTAGTCCTGTAATCTCATAGCTTTGACGTGTGGGGGAAGTATATCTGTGTGTATACAGTGACTGAAAGGAAGATTATTTTCTTCAATATTAAGAGTATCTAGGACTTTTACATGAAAAAAATATTGCTTTCTCATTGATTCTTATGTCTGAGGCCCAAAATGCTCCAGATGCTTTCTTCAAAAGATGACTTCTTGTTAAGAATGTCTTAATTTACTGCTTTCTCAGAAGCTTTTAGATCATTCCTTTTAAAGGAATCTTTTCCTTCTGAAGTAATAATGTTTCTTACTGAAAATGTAAACAGAGTTAAGTTCCCATTACTTTAATGTATTTCGATAGGGAAATTCTATGTGCTTATATATATACATATATATATAGATATGTATTATATTGATGTGCACATAAAATGTTAATATATGCCGTGTTATTCCTCAGTGTTATACTTATTTGTCTCTGAAGTATCATCTCTGTTCTTGAAACAGAGATTAAAGAAAGAGAAATCATCAGTTAAGAGAGAATGAATGTTAGTTTCTCTTTGCTTGCCTGTCAGTCATGTTATGCCCTTGAAGAATGTCTTCCAGAACTTGGGCAAGTTGTGTCATTTTAACTTCCAGAACAGTGTAAAATCACAAGAAATTGGATTTCTTAGGGTACAGGTTAAATATCTCCTGTCTTGAGTTCTTCCAGCAGATCTAAGTTATATTTGTGGTATATTCTCTTTTGGTATTAAGAAAAACTGGAAAGAGAAGACATGTTGAGACTTTTACATACACAACACATACAGAAAAATGGCAGTTTACAAGATAAGAAATACTAACATTCTGCTTTACCTTTTATCAGGCTGGAATGAAATACAGAAACCTTATTTTGAAACCTGGCGGATCTTTGGATGGGATGGATATGCTTCAGAATTTCTTGGATCGTAAACCAAGCCAGAGAGCTTTCCTGTTGAGTAAGGGACTATGTGTTCAGTAAAATTATGGGGACTATGTGTTCAGTAAAATCATGGTTTCTTTGTAATGGCATATACGTATGGAATGAGCTGGAAATGTCAGTGTGTTTCACATCTTAACTATGTACCACTTCAGGCAAATCAGGTTGCTTTTTCATGATTTTTTAAAATGTATAAATAAAAATGTGATTTTTAAATTGCACAGGACTACAAAATTCAACACAATAAGGAAAAAAATAATTCTGAGATGTGCTGAAGCTGAGAAATTTGGATGGTAATTTTTTTTCTGGAATTAATGTGAGATAAAGCTGATCAGCATGGGGATTTGATGCCTTGTTTCTCTTTTAATAGATGCACTTAAACTGTCATGTGAATGAATTTCAAAACTGGGGATAAAAAGAACACTACCAGCAATAAAAAAAAAAAAAAGGAAGAAAAAAAAAAGAAAAAAACATTTTCTATTCTGTATTATTCTCTTGTATTTATGGCTCACAAATGTTTTTGATGGAGTGGAACTGTGTTTGATTTCATCATGATTTGGGTTCAGTCTAGCTTTCTGACAAAATTCAAGACTGAGAACCTGTGCCAGACAGCTTTACAGCAGACATACTTGTGTAATACTTCTACATTTCATTCTGGTGCATGCTAAATTCTTGTATTATTTATAAATTTATACAGTATAACTTAAAAAAAAAAAAAGCCAACTATCATCTGAGCTACATAGAGGATAACCACTCAGAATATGACCTTGTCAGTTCTCCCACTGCTTTTCATTTTTTGTTGATGATCACAAATCAGATCTTTGTTAGGTCATTGTTTTCCCGGCTATATCATCACAGGCACTAAAAAGTTATATACTATAGCAATTATAATGGTTTTGGTTGGTTTGTGAAAATTTTCGAGATATGTATAAAGAAAGTTGTGTCCCCAGTGGAAATGGTAAAAGTCAACACCAGATTTTCTTATTGGGCCTTTCCAGTCTGGCATGCAGAAGTGCAACAGAACAACTTCACAGATTTGATGGTTTCATCTATGGGAGTAGGACAGTAATCGAGGAATTATTTTTGAAGTTTTTCTGTGAGATCATGCCAATTCTTACACCACTAAAACAAAGCTGATAGTTCAACTGCACTTTTCTTGTCTTTAGATATAATACCTTACTTTGCTTTTGGTATTGCAACATTTTTTGTGATCAAACTTTAACATTGGTTACTAGCTAATAGATTTTAGACATTTGATTCATAGCTGTGAACATGGCTAATATTTTATTTATTTGTTCAAACACAAAGTAAGAAAATATGCCTGGTAAACTCAAAAGATTCCTTCCTCTTTTTTTTTTTTTTTTTTTTTTTTTTTTTTAGCAAAAGAAAACAGAAAGCATTCACTTTAGGTCAAATCTATGTGTTTGAGAAAAACAACAGTTGTTAATGTTCACTTGAAACTTTTTTGTGTTTTTCTTTTGAAGCATTTAAGCTGAGAAAAGCAGAAGATCTTCACTGGTTTCTACTTAATTTTTGTTCCAAGATGGAATATTTGACAGGACTTACTTCTGAGCCACAGTAGTTATGGATGTGAGGAAACACAGAAGTTTTTAGCCAAAACATACTTATTTTGTAGTTTCAACAAAGCACATAATGAAGTCAGTTCTAACTCTCATAATCAGTTGCAGTTCTAGACTCCAGTTCTGCAGTGTCAAGGAAAAGTAATACATGAAAATCACATATATGAGAACCTTTTGAACAGTGTTCAGAACAGCCATAAAAGAAAGCTAAAGAAACTAGTGGGTGCAAGATCATAAAACCTGTAAATTTAGCCTATCTGAATTTTCTCTACAGTCTGAACGCATTTGGAAGTATTTTACTTTATTTTTAAACAAGTGTTTAAAATTATTGCAAATCCTATCATTTTTTTTCCATTCACCATTTAATGATTGTTCCAATGAATTAAATGTAAAAAGTTGTTTAGAGATACTATCCAAACATGGTCTGCAAATCTAAGCAACAGAATTTTTATTAAGATGTAAGACACGGTATTTCTTTTGGAGCTGCCAAACTGACTTCCACATGAGGGAGACCTTTCTCTGCATAAACCAGCAGTCTCATTTCAAGGTAGATAATTGCAAATGCAGTAATTATAAGCAAAAATATGTGGTGATGACATTTAAAAGTTAAATACAGAACAGTACTGATGCTGATTTTGGTAATTTGTCTTGTTTATTTTTCCGTTCTTTAGTGTGTGTGTTTAACAAAGTAGATAGAAACTATGAAGAAAATATCTGCTCTTACATGTATGTGGAAAAACGTACATGATTGTACAGATACACAGCAGTGTCAGCCAGATATCTGTGTATGGAAAAGAAAAACTAAAATTACATTGTGCCCCACAAATATGTGTGCTATGATCTGTACCTGTCCCAAAGAATATGATTTTCTGCAATTTGGTGTTGTAGAAGCCATCTGCAAAGCCCTGCATCAGGTGGTAGTTAAGGTAGATTATCTTATGGCTAAAACTGCACTCAGGAAAGCAAACACGTAATGTTCTGAAATGTTTCTGGAACATCTTAATGGGGTAATGTATCAAGCTAGTCTGCTAATTTTTATATTGCCTTTTGAGAGCCTTGTAAGTCAAATTCAAGTTCACATTGTAAAGACCTGATCTTGGAATGGAAGAAATAACCTGGATAAAGACCTCTTTTCTAGTTATGCATCTCTCCATTGTACTCATGATTTTTTTTCTGTATATGAAACAGCATATTCTGACACTATTCCCAGCGTGTGACTTAAAATCCCCAAAGAAAACAGAAAATATGATCTCAATCTTCTGTTTTAGAAACATGAGTTAATCGCTTCAACACTGCACAGAAACAATTATGTATCTTCAAGCACACAAGGATATATGTATCTGGAAAACAAAAACCAACCAACCAACCAAAAAAAAACAACACCAGCTTGTGTCAGAATTATTAGTCTCATGCTTCCATTGAATTCAGTTTCAAAATTTGAAAAGTCTTTGTTAATTCCAACCCAACTTGAAGTGTTCATTGTAATAACAGAAGTAACTTGAAATGTTAGTCTAAAAAGCAGCTGCATTTTAAAGTTAGTAATGTATCTTTTAGAATTTCATTGTATTTATAATTGTTTCCCTTTGTCATCAGTTCAAATTGACTTGGCAACAGAAGCTTCAAATGAAAGTGAAAGGGTCAAAGGGGAGACACAGGAGAGAGTTATGTCAAGCACTAAAGAGGCAATTAACAGGTAATTGCTTTCCCATGTTGCTTCCTCACTGCAAAAGATAGAGCAGGCTGGCCATGCAACTGGGTTACAAGGTGGTAGGTGGTGGCCTCACCTGCTGCTGGTCATCTGATATAAATGCAGCATGAAGCCTGGTTTAGGATTGATTGCAAGCCAAGTTGTAAAAAGAATCTGGAGAAAAAGTTTAAATTCTGCTCTCTGACCTACAGCGGCTGTTGGTTATTATGCTGACTTAATAAATACATGGAGGGAGTCTTTGTAGATATGGAGTATTGACTCTATCACTTGAGCCACTACAATTGGTTTTCATATCTGGAGAGCTCTGTGTTGCATGCTATTAATATAACAACATACTCATTTTAATCAGTAATTGAGGTCAGTCAACTGCGGATCTTGCTTGACAAACAATTTTGTTAATAATCAGGCAGTGACTATTTCTGATGGCTGTAGACATTTGGTATGGGAGAAGTAAAATTACTGCAACAAGAAATGAATCACAAAGTCAAGATCTTTGCTTTCACTCTGAAAAATGAAATAATTTCCTAATACCTTTAGAAGTGAGGGAAGGCGGGGGTGGTACGTGGGTTGTGTGGAGACTTCTGGAGGAATTTTCTAGAAGTGTAGACCTGGTTGCATAAGGAGCAGAAAGCAGCTGATAATGTGTTGAGTGGGAGTTAAATGTGTTGGGGTGTTGAGGATTAAATCAATTACTGGGTGGGTTTAGTTAGCACTGGGCAGAGGTGCTATGCTGCACCTCATTCCCACCAACAAGGATGGGCTGATGGGGAATGAAAAACTCAAGGGCAACCCTGGCTGCAGTGACCATGCAGTTTGGGATCCAGAGGGCAGAGAGGAGGGAGGCAGTATTGGGACCAGTGCTGTTTAACATCTTTGTTGGTGATATGGACAGTGAGATTAAGTGCACCCTGAGTGAGTTTGCTGATGACACCAAGCTGTGTGGTAGAATCAACACGCAGGAGGGCAGGGATGCCATCCAGAGAGACATGGACAGGCCAGAGAGGTGGGCCTGTGTGAACCTCATGAGGTTCAACAACGCCAAGTGCAAGGTCCTGGCCCTAAGTACAGATACAGGCTGGGCAGAGAATGGAACTGGGTGGTTTTTAAGGTCCCTTCCAAACCAAACGGTTCTGTGATGTGATTCAGCATGTTGAAGGAAAAGGAAGGAGTGCAGTAGGTTGAAGGATGAAGTTGGAGTAGGGTATTCTGACAATAGCTGTGAAGGGGTTGGGGTGACTGTTGGGAAGATTTTATGAAAAGGGCATATAGCTTAATGTACACCGATTTATAAAAGGTTACCAATTGCTTTTTTTTTTTTTTTTTTTTTTTTGCTTTAGAAACAAGACATGCTCATATTTGTCTCTGAATTTATGTCTTACATTTTTATTTGCATGCCAAAGAACATGAAATTACGCATCATCTTGTTGCTTGAGTGCTTGTGCTTCTTCCTGACATCTGGAGATGATTTTTTCTTTCACCGGTGTTTTCTTCATGAATATACTTTAAATAACAGTTTCCCGTGGAGGAAGGAAGAACTGTGATATTATTGGAAGAGTTCAGGTTGCAGGGCCTGTGTTTGAAGTCTTGTATAGCTAATCATTATGAGCCATTGTAAATAGTACAGATGATATACAAAACCTGGTACCAAACAGCAGTCAATCTGTTTGAGCATAACTAGCATAGATAATGATAAATAAATAAATTTAATTTAATGAATTGGAAGTTAGTGGTTGCCTAGAAACCAATAATCATGACCTAATTTTATTCAGTATTGATTAACAGAGGATAGAATCAGCCAATATTTGCTTGCACTATACTCCTAATGGATTAAAAAGGCTGAATATATCACTGCTAAGCAGGCTAGTGAGTAAAATTATTTGGAAGAAAAATTGTGAATGAGAAGTGGGTATGTCTTTAAAATGTAATTAGCCAAAATATTTCACAACTTAGTCAGAACTGTTCTCTTTTTAAGAACCAATCTGTTCACCAGCAAAAACAGCAATTAAAAATAAACAAAACAGAAGTGTGGTCAGGAGTAGGAAACAGCTATAAAATGAGGAATTGTAAAGTGTTAAAAATGTTAAAGAAAACTAAGACCATCAAAAAAAATAACTGTAACGGATTATAGTTAATAAGATGTAGAATATATTATTTCTAATAAATCCCATTTGTGTGTCTGACCTTTAATAGACGGAGATGCTGATACTGCTAATGACCAAATAAAGACAAAAGACTTTTTTTTTTATTTATTTATTGTTTCTCTTCTGCATTTACAAAGAAGCAACATGTTGTAATCATATCATATGAGAACAATGGGGTACTTTCCAGTCCATTATTAAGAGAGAAGGATATTAAGCAACACCTACTCAGAATAAACATCTTCAGATTAGTAGGATTGAGTAACTTGCACTCTACAACCTATGAGAATTGATGGGGGCAGATTTTTTCCCAGGGCTGTTAATCTTGGGATACCAGGCATATGGCATTGTTCTAGAACAGCACTGATGATTTCCAGTGTTCAAAAAAAAAGCAAACGGGTGACTATTGGCCACACACCCTGAAATCTGTTTTCAGCAAAACAGTTGGAGAGAATTAATATAATTCTGTTGCTGAGGAATTAAACCACAAGTGTCATTAACAAAGTGCAAGTGATGTTACAAAAAACAAGTTGTTCTCACTACAAGCCTGATGAAGGAGACTGTAGTGAGATTTAGGTACGGGGTATTTGACTTAGTGCTATATATTTTTGTCTGGAATAACACGATACAGTATCAGTATGTAAAATGGATTAAGAAGTGTCTAACTGTTCTCAGGGAGTAATTCTTGATCAGATTGATTGGGAAGTCCCTGCAAAGCACAGATGAAAATCAGAAAAATATAGAGGGAAATAGCATATACAGCAGCCCTATTCGTACTCTTCTATGGCATCTGCTTTTAGCTACTGCTAGAGATGAGGTACTGTATGAGATCAACCTGCTGTTTGGTCCAGAGTGGAAACTGAAGAAAGAGCAGAAAAGAACCACAAAACTTACCTGACAGACTGAGAAAACTTTTTTAAAGGGAAACTTTTAAAAGCTTTATATTTTCAGCTTAGGGAAGAAAAAAAAAAAAAAAAGGCAAAAGATTCTGTGAAGACTTAATTATAGTCTGTAGGTATTGTCATTATATGTTAAAAGGTTCTTTAGTCTAGTCGAAGAATGTCAGATGGAAGCTGAGGCCAGTCATTTGAAAGAGAAAATAACAGCATTTTTAACAATGAAGGGGACTAACAGAACAAACTGTTCAGAAAATTGGTGGAGTTATCAGCTTTTGATGTCTTCACATCTAGACAAATAAAAGCTGTTCTAGGAGATACGCTTTCACCAAACACAATGTATTAGACTTCATTTAGAGTAACTGGGAGAAATGGAATGGCTGGTGAAATAAAAATCAGATTGATCTCCTGGGCCTTTTTCTTAAAACTCCAAGATTCCATAAATCTTATCCTACTCAAAAAAAGTTTGTTGAATGGATGTTTTCATAGGGCAGAGTTGTAAAAATATGCAATGTAATTCACTGCTGAGGAGTTCTAGCCTTCTAAGCCATTTACAGAAAGCAAAGGCAAATGGACAATGCACTCTTAAATTGAGGGAAAAAGTTTCCTTTAAATAAGTAAATGTGAGACTTCACAGCTTTTGTAAGAAAACTGAGTGGATAAGTCATTTTCAACATGACAAAGGATAAAACTATACTAAAATTTCTTCTTGAATACAAGGTTTCACCATCCCAGGAGGTATTCAAAAGATGTGTAGATGTGGTGCTTAGACGTGATTTAGTGGTAAACTTGGCAGTGCTAGGTTAATGGTTGTATTTGATGATGTTAAAGGCATTTTCCAACCTGAATGAAAACGATTCTATGATTCTAAAAAGGCAGTATTTTTCTCTTTAGAAAGTTGAAAAGTTATTTTTACAAATAGTATTTTTAACTGGGCAAAGTGTCTTAAAAGTTTCCTTGACTGTTTCTTATGGAACTTACTGAGCATAGAAAGGATTTATCAAGTGTGAATCTGCATATAAGCAACAGCCATACACGAAGTTCTCTTGATTCAGTGGTGAATCATCATCTGCTTTAGAATCACAGAATCATTTAGGTTGGGAAAGACCATTAGGTTCATCAATTCCAACCATCACCTAGCACTACCAATTCCACCACTAAACCACGCCTCTCAGTGCCACGTCCACACATCTCTTACATACCAGTAGGGGTGGTGACTCCGCTGCTTCTTAAAGGTATTTTCCAACGTAAGTGAAAATGAGGGTAGCCTGTTGCAATACCACGCTTTCCATGAAGAAATTCTTCCTGATATCCAATCTAAGCCTCCCCTGCCACAAGAGCCATTTCTTTGTGTCCTGTCTTTTGACACCTGAGAAAAGAACCTGATGCCCAGCTCCCCACAACTTTCTTTCAGGTAACTGTAGAAAGCAGTGAGGTCTTCCCTCAGCCTCCTTTACTCCAGACTAAACACGCCCAGTTTCCTCAGTCATTCCTCATAAGTCTTATTTTCTGGGCCCTTCACCAGTTTTGTTGCTCTTCTCTGAACATGACAGCAACTCAGTCTCCTTCCTGTAGTGAGGGGCCCAAAATTAACACAGTATTTGAGGTGTGATCTCACCAGGGCTGAGTACTGAGGGACAAATCGCTTCCCTAGTCCTGCTGACCACACTGTTTCTGATGCAGGCCAGGACGATATTGGCCTTCTTGGCCAGCTGGGCACACTGATGTCTCACGTGTTCGTGTTTTCCTTCAGGTTGCTTTCTATGTGCATGTTTACTTTACTGAAGGAATCAGACAGTCCTTAACCTGAAGGAGGAACTTCTGGTCTAGGATGGCTCTCAAGAACCAAACCACATTTTTCTTTTTCAGTAACACAGTACTCGGTAAAGCATGGATGAAGTCTAAAGTGGCTGATTTTCATCTCTCTCATTCTCTAGGGATGACACTGAGTTTGCAAGTTCTGATGGAAATTCGTTTTGTTCATTACTTATAATTACACTTGGTTATTGTATGTAGTTTTATCAGTAATGTGTTTCTTTCTGTGTTTGAAAACTTTCTGTGATCTCTTGCAAACTGATACCTCAGTGTAAGCAACAGCACACCTTTGAATAATATATGATTCTTTTGATATGTCTTTAATACATGTAAAACAGCCTTCAGAATAGAGAGCAGTTTAAAGTAACACTTCTGTATTCACTTTCAATCCTATTGTCATTAAAGAACCTGAAACGTCTTGAATTGCAAGTCCAGGTTGAGCACAGAGGTTACAAGTTTCCCTGATGCCTTTTCATTAGTTCTGGCTGTCCCTTGTCGTTTAACAGTTGTGCCTCTGTGAAGCTTTTTCACCTGCGTTGGAGCTGTTTCTACCTTGAAATGTATTTTTTTTGGTCTTAAGTACTTTGTCCATTCCGTGGACAGAATAGGAGGGAATAAATCTAAATAACCTTGTGACTTTCTAACCTTGAGCATGAAGTATAATTCCTGTATGTGTAAGCTGTATTTATTAGCAGCATTTTATGTCTACGTTGTCACATGTTAAAATACAAAGCCCAAGGTTAGTTATTTAAGTAAAGTTGATTTTCGGAGAAAGAGGAACTATTGAGCTCAACAAGAGAAGTTGTTTAGAAAGCTGAAAAATCAAGCTGTGGTAATTTGCCTGAGATTTTTTTTTCCTCCTCTTATTGAACTTTTTTTTTTTTTTCTTTTTACATCTTAAAGCATTTTCTAGAATGAAGAAGAATATCCTTTTTTATATGTAAGTAATGAGAGCTAGAGAAGGTAAGTATTGTGGTGGGCATCAAACAACAAGTCTGTCAGATTTGAAAAAGTAAAGAAGGATACCTACCTCCTTATGCCATACTTACTGGGGATAGTGACATTTCCATTTTCTGTAGTGAAACCCTATTCAAATGCTGCAAATAGCTTAATTTGGAAAAACAGAGGAATAATGTTCAGCCAGAAAAAGTGGAAGATGTTTTGTATGGGTGCAGGAGATATGAAGGAAAGGGAGAAATCCTTAACATGGTGATAAAATGTCTTTTCATTGAAAGAACTGTAAAGCTATAACTTTGGTACAAGTCACTAATATAAATGCATCAGATATTGAATATGCAAAATTATGAAATTGAGTATTTAGTATCTATTAAACATACAGGCATATAAAATACTAGAGTAGTTCTCATATGGGGGAAGCAGCAATATTTGTGAGTTCTTTGATGTTGACTAATATAGTTTTGGTGACCAAAGAGGCCCAAAATGAGTTACTGTGAAGAGAATTATTTTTGCATACTCTCTGCCTGATTGAACACAACACCCAACATTTTCAAGTCCACCTTTACTTTGAGAGAGCTTGTGCATATGCTTTGCTGATTAAAAAGCCTTGATTTGTAAGCCTTGTAATTCATTGCTTTTGGCACTGAATTTTCTTTTAACAAAGAGACTGATGAGCTTAGGTTATAAGAGTTGGGGCACTTTATGCTGAGCAATACAGAAGCTAATGCTATTACCTTCACAGATCTTTGGTGCTGGTGCTGTTGCAGTTGCCTGTGAAAGAATAGAACATCAGTTTTGGAGAAAAAAAAAAATAAATTGTTCCTCGCATGGAAGGAAATAATATCTGGTTCAAATACATTTCACAAGGACATGATGATTAAGTTACACTAGGAAACACAGGGCACAAAGTACATTTTGTTTTTAATTATACATGCACAGTCCATTGAGAACATAAAGGAAATAACAAGATACTATCTGGATTATTTTTTTTTCTACAACACTGATTTATGTGCAACAATTTACTGTAGCTTACAATCTACAGTTTGTGTCTTAGATTTAAGGTTTAGAAAAATTGCTCAGGCAGTCCCCACACAGTCTGTTCCCCCCGTGCTACAGTCGGGGAGCCCCCTCCCTCCCACTGCCTTATCTTGCCAGGAAGTGGGTTGCTGAGGGCAGACAAGAGACAAGCTGCACTTCTACAGTCCTCTGGTTTATCTTGCTGTAGCCTGAGCTGGTTACCAGCTGTTATTATAGTCTGCCCAACTTCAGCCCTGTGGTTGAGGCCCGGAGTCACCCTTTCTTGGGACAAAATGGCTTTATTTGTAGTCGAAACTACTGTAGCAGCCGTGGGCAATTCAAGCCTTTCAAGGGATTTCAGAGATTTTAAGCTAGATACCTGCAGCGAGTTTTACTGACCTGCATGTTCCTATAGGTGTATAGTCCAGATGAATGTAAGTGTATTTTCATAAGAATAACAAAAAGGACATTTGAAAACAAAAGTATCTGCCAAATTTCAAATTTTTGCATGGGTGCCAAATGTTTTTAATTATTGACATACAAAATCAAGGATAAAGTATTACATATTTTAAACCCACAAAATTATTCAGCTGAAGTTTTCCTCAACAAAGCAGACCGAGGAGTAGATTCAGCATGGAAACTTTCAGCTCTAACAGTTAGAGTTTGACAAATTTAAAAGCAATTGAAAGCAGGCTATTATAATAGGAAGTGCTGGGCAACCTAAATTGCAGGCAGGTCTACAAGCCCAACCTATAATTTACCGCATGTAGAGAGTAACTTTTAAGGGTAAGATTATAATTTATAAAAGTAGGTAGAAAATGAGTTTCTTGGTATGGTTTGTCGGTTAGAGTTGGTACTGATTAAAATATTTAAATATTTTTAATGTCAAAGCTCTGGATTTAAACAGAATTATTATTATTTTTTTACAACATCTGTTTCATTGGATAGTTTTGTATCATTTAGATTTTGGTCAGTGATAAGACCTGTTGAAAAATTCCCTCAGACATCTAACTGAAATCTTAGTGGAGAAAATTATTACTTTTTAATAAATTACATTATTGAAATGCTTACAGAAATAGCCCATTCCATAAAAAGTGGAGGTTTAATAGAACATTCAAATTTAGAGATTAATTTTGCTGTGATATGCATAAGATGTGTTTTCAGATGGCTATTGTACGGAATTAATCATCAGCTGAGAATCACTGACATAGCTCTGCTAGAAGTCAGTGGAGCTATGTTACGTGAGCTGTCTAGTCAGCTTGTGTTAGCAGAATAAATGAACTGTGAGGAGCATCAAGTATTTAAATGTCATCTAAGGTAACTCAGTGGTTAACTTTGAAAAGAGGAAATACAGTGTTTTTCTATAATGGCCATTTACTTGTCCATTTACTTTGTCCATCACATTATGTAATTGATACATAGTAGGACTACCTCTGGTTTCTCAATTACACCTGAAATCTCACACTGTGTAAAGTGCTGTAAAACATAAACCTGAAAGATGTACAGATACCCTTTCTCCGTTAGGGAAGCTGCCAAGGCAATTATTTTGAACAATTGTGTGCTTACAGATTGATTGAGGTAACAACTGTCTCCCAGAAGCAAACCTACAACATAACACGACAAAGGCAGAGCTGGCAACTGTTGGTGAGAACAAGTATTGACAGGGCTGCTGCTGCTGCAAGAAAAATGTGCTAGATATCCTTGTGGCTTCTCCTCTACACGTAACACTTGCAGACCTGGGTAGAAGGATGTCAGGCTGACAGATGCAGGTACAGATGTGTCTGACTAAGAAAGGAGCATCGTATTTAATGCCATGGGCAGGAAAGCAGCTTACCAAATGACAACGGTGTGTACTTCATTGCAAGATGTGATGAAACTAAAAGTAGAATGACACTTGACTGTATAGTAATTATAGGAGTAAACAGGAAGGTGACTGTAATCTTTAACTTCAGAGTTAATCCTTCATTGATAATAAAATCTGATATCACGATGTTTAACTTTTGAAAGTGGAAACATAAAATGATATCAGCAGGACTATGAACTAGAGTAAATCAGATATTAGTGTGAAAAGTTAAGTTTGTGTGTGTGTATAAGCATGACATATAAAGAGGATGAGGTTAAACATGTTTATTGCTGTGGGAGGGTGAAGGTAGGGGCAACTTTATTGGAAGGCTTGTTTTGTTTCCAGATATATAAGATTTTAATTTTATTCATCCTGGCGTAATGTGATACATCAGATAACCTTCTCCAGTTGTTCCAGGGACACTGAGTCATAACAGGCCTGGGTTGTCCAGTGTGATTCAAGGAAGGCAAAAGTAGTTCCATTCCTGCTGCCAAAAGTCTTGCTAGGATTTTATTGGTGGAGCTCGTGGCACTGAACAAGAACGCCAAGTGGCATGCTGCAGGGAGGCAAGCACCCTCACTGAGGTATTGGATGGAATGGTCACAGGCTGCTCACAGCAAGTTATAAATAAATGAATCCTGAAACCTGTAGTCTCTTATTCTTTGGACTCCCTCAGTAAGTCTGTACCACTTTCGCGCACAGTGCATTTGTCTATTAGACATGCGTATTTTGAATTTATTTTTCATTTCTTATGACTGCAGAAGCGAGAAAGTTGTACTGCTAAGTAAACCAAAACAAGGTCCTCATGTGCTTCACTCAGATATCAAAACTTGAATTTTCAAGTACACTTAAATTATAGACCAAACTTCATGCTTTAGTCATCTGCTTTTACATGATAAAGAGATATGTACTTTAATGGCATCTTTTTTAAAATCATACTTAGGTTAGCTTGTCATTTGGGACTGCATTTTAGTACCACCAGTGTAATTATCATATAGATTATTTACGCTCATTTCAGACAGCCTATGATTATTAACAGCTAAATTTGCTATTGCATTAGTTATTTCAGAAGTATCACTGAAACTATGATTTTACAATGCTTCAAAAGTATGGAGATGTTAATAAGCAACAATTAGTAAGGGTTGCTGTTTGCTGCTTACAATGTAAATATTTCTTCACGGTGCTGACATGTGAGTGTAAAAGATGAGTGTTTTGTTCAGCTCTTCAGTATCCACATGAAGCTTTACCAGGAAGGTCTGAAAAAAACAGCTCTCTTCTTTAGCGTAAGCAACAGCCTTTTATTCTGTCATGCTTTATGCATGTATTTGTGATATGAATTGAGAAACAACCCTTGAAGAGCATTTCTTGTAGGCTTGGCTGAACTGAACATTGCTTTGTTGGGGCTGGGGTGGGTGGAAGGTGGAGGAGGAGGGCACAGAAAGGGGTACCACAGGCATGGTCCTGCTCCCATGTTAGTCAATGAGAATTTTGCCACAGGAATCGAAGCTGGGTAAGGCCTTTTGTGTGAAAAGGTTCATTCCTGGTAAGTCACTTCTTATCATATAGTTAAGAAAGCAGCTCATAAAGATGCCGCATATCAGCAGAGATTTATAAATACAGGCTTTAATACACAAGCCAGACATGCAAATCTATAATTTTTTGCAAATCTGCATGAGAATAGTTTGAGTTGGGGAACTCTGACTTCTCATGCCTCAGACACCTCTGTCTGAAGTCTAACTTCACAGAGAGGCTTATTGTCCTGGACAGAGTACAATGCAAATGCTACTGCATTTTCCAGTGTCCTCAACAGGATGTTTCATGGCCACTTGGGCAATGCTGCAGCACTGTGCCAGGGGGACAGTCCTGACACAGGCAAAGATCCCATAGGGAAAAGAAGAAAGGAGGTGGTCATGTAATTGAAGAGTATATCGTCAAGGACATACACCAGTGGGTGTAATTATGGTTTAACGTAATTATGCACCTCCTAACCTTATGTACCTTAATTATAGCACCTCCTAGCTCTTTGAGTGCTTGCCTTGGAACTCAGTCTGGTGCAGCTCTGCTGGCCTACAAAACACACAACAGCTGTATCAGCTCTGACCCTCTTATGCTTAAGACAGTTACATGGTTAATGCAAACATCAGTGCCTTTTTTTTTTTTTTTTCTTTCTGTTGTTTTGTTTGTTTATTTTTTGTATGTGTTTAACTTTTTAAAACCAGCTAGTGAAGAAATTTGGCAGACAGCTTAGAAGAAAGTAAAGCTGTTGCTGGGAGCTTTGGCCATCTTGTTTTCCTGGGGAATGAGAACTATTCAGAAGGGCCCTGGGTAGCAGCTACAGAGCCCAGGAATCTTGGAAGCTTCTCAGCACATTTGGAGCAGATAGCATCATTTTGGAAATTATCCAAACCAAGTGCAAGAGAAAAGCACCGTCCCCAGCTACATTACCTACTGCTGAAGTCAGGTGGTATGACCATTCCCTTCAGCACCCTGCTTGGATGGTCTCCACCATGCATGCCCTTACCTACCTTTGTGGGAAAAAAACCTTGGCCTTCTCTGAAATGAGCTAGGAAAAAATGTGTGTCTCAAACATGCATGTGTCTCAAGGGCTCTCTACTGGAACGAAGCTGCCCAGCCAGTTACGTCTATGTCATCGTTGTGAAAGCAGGGAAGTATTCCACCCACTGCAATGTTTTGCTTTTAATGGGAGAACTTAGCCTAACCCTCACGTTCATTTGAAAGCACTTAAGAGCAGTAGACAGGGAGACAGACTATGACAAATGCATCTGGATGATATAATCTTCCAACAGTGTTTCTACAAAGAATAACAAAAACTATGAGTAAAATGAACCCTTTGGATTCCAGCATCTCTAAGAGAAATTCCTGCACTGAACAAGCAAGAGAAGCAACTTTCTACCTCTCCCAGAACATTACTTGTCATCTTAAAGGGTCCTGAAAATGCAAAAAAACATGAGAAACAGCTGTGCAACAACACACAGCTTAAAGTGAAAAACAACATTTAGGTAACAGAGTGAGAGAGCACCGAGTGCTGTTGAATCTTGCTGCCTTTTGTTGGGTGGTGGGAGGCACAAAGGAGCCTCATTTGCTCTGCTGTGCAGTGGTCAGGCTGTGTGAGAGCGCTGAAGGAAGGAGAGGATCCAGAGGGGGACCGATATTCTGGTGCATAGGACCTTTCACTTACACAGCAGTGCTTTGTATGGGACTGCCCGGAGATCAGCTCTGTGGCCCAGCCCTGCCAGTTTGTAGCTCACAGTCTCACAAGGCCCTGAAAGAATGGTAAGAGATGAACAGAAGAAAATAATATCATTTTTTATGTTTTCACATTTGTTTATACTGTTAAAGTCCACTAGTAAACCAAGAACTCTGTTACAAAATTAAGGACATTATCTTCCCCCAGATTTCTTCAGAAAGTTAATCAGTTTCTTCCAAAAGTGCATCTTCTTTCTGCTAACCAACCGTAGCAAAAACCTGTCAGGCAGTATCCAGCCAAATGTTAATGCTGTTGGAAGCAGGGATAATTATGCAAACAATCACTTCAATGGCCACCGAAGGTGAGTTTTGCATCCAGCCTGAAGACACGCAGGCTATTGTGTTTCTAGCAAAGCGTGAAATTATGTATCAGAAATTAAAATTCCCTTCTAACTTCTCTGTCAGTAAAGGAGATGTTGCTGGGAAACGTGAGAGACCTTTGTTGGCTGTTGAAAAGCTGTAGAAGTTGGTGCAGATCACAGCACGCGAGCGGGTGCACTTCCTGCTCGGGTGAGAGGTTCCTGGTGAGCGTGATGGCTGGGCAGTGCTGCTCGGGCGAGCAGCTCATTGTCTGATGCATTTCGTTGAGACAATCACAGATCATAAGGAAAACGCTGGCACTTAAGACATAAGAGCGTGGTGGCTGTGCAGCGTGTCATTTCAGGTTTCTTCCTCTTGAATATCCTGAGACTTGTTGCCATAATGACTCCTTGCCCTTCCCCCTCTTCAGTTCCTTCTGCAAACTTTATTGAGCCATAACTGGGAGCTTCTCTTCACGTTAGTGCCCTTTCTTTCGACTCTGAATTAATTAAGGGTGAAACTGGAACAGTGACTCACAGCAAAAGAGAAGAGTTTCTTATTAGTAATAAGCAAAGAAGGCCACAAGAATCCGCTGTGCCACAGCTCCAACAATGCTCCCCTTTCTTGTGTCATTCCAACATTGATCATCTCCGCTGACTTCTCTCCAGACACTAATCGCTACACTGATGAGTCCGAATTGGACAGCTTCACTAGTTGGGGGGGACTTGGGGAGAGCTAATCTCCTAAGAGGTGAAAATGCTAATTATATTGGTAATTACTTTAAAGCTCTTATCCCACTTTTGCCAATGTCCATTTCCATGGTAACAGGAGCAGGTACAGCAGCATTCAGCAGCTCAGAGCTCTTGGCTACGCCAGCGGTGGCTGAGGTTGGGAAGACGTTATACAAACTGCATTTATGGGTTTTACAAGACTCAAGATATTTCTCTGCCACAGAAGAGATGTGGCAACTAACTTTATATATATAAAAAAAAGAAATCTAGAAAAAAATAATGAGATTATCTCTTTGTGAGCTGTACAGACTTTTCTAAAGCTTTGATTTTACCCTTAGGTGAGCTGGCAGGTCTTCTAAAGGCTGGGCTCCAGCCAGAGTCCTCAGGGAAAATTCTGTCTGACTCAGCAACTATTTTTTTTTCAGCAGCCTCTTGGGCTGAGAACAACAGCTCTGCCACTTCCTGACTCTTGGGTCTTGTCTGCTAGGCAAATTTCAGAAAAGAAATTCCCACTAGGGCTTCAAGCGTGTCTGAAATTGTAAACAGACTGTATCTGGACTCTTCTGTCATTGACCTGCTGTCAGTGTTAAAATTATTTCAGCAACCATCAGCTGCGGCAAATTCCTAGGTATTTAAGCTTTTAGTATGCAAATGTGTTTTTTTTAATTTATTTTTTTTTTCTCCCACACATTGTAAATACAAATTGTTTATGTATTCTTTATGAAACTGACATGATTTCAGATTGTGTAGACTTGTTATTCATGTGCCAGGCAGCACCAGTGCTCTCCCTGGCATTTCTGTGCACTGCAGTGGAACTTCTGATCTGATTTTAGTCGAGTCGTGAGCAAGAGAAAATCGTAAGGTATTCTACTTTCTGCCTGGGTGAGCTTCAGAGCTCAAAACAAGCTCCAACAAGAGCACACCAACAGTATGAGCAAAAAGTTTTGGCTTTGCAGACAAGTACCTTTATAGGGTGTGTTAAAAATATGATATCATAATGAAATAAGGATCACAAGGATTCTGTAATATTGATTCCTTTTCAATTTTTCTAGAAATTAACATCCAGAAATATTTTTTTTCCTGTGATTAGCACTGGGCTACTTGTAAAAGAAAGTTATTTGGTACTTAATACATTTCTTTTTGTTTGATCTAAATTAAGCTTACTCAGTTGTGCAATTGATATTAAATTTCACTCTTAAGCAAGTCTGCTATGCACAGTAAGATTATATCTATCCTGTTTATCCAAAAAAAGTAAATAAGAACAATAGATTAATCCCAGATTAAAAAAAAAAAAAAAAAAAAAGGAAAAAGAAAAAGAAAAAAAGAGAAAAAGGGTGTATGATAATTTAAGGAGGAACTGGATGGTCATCAGCTTTGAAAATCTGACTTAACTTATGTCAGAATGTAGGACCTTAAATATTTGCATTCATTATATTTATTTCCTTTTAGTCTTGGCTTTACTTTAATGACACAGTATCAGTTTTGTAACTCTACATATTTAAAATTAATGATAGTTAATGTATGGGTGTGTTTTATTTTCCCTAATTTCAGGAAAAAAAAAAAAAGAAAAAAAGAAAAAAAAAAGATTGATTTAAATTCAGAGGACTTTTCCATGCTAAGAGGTATCTCAAAACTGTGAGTTATGATGTCCTCTGCCCAGCAAAACCCTTAGCATACTAGCAAGGATTAAAGCTCAAGTGATGGATCACAAGAAAAAAAGGAGCCTTGGGCTGGCTAGCAAATGTGGGGACAGGAGAAGGAGTCAGAATTGTGGATAAAAGCTTTCATGCAGTCCTCTTCCTATTTTACTGACAAGTTACACGGTTACTAATCGCAGCTAGTCCCTGTATGGGAAAGGGAAAGACACTCTTGTTTGCAGGATGTTTATGCTATAGAGCCAGCCTGCTTTCCTTGGCTCCTTCCTCTTAGTGAAACAAACCATGTTATTGAGTATCAAAGTTTGATGGCCTGTGTACATGGAGACAACAGTATTAGGCTAAAACATCTTGTGCCATCCTCTTGTCCTCGTTTGGCTTCTTGTTATTTCGCTAATGCCCTTACACATGGAGTTAAAGGCTACTCCTGTGCTCTCTGTGTGGTTGCACATTAGCTGCAGACTGCTTTGTTGGGCAGGACATGTCCGTCTGACAAGTGCTCCAGCTCTGTAGGAGTTCAGCTACAGCAGAAGAGGTTTCTCCATTGGTTGTCTTGGTCATAACTTCTTTAAAGAGCTTTTTTTTTTTTTTTTTTTTTTTTTTCCCGGGAAACAAAACATGGGAAAACTGTTTCTTTATAAATCTCCACAAGTGCAAAGACAACAAGTCTACCCTGCATCTGAGCAGACCAGCTGCAGATCCTGATGCTCCATCTCCCAAAAACTCAGAAAACTCTCTGCAGTTGGAAAACAAGCAGGGTAAATGAGAGCGCATGATGTTATTTTACGTCCTCACAGAGAGATGGCTGTCATCCAATTTTCCCTCACAGAGAAATTTAGCAGAGCTTTCGGACCCAGTGTCTCGGGTAAACCAGGGATAGCATACTTAAAAATATCTACATAAAGAAATAGCAGAGTTAAGGATGTTTACCTTAATTGGGTTATACAGAAAACAGAAATGATCTGAAAATGAAATCTGAAAGAAAAGCATTTCTGACTATATAATAATATATAAATACAAGTATAATATATAAGGCTATATAATAAATATAAATAACATATTCTGCTATTCTTCAGTCATCTTCTATGGAGAAGGAAAACAATTACTGTCTGGAGACACAGCGTCTAACAAAACAAGCTTGCATACAGTTGGGTTGGAGGAATGGATGGCTGGTCTGGTTTGACTGACACTTGAAACTTTTGCGCAGAGTATCTGATAATTTGACAGACTTGACTCTGAGTCTCTGTGTTCAAAAGCAGAACTCTTACTTAGAAGTAGAGGAGGCTGATGGAAAGTGGTGGCAATGCAGGACTAAGTGGAGAGAGGAGAGTGTGAAAAGCAAAGATGTGCTTTAGTGAGGTGAAAAAGCTTATGGGCCAGGGGGATGGGAGAAGATAGGACCTCTTCTTAGCATGTGACGCTGAGTTCAGCACTTCAGAGAACAATTTCCTTACACTGGCACTCAGGTGTAAGTTCCCTTCATGGAAACAAACCAATAAATGCTATCTAGACTGATCACAAATGAGTGAGATCTTGCTCTGCCCACACTACAGCTAGTACCCCAGTGAAACGTGATTCCCCTGTTTGTATTTGCATTCATTTGTAGCTCCAGTAATGAGGCCCTGGAGCTGCTGTGTGCTGTTGACAAAACCTGAGCTGCTTCTGTCCTTGAGTTCGTTCTCACAGAATCCTTTTTCTTCCTTTCTTGCCTCCTTGGATGCATGGCATTTTGTACCTTTTAGAGGAAGCTGTGCAACCACCTGTTCTTATTGGCAGGCTGAACTGGCAAAATAATTCTTTCTCATAGGCCTGTAGCTGCTTTACAGGGAAGAAAACAGCAAAACATAGTCATGTTGTGCCCTTACCTACCCCTGAGCAATGAACTGCATCATTAAAGGCTTTTGGAAGGCAGGTGGCATGCCAAAGTCCATGCAAGGGCTGTGCCAAGCTGAATAGTTTTGAATGGCCAAAGAAAGAGTGTGTGATCCTATTTTTGCAGTTCTGCCAGTAAGCTATTACCATAATGTTTAGATGTCACGAGCCTGTGAGTGTGGAAACATATCCGGTTTATCAAGCTGAACCGCCTTTTTGTTTGATTTATCTCTTCTCGTTTCCCTGCTAGGTGTATGCAGTTTGTGGTTTGCCCGTGGCCTTTGGAAGGGAGGAGGGGAGCAGCGCAGCAGCGTTGCTGTCAGCCAGCAGCTCTGGAGGACTCGTTCATCACGTTCCTCAGACCAAAGGTACTGCTATTTCTGTCCCCTGAGGCCAGCCATGCTCTGCTGGTCACACCGCAGAGGCCACCAGGCAGCACCACCGGCAGAAGCGATGCTTGAACTGTGCTTGCTGCTGCAGCCTGACGCTGCACTGGGCCAACAAGCGGCTTCTGTCAGCCACGTTTCCTGCAGGGTTTCGTCAGGAGTTGGCACAAGACCAAGGAGAGTTCAGCGACTTTGACAGGTTCCTCTTACACTACAGTATCTATTATTTGTATTACAATGGCGTAGGTAGTGCTGCTGCACCACAAATACCGAATAAGGGAGGTTCCCTGCCCCAGATGAGGTAGGACCAGAAGCTGGAGGGACTTAGTCTGTGGCAGACAGGGATGCAGATTTCAGAGCTGCTGAACCCTAGGTCAGTGAATTAACAAGATTATCCTTTCACTCTGAGAACAAGATTGAGAGAGATTTTGGTAACATCAGCCTCCAACTAAAGGCTCTCCAACTAAATTACACTGAATTGCCTGGAACTGTAAAAGATTCAGATTTCATACTGCACATACATTTATTTTAAACAACAACAACAAAACACCTCTGATGGCAAAATGCAAAAACACCTCTGGAAATGCCACCTTGTTTGTACAGATACAGCCATGTGTCAATTGTGAGGCTGAAAGTCACACTACTGACTTGTCTTTTATTTTTAATAGCTTCCGTGACATTATGAATACTTTCGTAATTAGAATAACTTGTTCCGTGAAGGAGCAGGTGTCCTGGTACTTAAACACACACTCCTGCCCTAGTGAATTCTTCTGCTTAATGGCATCAGCAACAGCAGTGTGTCCTGATCAACAGCTCTGTTTTTGTCCTAGATGCCACTGAAAGCCAGAACAGGTGGATCTTCTGTAAGCAAGGGTTCTACCCAGATGGGTTTCTTACAAAGGGCTGGGTGCACACAGTGCTGCAGAGCAGTTGCTGGCATTGGGCACTGATGCTAGTCTCAGGATTTCTATTATAAACTTCCCTGACGTTTACGACCTGTCTGTGTGAAGGATTGCTTTACACACAAGCAGTACTTGATGAAGGCGAGCCAAAATAATGAATTGTCTTGGGGAAAGAAAAGGTCACAGACAAGCGCTATGCTTAAAATATATCTTTGGCAAAGAAGTCCAGAAGCCAACACAGTCTTTAGCTGATCTCCCACATAAATAAATAAATAAATAATATATATATATATATATATATTCCACAAACCACAGGCTTTCACTAGATTCTTTTACAGTAGAGGTGGTCCCCCCTACTCCTCCCTGTCACCACCTTTCCCAAGAGACCCATTTCTTTCTTCTGTACAATATTCCCACATACACCTGCATCCTCTATATTTTTTTGGGTCTGCTAAGGATGGAGCAACAGAGTGGCCCCTCAAAGGCCAGGTTCTTGCTGGTGTAGTGGCAAGTCACAGTGCATGTTTGTCTTTGAGTGGGTGGCTCCTTCCTTCCCATACACTGAGGCAGCACCTCAGTGCAGTGACAGAGCTGCCAGGGCTAACAAATCCCCACCTTGTTCCCCTTGCGGCCCCAGAACATGGTGTGTGGGTACCTGTAACTTCATATGGCAGCGTGCTTTCCTGGTCGCCTGGCCTGCAGGTGGGGACACATCCTGCCATGGCTACTTCCATACCCTTGGTGGGACCAAAAGTAATCGTCTATTGGTATGTCTGGATGTGTGCTCAGCATGAGGTGGGGACTTTGATTTGGTCGTGTCAGATTTGAATCCAGTACATGCCATGGCAGAAGCTTTGTCCTTGTGTCCCTCCAGTGTCTCCTTAAAAGGCCCTGTTGGCCTGATGTGGTCTCAGAGTGCCTTGTCTCAGCTCTAGGCACCAATTTTTGAGTACATCGGAGGCTGCATCCAGAAGCTGCCAGGACTGCATAGCACAGCCCTGAGGAGAGAGGGGAGAAAAAAATGACCTAATTGCAATGGGTTTGCTTGAAACACGTGTGTTAAGAATATGAGCTGTGGAAAAAATGTCTTCAACATGTTTGTTGGACTGGATCTGCACTCTCATCAGTATTTGTCACACCGAAGAAGAACACCCATGCTATCCAGTAAAATTAAGTAGTGAGAATAATCTGTCCTACCTCAGCTCTGTAGTACTGCATTGCTGGATTATTTAGCTTATTAGCATGACTTGCATTTAAAGCAAAACTCAGGCAGACAATGACGATGAGGGAACGCAGAGCTGTACTGATGATTAGTGGCCATCTCCCAGTGTTCTGTCTTTCCAGTGCAAGAAACTTCCACTTTCCCTTGGATTTCAAAATTCATTTTTAGTTGCTTGGTCTTACACTTATAGTGTATTATTCTGTTAATTTTTCCCTGACGTTTATAATTTGCCTATATGAAATTCTCTATGCGTCAAAATCAGGAATATACAACATCTAGACAGCCTTAGAAATGTACTTTCTCCCAGAAAAGATTTGACAGATTTGCAGATCGTCCTACCTCAGCACATGGCTCTGTACCTCACAGGACTGGGCTCTGTTGGAGGGGCTGTCAAGCACCAGCACCACCCTTGGGCTACTTCATGCCAGTCCCTGCCTGCTGGCTAAGGACTGGGGCAGGTGTCCCTGGTCTGCTGTGCTGCTCCCAAGCCTTGGTTAGGGTTGGGGTGAAACCTTGTGGCCTGTGCTGGGAGCAGGCAGAAGATGGGCCTGGTGGTCCTGGCCCTTTGATGGTGGAGGCCTTGGGCGCTGCAACGCCCCAGCAACATGGACTTCTGCCCCTAGATCCAGGACTGAGGGGCTGTCCTGGCTGTTGCAACACCTTTTGTATAAACCCTGCCTGTGCTGGGGGTTGGAAAAGCTTCCCCTTCTTTTTACAGGGAGTTTTAGCTTTGAAAAGTGTGAGTCGGCAGAGAATAAAGTATGCAGATCCTGCTACTGTAGCCAAGATTTCTGATGCCAGCTTTTCTGATAAAGCATATATACCTTTAAAGTCTTGCCTCATTATGCTCGTTACAGAACTATTTGCATGGGGAGACTTTGATTCTGCATGACTGGATAAACTGTTGGCACAAAATTTCTTTTCTTCTTTTCCAAGCCATTGTTATAAATGGTATTAGCACTGAATCTTAAATTACCCTGCATATTTGTCTGACAATTCTGTATTGTGTTCTGGTCTAAACATGCCTTACTGCTGGACTTCTTTGTTTGTTTGTTTTCAGTCCACTTGTTAAATTCTCTCTGGAAAATTACACATGAAAAAATGGGGAGAAGAGCCTTAGTTATTTTACATACATAAGTTATTTAAAAATGGAAGATTTTTAGAACACATGTGCCAGAACCAAAGTTCAGTGGGAATGCTGTTATTCATATCTATTGGATTAAAAGAAGTTAAAATATATTTCTGAAATTCTCTAGAACATGAATATGTGGAAAAGGATTATTTCAATAAATTCCCACAATGAGAATGCTTCATAGCTGAAATTAACAAGCAACAAGTAGGAGACAGAGCACTAAAAATATGTATTTACCTGTTTGATTATGGAAAACTCACATACTCCTGAGTATTTTAGGAAAACAAAACATCAAAGTGCTCAGGAGTTTCATTAGCTACTTCAGTTCAGCCCATTTTACTCATACGCAGACTGTTCTCATATGATTGGTTGTTTGCTTATTTAATGCTCACTTCCAGCACACACTTTCCATAAGGTCTTTTTCTCCTCAAAACCAACAAAATACACCAGTGGCATTAATAATGTTCCAAAGATCAAAGAATACCCAAGACTGGTATGAAGGGGAACTTTAACCATACTAAAAATTAATCTGAGGTTTTGATTGATTTACAGTATGACTAGTTGCACAAAGCTGTATCCTTGTCTGACATGGATAGAACATGGTCAGTGTTTATCCCTGTCTTTTGCTTAGCTTCTAAGACCTGTACAAAATACTGCTGTTTGTTCCTGGACGCCAAGTGTAGCATTATTGATGTAGCTAATGGTGGAAACTATACAGTAATACTCACCAGTTAATAAAGCAGAAAAACAGACTAGGAAAAAAAAAAAAAATTCTCACTGCACAAAGACAAAGGAGCAATAAAACATAATGGTGACCTATCTACCTTAGTGCTCCAATCCCTCCTGAACTGAAGTCTAAATGAAGTAGTAAAGTATTAATAGATTATTTTTTTCAAGCCAGTAAATGTTAAAATGTATTTGCAAGTGAACTTTTAGTATTTGAGTGGAGCTGGATGATTGAAAAAAATATTCTAGTGTCTCAATTAAATCTGCAGTAATGCCACAGCATAACAATGATATTCCTTACAGCATTTGTCACAGGTGATACATGGAATGACCGCTGTGTATACTTAAGGTTTGGAATGGGACTGTGCCTGTTTATTGTAATGTTAAACCTGCCTTCCTGTGTCCTAAACACTTTTTTATGAATAACCTGTGAAATCAGATTTCTTGCAATTACACATGAATTTAACTGTATGTTCTGCTTTCTTTCTTCTGATGATCAGAAGAGGAATTCCTGTTCTTACCACGTTACCTAAGCTGCATTAACATACATGCCACAAGCCTGTATTTTAGCCACCGTGAAAGACTTATCAATGATTATTGGTGATAAAATGTGGTTCAAATGCTATATGCATCTAGAAAAAATATTTTACTGGAGAAAATAGTGCTGGGGCTTGGTAACAAGACAAACAAATAGGATGGAATTAATGAGTTGCTTCTGCCTCTTTTCAACATATCATTTAGCACTCTAACTTCTGACTGACTACCCAGCATTTCACAGTCAAAATGCACCACACAAAAGAACTCTAAGCAAATGCAATTATACTTGCACTGCATTATCCCTAGCGTCATTGCACTAGAAAAGCACATCCCTTCTCCATCCTAGCCTACAGAAAATCAGCTCGTTACAATCTAAATATCCATTTTCAGTAACAGTCCTAAACGAGTCTACATTTTGCCAACTAGTAATAGGGTTTAGAGATTCATATTATTTATTGCATACATGCTTATTACTATAATTTTTTAATTTAATTTGAGATCTATGTCAGCAGGAAATTCCCAGCACTAATGGGAGCTCTCAAAATCTCAGGAGCATGGTTTAAATGAGAAAATCCAGCATACCTTTTTTGAAACAAAATCTTAAATGCTAGGAAACATAAGATAAAATTTTTTACATTTCATATTTGTTATGAAAATTTAAGCTAACAATAGTAAAGTAATAATGGTTTGGGGTTTTCTGGATGAACAGTAATGTAACTGATAACATTTTAAACTGGAATTTTGGAAATAAGAGAATCTTCTGATGATTTTACATTGTTCAGAGAGTAGGCTAGTCTATCACCTTTTCCATATGAAGTTATCTGAGTTGGAGGGATGGTTGTTTTTAACAAGATCTGGCTGCCATTTTTAGAACTTCTTTTGAGAACATTTTTTTTTTTATTTTTAGAGAGAAAGAAACTTGAACATACGATAAAAGTTCATCTTTGACCTTTGTTCTAGTATATTCACCAGATCTGTCAGTTTTTGAACTTCTGCATTTGCTCCTCTTTCCCTACACCATCAAGCTGCTGCAAGGCAGTAACTGTTTTCTATAAGCACATGACACATGCAAAACTTTCTCTTTCTTTTTCTATAAAATAATAATATATGCTGGAAATAAACAGCAGATTGAATTCACACAGCCACAGAGCCTTAGAAACTCAATGTTTTCACTCAAGACAGTTTTCTGTATTGTATAAAATACACAGATACAATGATCTGGTGTTTTTTTGCCATGGGATGTCCCATGTGAGAAATAACGGTGGTATGTTATAGGAAGATTGAAGGGGACAGACAGGCTAAACTTGTGTGATTAAATCAAGATCATTTTTTTCACTGCTGTGTTTACTTTGTGCTTTTGTAACTGAAGTCTGACATCTATGCAAAAATGCCAGAGTGTCGGGGAGGGAAACAGGAAAGGATTTCTGTGTATTATTCCCCCCAAAGCACTAGGAACTCATTTTCATTTAGGTTTGTATTATGTAAACTTCTATCAATGGAAATGGAAATTTATACAAAACAAATATAGACTGTTTCAGGTTGTATAATAACTGCACTGTGACTTGTCAACTTTTAATATTTTGATCAGCAAAGTTCAGCAAGCAGTAGTAGTATAGCACAGACTGAGCATAGACAATGGATTTTACAATGGTATGTAGCATTAGCGGCCTCCTTCAGAAAGATTCTTCTCTTTAAAAAAGGTCACTGTCAGCTTCAATATTAATGAAAATGTTCCATAAAAAACAAACCAGGTTTGCCAAAATTTCAGACAGAAAGGAATATTTCCATTCTTTTTTCGACTTCTTTAAACACAACCAATTAATTAAAAACAAACAAACAAACAACAACAACAAAAAAAACACAGCAAAGCTCACATGAACTGAGTCATTTTTTAATTATTCAGTAGTCAAGTAATGCCAAATGCAAAAAGTGTGCAAAACATAAAAAAAATACACGTATCTCTATATGTTTACAGTTTACTACTTCAGTCCCTTACAAGGCTGCAAGTTACATACAGAAATAAGATTATGTGCCAAATGATTCATCTGATTGCCTCAGCTCTACACTTTCAGCAAACAGAAATTATACTTAACACCTGGCTAATTAATTTCAAGCATGAGAGAACAACTGAAATATATTCCAGTTTAATTCTTTAAACTGGGCACTTGATTATGAAAGCAATAGTATATGAGTCTATCTTGCTTACCTTCAAGTAAAGTATCATTAACTTAGGTAGGTTGCATTTGCTGCACTATGGCACGGGACCATTGGATCTCCTTCCAGCTGTGATGAGAATTATTAAGTGGGATAAATTAGCAGACTTCTAGGACTTTAATTGTGACTGTCCCTTCTATGAATAAGAAATCCAGCCCACATCAGAAGAAGTATTTAGGAATTTTACTTCCCCTAGAACAAATGGAATAAAACACCAGAATACTTTTATTGGACTTAGGTTCCAGCCTTTTATTCAGAAGTCTCTAATACATTTTCAGCCTTTAATCCTCAAGTGGCTGTAAACAACCTCAAGGCTCTGACAGAGCAATGTCAGGCCAAAAATGGGAAAGTACTGAAATCTCATTTCAATCTTCTGCCAAAAGTCCAAAGACTTGATTTTATGTATGCATTTATTTCATTAAGTGGAGTAGGATATTTGCATAGGTCTGGGGTTTTCTTTTTGGAGTGTTGTGCTAGTTATTACCTCTCCATCTCCTCTGTTCTCTCCTTACTTTTCCCTTCTCTCTGTCCCTTCATTTTGTAAACACCCTCTTCTTTGTGGTCTTCCTCATACACAGACTTAATGACTTTTCCCTTCTCCCTCTCCTTTATTTATCTTCACCTCCTTTTCCATCAGACCAGCGCTTCTGCTCTTCAATAACGTCATAAGAGGAAAGCATTAATCTACCTTGAAAAGGGAGCCAAACTGGTTGATGAAGGGGTTGCATGACTGCTGCCATTACAGCCAGAAAGTGGACATGGCAGCTTTCTGCCTAGCGTGGCATTCACCTTAATTGCATTTCCTGACTTATGCTGCTGAATGGTTTTGCAGAGTGCCTGTACGTTCACAGTCCCTGTGCTATGATATTAGTTCACCTCCTTTCATTTCCTTTTTCAACTGCTCCTTTGTTCTCCCAAGACTTTGAGAAGACCGCTGGATATCCTTTTGCTCCATTTGATATTTATTTTCACTTATCTCCTTCATCTCTTCCCAGCCATACATCAAACATACTAACTGTTCACATCCATTTCCTCTGCAGCTACTAACAGGTTTTGCTTCCTAAGCATTGCTTCTCGATGTCAGCAGCTCCTCCCTACCTTGTAGTCTTCTTAACAGACTTTTTACTCGCATTTCTTTCCTAAGGAATCACTCCCACAATGTTCAGAGTGCTGATCCCTCCTTTACAAGAGAACTAACATCTGCTTTTTCTTTCCTTCCAGAAGCCTGCATATACAGACAGCATGACTGGAATTCCTTTTATCTACGTCATACATAAGAAAGTAAAACAACTGCTGGGGCATCTGCATGATATTTGGATGTGGTAGAACTGGCCTTTTATCCCACTCATTCCACCACAGCCCGCCTGGACTTACTTTCCTTTTCCCAAGGCAGCACCCTTCACCTGAGATCAATAAGCCTCTGTTTATCACTCTATTCTTCATCTTTCAAAGGCTGGTCCTTCTCTGAAGGTCAGTAGCTGAGCTACTTCATTCAGCTCCAAGAGGAGAGGAAGGTCTTCAGTATTCAGTAGTGGTTAAACACTCCCCTTTTAATTGCAGTCCCATAAATAGGAGACAATGCACCACTGCACTCCAGATGATTTCCTTCTTTATGCAAACATTATGGGACAACAGAATTCACGGGAAAATAATGGTTTGCATATTTGTTGGGGGGGGGAGGTATTGTGACACAAAGGGTGGTAAGAAGCCTCAGAGGATCGTTTGCCTTCTGAAACTAATATACCCAACAGTCTTCCGTCTTTAAAACACCCCATCTGTCCTTACCAATTTTTGTAGCATCATGCTGATGACTGTAATCCATCAAATGGAAATGCTTTCAATATTGAATAGTGAGTGACAGTGAGGGTGTTTCTTGTACATGATAGAGCAGAAGCAGACTAACCTCTGGAAGTGTGGTTACATATAGCTGGGAAGGCACAGCTTTCCATGTTGGGCACCAGAGAGATGAAAAACAGTAGTTCTGGCATTTTAAATTCCATTTTTATTCCCTAAAGAAAAGCTTCAAGCTTCCAGTGAAGCTTGGCTATTCAAAATCTCAGTAGCTAACAGTGGCTTGTGCCACTTATTTATGCATTACTAAATTCCCATAATTTCCCTGTGTTTCCTAAACAATTTACATGCTGCTGAAGTGCTGTTGGCTTTGCAGGAGAAACACCTAATACCACCTCAGAAAGTTAACAGAAAAGCTGCTTTTAATTACAACTTACCTTCCTGACTCTGATGAGGTATTCACAGCTTGGGAAGGGTGGGAAGGCACCATGTGAAGGTTAGCAAAACATTACGTGTCCCATTTCATGAGCTTCAAATAAGTATACAGGCTTTATGTTATTTCAACAGCTTGTGTGTGCAGGAGCTGGATCACATGAAATGAAGTTGTTTCAATGTATGTAGATTTAATGTACTTTTCTGACTCAGTGTAAACAAGCCCTTAGGTCACAGATCTAGAGTGTGGTATACACCTCTGTTTCAGTTAACCATCACACTGAAGACAACAAGCTTATTCATGTGAAAAATAATGCTCCTGTATTTGAAAAAGTAGATCCTTATATTTTAAATCTCCCTGGAAGCATCATGCCTGTTAAATTACCTAACTTTCTGGGATATCATTCATGTTCTGCAAAGTTACGTGTGACTAAAGGAGGGTAGGTTTAGATTAGATATAAGGAAGAAATTCTCCACTCAGAGGGTGGTGAGGCCCTGGCACAGGCTGCCCAGAGAAGCTGTGGATGCCCCATCCCTGGAGGTGCTCAAGGCCAGTCTGGATGGGGCTTGAAGCAACCTGGTCTGGTGGGAGGTGTCCCTGCCCATGGCAGGGGACTGGAGATGGGTGGTCTTTAAGGTCCCTTCCAACCTAAACCATTCTGTGATTCTATGGTTTATATACCTTTCATGCCCATATGTTTTTATTGACAATTATTTGCCTTGAAACTAAAGAATAATTAACCTTTTACTACAGGGGTTTTACATTAAAAGGACAAATGCTTATCATTTAAATATTTGTGCATATATATGCTATATTGGCATACATGATTTATATATACACATATCTCATCTAGCATTTTTCAGATTTAGGCTATAGCACATTGATGATACATACATATATGTAGAAATCTACTTGTTAATAATTGTATTGAAACATAAATACACAGACAAACTGCAGGCAAATTAGCTATATGGTAAATATAGATGTGTCATGGAAAAGAACACAACCATATCCTGGAAATTTCCTTTTATTTTTTTTTTCAGAGTTAGCAGAAGAAAATGTCTCTGCAGGCCTAAAATGTTGAACAGCCTGACAAGAACACTGTAATTCAACATGTGAATACCTCAAAAAGTAGTTTATGAATATCCATATCTCAGAGGAATCCCCCCAAAAGGTCTCTTGGTTTTACAGTGGACTAATTCAAGATGGTTTCTGCTAGAAGTAAAGAAAGAACTGAAAAAGCACACAATAATTTCTTTCCTTTAACAGAATGCTGATACACCTAAATCAGTGATGGATGTGGTTGCTACTCAAAAATAATTGTGCAAATCATTAGGGTGGGGCAACCAAATGTTGAAAATATTTTAAAATGTCTCCCTCATACCAATATGCCATTTTGTTCATGAACTACTAATGGGAGGGTGTTTGAGACAGCTGTGCCACCGAACTTTCTCTGTATCTAAAATACACACATCTTTATCACCTGACTTTCTCCACAGATTTCTGCTGCAAATTCAATATTTACTACTCTTCCTGTGCTAGCATATGAACGTCATCTTTCTAGGTAACATGGCTGACAAAAAAATGACAGTACAAATTACCCTGTATAGGAAACCACAAATCAACACACTCTTCACAAAATCAGCCACCATGCAAAACACAGTAGAAAAAAGTCTTTAAAAAATGCTCTGCGAGGCACAGGCTATGCTTTTGAATTAGACAACAGAATACCATCTATGAACATAACAATGCAGAAAGGAAAACCTAACTGACAGCATGTTCCTGACTATTACATATGTTTTGATGCTGGTATGTGTATAGAAAATTGTTAAATAATTACAGCACCTACTAACATACATCCTTGAAGAATTCTTCCTGGAGCCCTTTTCCACCTCCCTTTTCAAACAATGCTTCCAGTGTTAAACTCCTAATCCAAAGCAAATTTCCCCTCTACTAACAAGCACCCATCAGAACCAAATCTCGCCAGCACAGCAAATGCAAAACTCATGAATACCAACGTATTTAACATAATTGATGCCAGTGCCCCAAAGAATTTCCACCAGTCTTGTTTATCCACTTTTTAAAACGTGCTATATTACATCAAGCACATCAAATACCCTCATGAGAATTATGTGTATGAAAGTAATCAACCATTATTTGTTACAATGAACTCACAGAGATAACCGATTAAGGACAAAACACAGCAAATGATAGGAAAATATTTTTTAAATAAAAGAAAAAATTCCATTCCTTGCACAGTCCAATCCTCAAAGGGGACCTGCAAATCATTTTCAAAAAGTGATCCTGGGAACTAAATTCTTAACAATGGATAAACAAATTGTGGACTCAGTAGTGACATTGTCTCTAAAGCTTACCGTTTTCTTGCTGATTCATCCCTGTACATTCATGTTAGCAACTGTTCTCTCTCCCATGGTTTAATTGATTAAAATGTTTTATTATACTATGAACAATCACATCTAACTTGTATTTTGTTTGGATTTTGCTACTTGTCAGATCTGATTAATGGATGTCAGTCAAGTTCACAAGCTTGTTTGTTTTCTCCAGTTCTATCAGTTCTTCTAATTAAAGATTATTACCTCGTCTACGAAATTTGCCTCACTTGTACCACAGCAAAACAGCAACAGCATCACAACTGCCCTCTCAAAATGTACAAGTTAGACAAACTTTTAATTGAAACACTTTTTCTCTCACTTTTGCAGAACATGGAATGGGTTTAGGATCAAGAGGGAAATACAATAAAGTTTAATTTCAGGTAAAGACAAACAGCTATAAAAAGGTTGGAAAGTAGTGCCCTAAGGGCTTAATTGCAACAGCTATAGTTTACACTGAGTGTTTTTCCATGAATCAAGAGGTTTCTGTGCTACCTGCATAAGCATTTAAATGGATTTGTCTCACCAATGATAACATATAAGTCTATTTTTTTCTCCTCATTTAATTTTTTTCTGTGCAAATTCAAGGGGGTATCTTCTCATGAAAGCTGTGTGTTTAATCTCAGTACACACTGTCTAATTACAACATGACGAAAAATATTCATGAAAATATGTTGAGTTGCTACTGTCACGATGCTCAAATATAATCTCTACTATTTTGTTAATAGCGTGGTTAATCAATCTATGCACCTTCCCAACCTTAGTTCAACAAAGCACAATACTTTAAAGGTATTATTTATAGAGATCATATTAAAGAGTAATTACAGCTCTAGGCTAAAGTGCTCTTCTCAAAGCACTTGGTAAAGCCGCTTTCTCTGTTGAGAGCTTTTGCTTGTTTGCAGGCATGGAAATGAGTTAATACACAACTTTTTCACCTTTGTGGCCCGGAAAGTCATAGCATATTAGACTTGTATTAACATTTATTTCTGATGGAGGAAACTAGGAGATGAAACCTCTGAATTAAAACACTTAAAACATTGTTTTAGTTTTATTATTTGCAAATATTATGCCTGAGAACTTAGGACTGATATAACTGGAAAAAAAAAAAAAAAAAGAAAAAAAAGTAAAAAAAAAGTTTATTTTAGATTCAGAAAAACTGCTCTAAAACCATTCTTCCCATACAAAAAAAAAGAAAAGTCTGTAGTTGTTTTCAGTTATGCTAGTCAAACAAAGACAATGTTTTATATTTTGTTTGCTCGAAGGAGAAGGAATAAAATACTGAAAAGAGAACATTTATTATCACATAGAACTATGCCATTTGCATTTTTCAGGTGGAGGGTAGAAAGGGAAAGAATAACTGAAGAAAGTGATTTGAAGAGTTTGTAAGGCAGTAAGGTGAGGAAAACAAACTGACTCCTGATTGCAGTTAAAAATATCTTACATGATGAAAAAAAATCCGCAACAGTTTTAACATATTCTGAAAAAGTCATTATTTTTCCCCCAAATAAAATTTTTACTTATTGTGCACAAATGCTAAAAACTAAGAGATTTGGATTGTCAACGTTAGCCACACATAAGAGCAACTAAAGGTTAGAATAGGGATAAGGAAGCCACGGAATGTAAAATAAATGCCATTCACCCTATGGTTACAGAAACCTGGAGTTATTAATTGCTTAGCATGATAGGTATCATTATCATAAATGTGCCAATATAGAATAATTCTGTAGTGATACCTGTGATAAATTTACAACGTCTTGTTACACATGACCTATTCACCAACTCGTTACTCTAGAATTCATTCTCATGGGTGTTCATTAGCTTAAAAACACCAAGTTAAATTTTAAAGGAACTTGCCACAGAAATTCTTCTTTCCTACAGACGGAGAGAGGAATGCTTGTTTTCCTACAGGATGCAGAGCAGTATTAACTGTCATAGAACTGTCATATGGAGCTACTACAGAGCTAGCATAGTTGATTTCCTATAGAAAAGCTATTTCAGGTATAATTAGAATCAGGATTTCTTCTCAGACACAAATTATCCTCAGCAGCATTAATTGTTACCCTTTTTTGATCCATGAACCTTACCAAGGGCAGTTGGCAAGGATGCAAAGGTAAAACACTGAGCAAATTGCTCATTTTAAGCAAATTCATAAGTTGCTCTTTTTGACAACTTCATATTTAACTCTTTGTCATTAGCGTGTCCAGAAACAGCTCTGCAGGAGCTTGTGAGCCAGGGATTGATGGCTACGATCCACCAAAGTCCATGTCCTCACATGGCATGGTCGCAGCTTTCATTCCTTTCCATTTGTTTTGACCAGCGCAAGATTTATGTGAAGGCATCAGCTGTCAAAACAGGCTTTAGGCTAGGACTGCAGCATAGCTTAAAGTCACTGTTAAGGAGACTGTCCAGGAGCAAAGCAGTCCAAATCAAGGAAGAGTAAAGGTGTCTTAACGTCACCTTTTTGTCTTTTCTCCTCCTCGCGAAACACAGTGCCAAGTGTTCGTAAGCCACAATTCAGGAGCTCACCCATGGTAACCAAGGGAGAGAAATACAAACAAAAAGTCACAATAAAATGTTTAAAAATAACTCTAAAACATTCCTAACCATTTCTGGAACACAGTATATACAAAATAGGTTGTGGTGTTAAAAAGGTTTTCTATCGTTACTTGCATAGTACTCCAAATCTTAGTCACACAATACACTTGATTTTACTATTTGAAAACTCTTGGAAACGAATATAGAGAAAGCCTCTTTCTATGGCATAATGCAGTATTTAATTAATGTAAATTTTATATTGTTTCAATGTTAAACTGAGCAGAGACCATTCACTTAGCTTTTCTTCAAATATATGAGATAGGTATTGCACATTTAGAGAGTTGTAATGATATGCTTCTGGGCCTTAACTGCCTCTGAATTGAACCATTTTTGTTGACTTCAACAGCATAAATGTGGTACAAGCCAGTTGTGAACCAGATCGATCAGAATCTGTTACACTAAGGCACTCTGAATAGATCTCGGGCAAATTTAAATTATGGGGTGTCCAAAATAAATGACAAAACTTCAATACACACTTTTTATAGACATGATTACTTAATCTCTCTTATGTCTTTCAGGCAATTATCACTTCCAGTAATTATTATTTAGTTATTTAATATTTCAATAATGTCCAGAAGCCACAATTCAAATCAAGCTAAAATCCACTGTTCAAGTTGGCACCCAAGCATTTATTGAGGAGAAATACTTAGCTTGGAGGCCTTTCAGTCTAACTCAGAAAAGCTGAAAGGCATGAATGTAACAAGTGTTAGTAAGAATAGTGAAAAACAGCAACAAAACAGTTACTCTGAACCACTACGTGTGTTGTTTAGACCATTTGAACTCCCAAAAGAGACAAATTTAGCTGGGGCTGTTTCTGTAATTGTTCTTTCAGTTTAGCTTTATATCTGCTCATGTTGCTGTTCAAATATAAAAGAGGAGTTTGAATGAGAGAAGTTTGGGCTTGGTGTCTAATGTGAAATTGTGTGTAAAGAATTTGTTTAAACTATCACTGGGATCACTTGCATAGTCTCACTTGAAAGACTCATTAAGTAACTCTATATTTTGTACTTTGTGCACTTAATCTGTAATTATATGGTAACTGGGATAACAACTCTGGGAATTAATGTTGCTGGGGACTCTGCTGAAGCTGTAATCTAAATACTGTCTTGATATTTATAGCACTTTTAAATCCCTGGGATAACTCGTGGTATCCTCCGAATTTGCACAGTTAGTTGTATCTTGTCCATGTAATATGTCTTCAGGAGCAGTGGCCTTGCTATCTATAGTTTCAGTAGTCTTTGGCTAGGCTTTTATTTTTGATGGCTAAAACTGTAAGTGAAATGGCGTCTTACATTGAAACTAACGTTACAATTACGGTAGGTCCATCATGGGAACAATAGTTGCTATAAATTTCCCACACCCATCTGTTACCCAGCTGCATTAATAGATGTATTAGGCAATTTGCAGTAAACTTTGCCAAAGAGCAATTTCACACCAAAAACAGCCACAATAATCTCATGTGTAACACAGGTGCCTCGTAGAGTTCGTGATGGAGGGGATCTGTGGCAGAATGGCACTTGTATTAATCACGATAAGGATTATTGGTCGTTAGGTAGGAATGATCATGAGGTTGCGAGACAAAATATTAGCAACTTTGTTAAGAGCACCGGTGTAGCGCCATACAGTGAGAAACTCTGAATTTGTTGTCGGTGCTTTGAACTTTGGGGGCGGAAGCTCTCACGCTTGGCCTGAGTCCAGAGCCGAGTTATTTGAAGAGAACAGCTTATCCGAGCGACGGAAACAAATAAATAAAAGGAAGTTTGGGAAATATGTATTTATTGGAATACATATACGTGTGTGTGTGTTTTTACCAGCTCCGATGGCTATGTTTGATCCAGTTTAATTACTTAGACCGCGGCACAGGGGCAGTCCCCGAGGAGGGCTGTATGTGGAGATGGAGGAGAGGCGGTGAGTGCCGCTGCCCTCACGGAGAGGCACGCCTCTGGCTGCTTCGGGGTGCCCCCAGATACAAAGCAGTAACTCTGACGGAGGTTACAGCCGCGTTAAACGCCCTGGGTACCCGCGCACCCGCCCAGCCCCGCGTCGCTGCTCGGGGCTGAGGCGTTTTCGCCCAAAGCGCCCCGTCAGGAGCCGAGGGAGGCAGCCGCAGACCCCCATACGCTGGATTTGGGGGCTTAGGGGGCTTTTCACTTCAGGCTGGCCCCGAGCTGACATTCTGCTCCCCGCTGCTGGCCAGAGGCTCGCATAAACGCCGCTGCCTAGCCTCCTGCCCCATTTCTCAGCGCGCAGCCCCCGCCGCAGCCCCCCGCCGGCCGACCAGCGGGCAGCCAGGCGAGCGGCCCCCACCCTGCCCCCCCACCTCGCCCCATTCCTCTGCAGCGCGCTCCCGCCCCCCGCGGGCCGCCATTGGCTGCGGGCCCCGTCCCTCACAACCTTTCTGCCCGGCGATTGGCCGAGCCGCCTCCTCCCGCGCTCGGCCCCGCACCGGCTAGGGGCCCGGCGGCGGCGGCGGCGGCAGTGGCGGCGGCGGGAGGGGAGCGGGGGGGAGGGGATGCGCAGCGCTGCGCCGCCGCCGCCAGTGGGGGCGCTCCCGCCGCTCCCGGCCTGGGCCTGGGAGGCGGCGGCGGCCTCCCGCCCTCGTACGCCCAGCTGCCGTTGTCCGTGTGTCCCCATCCCTCCATCTGTCCGTCCATCCATCCATCCATCCATCCATCCATCCTGCCCCGGGGCACCGTCGCCGGGGCGAGCGGGCGGGGGGGAAGGCGGAGAGCAAGGGGGGGGAAGTGTGCGAGAGGAGGCGGGGAGAGGGCGGCGGCGGCGGCGGCGGGCGGGCAGGTGAGGAGGGGACGGCGGCAGGCAGCGGGAGGGCGGCCCGCGCCCCTCGTGCCCTTGGCGGCGGGGTGAGGGGCGCCGGGGAGCGGACAGGCGGCGGGACGGGGGCCGTGGGGCGCCCTCCGTGCGGGGCGGGGACCGCGGGGCACGGCCCGGGGCTGCCGCCGGGAGGAGCCCGGCTCGGCTGGGCTCGGCTGAGATCGGCACAGATCGGAAGAGATCGGCTGAGATCGGCTGGGCTCGGCTCTGCCTGCTCGGCTCTGCCCGGCTGGGCTCGGCTCGGCTCGGCTCGGCTCGGCTCGGCCCGGCCGCCCCCCCCGCGCCCCCATCCTCGCCGAAAGCTGTTGCATCTTTTTTTTTTTTTTTTTTTTTTCTTCCCCCTCCACCCCCTTTTTTTTTTTTTTTTTTTCATCTCTCTCCTCCCTCCTCTCCTCCCCCTTCTCCCCCCCCTCCCCGAAGGCGCAGGGCAGTCGGTGGTGGGATTTAAGACGTTTCCCCGGGGCGCCGGGGGACAGCGCTGCCCGCTGGAGCCGGCCGAGGAGGTGAGTGGGGGGGGGGGAGGAGGGGGTTTGGGGGGGGGGGGAGGAGGGGGTTTGGGGGGGGGAGGAGGGGGTTTGGGGGGGGGGCCAGCGGCACGGTCCTGCCCCCGCCGCCACCGGAGGGGGTGGGGAGCAAGGAAGGAGTTCACGCTTCGTTTTTATATCCTGTTTTTTTTTTTTTGGCCTTTTATTTTTTTATTTTATTTTTTTTTTTTTCCGCCCCGCGCAGCCCCTTTGTGCCCCCGTCCGTCGCGGCGCGGGGGGCTCGGGGCGGGGGTCCGGGGGTGGGGTGTGTGTGTGTGTGTGTGTGTGTGTGTGTGTAGGGGGGGACACGGAAAGTTTCCAGGCTCTCCTCGGGCACAGAAGTTTCTTTGTTCGGCCGGAGGAAGGCACTGAGCGGCTGCTGTTCCCAGACCTGCCCTGCGAAGCCGAGCCCTGCCAGCGCAGTGAAGTTCTGGGGCAACGAGGCGGTCCCGCAGGAGGTAATCGCGGCTTATTGCCCCCCTGCGCCTGCCTCTCACCTTGTTTTATTTTATTTTATTTCATTTTATTTTTTTTCCTGGGGCTAGCCTCCGGCCCGTCCTCCTGAAAATCCTAAATTGCTTCTCTACGACGTGCCCTGGGTAAAGCCTGCCTCGGCTTCCCTCCCCCCCCCGACGGCCGCCGCCACCTCTCCTCCCCTCCGCCCCGTCCCTGTCCCCGTCCCCGTCCCCGCGGTGACGGGTTTGGCCGCATATTTTCCAGCTCGTGTAGGGAAGGTCTGTGCCGCTCTGTCTTGATCTTTGCCCCGGTTTTATCTTGAGGAGACCCCCCCCACACACTATTTAAAAGAAGAAAAGCTTGCTAGCGATCTGACTTCTTAAAAACTACGTGCCATTGAACTTGCAGGCTAACGAAGCCGCGTTTGTTTTCTGCTGACCGCTTTCCCCTTTATCGTGTGTTTTTTTTTTTTTTTTTTTTTTTTTGCTAAGAGTCCCATGCGAAGCTGCGGGAGGGGAAGCTGATCGGAAAGTTTTGGTGTAAGGTTTTTGTGCTGCCAGGGCTGGGCTCTGTTACACCGGCCGACTCGGCGCGTTTAGCGAAAGCAGTGCTGCTCACCACAAGCTCATTTCGCATGCCTCAAAGAGGCAATTATTGGTTAGTTCCTTCGTGATTGTGAACGCTTAAAATGAGCTAGAAGCCATGGCTCTCTGCTTGCTTATTTAAATTTTTGTTCCTGTTTGACGAACTCAAAACCAGCGTATTTGTCAGGTAGGATGTTCGTGGTTCGGACTCTGAAGTCTCTGAGATGCGTTGGTGTTTGTAAGAATTGGACAAAGTCAGTTCTTTGGAAGATTTTTAAAGCTGCGATATGTGTAGTTCTTTAAATATAACTACAGCACCAAGTGTGTGAGGGAAAAAAAAGTTATCAATCCAACTCTGTTTGATACGGTGTGAGGAAAAATATTACCGTGTAGCTGACCTGAAGTGGCTTCTGTGGCTGATAACAAGTAAATGATTTGGCTTGCAATTTCTGGACTTACCTTTCCAGGCAGTAGAAAGGTTATTCTTAGGCATCTGAAAGGCCTGAGCAAAATAGATGGCAGTGAACTTCAGCTTCCTTATATGGCTGATGCTTGGCAGAAAAGCAATGAAGCCTAAATAGAGTAATCCTTTTACAAAGAACGGTCACTTTCCAAAGCAGTGTTTCAGTCCCAATAATGACTTGAGATTCCATGGGGGGGAGGGAGAAATTGTAGCAATGCATGACAAATTTAGTTGTAAACCACTATGTTCTAATGGATGCAATTTTGTTTCTTTTCAGACCTTTTGTGTTTCTCATGATGCACTTGATATTTTTCAATGCCATGTAGAAGAATAGATCCTTGTAGTGGAGCCACAACTTTTTACACTAGTGTTTTGTCACCATGGTAGCTATGGATAAGGCCCTTTTTAATGATGAAAGTGTAATTCAGTGCTGCATACAGCTAATGGTTATATCATAGAATGCCATTCATGTCATTAACATAGTTTAGAAGTTATGAAGGAGTGTATTCTTTCTTGAGATCAACCATCTCAACTAAATCGGGCTGACATTGGTATTCGTATTGTGAATAAAATGATGCAAGCACACACGTGGTAGCTGAGGTTGTTTGGAACAAAGCTTTCATAGGTATGTGACGATGGCTTGGGGAAATGTTCTTTCTACCTGGCTGTTCCGTGCTTGTGAATTACATTAAGCTCATGTAGACACTGATAGTTTTAAGTAGGTATGCTTACCATGACAGAGGTAGAAGTTACAGCAAAAGGCGTGCTATGGAATGTGACTGCCGTGAGGATCGCTTGTATCTCGTTTCAGCAGTCTTGTCAATAGATTAGTCACTAACAAGCTGCCTGGTATGTGATGTGTGATATAGATGTGGTGTTCCGTAGGATATCCATTTGCACATCACGCTGATGTGAATTGATGAGGGGACTCCACAGAGAAAGTACTATTGAACGAAAGTTGCCTGGGGTATTAAGCTGGTGGTGCTGTAGCATCAGCGTTACAGTTTGTCCTCAGTGAAGTTTGTTCAGTCTGCGGCCCTACGTGTGCAGAGCCACGCTTGGAGGATCTGAACTAAGGGAAGGCGTGCACGTATGTAACACGCATTAAACTTCCCATGTTAGCAGCATGTTCTAGAAATAGAAGGGGATGGGAGCAGGATTCTTCAACTCATTTTTCCTGTAGGGGTGTAATGAATCATTGCCTATCTGCTCTGTTTTTTTTTTTTTCTCAGTTGTTCTGTTTTTGTTCTTCCTGCTTCCAAACAAAAAGGAAAATCTTCTAGGGAGAATGTTACGTAAAGATCAAATGTTTGATATGTTGTCTTTTCAGTAGGTTCTCCCTGTGGGATAACGTGATCTGCTAAAGGAGGGTCTGACGTTACTCTATGTAGAGGAATTACGGATCTGACCTCTTCCGAATGAGTAACCAGTCAGGTTGACAGGAAAGTTACTCTTAGCAGATACGAAAATTGCATCCTTTCGTGTGCACAGAAGTGATGATGATGACAGTCAATATAGGTAGTTAAACGTGAATTATTTGGAACGTGGAGATTCAGAGACATCACTATTTTACCTTTGTCAGCTTTTGAGTAATTGAAACAGTATGTCAGGCAACACTCTTCACATTGGAGTGAAAACACTGAACTAATGTGTTCATCACATTCAGTAAATAGTTCATAAATAACTTATTTATTTTTCAAGTCTACAAAGTACAATATTAGTGAATTGCTATACTATTGAACTGCCAGTGTCTTTAGAACATCTTTGAAGTCCATGCACACTTTTGAGGTAACGGCTGCTTTTCTACAACTTTTAGAAGTTTAACTGATTTGGGGACTCTTGCCTCGTATTTTGAATGCATGGGGAATATCTTTTTACTGGTTTTGGGGGTAACATGTGAACAGCTCAGTGGATACTCATGTGGCAGACTCTGGTCCAGTTTTGTACACAAAATATTTTTTTGGTGGGGTAGAAGGCGGGGGCTTGTCCAGGCCTCAGACATGGGTTTCCCCATCTTTACTGTTTCTCTTCTCTTGGGGAGCAGCTGCAGCGTGCCACTGCAGTGTCCAGCTGCGGAGGTGGCACATGGAGCTCACTGCACCAGCACAGCTGGCACGCTGTCTCCTCCTGGTAAATATCAGTAAAAATTAATGCCTAGTGGACGTCAGTAAGAATTAATTGTTGAGCAGCTCTATTGAGTCTAAGAGGGCAGTCATACAGAAAGTAACTTGACTGTGTTTTTTTTTTTTTGTGGAAATTTTGATTGTGAAAATTAGACTTTATTCAAATACAACCTTCATTTCTGATTAAAAATTCACTGTTCACATGTAGTGAGTAAAACCTGTTAAATACTGAATTTTGAGAGTGAGAATGCTGAGTTGAGGAGACAGATTTGGGTGTGTTGGTTGATGAAAAACTCAGTGTGAGCCGGCCTTGTGCACTTACAGCTCAGAAAGCTAGCTGTACCCTGGGCTACATCAAAAGCAGCGTGGCCAGCAGGGTGAGAGAGGTGATTCTGCCCCTCTGCTCTGCTCTTGTGAGACACTACTTGGAGAGCTGTGTTCAGCTCCGGGGCCCTCAGCACAAGAAGAACACAGACTTATTAGAAAAAAGTCCAGAGGAGGACCACAAAGATGATCAGAGTGCTGGAACAGCTCTCCTATGAAGACAGGCTGAGAAAGCTGGGGTTGTTCAGCCTGGAGATGAGGAGGCTCCGGGGAGACCTTACAGCAGCCTTCCAGTGCCTAAAGGGGACCTACAGGAGAGCTGGGGAGGGACTCTTGGTCAGGGAGTGGAGTGATAGGACAAGGGGGAATGGCTTTAATCTAAAGAAGGACATAAGGAAGAAATTCTTCACTCAGGGTGGTGAGGCCCTGGCACAGGCTGCCCAGAGAAGCTGTGGATGCCCCATCCCTGGAGGTGCTCAAGGCCAGGCTGGATGGGGCTTTGGGCAACCTGGTCTAGTGGGAGGTGTCCCTGCACATGGCAGGGGGGTGGAATTAGATGATCTTCAAGGTTCCTTCCAAATCAAACCATTCTGTGATCTTCTGCCTCTATAAGGAAAAATGGGAGCAGTGAATATTGCTATGATTGTTAGTATTTTTTAGTATCTAGTGATCTTGGGATAATTCTGCTTTTTCTGCCATTCTTCCTCATCAGTTAGCTGCTCTTTTTAAGTTTCTTTTTTTTTTTTTTTCCTTGTAGCTTAAATTTCAATATGGATACTTGGTTTATTACTCTTTTAGTTTCATGTGTACTTTCCTTAAAGTTGATACTGAAGCATGGTGTTTCAACACTAAATCACACCTTCTACCTTCATCATGATTTGCATAATTGAGAAATAAAGCTAAACAAACCCCTTTGTTTGGTTTCATTCAGGCTGAAAGGGAGGCGTGTTTATGTTGGAAAACATCACCACTGTGACTAGTTTCCCTAGGGTAGTTTACGTTGAAAAGTAGATTAGCTCTTTCTGTATCTGGAACTAATTTGTAGATAACTGATACTAAGCAATCATTATGGATAGGAGCAACAAGTGATGATTAAACAGAGTCTGAGGACAATATGAACCATCTCTGCTGCTGGCTGTCCTGGAAGTTGTAATACTGCAGAAGGTACCGATGTCTCTAGATCTGCTTGCATTTGAAAGCTGTTAGATTAGGATAGTACACCCTCTCCTCCCCTCTTTATCCACTTCTTCAGGTAATTAATCGGATGATCTTACTCTTCTATCCTATTAGACACTATTAGGTCACCGTTCCTGTACGTTAGGGCCAAGAAAATGTTAGGTATCTATTTCTGTACAAACTTTGATGATGAATGAAGGGGGAAGAACACTTTTTCTTCCCCAGTTCTTTATCGATCCAATGATCAGGACCTTAAGGATTGCTGAAGGTAGTAAATACAACTTCCGTTCTTGTAAGAGCAAAGCTACATGAAAAATGGTAAATGATTCAAAAAGTACAACTTTTGCATGGTTTCTCAATTTTCAGATATTTGATACTATTAATCTTTGCTTTTTTTGTTAATAAAACTTTTCTCAAACTTTTGTTAAACGCTTTTGTGTAAGTGAATTGTGCAAGCATAAAGCTATATTATGTATTAAGGGAAACAACTACTACAGACAGACTTACTCTTTCTGATTCTCCTACTTAAACCATGAGAATAGTAACTGGAAGAAGTTGTAGATCACTGTCCTCAGAGTGATCCATCCAGTATTCACTAGGTGCATTGACTCACCTTTCAAACAAACAAAAATTCTACAATGCTGAGTTCTCCAAGTTGGTGTAGCTCAGTATGTGTGGTGCTGTGCTTCTTGTCTTGTAGCCCTGTCATGAAGCTTGCTGGGATGGAATAGACAGAGATTCACGACTTGAGCCGTGCCTGTTTGACTGTTGTGGGTTAGGCTGTTAGGGATTGTCACAGGCTTCCAGTGGGGAGATTGCAGCTGTGTGAGTAGAATTTCCTTTCTGGGAACAAGTAGGAAAGGAATACTTGTTTCAGATGTTGAGCATTATGTTCTCCTGAAGTTAAAATCCTACCTCCGAAGCACAAGCCTGGGGTATAGTTGTCTTCCTGTGAGCTGGTAGTGCTCAGAGACTACATCTTGCTCCAGCTTTCTGGGGCTAGCTTTAGGAGTAGAAGAAGCTCTGAAGGGCTTTGTAGGCTTTCTAAAATTTACAAATACTTGAATGAAAAATTTCTTTTACAATTCAATTTGGAATCTCCCTTGGAAATGGCAAATGACTTATTTTCCTTGGTGGGATAAGTTCAGCCATTGACACTGAATTCAAAATATCTAAATTTCTGTTAGTTTGTTAAAGGTGTGGTTAGAAGGCTGGTTGAAAAAATGGTGCCTGTCTTGGCATCTGAGGTACTGTGCTGTGAGTTGCAGCCTTTGGAGCTTTCTCATCATATTTTTTTTATCTAGTTGGCATGGGAAGTTTCTGTAGTGGCTATAGGGGGGCACTTGGTCATCCCAGACACTTCTGAAAGAAAGCTTTCATGTTCTTCCATAGTCCTCTGTCCCGTAAGTTTGGGGTCTGAGTTTACTACAGTTACAGAACATGTTTCTTCAGCTTTCCTTGCTCTCTTTGTCCTTGGAGCTTTTCAGTACATACATGTATCTTTCAAAACTTCAAAAGCTGCCTAAGAAGGAAGGGTGCATCAGTACCTCTGAGCAATGTCTGAAATACAGTGCCAGAAGCCTGTGAACGTCTGTTGCAGCTTTGGCAAAAAATTTAAGTGTTTGGATGGTAGAAAGTGTTTCCAGGTTCATCGTCAAGGATTCTGGTAGGCTGCTAGGAAACCTTATGAGAGCTACTGCTTTTTCTGTGCATCTGTAGTGATCTTGGAATTAATCTGCTTGAGGGAAGAGGTGATAGTATAGAAGATGAAGCCAATTGTCAGTAATTTGGTCAAATTACTGCAGGTCTTCTGTCTTCGCTTACAGATAGCCCTGAAGATATGATGGAGGATGATATTTGACATGGGGGTATCAGAGAACTCTTAAGTAACAATATTAATGTAAATCATACTTTCTTTCCTCTGTGGAAATGTTATGCTTAATAATCTGTGTGCTTGTGGATAAAGCAAACTAAAAGCTTGGCTACATAAGTATTTATAAGATCGGGGCCTGTATTTTCAGTAAAAGTAAACTAAAAGTATGTCAGCAAAGAAATCTGAAGTCCTTTCTGACTTAAATGCTGTGTAACTACTGGTTTTCCATGCACATACAGAGTATAACATGCAGGTATTGAATTGACTTAGATCCCACTCGGCCTAATGCATGGTGCACCTGAGGGAGGCAGTGGATGTGCAGACAGCTGTTAATATACACCCACAGCCTGCTGCTGGTACATTTGTTTGTAGAGGCAAATTATTCTGTGGTCATCTGAATGTCAACTTGGTAGTGAGTTCTTTTTAGGAGAACATACTCATTTTGGGCTTCTTCTGGTCACATAATCATATGTGATGTTAACCCTGGAGCTGCAGGTCATTTAAATTCTGAGGTACTCTCTCTTTTTTTTTGGTCTGACTTGGCAATGCATTTAATCAACGAGGGAGAAAATTCAAAAGTTCATATCTCTGATTCATAGCTATCTAGACTTCATACCATTTATTTCAGGAGTGCTTTACTAAACTTACATAGGATGATTTATCCTAAGTAACGGAGAATATTCACGAATTCTTTAGGAGATCTTCTGGGGAAGAACTGCAAGCAAAGGGAATTGTATGAGGAACACTAATTGATATTTGGAACAAACAAAAGATTTTACTTTAGGGTCACTTTTGTTGGTTCATATGTAGATATTAGAGAACTATGAAAAACTAGGTTAAAAATAGTTTCAGGGCTCAACTGTAAGTCAGAAGAAAAGAAAAATATGGTTAAACCTGTGGGTTCCCGTCCTGTCTGGGGATGTGTCAGGTAGGGGGGAATCAATCAAGCCTCTGAATTTGGCAAGCCATCTGTCTCTAAATCTGGGAGATAAGATCAGAAGTACTGGTACCAGAGGGAGAAACTATTGGAGCTTTGCATTTCTACTATACTATTGTTTAACTATAGTGTGTCTTGTTAGCATCTTTTTTTTTTTTTTTTTTTTTTAGGTGTCTTTTTTTTCCCTGAACAATGTTTTGTGTGGGAGGGACTTTTCTGTGCCTATTAGAAAATCCTGTTTTTCCAGTGTGTTAATCTTACTGCCGTGCTTCAGATCTCTTACCAGAAGTCTCATTAAAAAAAAAAAAAAAAAAAAGGTAAACAATACAAATAACAGAAAAGTAAAGTAGACATAAAATAGCATTTAGCAGACTTAAATGAGAGAGAAAAAAATACTTTTCCATTTGTATTTATTTGGGTGATTTCTTTGTCTTTTCAATGAGCACATATGTTGTCTTGTTTTACTGAAGCAAAGCAGAGGTGCCAAGGATCATGACACTGTTGCGTGTTTTTTTGCAGTTCTGCTGTTATTAGAGAAAGGCGGTAGAGCAGGCAAACGTTTTCATGGGCTTTTCCTGTTCAGTGCTGGTAAAAAGGAAGGAGAGGTATTGTCAGGATTTCCAATGTCCTGTAGCCTTTCATGACATTAATGTTACCGAATTGGTTCTGCAGTAGCAGGCTGTGACACCGCCCCCCCCCCCCGCCCCAGGAAAGACCACGGCCCTGTCAATGGAACAAGTTAAAGGAAAGTGTTATGGGGTGGAAGAGAAACACAACTATAATCACTACTTTCTTCCAGATATCATTTTTACTTCTTTCTTAACTCTGCATGAAGGGGGAAAAAAAAAAAAAAAAGCTGGTCAAGAATAAATAGATTGCTACTTAGACTTCTGAAAACAGTGCACTCTTCTGTCTCACTGGGTGGAGAGAGTCCTTGCCTATTTCTGTTGAATTCTATTATACATTTGCTCATTTTAGGTTCATAGATCACCAGTTATTCCTTTTGTGTTAAACATTGATAAGTGTTAAATTTCGGCTTGTGAATTTGAAATCTCTACTGAGGAATAACCTTAAAATCGGAATGCTGTTAATTTTCCCCAAACTTGTATTCACTTGGTTTTAATCTGGGGAAGTGCCTGTTGGACAATTCAAACTGTTTGAAATTGCAGTTAGGAAATTTCTTGAAATACCTGCATTGTACTATTCGGTTTTCCTGGTCTGAGGAGAAGTAGCTGACATATTAATAGCAAATCTAGTGCTGCAACTTTTTTTTTTCCTCCTGCTAAAAAGCACAGGATTTCAGGAGGTTAAGTAATGCTTTAAGCGGAGTTATTATTAAATCCATTCTGAATTCAGTTTTTAAGCTATAATTTGCACTGTGATGGGAAGGAAGAATCTTAATTCTACTTAAACCTCCTGTCAGGTGAGAAACTTTCTTGACTTTAGCAAATTATTATCTATGTTGATAATAGAGCTTTTAGAGAACTTGTCCTTCAAAATAATTGTCTAAATTCCCAGTAATTCTTTTATTTTTTTTTTTGGTTATAAGCTTTAATCTATCATTTTTTTCCTCTATCTGAAGAGGCAAACATACTTTTAAGTATTAAGAAGAAAGCATTTAAGAATATTCTTCCATTAATTTTGTTGTAACAGTTGCTTATCTGATCTCCAGAATGCCTGATGCATTAAAATAAAACTAACGTAACGGTTGTGCTTTTTTTTCCCTTTAATCATAGTCTGTTGGCATAGAGGAACACAACACTATGTGAAAAGAAAAATAAGTTAATGCCTTTTGCACTATTACTGTGTTAGGACTGGAAGAAGGCTATAAATTGGCAAAAATCAAATGCATATTGTGAGATTAAAGCTGAATAAATACGGGTCAAAATATCGATGCTTAGCTGCATGAGAGATGTGAAGTCCGGTAGTTAGAAAACCAAGGTTGAGGCAAAGAGGAACAATTCTTGTGTATTACAATTATGAAAAACTAATTGGAATGGAACAACTAATTGGGATATGAATCAATGTAAAAGAAAAACATAGAATCATCGACGGTCTCTTCCAACCAGAGCCATTAAAGATTGTTTAACTCCAACCCCCCTGCCATAGGCAGGGATGCCACCCACCAGACCAGGTTGCCCAAAGCCCCATCCAGCCTGGCTTTGAGCACCTCCAGGGATGGGGCATCCACAGCTTCTCTGGGCAGCCTGTGCCAGGGCCTCACCACCCTGGAGGAATGAAGAATTTCCTCCTAACATCTAATCCAAATCTTCCCTCTTTTAGTTTACAGAATCACAGATAGGTTGAGGTTCGAAGGGACCTCTGAAGATCTTCTGGTCCAACCCCCCTGCCAAGCAGGATCACACAAAGCACATTGCGCAGGATTGCATCCAGGCGGGTTTTGAATATCTCCGGAAAAGGAGACTCCACAACCTCTCTGGGCAACCTCTTCCTGTGCTCTATTCCCCCTTGTCCTGTCATTATCTGATTGAGCAAAAAGTTGCTCTCTATCTTTTACATAAGTCCCCGTAAGACATTCCTTTATTTGTTTCAGACAATGACTTCTAAAACTGCTGAGAGTGATGTTGAGCTCCTACATGTCATAATCATTGTGTAAATCAGAGGGAAAAGGTGCTCGGAATCTGGAAAAAAAAAATATAAAAATAATAATAATAAAAAAAAAATATATATATATATATGGAATATATATTATATATTATATATTATATATTATATATTATATATTATATATTATATTATTATACATTATATATTATATTATTATATATAATATATAATATATTATATTATTATATATTATATTATTATATATTATATTATTATATATTATATTATTATATATTATATTATTATATATTATATATATATTCATATATATATATATGAATATATATATATATTTGAGACTTTACTCATTTCAGAAATAGGTAGTGGCTGCTTCTTACTGTAACAGCGAAAAAGATGTGTTTAAGGGAAGTTATTTTTAAAAAGCTTCACTGTAAACGGAAGCTTGCTGTTGTTAGTACTGCATTTCATACTAAACAGATGCAAAAGCAAAAAAACAGATACTTGTCAAGGTGGGTAGCAAAACAAAGACAAATTTTCTTTAAGGGGGAAGAATTCTAAAGCAAAATGGAAGTCCAGTTGTATATTCTGTTCCTTTAAGCAGTAACTTCCATTAGGGTACTACATAGTATTCTGTGTGTCAGGATGCACCTATACCTGTACTTTTGGTAGGATTTATTTTTCTGAAGTAGAGCAGTCTGCAATGGGAGCATCCACATGCACTCCTGTCTTTCCAGCTCTGCTCTGCGAGTGTGATTCCACTTGTGTTACTCTCACCACAGACCGAGTTGTGTGACTTGTCTGGATCTGGTGCAGCAGTTTTTCTGGTCAGCTTATCGATTTTGTTGCTAGCTCCAAGGTGCCGAGTGTGGTGGTTCCTCCTCCAATGTTCCCAACCTTTGATTTCTCTTTTTTTTTTTTTTTTTTTTTAAAGTCGCCTGTTGTTCTGAGCCCACTATGTTCTGACCTTTGTTGTTTGATCATCCTAATTTTAGCTAGGAATTCTGGCAGTTACTTTGGGGGGGGGGGGGAGATTGTGCGTGTAAAGCAGGACATCAGTTTTTGGATCGTTTTAATATATAGATGACACAGTCTAATAGACAGACGAGAGATAAAACTATATATATAGTTTTAATATACAGTCAACGCAGAAAGAAATTCTTGCTAGGAATCTTCTGGTAAGAGTTTCTCTCCATGTCTGTCTTGCTCTCTCTCCTTCTCTTCTTTAGTTTGTGCTGAACTGTTATGCATTACCTGAATTTATCTGCAGGCAATTAGATGGAAAGTCTAGTTCACAGATGAGAACTTTTCTTGTGTATTGAAGTACTGCATATTTACAACAGTGCAGCTTGCTTGTTTAAAAACCGTTGCTATCTGCTGCAGATGGCTGCATAGTCTAAGGAGTGGTTTCCTGGTTACATTGTACATGAAGTGCCAAACACCATGAGAGCAGTTTTGTTCTGGAATGCCAAAATATATTAAATCCATTCAGGAAGCAACATATGTCAAATGAATAAAAATACCACGCTCGTGTGAAGCAGAATGTGGCAGCTATGTTTTTCAAATCTGTTCCCCTAGCCCTCAAATCAAGGGGTTAAAAGGACTTTGTGTTTTAAGTATTGAAGATAGTATTCAATATTAATTGCTTTCATAGGCTTTTGGTGTTTTCACCACTGTTTGTTTCCCTATAGCTTGTTTTTTATTTTGATGAGCATATGTCATATACTGAAATTGAAATAGGCTATCAAAAGGGGTGCTGTATATGGAAAAACAGTATTGTATTTCCCTCCTTGGATATCTAGTAGTGTGCAAGCATGCAGGACCTTTTTTTTATTTAAAAAAATATATATTTATTTATTTAGGCTGGTAACTTACGTTTTTCTTTATTTACCTCCCTAAGAGAGTTGTATGTATTTGCTTGATATTGCAGGTAGAAAGATGGGTCATTAACATCCTTCACAGTTCATTTTCATTTTTGTTTCTGCCCCAACTGCAATTCCAGCAAGTTCTCAGGGCAGAATTGGAAACATTTTCAACGACCATCTCCAAATATTGGAAGATTTTATTACAATAGAGGAACAACTGTCGGGTGGAGAGTGTTTTGTTGCATATTACTTCCGTGTTTGCAAAGAAGGTGGTAGTCACTTTGATGCAGTTTCTAACTGTAGTTTTATGCATAGATTTTTTTTCTAATCTAAAGTAATTTGAAAACCTTCATTTTATAGCTCTCTTAAACCAACTTGGAGGAACTAAATTAATATCTTGAAAGCAAATTTGTTTGTCCTTTCTGAATGTTTGTCTTTTTTTTTTCCTCTTCTATCATTATGATCAGACATACAGTTAAAAATTAACCTCAGTGAATTATCTTGCATAATGTTCTCAGTGTTTTTCTGTCTTGTGTAAGAAGTGGTTAACACCCTGAAAGAAGAGAGAATGAGGGCAGGTATTTTCTTTTCCTAGCTGTGGAAGGCATGATTTTTTAAAAAAATCAAACGTGTAATAATGAGGTAGCTTCGTCTGAACACTGGCTGTAGCAGAGGCCATAATTACAACCATTTCTGTGTTCTTTTTTGTTTGTGTGGGGGATTAATAGCTGAGACTTGAGATGGAGTGCAAGGTTGGTAATCCTGTTTTCTGCGTTGAAAGAGGAAATGCTGGTGGTTCTTTATACGGTTTAAATCTTCTTTCCTGCTGCCTGCAGTCTTTAGCTGTTCTACGATAATGATGTCACCAAGGAAGTGTTAATGCGCTGAGATGAGATGAGGTGTACAGTCCAAAAGAACTTGTTCAGTTGTGTGTTTGCGTCTTGATCCACCTCACCTGAGCCAAAGGAAAGCCTGAGCTGCTCGAGCATGATGCATTCCATTGTCTGCTCTTCTCCCACTTAACAGTGGCAACAGCTCTGTCCTGTAGCTATTAAATCACAGAAAGTACCAGAAAAAGTGGCATGAAGAAGTCTCCCATCAGGTCCATGTTTTGCTTCTGCCCTTTTGTGTTTTAAAAACTTGAATTCTCATCAAAGCCCTTATCATTTTTGGTTGTAATAGGTAAATAAGGCTATGGAACCCACTGACTTTTTTTTTCCTTTGGAGTTCATCCCAGATTTTCTACTAGCATTTTTGTGCTATTAATAGCATTGTAGAAACAACTTTTTAAAATATACCCAGTCTCTCTTTCTTTGCCCATTGAACAGTTGTCTTAATACATATTTTATTATTTGAAAGGCACTTCACAACTTAAATCTGCTCTATGTGATTTAATTAACCATGACATATTGATGTAACTTTTAAAAGCCTCTTGGTTGTTACACTTTGTTTCATCCTTTCTTGTGGTTTCTTTTAGAAAGTGTCCCTTCTGCTTAGGCTCTCCAACACACTGATAAGGTTGACTTATACCATTTTGAATTTAAGATTTAAGAGTTGTTTGCTTTTTTTTTTTCTAATTTCATTTTTTTTTTTTTTAGTTGAATGAACTTAAATGTGAAAACAATCTAAAAACAATTTACTGTGTTGGGGATGATGGTGTAGTTCCCCGTGGTGTAGTTCCATTCACTCAAGCCTCTAATAAATGTAAAGTATTGCTTTGTAGGTTAAAAAAATGACTTTTTGTTGCAAAAGCATGTGCAGCACTTGCAAGGTTGTCTTTCAGTTAAGACCACATCCTGTAGACAATTCTTTCGGTTCTGAACTTCAAATGTAGAACAATAACTGCTGACATATCGTTATCCAGACCATAACTGTTTGCTGACCTTAGTGAATGTCTTAACTTCTGCTGGTAGCTTAGAGTATCTGCAGGACTGAGATTTGGCATGGTTAACTCTTCCCCTTTTCTGCAAACCTCCTCAAATAGACTTTGCACCACTAACCAGTACCCTCTGGGTCTGGCCACTGAGCCAGTTTTTGATCCACCTCGCAGTCTGCTCACCCAATCCATAATTAAGCATCTTCTCTGTGAGGATCTTATGGGGTAGAGCATCAAAGGCCTTACTGAAGTTCAGGAAGACAATATCCAGTGTTCCCTCTTCATCCATCAGGCTGGTGATTTCATTATAGAAGCTTATCAGGTTGGTCAGGCCTGGCTTCCCCTTGGTGAATCCCTGCTGACTACTCATAATGATTTTCTTCTTCATGTGACTAGAAACAATTTCCAAGATTAGCTGCTCCATCACCTTCCCAGGGATCGAGGTAAGGTTGGCTGGCCTATAGTTTCCTGGGTCCTCCTTCTTGTGCTGGTTGTGCAAACCCTGGGTTTAACAGAAGGCAGATGTGAGTAAGAAAAATAAGGCTTGGTCTTCCTTTATCAGTCTGTAGCTTGGATTAAGCTCAGTGTGACTTGACTTGCTTTTTGAGTTCTGGTTGCTGGTTTAGAATATTCTTTTACTCAATCACAGAAAAGTATAAATTTTGCTTTTTTCCTCTCTGAGTTTGTCTGATTCGTTCCTCAGTAATCCTCCTGTATAAGTCTGAATCCTGTTAAAAATCGTGATACTTAACATCTAAGCTTTTTTGGAGCAGATTTAAAATATACCACCTCCTATCTTTCCTGCTTTTTTGGCACATGAAGGTTGACTTTCTAGGCTTTGGTAGTAGACTTGGAATTTGATGTTTATCTTTCACAGAGCTGAAGATACTTTAACTTCTAAGAATAGGCCTGAAAATATATAGCTTTTAGTTAATTTCCAGAATTATTATCCAGAAAGTTATGGGACAGATGATCACTGTGAAGTAGGTTGTGATTGCTGTGGTGTTAGGGAAATAACTAACTGTGGTAAGAAGTGGAATTTGAAAAACACAAAGGAAGACTGGAGACCTGTTCAGTTCCTCATTGCTGAGGTCCTCAAAGCTACCTTCCTGACTACTTGTTCTCAAGACACACTTAAGCTAGTTTCTTTACTTTCTAGGGATTTCCGGTGGCTTTATTTTTTTTTTATTATTTTTTTTAATCAGCTGGAGGAAGCTCTTGATTGAAATCCATAGCTGAACAGTGTTTGAACATGGCATGCTCTGCTTTCAAGTTAGACCCAGTTGTCAGTGTGAATGGGGAACTGACAGGTATGTCAGTATGATAATTAAACAGGTTGAAACACTAGGTATTATCACTGGTGGAATGATTCTATTAGAAGTATTTGTCAATGATAATTATTTTACTTTTTCATCTCAGATTACTAGAGTATATTCATCTTCATTCATGGAGGGATTAAAGGGGCAGCATAATTGTAGCTTCATTCTAAAATCTTTGGGGAAATTTGCTGTCCTGGTGTGAAGGTGCTTGGTGACTGTGGCATGGGGCATGTATGCTATAGCAGTCTCACTTGGCTGTCCTGCAGTCATGAAGTGTAGGTATCAAAACTTGGGATCTTTCATCTCTCTGTGAAGGGCCAAGCACACACAGTTGAGAGGAGGTAGCATTGATGCATGCAAGGTAGACAAAAAGATTTTTCTTGCTTTGGTAACAGCTTATTAAGACTCTAATACTGTCCTTCTCTCTGTTTCTGTAGGGAGATTAGAGTGGGAGTGATGTGGAAAAGCACTAGTGATTTTGTGTTCTTTTCTAATGGAAAAGTATCCCTTCTCGTACAGTCTCAAGTAAAATTCTTTCTTTGAGATCTGAGTTTATATCTCTTCCTTACAGGGCATTTTTTTTGAGATGAATGGGAAACATTTCAGTTGAGTTTTGTATAGTTTTCCATTCTGATCTGTACTAGTATTAGCAACAATTACTTTTGAATTAGAGGCTTTGTTGTATGGTGCTTACTTGAATAGTAATGGGTCAAATGGATAGTTTTGAAAACATCCATAAGCAGCTAAGAAGCTGTTTCTCATGCTGGTAGTCGTCTGTACCTTCTGCTCTTCAATCTGCAAAATTGCCCAACCAGAGGAGATGTGCTGCTGGACCTGTTGCTCACCAGTGCTGAAGAACTTACTGGAGAGAGGTGAGGACTTGGAGGTAGCTTGCAATGCAGTCAGTGATCATGCCCTGGTAGAATTCCCAGTTTTGAGGGATGTAGGACAGGCAAAGAGTAGAATCAAGACCCTAAACCTCAGAAAGGCAAACTTTCAGTTGTTTAGGGCATTGGTGCGTAGGATTCCTTGGGAAACTGCCCTCAGAGATAAAGAATGAATGAGAGGTGGGAGATATTTAAAGATATTTTTTTTAGGGCCCAAGAGCAGGGAACACAGGAGTCAAGTTTAGCTAAGTCAAGACCTCTTTGCCAAACTAAAGCACAAAACCTAAATGTATAGGCAGTGGAGGCAAGCATATACCTCCTGGGAAGATTATGGGAACGTAGGAAAGCAGGTACAGAACTGGGAAAGCCGAGGTACAGCTGGAGCTGAACTTGGCTGGAGATGTAAAAAATAAGAGTTTTTTCAAGTACACAGGACAATGAAGGAAGAAGAAAGAACCTGTATACATGCCCACCTCCCTCAGTGAGTGAAACAGGAGACCTAGTTACCTGGAACTTGAGGAAGACTGAGGTACTCAATAACTCTTTTGCTTCTGTCTTCACTGGGAAACGTGCTAGCCATGCTGCCAAAGTCACAGAATCCAAAGGCAGGGACCAGGAGAATGAAGAACTGACAACTGTAGGATAAGATGAGCTTTGAGACCATCTAAGGGACCTGAAGGTGCACAAGTCCATGGACCTAGTAAGGTGCATCCGAGGGGACTGGCAGATTCCTGGCTAAGCTACTGTCTGTCATATTTGGGAAGTCATGGTAGTCTCGTGAAGTTACAGTGACTAAAAAGGGGACACACAACTCCCATTTTTAAGAAGGGAAAAGAGGAAGACTCGGGGAGTCAGGCCGGTCAGTCTTACCTCTGTGCTCCTCAGCACAGGAGCTTGAAATGAAGCTCCTCTGAACGTATGAAGTTCCAGGTTATTTGGAATGTTATATTTGAGTAGTTTTTTTTTTTTTTTTTTTTTTTTTTTTTTCAAATTATGCAGTACAAGAATTAACTGAAGCACAATCTGGAGTAAGTGAATTTTTCCCTTATGGTATAATGGTTTCCTAATGGTGATATTTTGCATACTTAAGAGGAACTGTTGTGATGACACTAAGTTCTCTGGGACTGAAACTTCATCTTGTGAAGTAAAGATAATAAAGGTGTGGTCTTCCATCCCCCCCAAGTCAAAACTTACTGCAATTCAATTTAAAAAAGTGCAATCACTGTCTAGTTAGGAATTAAAAATATGAAGCATCTGTTGACCTTGCAAATAAGCATGAAACAATCGTGCTGTTTCCAATACTTTTGTCATGTGTATACTTCATTTGTGATAGTCTATCTGTGGTAAGAATCTAGAGCATGGTAAATTGGAAATGACTGTCAACCTGAGGGCATGTATATCTCATATTGGCATAACTTCACGTTCATGTTCTCCACATACGTCCTCTGAGTGAATATTTGGTGCAAATGTTATGAAGTGTGTTCATTTTTTCTGCTTTTAAAGTTACGTCTTTGCTTTTTTTCCCCACTTCAAAACATGAAGTAGTAATTCTTTCTGTCACTCTCACTCCCTAGAGATTGTTGTGTGTCTTTTGGGAAGATTTAGAATAGCATGACTCCATTTTTGAAAGACCAGACTCTAGTTTCAGTGTATCTTTCTTGTCTTAATGCTGGGCAGAAAAGGTTTCTAAGAGATGATCACATTTGTATTTTTACATTTGTTCTGCTGTACGGCTAGAGTGCAAGTTGGACATCGCTTTTTGTTATATGTATGCCTTTATTATACATACATACATATATATATGTATTTATATATCCTTATCTATCTAAAAATAAGGGGAAAAAAGGGATACTTTAAGATCCCTTTAATATCCAAAATGGAAATGACTCTGTTAAAATCATTAATTTTCTGGTATCAGTCTTGATACATGGATAGGAATTGAGTCGTGTGCTGAAATTATAGCCGGTGGTGAAGCTGAGCTGAGTGTGATAACATGCACTGTTGAGCACGTTTCCTTCCTCTCGCTGTCTTCGTCCAGAGAAGAAACTAGGATCCAATGTCAAATTTCTCTTGTTCAGGCTGTGTGAAAAACAGCTCGTTCAGCTATTCAATAGCAAGTACGTATGCTCACACAGAACCTTTGATGTCTTTTCCTGTCACTTGCTTACCTTCCAGCAAAGTGGATTTCTGTATAACCAAATTATCTATTAACATTTTGAAGGGTAGTAGTCAAAGATGTTTTAACTCTTCTTAGTGATTTTTTGATTGAACGTGGAATGAATATGTCAAAACAAATCCTTGTGATACAGAGTAACTAATTTGGGTGTTGTGTGTTATCTGTAATTATATGCATCCTCCATTATCCCCATTTGACAAAAAGAATCTGATACAGAAAGTATTTAGTTGCTTTCAGAAAGCACTTGTAGAGAAGATTTATTTTGTTTATTCTGTTCATATCCAATTGCATTAGTGTAGCTGCTAAATTATTGATTTTGTACATGCACTTCTAGTAATTATATTAACACATTAATTCATAAATTCGTATTTTTCTTTTATTTTTCCCTTATTTTGAACTATGGGTTCAACTGAAGTATGCTTAAAATAATCTAAATATGTTTTTTCCTTTTGTTATGGTAGATGAAGTAAATAGAATGGGGAAAGTCATTTAATAGAAATTGTTTTTTTTCTGTTCCTGGTGAAAGCAAAATGCTACTTTGTATACATAGATCTACCGATGCAGTAGAACTGACTATCAAATATTTTTGAGTCTTTCTGAGCCTATTAAAACTTGATTAATGGAGTATTTCTAAGGAATTTTGCTACTTTAAGTGATCATTCTGATTGCTTCCTGCTCTCAGTAATTGTGCCTGTATTGCTTTGAGTGGTGTGCTGATGCTTCTTGGCTTTGTGTAACGAAATAAGTAGTGTCTACTATGAAGTTGGATCTGTCGTCTTTCTCCAGTAAGTTTATTCCAAGTAGTAGAAGGACTTGGTTTATGAACTTCCATTACTACTGATTTAAGCCTGGGCTCCAGGATATATTCTTCCAAAGTCTTAAGTGCCTGGTAACAGTACTGACCCCACCTTCTTTTTGGAAATACCTGTACAGAACTTCATATAGCTAGTCAGACCCTCATCCTTGATGTCATAGAGCTGTTGAGAAAAGCAACAACAGTAGCAGAGGACCAGAAGCGAAGTACAACACAAACATTTTCTTTTTAATTCACAACTTTTTTTGAAATGCAACGTAATTTTCACATGTGGTGGTAGAGGAAAATCCAAGTCGACTGTTCTCATACTTTGGCTTTGCACCTACAAAAATACTCATTCTTTCTCAGATGTTGTTTGCAAGGGATGGTTTTGTGCACTCAACAGAGCAAATTTGTCAAGTTTTGAAGAGCTCTGGTTGCTCATAACTCTTCTGAAATGAGTAGCTCAAATGTAAAATGGGCACTTTTTCATAAAGTGACCTGCCCATCAGGGCTTTGAGTTGGAATCAGTTCTTGGTGTTAATTGGGCAGCATGTGCTTTAATTAAAGAGAGAAGCATGTGATAATGAAAAAGCTAGGATTAGCTGTAGATATTTAATTTCTAAGTTACATAGTGGGGAAAAAACTTACACTAGGGGAAGTGCCTGAGCAAGATATTTCTTGTAAAGTTTGGTAAAACTTATTTTCCCCTAACTTTTGGGGACTAGCTCAGCACTGAGCATTTGTAGCATGTGTGCCAGACTACTCAATTTTTTTTTTTGGGGGGGGGGGGGGGGGAAGAAATACTAAGTCTTAATCTCAGTAGCAGGAAGGTGGTTAAAGGTCACAGGGAATACATTGTTATTGACAGTGGGGTTAAACTGATGTCTTTCTTATGGACTTGTGTTACAGTGTCTTATTTGTCAGCTGGGGGGAGAGAAGGGTGGATGGAAGGAGTGTTTCAGTCCTTCTATTCAGCCCTTAGATAATGCTTAGATAATAATCTTTCATGTATTGATCTGTGCAATTGGTCATAGTTTATGTGGCCCTACGGTTACTGTGTGCTTGCTACTTGGGGTATAGCAAAAGAGCTGGTGACTGAAGCACTGATAGGGTTAGAACAGAATTCAAGACTTGACAGAGGCACTCACAAACTTGGGCACGTAGTGGAGTCTGTGTGTTCAGCAGTCTGCTGTCCCATCTTGAAGGATGCTACTTAAATCTCCAGTTGAACTGAAATTTTAACCTTCTGTGGAAGACAGCAAGACAAGGGAGAGGACGTTACTCTGGTCTTTTTAGTTAAGAGCCAAGAAAGCTGTTTCCATCTTTATAGATCCAGATATTGTTTAGATATGAACTTGAGTTTTGATACAATACTCATGTTAGTATTTTTAGTCATACAAAAATCCTGGCTGTAGGTAGAAAGTAGGAAAAAACAAGAAGGAAAGTTCCAGACCCACCATAATACATGTACACATGCTCACACGCTATATATATTATTTTTTTTCCAACCAAGCCAGCGAATTAACAATATGGTTATGGAACTGGAACCCCTGGATGCTCCAGGGCTTCTAGCTGTGCTGGCTGTAAGATCGTGGGCAACTGATAACATCAGTGTCTTGGAGAAGGTGGCTGAAACACCAATCATCTGTTAAATAGTTACATCAGTACAGAGGTTTTAGAGTTTGCTAAATCACCTTAAGTGTTCTGAAAGTGGCAGAAGCAGTTATTTTAATAATGGCTTGTCTTAAAATGTTAGGAATCATGAAATTCAGTTTTGTGTCTGTATATTGAATGCTTTATGAAAATAATATGTTAGTAAGGATCTGGCCTCCTGAAAAATCTGTTTCTTTTGAGAAAGACTCCACTAACCAACCTACCTAAATGTGTTCGATGTTTTTTTTGGTGTGGGATGTGTTTGCTGTTTTGAAAGCAGGTGACAAAATCATCATCCTATAATGTGTCGTCCTTCTGTTTTGTCACCTTATTTGAACTGGCCCCAACAAATGTCATCAAGATGAGGCAATGGGTGTGTTCCATATACATCTTGGACTTAGTACATTATTCCATGTTACTGGCCAGGACCACATAATAAAACTTTGTGTCCTCAACATATAGAGTATATGGCAATACGCCACAAAAGCTCTCCAGGCAGGATAAGCTTTTCAGAAATAGGTCCAACTACTTGTAAGCAACTACCTTGCCAATAGCTGTGGCTGCAGACTTTGAATAAAATCTCATGTTAAGCTAAATGAAAGGCAGCTGGCAGGTCCAATTAAAATAATTGCAGCTTTTTTAAAGCCTCATCTGTTGCTAGGAGTTGTACTTCCCCATGAGGGCTGTGGGAGTATTTGTGACAGTGTGGGTGGTATAGATTCTCTCTGAGTGTGCTTCAGCTTTGCCAGAACGCTAGCATTTTAAGAGAAGTCATCTAGTTTAGGTTCTGCATGTAACTTACTGGTTTTGGTTGCATTTTGTTAATCTGATAATTGCATTAAAAATCCATCTCTACAAATAACAAAGGAAGTTGTTTTGAACTTAAGCTTGCTAGCAATGCATATGTTTTGGTTTTGGCTGGTATGAAAGGAGGAAATGATAATCAGTTCTACCTTTTTTGTGTTTTGGCACACTGCTTTATCTGTTTGTCCTCTGCCAAATCTCAAAGTAATACAAAAATAAATAATTGTAGAATGGTTCTTGTGGTAGATTACGTATTAGCACTTCAGTGTCTTTGCTTTAATGTCAGAATTAAACACAAAGTTAATGTGTGGATTTGAAGCTGCTATATTTTTTGTATAAAATCATTTATACCTGTCATCTTGAAAACGTTTCTTAATTGTTTTTCACAGTTTCATGAATTGGATGGTTTAGAAAACTCCGTGCTGCATCCTGGTGATTCTGTGGTCCAAGTTCAGAAACTGATTCAGACTCCTATGGTGTGAATTGGCAGTGGTGGACTGATTCGGGTAGGTGACTGTCCAGATATGTTGAAGGAGATAAAGGGAAGGACATGCTTTGACTGCACTTACTGTTCTAGCTACTCTACGATGTACTTTGTTTTAGTGGCTGAATTTGTACAGTAGCTTGTAGGGATGATGCATGAGAACTGACAACTGTGGTTGCTTTCTGGCAAGAAGCACAAGGGATATTTTCTGCAGTGTAATGGCTCTGTCGAATCACAGAACGTGTTTTACGTATCTGAGTTTAACATGTTCCTGTTGGCTCTGTGTGTAGGCAATCTGGCTTCCATTGCTTCTCCTTTAATTTTCTGCATTACTTGTTTATTTAAAATGTTGCCTAAACTGTGTCTAAACTACAAAGTAGTTACACATCTTATGGTGGTGTATTCAGATGGCTCAGGAAAAAAAAAACACCACCACCACCACCAAAAAACACTTCTGCCCTGTAATGGCATCTTAGCCATAGAAAGATTAATATCACAGAATCACAGAATTTCTAGGTTGGAAGAGACCTCAAGATCATCGAGTCCAACCTCTGACCTAACGCTAGCAGTCCCCACTAAACCATATCCCTAAGCTCTACATCTAAACGTCTTTTGAAGACTTCCAGGGATGGTGACTCCACCACTTCCCTGGGCAGCCTGTTCCAATGCCTCACAACCCTTTCAGTAAAGAAGTTCTTCCTAACATCTAACCTAAAACTCCCCTGGCTCAACGTTAGCCCATTCCCCCTCGTCCTGTCACCAGGCACGTGGGAGAACAAACCAACCCCCACCTCGCTACAGCCTCCCTTGAGGTACCTATAGAGAGCGATAAGGTCGCCCCTGAGCCTCCTCTTCTCCAGGCTGAACAAGCCCAGCTCCCTCAGCCGCTCCTCGTAGGACTCGTTCTCCAGGCCCCTCATCAGCTTCGTCGCCCTTCTCTGGACCCGCTCAAGCACCTCGATGTCCTTCTTGTAGCGAGGGGCCCAAAACTGAACACAGTACTCGAGGTGCGGCCTCACCAGAGCCGAGTACAAGGGGACGATCACCTCCCTAGCCCTGCTGGTCACACTGTTTCTGATACAAGCCAGGATGCCGTTGGCCTTCTTGGCCACCTGAGCACACTGCTGGCTCATATTCAGCCGACTATCCACCATCACTCCCAGGTCCTTCTCTGTCTGGCAGCTCTCCAACCACTCATCTCCCAGCCTGTAGCTCTGCTTGGGGTTATTGTGCCCCAGGTGCAGGACCCGGCACTTGGCCTTGTTGAACTTCATGCAGTTAAATATGATTTTTTTTTTTTTCCTTTGCAGTTACAGGCATGTACATTTTTAGTTTTGTAGGCTTGTTTACATAACGTTGCTAGTGACATGTATTTTGGGGGCTGAAACTGAAGTATTTTTTTGTTTGTTTAGAATTCTTTCTAATCACATAATTCAAAAACAGATGTAATTAGCTACTCATAAAGAATTGAAGAGACAACATAAATAAAATGATGAGGAGATTTTTCGTAAATGTATGTCTGGCTGAAGTGTTGCAGAAATCTTTAATAGATCACAGTATATTTTGATCTTAGTAAATCGTAGTAGGAATCGTTTTAGCCATAATCAAGGCCATTGAGCAAAACACACTTTTCACTGTGTTCTCTCAGTCTTTTGCTCTGACTCAAGTATGTAGGAAGAATACACTCAAATATTTGCAACTATCTACAGAAAATGCTTGGCTTAGTGGAGAGGAAATATTTTTATAGCAAAAATACTGCTTTAAGTACTGGTAGTATTGCAAAAATGATGTGCTTGGGTGTTCAGGTCCCATGTGAGATTTAAATTAGGAACTGTCATGGGAAAAAAAGTATGGTTGTTGGAACTTCATTTTGGAAAATGGTTTGTGGGGAAAGAGTGCTTTTTTAATAAAGGTTAGAAAAAGGAAAGAATTTTTATTTAGAGCAGATGTTATCTTTTGGGAAGCAAAAGCTTAAATACCTAAAATACCTGATATTTTATGTTAACACGTCAGGATTGTTGTTTCTCTGCATCTTTGGTTACAGATAATTGCAAGTGCCATATTTCTCAGTTATACTTCTGAGATTTCTTTTGCAGTTCTCTGGCTAGTGAGACTTCCATAAGCTATTATTACTCTCTTGTTTACTTCCAAGCTAGCATTAACAGAGTGGGAAGTTCAGGCAGTATTTCACAGCTTTGATTCAAATATGGTCCTTTCCTTCGTTATGCTATTCATTTTGTTCAATTACTTGTCCTAATGTGCATAAAAGAACAGAGTGATACAGATGTTTTAGTGTTAAGAATATTTTTGTGTTGAATTAGGTTCTTTCTTCATAATTGTAGTTTCCATGCAGATCTGCTTGTTCTGGCATTGGAATGCTTAAATTTTAAGTAATTCAAATGCGATGGTTAATCTATAGTTTATTTTTTGTTGCTTTACTTTTGTTTGCTCTTATGTGTTGCCCTCTGTTTACTCTGAGCACTTGGTTCACTGGCACACTTGACTAGTGAGCCTTCATCGGGTGTAGGTAATCTGGGCTAGCTAAAAAGAGCAGGGATGGGAGGCAAATACTGGCTTTACGATAGACTTGTGGCTGCAAGCAGATTTTAAATAGTTGATTTCTAAAACATATCATGATGAAGCACTTACTGAAGGTATCAGAAGAAACCTAGTAAGCCTCCCTGTTTCAGACAGAGGCTTTGTGCTTCCAGTTGAGTGTGTATTCTTCAGCTTCTTCTCAAAGTTTTGTAGTGTTTCTGGAAAAGATGCCATAATTTGCCATGCAGCTAAATCCGCAATTAGTACACTGTTAAATGCTTAGGTCTGTCATAAAGCTACCTTATTAGTATGTATTCACAGGTACTGAAATACATGGTGAGCGTAAATAAGGTCTTACTTGTGTATAGCTGAGACAGATTAAACAAAATTTAAGAACAAATATTAAATGCTAAAATTTGTCAGCTCTTTTTTCCTTTTTGCAATCTTACTCTACCTAATACAGAAATTTGACAAGTCACTGAAGTCTTTTCTTGTATAGAGTACTTCAACTTCAATTGCAGGGGAGTAATATTTCGTATTTGGTCCTTTGACTATAGTTAAGTATGTAGTTTCATAAGCTGTGTGTAATTAGTCACCTAAGGAAAATTGCATTTCATTGTCTTGACATCATTACTTCCATCTGAATAAAGCAAACAGCACTGGCTAAAGTGGAGCCACTGTATCCTATCCCTTCAGTATTCCTGTGGTTCCTGTATTTCAATCGTTTTTGGACATGTTCCAGACTTCTTATATAAGCTCTGGTTTGCGTACGTACTGTGAGCCCTCTTGACTTGCTGATTCACTTCTGCTTGTAGCAATAAGCACGGGCTGAAATCTTCCCCTTCTTGGTTCTACGGACAGGTTTTGTCTTGAAGTACCTCTTCAAACATATCTCAGGTAGTTCAGCTACGAAGGTTAATCCAGTCAGCCCAAGGCATGTTTTGTCTTGGCGAAGCGTGTTGGGAGCCCATCATTCTGTCAGCCTGCTGTTCCCTGTAGAGCAGAAGAGGTAGGGACGAACTGTCCTGATAGGTGACACGATTCTCTGGCTCGTGAGTGATCAGTACTAAAATGTTTCAGACTGTCTTGCCAAATGTTGAGGATTGATGAAGGACAGCAGTTAGTTTGTCTCCTAAAACGCAGGCGCTGCTAGCAGAGTCTGCCTAAAACAAGATTAGGTTATCAGAGGGTTGGTGTGTGTGATAAGCTTTCTGATGGCCATGTTGCCAGAAAAGGATATTCTAAGGGAACCATGTTCGTCCTGATTGTAGGTAAATGTTTGATTTTATGCAAATGCTAAGTATTAGGAAACACCCCCCTTGGATTACATAATGAGTTGTAGGATCTATCTGTCAGTTTAGCAACTAGCAAATAAAAAAACCCAACTAATTATGTAATGCTTTAACTACGTATGATGGTTTCAGAGGAAAACTATATAGAGAATACTTCTAACTTATTTGAATAACGTCGCACGTTCTAGCTTCCTCTTCCTCTTTCCTTTCCTTTTCCAGCTTGTTTGGTGGAGATAGAATTAAAGTGCTAACTAATTTATGCAAGCAAATTTCATTTTGACAGCTGTTCTTGAAGTTCTTGGACTACACAGTTTGCTGGTTGAGGAATGTCTCAGTGTGCATTTCTTCAGTTAAGATGCAGCTTCACTGTCACTCACAGGCTGTTTACTCTTTTTTTTTTTTTTTTTTTCCCCATTGGTTTTTTTCTTAATGATGTAATTGTATCAGTTAGGAAATGAAAGTATATTTTCCTGCTAATGGGAAGAGATGATGGTGGAACAGAAACATCTAATAAAATGCTTTACTTCCATAAACAACTGTGTTGGGTTGTACTGGATGTGCTTTAGTTTTTCTGCCAAAATACTCTTCTATGTGAAGTATAAATTATAAAATTTCACAAATATATTCATACAAATTTATATGAAGTACAGATTTCTTCCAGTACCCTGATGTCTACAGGGTCATACAGCCATGGTGCACAGACAGATGTGTTTAAAAAAAACTCTATGTCAATATGAGAAATACTGGCTATCACTGAAGAGGAGTGGAAAATGAAGTTGGCTAGTTTGATAGCTAGTTTGTAACTAGTTCAGGCCAAAGAAGGTTTGTACAGAGCAAGGAGGAAGAAGGAATTGCCTTTGATTTCTAGAGGACTAGTAGTATAGGAAGAGTGCTGTGTATTTAGGAATACCCAGTCACAACCAAGTTGTCAGCCTGCATATTTCAGTATCATTAAATGGACAATATCTTGAAGTCCAAACTGTCAGGCCAGTCCTGACTGGCTGCCTGCTTGTTGAATGTGTTCATAGACTTTCAGCTGTCCCAAGACAGGCTGAATGTCCTCTGGAGGATTTTACACCCAGACGATTGGAAGGCCGTGATGTATAAATAGACAAAAGGGAGGTGTCCCATGTTTCTGGAGGTGCAGGTGATCTTCATATATTTCTTCTAGTAGTGAGGCAATGAGGACAAAGGAGATGATAAAAGCGTGCTAAATGTCTTAGCTAAAAGTGATGGGTTTTCTTATTATGAAATATTAGCTTGGTTTTAGGCCAAAAAGAGATGATGTTTTTTTCTCAGAAGAGAGTAAATTTGAAATGAACATTCATTACAGAGAAAAGGCAAATAGAAGAGTTAGTAAAATGCATACAAAAAAAGCTTTAATACAAAAAAAAGGTACTGAGAATACAGGTCATCAAGGACTGATGAGTCCTATTCTAAGGATCTTTATAGAAAAAAGGGCTTGACACTCAGTTCAAAAAAAAAAAAAGAGCTGGGGGGGGGAAGCTTATGCTCTTTTTAATATCTCTGGCCCTTGGTTTGGACAGTGATGCGTTAGATTGTGCTTATTAAATTATTGGCAGCTATTTGAATGAAGTGAGGGGAAAGGATAGACAGCGCTACTTTGATTTAAAATAACTCTATTTCGTACTTTTGAGAGGTGGAAAAAATCATACTTGTTAATCAGTATTCTCTTTGGTAAGCCAGAGGATAACTAGCTAGCTGCTGCTTGCCACAGGTCACCAGACTGCAGCTCTGTACAGGATGATGAACTCCGTAAGCAGAGGAAACTTGATTTTTATGTGCAGGTGGTTGCTAATAGTAAAATGTACATTTTAAAAGATGGTGGATGGAGTATTCTTGGAAGTCAGTGTAGAGAGATTCAGAGGAGCACCTGATACTGAAAGGAGCCAAGTAACCAGTTGTGTAATTTAAAACCTTTTTGTGCTTGATGAAGTATAAATGACTATGAATTGATTTTGATTGTATGTAATAAATGCGAAGTTTAATCAGCAGCATTTATTTGTTCCTTTTCAAAGAGACCACTTGGAAGCCATTCAGCCAAATCATCTGTATAGAAATTCCTTTTCTACTCCAGTTTTAAAGGGAAATCAGTTACGGATGTTTTAAATTTGTTGTTTTCTAAGTATGTAGTAAAACAGAGTAATGTAGTAGTGTAAAGTGTCCATCTGTTAATTAAATTAAGAAAAAAATACAGCAATGAGTTTTGGGTTAAAAGCTGAAGACTGCAGAAAGTGAAGGATGCAGGAAGTCTTGGATGCTTGTGTTAGGGCCACCAAGGTGCTTGAGAATGAGATAAGATACCAACCCTTTGTTTCTAATATCCTTAACAAATATGCTTGTTACTTGGCAAAACAGGAAACTGTTTCATAACTGAGAAAATCCAGAACGTGATGATCAAACTTAAATCTGACTACTTTGTAAGCTTGTTCAACAGACAGGTGGCTTACTTTTTAAATTTCTTAATCACTCAATACAATCCTATAATTAATTGTTTCAACCTATTTTTAGGCTGGAGGATTCATGATTTCCCTAGTGTGTCATGTAAAATAATACTTTCTTCTAGTGCTCCTTCCTCTCTCCCTTTGAACTATTTGCATATGTGCGAATGAGGCACTGTTCATCTTCTGTGTGTCACTGTTGCCATTTGAGGACACGAAACTGCTTCATCTGACTCTCATCCATGGCTAGATGAAGAAGCCTCTGGCAGCTCTTTGCTATGGTCAGGCTATTTAGAACTCAGATTATTATTTCAAGTTGGATGCTTCCATGGCTGCTGGTTATCCTTCACTCATTCCCTACCTTTTGGGCTGAAATACAAATTTCAAGTAAGAATTATTTCATTCTCATTTTATATCTCTGTTCCCAATTATAAATATGTTCACATTTATTCAAGAGATGAAATTCCTCCTCTCTAATCCAGAGAAAAAACTCTGAAAGTGTGGAGGTAACTTTTGCAGCTGTAATTTAGATAATCAGAGCATGAAGAAAAAAACTTTATTTCAGATGTCAGGGAAATTGCTGAACTACTGTTTTCCATCATTGTTCTCAACACATACCAAGGCAAAACTGTGGGGTCATTCCCATAGTTTGTTCATTTCCATGTTGCATAGGACAGCAGTCACGACATGGTGTATTTATTCTCTTGGATTTTATTCTTACCAAACTTTATTTCGCTTGCTACTTCTTGAGAGAGTATAGAAACAGACCCGGGAGAAGTCTCCATTTTATATTTTCTAGCTAGAAAGCTTTAAAGATTGTACCAGTCTAATTCTGCTGGTTTTATTATGCAAATGTTTTCACAAATGTAATGCATTTTAATATATTTCAGAGGGCTAAAATATATTTTTTTTTCCAAACAGTGAGATTGCCCTTTGTGATGATGTAACCCAAAGGAGTTTCAGTAAACAAACTGGAATCACCTATCATGATTCAACATGAGTGTTGGGTGGAAAACAGGTTGTATGTCTTCCAGGACAGGTTAAGGTGACCTAGATGGTTAGAGGAGCACATGATGGGGTGGAGGGGAAGTATTAGTTAGCTTGATGAGCAATGATATTTGCGCATCAGTAGCCCAGTGATTGTCAGAACTTTAAGTGTTTTTGTGATGGTGAGAGACAAGGAAGAAGAAGGAATTCACTGTATTGTAATTCATGTGAACGAATTTTATGGATGTTCAGGAAAATTGATGGTGAGGGAAGCTAACTTCATTGACTGATCAGAAGTTTTTCTCCTGACTGTAAAAGAGATGGTAGTTTGGGGGGGGGGGGAAAGTGAAAACAAGCTGCTTATCTCTCTATAAGTGATGAGGAAAATGAAAAGAGGGATATTTAGAACAGTAACACAGTCAGGGAATGCCCTAGAAATGATTTTTGTAGTTAAGTGGTACAAGTTCATGTATGGAAGGTTTTGTTTTGGATGTATGGGGTAGGCGAGAGTCACAGAATCATAGAATGACCTGGGTTGGAAGGGATCTTAAAGACCACCCAGTTCCAGCCCCCTGCCATGGGCAGGGACACCTCGCTCCAGATCAGGCTGCCCAAAGCCCCATCCAGCCTGGCCTTGAGCACCTCCACGGATGGGGCATCCACAGCTTCTCTGGGCAACTTGTGCCAATGCCTCACCACCCTCTGAGTGATGAATTTCCTCCTTGCCTCTAATCCAAATCTTCCTCCTTTTAGTTTGTGTGACTTAAAGAGAAATGTGACTACAGGAACTGAAGGAGCTGTGGGTCAGAGTAGTGGGCTGAATAGTGCTTATTTCCACAAAAGTAATAGAAGGTTGTGATAAGAACAGTAGCTGGTGATGGTGGTTGAGATCAAGCCTTGGTTTATTCACGCTGAATTTAAGTAAGCAATACCCAGAGGTACTCATCTGGAGTTTTCCTGTGAAATGGAAGAGCATTGGGGATACTGTCATATCCCCGGCATGGGATAGCAACTCAGAGTTCGAAAGGATGTACTGAAAAAGAGGAACAAGCAGAAGAGTGGAGGGAAATGGGTAAACCAACAGCGCATGAAATCACAGTGGGTTGGATGAGGAAGTGGGATGATGCTTTTGGGGCTCTCACTTATATTTAGAACTTTTTTTCATTGATAGGAACAATCATCTGCAGAGCACTACAAGATCTCTGAGAAACCTTGGACTGATAGGAGAGGTATCAGCAAACCAACCTTTTTTTTTTTTTTGTTTTCCCACTTTTATATCTTTCCTTATTTTCATTTTTATTCCAATACCTCTGAGAGTGAAGGTTCCTCTTAAATTGCACCATTTGAAGCATCTTAGCTGTAGCTTTCCTTAGATATATATTTCAAACAGTAACTGATCAAGTGGAGATAAAGATGTGGCTTATGTGGGGAGTTAGTACCCAGGCATTTTTAAATCTAGCAAAATAAAGATTCATTAGGCTTAGTTAGTGTTAGATAAATTAGTTAAGATTTGTCTTTGGGTTTGATATTTTTGTTTTAGACACTGGCCTGCCAGGTCTCATTGAAGCTGTTCAGATGTTTTCTTTGTATCTGGAGTGATAATAGCACCGCAGCTATCTAACTGCTAGCTAGTGCTTATTCTGGTCTCTGTTTTTACAGATCATGCTGTTAGCATTTATACTCGGCTCAATCTCTCATTGGTATAAGCACCACACTATTGCTAACTTCAAATGCATTATTTTCTATATCTGTATAGTTTGATGGGAAAACTGGACTATGCGTTTGGTCTTAGAGCATATGCATTATAAATGCATTGAATTTTTTTTTTCCATGACATTATCAGTCTGTCTCAGTTCTGATCCCTTAATGGCATTAAAATGAAAGCTGGTATCTAGAATGGAATTAGTCCATTAATCTCACTACTGAGCTTTAATACTGAGATTTTTCCCTGCTAGAAAGAAATGTAGTGCTTTTTCAGCTGTTAACTGATGACTGATATGTTAAAAACGAACCTGCTGGAACAGTTGAAGTTTAGATGCAGTGTCTTATTGCTAAATGAAATATTGCATAGTAATGCCATTTAATGCAGTTTAGTGAATGTCTGTGTTTCTCTTTAAAAAGTTAGAGTGCAGTAATCTGCAGTTAAACAAGTGATTTGTTTTATAGCCATCCAGACTTAATTTTTCTTTTTTGGCCAAAACTTATACTGTCTTGTTGGAGAAGATTGAAGAGAATTGCTATGAGATAGGTTAAACGAGTGTCAGGTTGTTTTTAGAACTCACATCCTGTTTCCTTCTTCACTTAGAAGTGAGAATTGAGCTGTGGGTATTTTAAAATAAAAATTAAAAAAAAGTTTGGCTATCAGATCCAATACCTCATTTCGTATGTTACTGGGAGTCACTTTGAACAGAAATAGGCAACAGCAATAAAAAAAATGTTTGGGATTTCAGGGCTTGCTGGCTGGTACCACTTCTATCAACATGTGAAGACCACATTCCTCCAGACAGTATATTTCTCCAAGAAGACAATCTAAACAATGAGAAAGATTAAGATGGAGGTGAAACCTACTGGTGATTTTCAGCCTGTGTACAAGCAGCAGTTTCTGCATGTTACACTTACGCTGTGTTGGTTTAGATCAAGTTCAATAAAAAGCCATTAGGAACTGAGGCAAAACAACCCTCACTGTAACCTCATTATTAGAGAGAACACAGCAAACTCATATCCTGTTCTTTTCCAGACACTGTCATCTCCTACCTGGCTTTTAAATAACAATTATTCTTGCTTTTTCAGAATCAAAAGCTATCTCTTTATTGGCTACTTCAATTTCACTCTGGACAGTATTTTTTTAATACAGGAGAAAAAAGAAAAAAACAAAAACAAAAACAAAACAAAACACCAGAACACTAGGAGGATTTTGCAGTCACTTGAATTCAGCATATTCTTTTCCTTAAACTTTCTTGAGAGCTGGGGATTAATTACAGTAGCCACATCATTTCAAATGATAGACATCTTTATTACCTTAATGAACTGTTTGTCTTTTAGTTCAGGTGGCTTGTGGTCCTGGTTTGTTTCTGTGTGTCAGGATAGGATTTTATGGTTCCATTCCATGCATAAAACCAATCTCTTCTAGAGTAGTTTTTACCCAACTGTGAATTGTAACCCTCTTTGTAATGAGGGTGCCTTCACATTATATGGTAAAAAGTGACAATCTGGGCTCTTCATCATTGATTCTCAGGCAGGTATTGAGGAGATCGGACAACAAGCCAAAGCTTAGCGTGTATAAATTGGCTCAAACCATGAGATTAAGCGGCAGCATTAGTCTCTTCAAGGGTAATGTGATAATGTCACAGAAAAACAGATCATACCTCAGTGGCAGATGGCACATGCCTGTGTGAAGTGTAAGAGAGTAAAAATACATTTTGGTATGATGTTGTGTATGGTTATTCATGATCAGAAGCTGTTGTGGTTAGTTATGAATTTAATGCCAGTTCAAACAGGAAACTTCAGCTTCCAGGAAGACACCTGTTCAATTGTTCACAACTTAAAAAGTCTTAACTCCCCACTTAAGTGCATTTTTTAAAAAATTAATCTTTCTGTGATTCTGCTTTGTTCCTGCTCTACTATCTAATTTCTGTTTTGAATACAGAAGTATTTTATTCTTCCTGTTTTTTTCCTTTGTTATTGTTTATGGATAACATGTTCAATAGTGTATCTTCATAATGTGGGTATGGGATGAGTTGTTGATGCATTATTACATCAGTGAATTGATGTGCCCAGTAATTGATGGTTGAAGCTGTAGGGAGTATCTTGACAGTTCTTTTCTTTAACTCACCCAAACAAACAATAACAGCCTAATATTTTTGTATCATTTTGTATATTTGAGGCACAGTTGAAGTTAATTTCCATCTTAGCATGCTAAGCAATTTTGCAAGCAATATTTTAGTTTGCTATTTGTATCTATAATCAAACCGGTCAATGATGTCTCCTAAATGAACTTTGCAAAATAGTGAGGAACAAAATAAATGTACAAGGAAGTAAAAGGTTCATAATAGCAATTGTTAATTGGAAAGTTATGCCTTTACGTGTGTGTGTGGTGGGGGGAAATGACATCTAAATATAGATTTCAGTGTTACTCAGCTAGCACCACTCACCTCTGCCCTGGAAGGAAAGGGAACTCAGGAATTTACATACCCTAACAATGGCTTGGCTGGTAGAGTGAGAGCTATTATTAAGGATACAATTATAGCAACTGCTTGCTGATACTTTCTATTATTTAAAGAATTTTAATTTGAAATCTCTGTTATGCTATAAAATTGTGTTTCTGAAATAAGGGAAATGCTACATATAGGGGAGTAAATGATTCAAGTTCCTAATACCTATTTTCTAACCTCATTTCAGACAACTACTAGGTGACTTTTGCTTCTAACAATTTAGTCCAGTGTATTTTATGCACAATTTGATAAGTTTAAAAGGCCTTGGAGTGTTCAGGTAATAGTACCTCAAACTATTTAAATATAAAGCCCCAGAGTGTTCAGTTAACAGCAGCTCAAACTGTTGCACCATTTCCTGGCTGGCAGTAGCAATAAAAGGCCACAGGCACAAGACAAATCCATGTGTTTAATGTGTCACTATCATTCACAGTCTGTAAAATTTGCAGTCTGAATTCTGTGTCTGTTTCTGCTGCTGCTGCACCTGTCCACAGTCTTCTGTATTTTAATAAGCTGGAAGAGCTCTAGGATCCAATTTTCTGTCTAAGCTGTGGCATAAAAGGCAAGGTACCCACCTGATGCAGGAGGTACTCAAACAGATGCACTCCAGTTATAGGTCTAAAACGGAGGGATCTGCACCACCTTTATAGCTCTGATTAATGGGATATAAGCAGGTTATTCATCTGGGGTGCTGGAAACTTGCACTTAAGAGCACTTCAATCTAGGTGATCCAACTTCTAGGGCAGTAGTGCTCACTCTGTGATAGTCTTTTGGTCATTCAGATGGATGACTCATCCAAGGGCTTGTTCAATTGCTTCACTAGTTGCTGTTGGAAAGCTCAGTGTACAGTTAAATAAAGAGCACAAAGTCTTTTCCAAAGGTTCTAATTCCCCAGTTCTTCCTTCTTTCATGCTTGGTAGTCATATTTGCTTCTGTATCTAGATTACTTCCATCTTACTCATGCAAAGCAGCCAGCAGGTTATCGATATTAGTGAGTCAGCATCTGCTTGATGCAATACCCGGACGGTTACTCCTTGCTCACAGAGGTGTGGGTGTTGGGTGCCACCAGGACTTCACACACGCCCATGCTCCCTATAAAACACGGCGCCCTGTTTCTTAAGTACTGTGCAAATAAACTTAGATATGTCCCTCCCCAAAGTATTTCGGTATTTAATAATGCTGAATGTAAAAAATGTAAACAGTATGTGGGTGGTGGGAAGTAGAAGAGGGAAGAGGGGTTGTGTGATAAAGGGCAGTGGGTGAAAAAGAGCCAGGGTCACGGTAATAACGTCATACAAATTAGCAAATAAATGTAGATGAAATGGTTTAGAGTGCTACGTGTTCTTGTGGAGTTTACTGTGGCTTGGTGACTGCTTCACATTTTTAATAACAAATCTTGCTAAAGATTTAATTAATATTTGTATTAATTAATATTTATAAAATAGGTATATTCCATCTCTTAAGTATTCCTATTCCCTTAGTCATTTGTTTCCTAATTTTTTTACTTCCTTCTTTCATCATCAATTTGACCATCTGTATCTGTCACTGTCTAGGCTGTGTTTGCGGATGGGAAACTTGAGAATGAGAGGGGGAGAAAGGTGAAAAGGATGGGGGTGACATAGGTGTGAAGGGTGAGGGCACCAGGTCTAAACAGTTTTCTCATGGATTTGTGACCCCTCTTGTTATCCAGAGTGCTCTTGCCCAATTTTGTGCTGCTAATTGGCCTCCTGATGTGAAGTAGGTACATCCAGTCCTCTGAAGTTGTTGGCATTTGTGTAGCTGCAGTGGAAATATTTGAAATGGTTGATGCTTGGGTTGGAGTAATAACTTACAGGGAATGTGTTTTTTTTTGTGTGTGTGTGTATTTTTTTTTGTTTTGTTTTGTTTTTTAGTACCTGGACTGAGTTGAGTTGGATTCTTTGTGTTATCATTAGCAGTATGAGTTCTCAAGGTTTAACTAGGCTAGCTGGTGTAGCATGCAGTTACTCACGTCCAGTCAGGGAGCTAGCTCAAAAGTCCCTTACAAAAGTGACTTGATAAAGAATTCTTACGGTGCATGGGATGCAACTGTAGCTATTCTGAGACCTGCTAGTTTGGTGGTCACTTTGCAGGGCCTGTGAGACCAAGGTCCCAAAAGCTTTGTCATCTTGATTGATGGCCTCCCATGGTTTTCTGTTGTGCTCGGTTTGTTTCTCGGTTTTCTTTTTCTTTATTTCTTTTTTTTTTTTTTTTTTTTTTAAAGTTCAGATACTACTATATTGTGTATTACAAAGACAAGTAATAAATTGATGTGAAAATAGATTGGTAAACCTGTTTATTTTGTGTAAAAAGGTCTATATTAAATTAATACAGTGTTAAAGGATGTTAGGCATATTAATATTCCAGATACTTTGTTTTAAAACCTTGCTAAAAATCATTAGTATAAAGTTCTGAATGTAAAATCACAGCCTTGTGTCTCTGTTTTCGAATTCTTAATTCCTGGCCTTGTCTCTGGTTATTTGAGCTAATGTGATAATATAACAGTAACAAAACGAGTAAACATCAGTAAAGCCTAAGCAGAATTGCTGACAGTGTATCGGAGTAATTTAATCCTCCTCAGATTTAGTGAAGAGCAACCTTGGTTTACAGAAAGTAATAATTCACAAGTCTGTGAATACTGTCTCTTTTGGTGAATGTATTTGTCTGTTCCAGTAAAGTAGTAATAATTTCCAATTAAGTAGTGATTTCTCTAATTTATTTTCTGTCCAGTGATATAAAACATCCTGGTTCTGTGGAGGGATGTTCCTGATATTATCCTTTTCATTGAAGGAAAGGGTACTGGATTTGCAGAGAGATGAAGCACTGTATATCACGAATTCATAAATGATTGAATCATTCCATGATAATTCCGCTGCTTTCGTAAGACTTGAAAAATGGTATTTTGGATAGCAATAACATCAACTAGATAGTTTTGCTAGAGTGGAGGCAAGGCTGTTTACAAAAAGTACTGTATCTTAGCTTTCTCCACTGGAAATGATTTCAAATAAGCCAGCTGATCTTAATATTTACATATTGACATGGACCTTAACTCAAAGTCACTTTTGACTTTGATGTTGGCTCTAATGCTGAAATTAGCCCTGTTGTGATAGCATTAGTGGGTTGGACTGCATGACCTGGAAGTGGTCTGTCCAGCCTCATTATTCTGTAATTCTGAAAAATTGTGCTGTATCTTGCTTCTTTTGGGTTTTGGGAAATATTAGTTTAAACGTAGTGAAGTCACAATATGCCTACCTACCTGTAACAGCTAGGCCTTTTGTTGGTGTCATAGATGCAATTGTTTATATCGAATAGCAATGTTGTATGTAGTCCTTATTATAGAGGAATTTTTCAGAGCATACCCGTGAGACTTATGCTTTGAGAAACAGGCATCTTTGATGTAAGAAAGGTTCCTTGCAGTTGTAAGAACTGAAAAACTCTTCCCATCTCATACATGTGCATTATAGCAGTTCTTTGCTGCCGAGATTAAACCCAGCAATACTTGTTATTTCATCACTAATTGCACTATATAAAGGGGGACTTTGAACTCGTGGCAATTTTGGTATATTTTGTTGCAGAACCACACTGCATAGGTATATTTTGTTGCAGAATCACACTGTACACTTAAAATTTAGGAGGGGTTTTGCATCTATATCCACAGCGGTTTGAGAAGTAACTTGAAAATAGTGGGGTTGCTTGTTTGTTTCTTTAAGTTGAGGTCAAATTTTATTTTTATTTTTTTGGCTTTGGAATTCAGTTTGGAAACCCTTTGACTAGCTTCCTTAAGAGAAAGCAATCAACAACAAAATTTAGCAGATCTCATTTGTCCACATACTTGCGGGTATGAATGTATTTTCTTAACCATCTTTTCTAGAAGTGCTGTTATGGTACTGTAATGGACATATTTCTATTATGCTAGGTGCTAGGCATTTAATCCAGTTTTAAGATAATTAAAAATACCTCTTACAGAACTGTAGTTACCCTGGCAGAACCAACTCTAATATTAAATTGTAAATCATAGCAATTCAGCCAGTCATGGACCTATAACAGTTCCTCTACTATCCCATCGCTGCTGATGGGCATACCCCACATCCCTTGGCAGAACACTTCGCAAATATATGTCCTCTGCAGAACACCAGCAGTGTTGCCAAATGCAGGTTATTCTGGGGCACGCTGGAAGCAAATGCGAATCTTCATGTACCCACTGAGAACGTGCCATCAGCTGTCCTCTTTCCTGTGTTGAAGGATTCTGGCTGTCAACAGCAGTGACACCATTGGTACAAGGAGGTTACGATTCCTAAGCAGGTCAGTCTCTTGCCGCTTAAGGCAGCGTATCATAATTAACATCACAGACTCCGCCACCCAAGCCAGATAGCACAGCTCCTGCAGCTTTTTAGGTTTTTGTCACAGAGACAATCCGCTCAGTGAGGTTGCTTCTTTACTTCGCTCTGAACGCCTGGCTACGGTTCAGACGCCCAAGTAATGATAAACAGCGAGACAGTGACAACGTCTGCTTCCAGGAAAAACAAGATAGACTCTTCTTGAGAATGGTCTCTGAGACCTTTGTGTCTCCCTCATCCTCCCTTCCTCTCGCCCCTCCCTTTTCTTCAGTACAGCAGTCTGAGATCAACTAAAAAAGTGGCCTGCAGACCTTCCTGCTACAAGTGTGAAATGTCTGTCTGTTTGATGTCAAAAGGTATGCTGTGTAGAGATAAATATTTTGCCAGCTATGTTTATCTTATATTTTCTCAATCAAAGCATGTGTTACTCTTTTTTGAAATCTAACTCACTGTAAGGCACAGATTTCACACCAGTCTAGCAAGTTGTGACTGAGTAAGAATCTTGCCAGTAACCACTGGCAATAAAACTTCTTTATTATTGGTGTATGTGAAATAGTTTTCTGCATTGCTACACACTCTCCCGATGTTTACTAAAAATATTCTGCTGGTTTTAATCTGACACAAGGCAGTCCATAATCATCAAAATTTACTATTCTCTGGCGTGATTTTGATCATAATGCAGTCAAGTTGTAGAAATGAACTAGATTTTTTTCTTTATTTCCGAGATTATTGTTACTGTTATAGGGTAATTTAGTGTGGTAGAGCATGGAAGTTACCAGTCTTTTTTTTTTTTCTCTTGTTATTTGGTTATTGTTATCTTTATTTGGGCAAAACCTGCTTCACTGAGGACAGTGATACTAATTGCGCACAGAGTTGCGCTACCGTGGTCTCATTTGGAACCCCTCATCTTCCTGGTATCTGTTCAAAGTTTCCCTTTTCAAAGTAAAACAGTGTAACTACTGTCATTGCCCTAAAAGCTTTCCTATTTTTAAAAGGTGGATTTTAGTGTCAGTGTGCATTTATCTGCTCAATTTATGTCTGTGCTGTGGATAATCTTGATAAATCTGAATTCTTTTTAGCTGAACATACTGTCTTTGTCACTGAACATGAATGGATGTTTAAGGACAATATAGATAATTCTGCTTTTGTGACACTCTTCTGGTATTATTAAAAGAAATAATTCACCTTTTTTACTGTTTTGACTATTTTAAATGGAGGGTGATTGTCATGGGCTGAAAGGTTGCCTGAAATGTGTCTGAAGCAATCAATTAAGGTATTTCTTTTCAACCCTGCCTTAGATGAAAAGTGTAACATTGTGATTACCTCCCTCCTCCCCCTCTCTTCTTTCCTCACAGCAATTGGGAGAAAGTAAAAATTGCTTATGAGTTATTCATTGCCATTCAGCTGGCTGTGAAGTATTACCCTATGTCCTGATCCGTTTCAAGTTTGCCCATGGTGTTCTGGGTACATCAATATCCATTCAAAGTCTTCCAATAAGCAATTGAAGCAATTCAAGGAATAGCGAGGATTTAAGGTGAAATGTGTTTATGTGAAAGTTGTAGTAAGAAAGAAACACGTAAACACAACTGCTGGGCTCACTTTACTAAAACCAGTGATGAGAGCAGCATGCAGGACACAGTGTGGTGGCAAGAAGAGCTGCACTGAAGCAGAACAGCAGTCCCATCTGGCAAGCATTTTCTAGTACTGGTTGAATTATTACACACAAGGAAGGATAGAAAGAGGAAGAACACGATAGTTCTGCCAGTAAGTGTATTAAGCATAGTGTTAGCACTCTTTATGCAGTGACTTTGTTAAAGAAACCTGATGGATCAATCTGCTGTGGTTGGTAAAACATGCCAGAGGAGAGTTGAATAAAACTTCATAAGGTGTTTTTATGATAAGGCAATTTATCACTAGTCACGTAAAGCCACTCTTACCATTATCTGCAAAATAAGTAGCAAAGTGACTAAGAAAGAGAACTGGTTGAGATCCTGGTGTGTGGTTACCCTGTGCTCCTCAGAATATCCATGTCTGTTTTCATTGGGAATTTATTGCACTTTTCTGTAAAATGGACCTGGACTGTAAAAGCCTAGAGAGTTCCTGCTTTTGGAGACTCAACAGCACTTACAGATGTAGTTACAGCACTCTCTTGGCCATTCTCTTCTGATTCAGGCACAAGTTTATCTGATTTAGTTTGATTCAAGTGACGTTAGGATAACATTGTTTGCAGTGAGTTCATTGTTCTCATCTGCTTCTGTAACTGCTGTGTTGTTCACTATGTAGTTCCTTCATCTTTAAAGCAGAACGACTTGGTGTGTATTCCTCCTACCATGTGCATGCATCCCAGTTTCTGTAACATCTTCTTGGGACAGTTGGAATTGGATGAGTTCCTTGTGCTTGGTTTTGAAGTCCGCAAACATTTCATGATTTGGTAATGGCTCCCTACCACTGGAATTTATTCTCTTGGGCGTTTTGAGAGAGAAAGCCTAACAGGTGTCAGGAAATGATGCAAGAGTAATCTCCCTTTGTTTATTGTTTTTGTGATGATTATGGAGCAAGTTATTTCTTTGATCATTTTTCTAGTCTGAATGCTCTGCCTGTGAAGTCTGGACATTTTGCCTTTTTCTTTTCAGAGACACAATCACCTGATGGTCTTACTGTCAGATCCAGGCCTGCGCTGCAGTTTTCTCAGGATTAATTCTGTTTATTTTAGTAGAGCCACTGCAAACCTGCATTTCTTCCATTTGAGAGCTTTGTGTACAGTGCCTCTAAATAGATTTTGCAAAGATTAGTTTTTCAGTATGAGCAAAGCATTATGAAAAGGAGAGAAGCATGCAGTTGTGACCGTTTGACATAGGCTCTCCTCTAGGATGCCAGGTTTCACAATCTGTTTTGGTCCCTGCTGTCTTTCTTGATTTTTTTTAATTGTCTTGAGTGCAGCTATTACATATTTCTGATGCTGGCTATAACGATAGACGCTTTTTGATCAGGAAACTCAGTAGACTTGAGGCTTAAATATTACTTTCACCTATATTGTTTTTTGTCCCTTGCTATTTACATATCCTGGTAATCCTTCTATTGAGAATAAATGAGAATAATTGAGAATAAGTATTGAGAATATTTATCCAGTATAGTGCATTGGAATCCATGTGGCACAAATGCACTAAATGGCACCAGCGACTGTTGAGTGAGGACAAGTAACATGTGAAAGCTGGTTACAGCAAAATCTTGTTGTGTTGATCTTGTTTCCTCTGAGTTAATTGTTCTGTGATTGTGCTGCTGCTTGCTTCTTACTCTAGACAAAGTAGCTTTCATTTCTCCTGGAACAGTTTTGATTTTAAACCTGTTTTAGAGTTTTGTTTTTTTGGGGGACATATTTATGATGCTTTTTATAATGGTCTGATTCAGCTTGTTATTGGAAATAAGTAAGTTGTAGATCCATTTATGGGTGAATCCCTTAAATGAGGCTACTACCTGTGCTCCCCGCAATTTTATTTTACTTTTCCTAGGTTCTACAAATTTGACAGATTAAACTTTACCAGACTCAGCTCCTTAGCTATACATGACTACGTGTTCAGTTAGATGATCTGTTTGTCTATGCTGATATTTAATCCCTCTAAGAGATGTTCTACTTCCATCTGTATTTTTAGGCCAAGTTTACTCTTTGCAGAGGTCTACCCAGTAATTTTGAATATGATTAGTTGAATGTGCTGAATGTGTTTTTGTATGTAATTGTTCTAATTCAGTGAAGATAGCCTTAGTTATCTGCTGTGCCTTACTAAATGTGTTGCAACTTTCTGAAGAAATAATCTAAAATTAATGGTGTGGGACAAGTGTGGATTCCTCATGTTCCATTGATTTCTCATGTGTTTTGTTAACTTTCTTCAGAATTGTGCCTAAGAGATATCTGATGTAAGCAATTTAATAAATGCAGCAATTAAACATAGAGATGAAATAGAAGAACTTTGTAAGTAAAACACTATAAAGTAAAAATAGAAAAAACAGTGATATTCTCTATCTATTGCACAAAATAGTTTTTTCCCCAAGAAGTTTGTATTTTTACTGTTTTGAGATAGTATTTCAAGTTCTCTGAACTATTAGTAGCACTATAGTAGATTCTGAACAGCTGTAATAGTACTATAGTAGTCTCTGAACTACAATTCACAAATATTCAACTTAAAAAAAAAATAAATAAATGTGAAAGCAAAATAAATACACAATACAACGAGATACCAGTTTGTGCTTATCTGGTATGGATAGGTGTGACTAAAATTTTTATCCCTTTGTTTTAAACAGAATGTTGGCTTTGAAAGCTCAGGGAAGAAGCAGCAGGGAGAAGAAAGTAACACAGTGGTAAGTACCATATTTTTCTTTCTTTTACACTACACAAAACATTAAAACATAGATCCTGTTTTTTATTCGTACAACATAATAATCACCTCCTAAGCACTTGCATTTTACTCTGCGTGAGCTCTTGTTCTGAATGAAATTTTTTGTTTGTTACAAGTATTGGTTTAAGAGCCAAGCGAATTATGCTTATTTACAAGGCATTGTGTGCTTATGCGTATGTATGTGTGTGTGAGTGTATATATAGAAAAGAGAATATAAAGGAAGCTAAGCTGCAGGAGAGTAATTCTGTTTTGAAGGTTAAAGTCCATTATTAAATGTTTTGGTTTGTGAAGGATTAGCATTTCATACTGCTTTTTAAAACAAATTTATTTAGTTCTTAGAAAAGATGAGCACATTTTCCAAAAAATTTTGGATAAACAATGCTTGAAAAAAAATGCTTCATTTACTTGTTGGGACTCTTACCATCCATTTTTCTGGTTTGCATGGGAGAATATTGTATCACATAATTTCTCTCTTCTTCGTGTATTAACATTCTTTACATAGATATTATACTTGAGAGTATTAAAATTAAGTCAAATACAGTTCATTTTTTTTGTTCAAAGCTCTGGAAAGGAAGTGTGTTCAGAATCAGTTTCGTCTTTAAATGATGCCATGTGGATGGCACTAAGTTGATTTTTGCCTAATATTTTAAGGGTGGCTAGGTGCAGGTATTTCTCATGAATAAAAAGAATACCCAACAGAATATTTTGTCTTCAGAACTTCTGTATGAATGTCTACAGAGTGCTGCCCTTCCCCTCCCCCAAGCCAACCAAACAAAAAACAACCTTCCCCCTTCCCCCGCCCCCTTCCTTCACCAATGTATGACAGCAGCTTCCATCTGCTTTGATTTTATTAATAGTGCTGCTCGGATCGTGGAAATAGGAATAAATATTGACACTCCAGTGCCTGTAATTATGGAACTTACTACGAAACATCAATTTTAAACATACAAAATCTGAATTTTATCTGGCATTGCTACAGACAATGCATAACTTAAGGAGACTGTGCACATGCATCTATCTCATTTTTTCCTGCTTTTTGTGTAGTCTACAGTGCTGTATGCTTCCTGTGCTTTGGCATTCTCTGCTGAGCTAAGAAATTGCTGTTGCTGTGCTGCCTCAGCTGTGCTTACTACTCCATAAGGATCGCTGCTTCCCATGGGCAAGTGACTTGCAGTGCCTTTTCCCTTTTCCTTCCCATATGCTGTTTCATCTCTTTCGACTGTTGTTGTAAACGGAGGAATTAAGACAGCATCTCTTCCTCTTTGCTTGAATAGATGTTGACAGTATGTGATACACAGCATTTACTCATACAGTAGATCCAGACATAATCTCTCAAAGGACTAAACCAGAAGCATAAGCAGTTTAATATGGTTTTATACCTCTTCCAGCAGGCTTACAATCTCTTAGTCTGTTTGTTCTGTGTATTTAATTTTCATTGTTTTCTTTGTATAGAAAGTCAGGAATTTGTTCTGTTTGTTTCTGTGGATCTTCTCCACATCAATAATGAAAGAAAATTGAGTTATTTCATGTAGTAATTAGTGGATTTTGAAACCAAAGTGCTTCTGAGATATCTTGGTACAGCTAGCTCTACCAAGTATCTGTGATTACTAGCTCTACAGCACTGGAATAGCTGTACAGCAGCTGCATTTATTTGCATTGTGTGTTTAAACAAAATGGGAGAAAGTGGCAAATGGAGGACGGAGTTCTTTTTAATATACTAGTGGGATAAATTAATCTATTTCGTATTTCTACATATATATGTTCTAAATTCAAGAATATGCATTCGAAAACAAGAATATGCTTTCAAGAACCAAACATATCTGTTCCATGTTGTGAAGGAATTTGTTAGCCATTTGCAAACCTCAGTATTGAAATATTGATATCATGGCTTTAAAAAATCTTGGGTTTCTTGTGAAACACTGAATGTTTCACAAGCCTGTGAGGGGCTAAAGTTCTCTTCATTGTTCAGGTTACGACAGTAGATACCCTTGAATTTGTATAGCTTTTTTGATTTGAGGAGAAACGGATGAAACTCAAAGTGGTTTTTAAAATCAATTTATTCCTCTTAATGTTCTTAGTAACACTACAAATACCCAAAGAATACGCAATCAAGTCAAACGTCAGAAATGTAGCTTGGATCTATTGCTAATTTCAGCAACATTGTTAGTGGTATACAATTAGAGACCATTCTTCAGATGAACGACTCACTTGGATAGTTTGACTGTTCAGATGGAAGTTAGTTTCTAGGGGTGGCATGGCAAAAACACAAAATGAAATATGTGAGAACTTAAAACTACCTGGGGTGTAGGATATAATACCTTTTCAGGTGACAGCAATTCGATGGCACAAGTGCAATAAACATTCTATGTACTTGTCTGCTTAATGAGTTAGTGTTAATACAAAAAGTTAAAATTACAATTGTTTGGGTATTTTTTTATTTTTTTATTTTTTTTCTCTAAGCTTAACCTATAATTTTCCTTGTTCTGTTTTTTAAGGTTGTTTCTGTAATGCATCTTGCCTTAAATTATAGGTCTGTATTCTTTTATACCTGTGCCTTACTGATACATTGGTCTAGGAATATAGCAGAGTACTGACTCAGTTAAAGGCTGTGCTTAAAGCAGAATATATTCTTATTATGGAAGTATGCAAGTATTTGTCAAGAGTTTTCTTGCTTCTTTTCTGTTTAAAAATAGTTAGGTTGTTTTATTTTTATGAAGTTGGATCTGTTTTTGTCATTGTTAGGCTTTTGACATAAAAAGGTCAAGTGCTGACTGCTTTGTTATATTAATACCTTTTTATTATTATTTTTTTTACATTTACATAATCCAGCACAAATAAATGTTCCAAACAAATAAAAACAGTGAATTGAAGTCTAGTTAGAATTTACTTCATAAAATAATAGAAATGGAAGATTTCAGCAAATGTCTGCAGAATTCACACTTGGCATTGGTTTCCTGGGAGTTACCTGAAATTCTTGCTGTGCTGCCCCTTGGAGTTGGGTGTACATTTTGTGTTATGCTGTGTGGTTTTTATTTATGTTGTTGGTTTGGTTATAGTAATTATAGTCGCTGAGAACTTTGAAAGTAGTTTACTCCAAGAGAAGCTTTGAGTTTTGTTACTAGTTTTTGTATTTCAGCAAATTAGGCACAGTATCACTGATTTTGTTTGTATCCTTGTAGCTGTTGAAACAGTAACCACAAAACTGACTTCTGCCCTCTCTGGTCCCTTATTTTCTTTAACAACAACAACAAAGAAGTGATAAGCATCCCTCATTTTTATATTTAACAAGTGGTTGTTGTTATTACTGTATTTACTATCATGTTCCTCCTCCTGTTGTTACCATTCACCATTGTTGTTTCATGAGTAATGCCTTTTATTTCATTTGCTCTGAATGCTGTATGCAAGCAAGTACAATGTGTTTTTTGGTGTTCCCTGCCTTTGAGAGGACATGCAGCCGTGAATGCAGTTGAACATTGTATTCATATCAGGAGCAGGGAGACTCAGGCTATAGCTTCACATTAAATTGGTGAAATGGTTCCAAAAAACCTTTTCATAAATCTGTTCGCTATTGCTTGTTCTCTCCCCCTACTGCAGCACTTTGTTTCATTGGTTTGTCGTTTGTCTGAGTGTTTGCTGGTTTCGTTCAATGAAGCAAATGACAAAAACAGTCTGACTTTGAAAAAAAAATCTCTACATTTTTTGTTTTGTTTTGTTTTTTCTAGAAGAGGTGGAAAGAAATAGCACGGATGGGAGGCAAGAGGAAGTGAAAATACCTTAACTTGGTGTTGTCACCAAATGAGGTTTTGAAACCACAACCAGAGCATGCCAGTTGCATTTAACAAGAGGCAGTCTCCTCACAGTACACCCTTTCTTTTGATGTTTCAGTTTCTTGTCAGAGTCCATCAGGCTCCAGAGCCATGCTTTCCTCTCACAAAGAGATCAAGAAGGGTTGCTGTGGAGCAGGTGTGTGGGTCAGGGTTTGTGGGTTGCACAGGAATCTCGCTGTCCCCTCTCCGCTGTGAGAGGAGAGATGCTTTTGGGGGATGCCCAAGCCAAACCGTCCCCTCCCCAGACCCTGGCTCTTTGCTTTCCTGTAAGAGCTGAGGATGTTCCCAGTTCCTTACAGTATGAAGATGTTTACAGTTTACCCGAATTCTTGAGGGCTAGAGCTCTTGTTGGCTGGAAGAGCTTGGTTTAAGTTGTGCTGGGAGTTGACACAATAGAGCCTCTTTTAACATCAAGCAAACGGCCTATATCTGGGCATGTGTTGTGGTGCGTGTTGCTGCCTTAGGAAGAGAAAAGCCTGTAACATTTCTAAAGACAAATCAATTCATGTTTTTCTTGCCAATGCCAGAAACTTCATTTTGTACCAATTTGCTAGTGTAGAAGTGATGTTTTTTTTTGTTGTTTGTTTAATGGAGTAAACAGGATTCATAAAAAAGCATACAAACAACAACATTATTTTCTTCATAATCCTGTTTCAGTAATAATTTGTTGGGGCATCTGTCAGTTGGCCAGATAAGCCATCCTGAGTCTATCAGGCTGCTGTGCGTGCCACTGCCTGCCCTCCCCCCCCCCCCCCCCCCCCAGTTTTTTCCTTTCCTGTGTTTACACATCCTCTGCTCCGTGGTTCTGTGCTCATCTGTAGGTAATGGAGTGGGGTAGAAGGAGCCTGACCAGATATTTTTGTGCCGGGTTGTTCTTGCCTTTCCCTATAAACATCTGATGGCTGGTTTCATTTTCAGCTCTGCTGCTGATGTAACTGGTAAACACCCTTCAGAGAGGCTGGGGGGGGGAGGCTCCTTTCACCAGCTTACAGCGTGAGCGGTCACATCCTGTTAGCATCAGACAGGAAATTTCAGCAACTAATGGCACAATAAAACTATTGCTTTTAATGCCAATTAACAGGGATTAGGAACAAAATTACTGTGAATTTAGATTCTACTTGTAACCAGCACGAGTTCAGAATTCTCAAAGCAACGTGATAAGTGTGTGTGTGTTTTAAAATGTTTATCAAAACACAGCCAGACATGTGTTTAAACAAACATGTCCTGTGGTGTGCTGGTGCTGTTGGGCTGCCGGGCACTCGGGTGACGGGAGTGTGCGGGGAATTGCTGAGGAGCTCCAGGAAAGCATGATGTTCCACTGGCTGACACGCTCCCCGAGTGTCTGAGTTATTAGTTTGTAGTGTGTATCCAAGCCTGCTGTTGGTCTTGTTTTCTTTCATTGATCATGGTCTTTCAAACCAATGTGTTGCTTTTCTGCTTCCAGTGGTTTTATTCTGTTCAATGAAGATGTCTCACCATTTATGCATTCAGCCCACTGCTGTTTCAGTGTAGATTTGCCAGAATTACAGCGTTTGCTTTGCCCTAGATTCTCCAGTAATCTTGTCTGGATGTTGTATTAATTACACAGTATTCTCCAGTTGTTCCTTCACTGTTTATTAGCAAGTGTCACTGCCGAAATTCAGTCTCTAGTTAACGAGGTTGATAAGACTTAAACTAATTCAAGCAGTCTTCGAAGTCTTAGATGTACTGCAAGTGTATAGAAGGTTTTAAGTGATGGATGCTATTAAGATGTGATTTGACTTTATTTTGATTGCTCTTATTTTTGCACCACAAAATTAAATGCTGTTTCGATAGCACCTCTTACAATTTTATTGATTCAAATACAGTGGGAAGGCAAAATAAGGAAAACAAACTTTTCTGAAAATGGCAAACCAGCTGAAACTAGTTACTGTCTTTGTTAGACTTTACTGCTTTGGTTCTGTTTTTGTGATGGCATGCTTTAAGTGTAACAAGGTGAGCTAATTTCTGGAAGTACATTACTGTGGGGGAGTTACAGCTTCGCTCTTTAAATTGGAAGTCTTGATACATTAGTTGTATTAATTTCATAGCATGGTAAACTACTAGAAAAGGAAAAACTTTCTTCCTTTTATTTTTTAATGCAATAAGTACATGCAAAAATAGTAGGAGCACAAATGAGTAAAATTCAATGGCAAATAAGATGAACAACAGCAACTTACAGTTTTATTTATGTAAATAAATTGAATTGTTCTTTGTATGCAGCATGGGCATGGCTTCAAAACTGAAAAGTGGCATTTTTTTATTTATTTTTTTTGCATTTTCAGGCAAAGCTTATTCAGATGTGGATATAAATACTGTCTTTTGGTTTTTGGTCATTTTAGTAGCCTCCTAAAAGGACCTATGTTGCAAACTTTGTTACACTTTTTTGGGGAAGAAGATTGCAAAACTGATCAAGTGTTGATTGTTCTATGTCTTTGTGGCTACCAGGCCATTCAGTTTATTTTTTTTTAAACTGAATTACAGTATATGATACTTCTTTTCTTCATACTGTTTGCTTGAGAAGCTGAGTTTTTTTCTAAAGAAATCCTGCACATCTTTTGAATTGCTGTTATTGGTAACCTATCCTACTGTTTTTTTTTTTTTTTTTTTTTTTTCCCAAATGTCATTGAACAACATACTGCAAATTTATAACTAATTTTTTCCTTCCTACATCTTTCCTTCCTTGGCTATCTTGCAAGTTTACTTGCATATCTAGAGTTTTTGTGATGATCCTGTAAGAATAAAAACAGTATATATTGTATTTTGAAAACACATCTCTTTTGAAAGATATATCTCCAAGAATATACTGTTGTGGGAAATAAAAAAGATCTCATCCTCCCCACCTCCCCCAACCCCCAGAGAAAGTACTGAGATGAAAACTTAGATGTAGTACTTAGATGAAAACTAGGAATTTACATATAGATTTAATAGACAAACTACAAATTGCAGTGAAACAAAGAACTTCATTGTAAAATTTTGCAGAATGGTTCCTTGTACAGCATGTTCTGTAGAAAAAGAGATGTTAGGCAATATAATCGTATATGTTAGGGTAATTGTTGGAAGTATGATTTTCTTTTCCTTTCCTTTTCTTCCTTGTAAAAGCTTTTATCTATGCAAAGCTTTTAAATATAGACTGTCTTTATATGTGTGCACAGACAGTATAGTTTCATGTGTTGTCTCTATGTTGTGTTTCATTTACATCAGTACAATGTTAACTTTGTCTTTTAGTAGATTTTTGTTTGTTGCAGTGGAGGGTTGATAGATGTAAATAAATCAGAGGCCAGTAATGGATGCTTCTTGTGGTGTTTGAGCAGTTGGGGGAGGGACAACATGTTTGTTTCTGAATGCAGAGAACCTTCAATTTTAAGGTTAGAGAGTTGATTAAAAAAAAAATAAAAAAAAATGTATTTTTAAATGACACCAATCACCCTTTGATTTATCTGTTTAGCCTTGCTTCTTTCTCCTGCACCTTGAAAGTGGCCACAGTCTCAAGCTGGATAGAGTATATGAACTGATATCTATCTAGATAAACAGATATAAAGTAGAAAAAATGAGATGAAGCTTTAGTATGGGTGATAGTAAATAAGTTGTGGCATTACACATCACAGCAAAACATCTTTGTTCTCTTACTCCCTCTGGTTCTGACCATACTGGTTAGGCACTCCCATTTCTTTTTCTCATGTATCATAAAATGCTTGATTTGTCTCACAAATTTGAGACTTGATGGAATAATTAGCCTTTGCCACCGCTGAAACCCTAGAGGAAAACCTGTCTGCACAGTCATCATTACCATCAGGATATAGGCGGGTAAACAGATAACATTTTTCTTTGTCCCGGTTTGTGTAGTTATTGTGGAACTTGTTTCCTATCTATTCTGATTATAGAGTGGTGTCTTTTTCCTCCTACTCCCTCACGAAGTAAAATAACTGTACCAAGACCCTAATTTTTCCCTCTGTTGGCTGCTAACATAGAAGTTTAATTGAAAAAAAAAAATATCTATGGATCTAAGTTTATTTAAGTATCTATGTTTATATGAACCATGTAGTTAACTCTTGCTCTGTACACCAAATTTTCAGCAGTTGAAGTGACTGTATGAAGCAAAGTTACTGATGGCTCTAGCTAGTTTGATGTGGGCGTGCCTTTCCTTGCCAGACTTCTGGTAACCAGCTTGCTGGTACAGTCTCTGCTCCAGGTCTTGCTGTTTGCAAGGCACGTGCTCTTCTGTTGGTACTCCTCTTTGAAGAGGCTGCTTCTTGCTGAATTTTTTCCACAGCTCAGTGTATCTCTGAAATAATACAGACCGAAGTGAGATGGTGTTTCTTTTTCAGTTAAAGGCTTTTCTGTTTGTGAATGTTGGCGGTGGGTTTCCTCTCATGTCCACATTTGCAGCCTCAGAGCCCTGGAGAAGGAAGGCGCAGGGGTAGCTCTGTCCTGCTGAGCACATCCGCCCTGGCAGTGCCTTTGGCATGGGGCTGTGCCGTGCTGAAGCCCGTTCCTGTGGGAGAAGCAGGAGGAGGTTACGCTGTTCCCCTTGCTGACTCGCCTTCTGTGGGAATCCCCAGCAGTGAATCTGCAGCCTCTGAGCTATTTGCACTGGAACGCCGCTACATATTTCTATTTTTAAACCTTTTTCTTTAAACAGCAGGGATGGGGTTTTATGGGGTGTCAAGTCTTTCGCTGCACGATCAACAGTGTAACACAATCCTAGCAACCTTGAAGTATTGTTAAAAAAGGGGAAGTCTTGACTTCCCACCATCTGATCAAGAGTTTTCTTCTATCCTTCTAATGGATGGTACCATCATCTGTCTGTATCCAGCCTGAGTGGTGAGCTGCACTTATATTTAGAGAAAATACCAAAATGCAGCAGCCCCTCCACTCTGTTGTCATATAAATTAAGCTGAAGTATTTGGCAAGCTGGCTGCTCATAGGAAAACCTAAATGCATTACCTTTTTCTTGTTTTAGCAAGACCAGGGGTTTTGTAGTCTCTGACTTCATCCTGCACAGTGGCCAGGATATTTTACTGTATTCCTGTATTACTGTTGGCTAACCAAACTGTCTGTACGTTAAAGTGCAGTCTGCTAGATGTGTCTGAAAGACTTTTTTTGCACTTGGAGAAGAAAGCTTTCTGTCACTAGCCTAGAACATGAAAAGTAATTTCTGCAGTTCCAAAAAATGGAGCTTAAATGAAAAAAAAAAAAAAGCCATATTTTAATTTGGGGTGTTGGCAGTTTGAGAAAACAAGTTTTCATCTCTGTTTTGGAAAATTATATATTTTTAGACCAATTTCCTGAGGAAATGAAGCTTACACCATCATGTCTGTCAGTCTGTACATGTTGGTCCTTCCTGAAAAACCGAGTCTGTCATTTGATTTCAGCCAAACCTGAAAGTGAGGTGACATTTTGAAGATTTCTTCTGAATTTTGTGAAAATTGTTTGCTAATTAGAGGAAAGAAACCTAAACTTATGCTCCTGCTGAGGAGAAAAGAGGCAGAACTTGGCGAGTGTACACAGTCACTAATCAGCTAGCCAATTTGTACAATTTAGATTTGCCATCTCCTGCTGAGTAGGAATATGTAGAAGCCATGGAGAATAGAGAGACTGTTCTAGCAATGAGGTGAGTTAGAGGGAAAACTACAGGTTTCCATAGCAAAATGAGTTTTGTTAGTTCCAGCATGCACAGCAAGATGAGTTGAAGTTTTCCATACTGACTGAAATTGCAAAAAAATTGAAGGCAGTGCTTTATCTGGGTACTTAGAAACCTTTTCTTTTAAATAAATAGGCAGAACATTTGGTGGAAACCATGCTGGCTACTTGAGTAAAATTCTGCCTTTATATGAAGGATTTGAAATTAAGGTACACAAAAAAAAGTGTAGCTTTTCTATAGCTAAATTTTAATTCTCAATAAACGGTTGATTTAATTATATTAACCAAGGTTGTAAAAACATGATTGACATTTAAGAAGTGCTGCTTCAAAATTCTCTGCTTCTGTGTGATGTTGGGCTATGTTGGCAGTTGACAAGTTCCAGGCTAAATTTTGGCTTCATCCACTGGTGTCTGTAGGCGTTTCAACCATATTTAATGCCGTTGTGTTCTGTTCAGTTTAGAAGAAAACAGAGACGTTCTCCCTACCCTCCTGTACCTAGAGGCACACGTACGTATACACTTCTACTTCTTTCTTGAACTATTTAGCAGCCAGGAGAAGTTTGAGAAGCTGTCCATTTAAGTTCCTGTAGTTGTCTGGTTGTTTTTCCTCAGTGTACCGATTTTCTGTCTTGCAGTGCCTGAAAATGACAACGAAGCGGAATCTGTTTGTGCGGCTGGTGCCATGCCGCTGCCTGCGCGGAGAGGAGGAAACAGTTACCACACTTGATTATTCTCACTGCAGCCTGGAACAGGTGCCTAAAGAGATTTTTACTTTTGAAAAGACCTTGGAAGAACTCTACTTAGACGCTAATCAGATTGAAGAGCTTCCAAAGGTATGTTGCACAGTTTTCCTTTTTGTTACATCTATTAATTCTGTTGCTTCATAGTTGCTGGTAGTGTTTAGCTTCCCACTTCAGCTTGTAGGCTGCAGTTTGCCAAATGCTTTTAAACAAAGTTTGGTCCTGGAACAGGCAGTCTTGGTAGAAAGAATATTTATGTACTTCAGCTGGACCAGTTCCCTGTGCTGCCTTGGGGTGAAACTGCTTAAACAAGTGATCCAGCCCAAGAGGAGAAGCTAGCTGGTGCAAAGCAGAAGAGGCAGGCTAATTTATTTCTGTGGCGGTGTCTGTTTAAACTGACTAACACTATTCAACAAATTGCTGCATTATTTTGAATCTCTGATAATACACGAAGATTAGAAGAAGCAAGATTAATGTTTTATTCAGATCTCTGTGCCCACAAAAGACAGCTACAGTCCGAAGTATTCACTTGAAGTCCTTGCTTTTTTCTTTCACTGGAGAAACTTTGTGAAGTATCTCAGATTACTTAAGCGCAAACACTGGAGAGCTGAAATGCCACTTTGATCACATCTTTTTTATAGAAATTAATATTCATTGCTAGTTCTGAAATCAGAAGACAAAATGTGTGCAGAATGAACAGAACACTAGAGGAAGGAGTGAGATTTAGTTCCAGTGAGACTTTCAATAAGTACAAAGTGGTCATTGCAACAGATTTATTTCCATTACTATATCCTATCTTGGTGAAGTCAGATTAAGTACTAAATATTTAAAATTGTTTTGTCCCAACTGTGTGTAAATCTTCACTGTCGCACAGGATGATTGTGGAATGCTCTGTTCATTTTTTTGAATGCTTGTCAGAACCACATGAGGCTTTGCTGATTTGGATCTTGTGGAAAATAGATGAAAATAATAAGGATATAAAGCAGTTTCAGGATAGTAAGTTTGCTGTTCATCAAAAGCCCTGGATTCCAGTGAAGCGAACTTAGTTTAGAGCTTCTACTGTTTTATTCCAATAAAAGTGTTCCTTTATTATAGACTTAGGCATGGTAGATTTTAAATTTGCTTTTGAGGGCCTTTTATCAGCCTTTAGACTCGTTCAATTGATTTTAAAACTTCAATCTCGTCTTTTAGTTTTCTATATTAAAAGAGTAAAATTAAATGCTTAAAAAATAGAATAAAATACCTTCCTTAATGGAAAAAAAAAAGTCTTCTGAGATCTTTGTGCATTAAATTTCTGATTTATTTTTGAAATCTTAAGATTTCAATTAAGGAAATATCTTCCCAAACGGATAATTCTCTATAATAAATATTCTTTTTGTAGTCTTAAAAGAAGAAGAGGGACTGTACTGTAGGGACAAAAGGAGTTCATGTTGGAGTTCTAGACCAGAAGAGTCGTAATTTTGGCTATTTTTGTGGTCTTAACTTTGATAAATTAAGCATTCTTTTCAGCTTTTATGTCATTCTGGTTGCTTTTTTTTTTTTTGCTACCTTTCAAATTTTCAAAAGGAAATGTAAATTCAAATACTGTAAAAGAAACAAGCCAAGAGATGAGGGAGTAGTAAAGACATATTAAAATTTAATTTAATTATTTTATAGAGATTTTAATCTTAAAACTATCTGTAGAAGGTTGGTAAGGGAAGACCACTAAAATTTGAAATAATCCTAATAGATCTGGAGCCAGAGTTTCAAGCTTTGTATACCTTTTCCCTAACCTAAGTTTTAGTGTTTCAATTCTGAAACAGGCTTCTAATTAAGACATCCTCTCGGAAAAAGGGTGCAGTACATGTTAGGCTGTCTAGCTTTCTGAAGCCCGGTTAAGAAATTCCCACTCTTCCCTTTCCGTTTGTCCCTGGTGCTGTGTTTTTTTCCAGTTTTGCGGTTCGCTGCCCTTTGTATGTTATGGCAGAACTGTTTTTGGTCTCTGTTGTCAACCTGATACCCAAAGTGATCTGTCAATCATTCTTGTTTTGTTGATTTTTTTTTTTTTTAAATCATCCTCAGTCCAGTGTACTTCAAGTACTTCCGGTGTACTTCAAAAACTGGTTCTTGCAGTGGGGCTTCTCAATTAAGTTGACCTAATTGAGCTGAGGGTACAGTATGAGCAAAGTACATTGAGAAAGAAGGAGAAAGGTGGTAGAGAAGGATTTTGCTTTACCTGAAATACTGGTATTTAGTATCAGTTCCAAAAGTAACTGGGTATTTGAAATGCTTTCGTCATGTGTGGCCAAGTAATGTCTGAAAAGATGCACTGTCTATTCCAAGTTATACAGTGTGCATTTGAGATGAAAAGCTCAAACTGTAGCACCCACTTTGCTGGAAGAAGCTGGAGTTCTGTAGTAAAACAGACTCTAATAATATGATTTCTGGTGCTTACTACCAGTAATGGTGATCTACTTAATTACTGAATCTGCAAACATTAAAATACAAAAACAGAAGGAACAGCTACAAAGTTATCCTGCAGAATTCTCCCACTCTTTTTATTTTCTTTCCTTAGGGATCTTGCAGTTCCTTTTCACCAGACTAATTAGGAAAATTTATGATTGCAGGAGTCCAGATTACTGTTTTTAGGGATGAGTTTTAAGGTTTTCTCTTCTGTGCCACTACTACTGTCATATTTTGTCAAATTGCAAAGCTTCTGGATAAGAATGTGAAGGTACCTTTCATATAGGAAGGGCTCTGACTCTGAGCTAATGTTAGATGTTAATTATAATAACTAGATGCAGAAGTTATTACACAGATTTTCCTTAGATCAAACTTTCATTAGTTCTCATTGTTTTGTTGGCTTTTGGAGTACTTGAGCTAGAAATTATGGAAGGGAAATAAAACTTATTATAACGTAAAATGGATTAAAATGTGAAGTTATTTTAGAAAAGATTAATTCCTACACAAATGCTGTGTCTCAGACTTAAAAATGGATTTGTTCATTTTTTATTTGTTTTGAAGAAACTCTGGGGTACCACATGGCACGCGTATCATGGAAAACATTTTGCGAAGTTTTCAGGACTATGTATAAGGTCACAATTTGAGACACTGGAAGGAATTTGTAGGAAGTACTAAGCACAGCTATCAGCTTGCTGTGGCTGTTTGTACTTTTTCTGCTTTCCTAAGCATTGTAAACTTGGTCAAGTTTGGGGAAAAAATAGTTAAAGTGCCTGTAGTCAAGGACTCTGAATTGTCTGGCCTTCAAGCTGTGAGGTCAGAAGTTGAAAAGGATTAAAAACAAAAGCTATATAGAAGAAACTAAGAGAAAGTTGCTCTTCACTTTTTTCTTTGTTTCAATAGCAACTTTTTAACTGTCAGTCGCTGCACAAGTTGAGTTTGCCAGACAATGATCTAACCGCATTGCCAGCATCCATTGCAAATCTCATTAATCTCAGGGAACTGGATGTCAGCAAGAATGGTAAGTTACTTCACTTATTATATTGGGGTAGCTAAAAGGCAAATCACCACTGACTGTACAAAGATACCAATAAAACTATAATTTTCAGAAGCTGTACATCAAATAAATATGACCTTAAATCACTGCTTAACATAAAAGATACTCTTTAACGGTCTGTGTTTGTTTTTAATTATATCTGTCAAATAGATTGGTTTATAATTTTAAGATTCATTACTGAAAAATGATAGTGTAAAATGTTTCTGTATTCTCTCAAAAATGCCATTCTTCAAAGTTATTACTTTTAGTGGCTTTTCTCATTCTTCACTATACTGAAGAGAGGTAACAACTTTTAAAATTTTGCTGGATTCTTTTTTTTTTTTGTAATCGCTTTTAGTTAACTTCAATGATCTGTCTGAAAATTGTAGTAAGACTCAGCTGCTTTTCTATCCTGATCTGGGGATGATAACCTCTGTTGCGTGGGGATAAAAAATGAATACGGACAATGACTAGCTTATGTGACTGACTTTCATTCTGTGTGAGTCAGAGCCTTTTGTAAATTATGAAATGTCAGCCACGTATTGTATATATGGGTATATGGTTTGGGTTTTTGGTGGTGCTGCATTGGGAAGTTGGTAAATCTGTTCAAATGTGAGGAAGTTGAAATAATTTATATTGTGTTATCAGGCTTGTGTGGTTTATTTAAAAAAAAAAAAAAAAGCTCAATCATGCTAATTAGTGAGAATGTGATGATCTTGACTTGGTAATTCAAACTGAAATTAGAAGACCTTTCTTGGCATCATATTTGAAAATAAGAATGACATAAATTTTATATGAATTACATAAGATTTTATCATAACAAATTCATTGTTTTATTTGGACAGCTAGCTAATTACAACTATAAAATTAAGTAAGTTCTGCTTTATTGTGAAAGTATTCGCATTGCTGAGGTGTTGGCATTCTCCTTTATTATCCATTGTAACCCAGTCTCTACTTAAACTGTTACTTCATTATTTCTGCATAATGAATGCAGCATTTAGTGTAATAAATTGACCTGATTGTTACTGCTCTGTTCCTGGTACAAGTGGATTAATAGCCTTGCTTAAAGAACACTGTCCTTAAACTTTCGTAATGACAAACAACTAAGAAAGAATCATCCTTTTGTCCTTTTCTGGCTGTTAAAAGGATTAACTGTTTCCAATACAAGTTCTTGATAAATAAGATTTGAAAGCAGCAAAAGGGTTTTTGAGCTCTAGGGTTGGCAAATTCCTTTGTTTATGTACATAAATAGGCAGCTGGTCACTTACCATCTAGAGAGTTAGCCGTCCATCCAAAACGGTGTAACCTTTAGCTAAGCATTCAAAGAGCTGCTGAAAGAACACTAATTACTCTGAGGCATATAAAGAATTTAAAGAGGCAACGACTGAAAGATATGCCATCCCTATAAACTGTGAAGCTCTGTGTATTAGTTTTTTTTTTGTTTGTTTGTTTTGTTTTGTTTTTTTGTTTTTGCTGTTGTTTTTAACACCTTTCAGAGAAACGATAGCACACTAATTTAAACAATAATCATGAGCCTGTTCTTAGTCTTATCAGTTCAGATAGCTTCTCTGCTCAGTGTTGCACATCAGAAATAGTCCTCAGGTCACATGCTTCTTCACTTGGGTTGTGTCATCTAACACCATTCCTGAAAGCTCTTTAAAACTCTAAGAAAACAAATCAGGATCCCTGTTGGCTGAAGTACTAACAGGTTGTTTATTATTGTTTCTAATAAATATGGTATTATTTGATGTCTCAGTTTGTTGGCTTAAGTGCCTTTTTCTTCTCTTTCCTGGTTCACTGTTGCAAGCATTAAACATTTCTCTCAACAGCTGCAAACCTATTTTGTTTTATTTCATTTGGTAAGACTTTACAGTTCAATTTCCCACAGTCCATGATGGCTCTGATGTTCATCCACAGTAGAAAAAAAATATGTTTTGTTAGATTTCAGAATCCCCAAATGGTCAAAGTTGGAAAGGCCCTCTGGAGGCCCTCTGGTCCAACCCCTGCTCAGCAGGGGCACCCAGAGCAACACAGCCCAAGACTACATCCAGGTGGCTTTCGAAGACCTCCAAAATTGGAGGCTGCAAGGCCTCTCTGGGCAACCAGTGCCAGCGCTCCGTCACCTGCACAGCATGGAAGTGCTGCCTGGTGTTTGGTTGGGACCTCCTGTGTTCCAGCTGGTGCCTGGTGCAGTCTGTCCTGGCACTGGGCACCACTGGAAAGAGCCTCAGTCCTCTTTGCACCCTCCCTTCTGGTGTTCATACATGTTGACAAGATCCCCTTCAGCCTCCCCTGCCCCAGGCTGAACAGTCACGGCTCTCAGCCATTCCCCATAGGAGGGATGTTCCAGTCCCTTGGACAGTTTTGTAGCCCTCTGCTGGACTCTTTCCAGTACGTCCAGGTCTGTCTTGTACTGGAAGCCCAGAACCAGACACAGCGCTCCAGGTGCTGCGGTGTCACTGAGCAGTGGGGCAGGATCACCTCTCCTGACCCGCTGGTGATGCTTTGCCTAACGCAGCCCATGACGCTATGAACCTTCCTGCTGCAAGGGCACCTTGCTGGCTCACGTTCAGCTTAGCGCCCACCAGGACCCCCAGGTCCCTTCCTGCAGAGCAGCTTCCCAGCTGGGTGGCCCCCAGCCTGGGGTTGTTCCTCTCTAGGTGCAGGACTCTGTACTTCTTGTTGATTTTCATGAGATTCTTGTCAGCCCACCTCTACAGTCTGTCAGAGTCCCTCTGGATGGCAGCTTGGCCCTCTGGTGAATCAGCTAGGACTTTCCCAGGACTTCTTTGTGAGATACTGAAAGAACACTGTGGAAATGGTGGGTTTTGTGGGAAACACAGGAGATAATTCTTTTGATAAATTGAGAAAAACTACTGGGAATGAATCACCAGTTTTTGTGAAGGATGGTGAGAAACACCAAGCTCTAGAATAATTCTTTTTTCCTTTCTTGTGAGATTGCTGTGGTTGTGGCAAATAAAGGTGTTTTTAAAAGCTCCAATTTTGAAATGCAGTCAGGCTACTTCATAAATTGCAGTGTCTGGCTCTTCAGCCAGCTTATTTAGGGCAGAAGGAGGGCTGTAGCACAGGAGACTTACCCAGGTTTCTAAGCAGAACAACATACATACATATATATCTGTGTGAGTGTGTGTGCATATTTGTTTTGACATATAGATGAAAATAAAAATAGCAGAAATTTTTCAAGATAAATGCTATACAAAATAGTCTAAGAATGCAGTCTTGATGATGTTTTAATAGCTCATAAAAATGTCTTCCTAGCTTTCATATTTAAACATCCAATTTTTTGTATTCACTATATAAAACTATAAAACGGAAGCATGGCAGATGTGTAGATGAAGGTGTTTAAACACGCCTACATTTAATCAGAACAAGGTTGACTTCATCTAGTGTCCTGTCTACCATGGTGGCCAAACATAGAAGCCTAGAGAAGGTTTAGTAAACTGCAGAAAGCCAGGAGACATGCACATTTCCCCTGTATGTTCCCAGCATCCAGCACCTTTTGTTACTGAGCCAGACAGGGTGCAATTTTTATCCAGTAGTCTTCATTTAACTACTTCTCTGTCAATATATCTAGTCTTTGATGTGTGTTTTGAGGTGTATGCTCAGTTACAGAGAACAAGCTGGTAGCAGCTGTGTGTCCTTGAGCACACGAGTCTTTGTACAACTATTTGGTTTGCAATATGTTCATGGCTGCTGAAGAGTCCGTGGTATAGATGTAATCTAAAGTATCAATCTGCTGCTATGTGTGCAGTAAGAGTTAATTTTTAACTCCGCCTTTAGAAAAAAAATAAGAGGCAATATTTTTTTTATTATTTTTTAAGTAGTGAGGACTTCCGTTGTCTTTTTATGGCAATTTAATCTGATTCCCGAGGCTATTATAAGCCCTCAATATCAAAGAACCCATTACTTCTTTCCAGGTATACTTGAGCTTTTACATGGAAGCTTGATGGCCTCCTACTCATGGAGATAAAATGATACTTGACTAAATGGTATTTAAACAAACAAACTGTGTTCCTATATCAGAAAAGTTGCATCCTGGATTCGATAAAGCATGAAGAGATGTCTTTTACTCAATCCTAGTCGGTTACGTTGTAAAAAGAAATTGCAACACACAGAGTTTAAGGCAAAAGTAGAAAAGAGTCTTTTCTTTATGAAACTAAGGACAAATTCATTTTTTTAATCATCTGTGGCTGTTGTTCATGTATCAGCAGTTGTACAGGAAAATAAAAATAAAAATAACCAGAACAAAACACAGTAAAAATTAAACTCTAAATCTGTCCCTTTCAGGGCTTTTTAACCTCTTGAATTTTATTTTTCTTTAAGAGAACAATCATTTTCTTGTGGCCCTGGAATGCAGACAAGTCCTCTTGGACAATATGAAGAATTCTTATGAAAACATTTCTCCCCTTTAAAGAAGGGGAAAGCATTCATATATAAATGTATGGAAGAGTTAAGTATACAGGTTACTAGAAGCAAGTGATATGAAATTCTGAGGCATATGATGAGATGACTGCCAGGGAAATTAGTCTTCCCTGGAAACCTGAAAATGTGCTTTGAAACCATTTGTGCCTGTGGAGCTAGTTGAGTGGGAAGTCTTGAGACAGTCTGTTTTTTTCCTACGCACAGGTGGTGAGAGGAAAACATTGAATTTTTAGTTTGTATATTATTAGGCCCTTTAGAGGATTAAATAACAAGATCAAAAAAATACCTAATAAGGCCAAAAGTAACATGGTGGTTTGGAAATTCAGATCTCTTCAGTAGTCTCTTGTAGATTATGGAGTGGTTCTTTTTCACTGCAATGTTGAGGCAAATTTAAACATGTTACCATGTCAGTCTGTGTTGCAGGGGATTTTCATGGAAAAATACACAATCTGGAAAAAAACACAACACAAACCTAACTGCCAATAGTACTATTTTAAGTCATTTTAAAGGTTTTTGTTAACAGATGCAAATCTAGATCAAATATGTTTTCTTCAGTGTTTTAAAGAACATCTGCTGATTTGGCAAACTAGCTTTGGTATACTGTGTGCCAGAAGTCAGGGAGTTGGAAAACGAGTATTTAGGAGAATGTCTCGTTCTTATGTTGCCCATCTGTGGTGGATTTAGGGGGTATGGTTTGTCAATGAATTGAGAATTATTCGTAGTTAATGGGGAGACTGATCCAAGTTTCCCTTTCCACAGGGAGAAGTAAGAGGGGGAAGATCCTGAGTACAAAAATAATTTGCTATAAATTTGCTATTTTTCTCCATATATGAAGGAGGGGGATAAAAAGAGGACTTAGTTTTGTATCATCCATGGTAGTGAAATAAAAATATAATTGATCTGCTTCTGATTAACTGGGTCTGTAGCTTTATTATAATACATCATTATATATATTAAATTTATCCTAAATGTAGCTATTCTATCTAAAGTTCTTTAGACAAGTGTTTAGTGTTTCTTTCTCAAATATATTGTCTATCATATGGAAGATATTAAATAGGATCCATCTTTGCAGAATAAAGTTATCTCCGTGTATAGGAGAGGAAGTGAACAACATAGAATTTCAGTGCAGTTAAAGCGTAAGTAAGGTCTTGAATGAAAAACGAGCGTGTGTAGTTGAAATTCTGAAATGAGTTTTATACTAATTTCTTCCTGGTTCAAAGACATTTTCATAACGCAGAAAAAACAATGTATTAGTAATTTTCCCCCCCCTAAATGTGTATTGCATGTAAAGGCTTATTTTTGTGAAGTGATGCACTTTGGTAGTCATAGTGTATCAACCAAAAGTGACTGGACAGACAGCATTAAGTTTGCAGCCCAGGGTGGTATGGGAAAAAGGGAAAAAGCAAAGCATATTTGTGTGCTACCTTTTTAGTTTCAGGATATTCTGGGGACTCCTGCTATGGAGATAGTTCAGAACCATGTGAGCTTTGGTAACCTTCCGAGACAGCATTATGAAAAAACCTGCTGTTTACAGCCTTTGTAGTATTCCACATCTGGCAATTTTACCCTGCCTTGGCACATGTAGGTTTATGGAAATTAGTGTCAGTCCTGTCTTCAGGAAGCAGCACTCTTGGTTTTCCTCCCCCCCCCCCCCCCCCCCCCCCCCCCCCCGAAAAAACATTTAGCAATCTGTCTTACTCCTCAAACTCTTTTACATTGAGTAAGGGACATAGCAGACCTGGAGGTATTTTACCCTAAAAATTTAACCTCTTCCCAATGATCGGAGGATGAGTGCTTAGAGGACTCCTGGTGACTTGGTTAACTTTCCTAGCTGTGCCAGCACATCTGTGTACAAGGAATTAAAAAAATAAAAATTAAACCACTGAGACTGTTACCTTGCATTCTCCGCTGTGCATCAGATTTAACTATTTATCAGGCAAGTTACTGTTGTTGAAGAAAGTGGTGAGACATCTTTCACTTAAAAGTATCAAGAGGCATAAAATAGCATTCATTCTTATCTGAACTTTTAAAAATTTGATTTTCAGCTTTCAGATAAAAATAAAATAAAATTTTTCAATTTTGAAAGTGCTTTCAAAAAATGAATTTTAGAAATGCTAAACCTGCCTTAACCTTCTAATTGGATCAAAGCAGCATGCAGATGAAATGGAAAGAGAGACAACTCTAAGTATAGCATGCTCATAAGCACAGATGTTAGTTTATTTTTTATAATGTTATTTTATTTTTTAAGATGGTAAATATTATAAAAAGTTTACATTTCAATGCTGCTGCTTTTTCCACATGTGGACACTTGCTCTGTAAAAGAACCATTTATCTTAATTGTGAGTAAACGTATTTTATTGCTACAAAAATGTATGTAGTTAAGTACCCACTTCATTAAAAAAGAAACACTGAATATATTGCTGATACTGTATTTTATTCTGAATCTAATTATGTTGTAAGCGTTATCACAACTAGTGAGTACATTTTTCTTTAAAAATCATTAGAAAAGCTTTTAACTTCCTTCTGTCAGATTTTCAAATTTTTAGTTCGACCGACATTTTTGCACTAATCGTTACATGAACTGTACAAATATTTTGTTTCCCTTCCAATAATCCTCCAAACAGCCCTCAACTGAAGATTCAGCTTCCGTTTTCCATTTTTAAATGTAAGAAAACAGACCAGTGCACTTGGAGCTTACAAACCTGCAAATGACCATAACTAAAGGAAACTTCAAAAATTTGAGAGTGTAGAATTGCAGGAAAGCACTTTGTAAAGTGAAGATGGAGATGTGAACCTGACTGCTAAGTAGCAAGTAGATAACTTGTCTAGCAAGTTGCTTCAACCAAAAATAAAGAAATCCAGTGGAGAACATTTTCAGAATCTTGTAATAAATAAATAAATAAAATAATAATAATAAATAAAAAAATAAAAATAAATGTAAGATTTTTAGATAAGATATTTCCTTGATAAGAACAGATGTTTCTCTAGTAAGGGAGCTTTTCTATTTAAACAAAATGGAGAGAGTAAAGAAAGTCTATGCAAATGTATTAAAATATGAGTTTTATTAAATCTACAGAAACTCTAGTAATGATGTTACATTTTTGACAGTTTTATATTTTGAGTTGTACTTCTTGAGAAAGGTAGCTCTTCCATAGATCTCAAAGATTACATATTTTTGCCTTTAGCAAGAGGTAGGCAGAAAGCCATGAATTCTGTAATGCTTATGTATGAGGAGAAACACCTTGCAAGGAATTTTAGGAGGTTTTGTGCTACAGCAGTTGTCAAAGTCTTCCTTATGAGAGGGCAAGGAAAGCAACTGAAAATTAACATGTAGCAGGTTTCAGAAGCTTTGAGATGAAAACTAGATGAAAATATATTTGCAATAGTTGCTCCTTAGTCTTGAAACGATTGATTTAGGATAGGCTTCCACTAAATAAGCCGGAGGTTCCTAAGCTGCTTGGCAAATACTGTTGTACTGAGTACCACCTTCTGCACAGCGGCCAACAGTTGTGCAGAGTTGCGACTCCAGCTCTGAGCAGGAAGGTGTTTCAGCTGCTCGCTTGCCTGATCAGGCATCTCATGGAAACCCGAGCTCCTTGGGTGATCTGAAACCCGCTGGGTCAGGGTATTCTGTAAGAGTTTTGGAAAGATGAAAGCAACAATGGCTGAGTCAGCACTGTGCAGCAAATTGATTCGTCTTAAAGACTGCTTACATTGTGAATAATGAAAGATCTGTTTTCAATATCAAAGGCATGAAAAAATCCTGAATTTAGGCATATTTTATAAATATATGAATACAGCTTGTGACTGAAACTATTTTAAGTTTTCCATTTAAACTCAGCATTTACAAACATTTTTCTGTACTCTTTGGGGCAGTTGTGGCATGTATTCCTGAGCTCCGAAAATATTTTTGTTTCCATGTTCAGCTGGTAGGACAGCTGAAGCAGAGGACAGAGTGGAAGAGCAAACAAAAGTTGTTCTTTTTATGGTGGAGCTGCTTTCAGGCAGGTCCTAATTGCTGCTTTTCCAAAATTTGAGACCAGAATGAATAGATTATCTCAGGGAGCAATGTACATAGTTGAAGTTGCTTTCATATTCATGCAAACTCAGCCTGTATGTTTGCCTCTGTGCCCTCTATGCTTGTAAGGATGCAGAATGGGAAGGATGCACAGAGAGCTGTAGTTCCACTTGCTGTGCAGCAAAAGGTCCTTTTGGTGTGGTGCTTTCTGGAGATTAAAAAATAAAAATAAAAAAATCTCATGTTTCACACAAGCTGAGATATTCAGCTGTAAACTTCTTCCTTTGGGGGCATCACCTATATGGCTTGTACAGGTCTTATGTTTGTTAGTGATTTTCTTTTTCTGTGCTTTTAAGGAACTGAAACATTTTTTTATTTTTATTTTTTGCAAGTCTGTGCTTAAAATCCTCCTACATGAGAAGAGGCAGAACTTGATTTAGAGGCAGTGCCACTGCTGTCTCTAGCAGTAATAGTTTGAGTAGCAGAAGCTTGGGAATAGTGGTTTTAGTAGTTGCAAAGAAAAACATGACCACATGTCTAGAGTATGAACACCAGAGCAAACCCCCATCTGCAGCAGGGCTGAAACAGCAGCATGCTAGGATTTCAGCTCTGGACCCCATTGCAGTGAAGGCTTCTGCCAACAGTGGATGTGACTTGCAGTTTTCTGTAAAGCTAGAAATGCCAATATTTCTCAGTGAAATCTTTTCCAGTGGAGACAAAGGATGGTTCTAGTTTTCCCTCCTGCTCCATAAGTGATGCTGGCCCTGGTGATAAGAAAGGGTTGTGCTATGTTGGGGAGGAGATCAGTGTAACTCCAGGTGGTGAGCGAGACCCCAATTATACTTACAATTGCCTTAATCCAGCCTAAACAAAGAGCGGGAGATTTGTGCACATTTGCTCTATTGAGCTGCGCCAAAATAATCATTGCTCTCTGGGGAGGTAGAGATCAGGCAAAATTCCTTATTTCAGCCGTGCTATGTGATCCAGAACTGAGGTTGATTACCTACATACTTCTGCCTGTTGACCTGCAATCCCTGTGTGACCTTTCTGGTATGCCATTTGGGCATGTCCTCCAGCTGTTTTGGTGATCCTGATTAACCACCACTCTGTAGGTTGTGCTGGCTAGCTGGTGAATTTTTGCCACATAGAGTTCTGAATGAACTCTATGAATACTTTCTTCTTTTGGCTCAGTCCAGACAATAATTTTAGATTCTCTTCCTTATTCAACTGCCAAATTTTCCTTGTCAATCTTCCAGGCCCCCACCTTCCTGCCCCTTTTAAAAAAAAAAATAAATAAATAAAAAGTTATGTTTGTGGTAGAAATTGGCCAGTGAATTTAAAAATGCTTGAAATTTAGGAAAATGGGGTAGAAGAAACAGACAAATAAATACTGACTTCTATTACATAAATACTACTTCTGTGAGAAACTATGTTGCAAAAAGAACTTTGCTCTCAATTGAGTTTTTGGATCTAGTGGTTAGAATTAAAGATTACCAGCTAATTATCTTTTCTCTTGCTGTGCTCTGCAAATGTCAAAAGTCCACAAGTGTGATAGGTTTGTTTGTTTGTGTGTTTGTTTGTTTTGGTAAAACGGTATCCATGATCTGTAAGTCAACTATGGCACAAAAGTGGGATGGGGATGATGGTTGTTATCACGTAAAATAGGAAATAGCAGGATAAAGAACCTAGCCACATGATGCTTCTGAAGGAAAGTGGGATAAGGCTGCAAGAGGCTAGATAACTCCCAAGTAATCTGTTTTATCTTCCTCTTCTGTAACCTTCAGAATCCATATGTAGAGGAAGCCATAGAAAAGCCCTAAAGGAAAGTGAGATTTAGAACAGAATGTGGATCTTAATTTGTCATGCTCATTGATCAGATCCTCACGGAGGGTGGGTGTAGCTAGCAAATTGATTATTATTAATCCAACAGTAAGTGCATGTTTTAAGTGTGCAGGAAGGATGTAGCTGAGGAAAAATGAGTGTCTGAAGCTCGTTGTATAGGCAGTTAATAAATGCTACTTTCTGTCTCTTGACAGAGAAGAGCAGTGTCAGTTTTTTTCCTATCTTCTGTATTTGTACTGAAAACTTTATATATATTTTCATACTTTATATGTATTTCATACTGTGAATAATGGCTGCTGCCATTTATCCATACTGAAGTGCTGAGTGACTTTGGTAAAGACCATACCAATCCAGTCTCTAAAAAATAAGCAAAATTAAATTTGTGGGCTGGCTCATTGTTAGCTTTCTCTTATTGGTTTAGTTTTTGTTGTTACTTTGTTGTTAAAACTGCTGTGGCCTCTTGCCTAAGGCATAGTCAATCAAGACTACTGTAGAGTCCTCTCATGTACAAAAGCATACTGATATGACATGTCTGTATTTGGATAGCTAATATTTTATTTGGCTGTTCTTTTGACAGTAAGTTTACAATGACTTTCTCCTCTCTAGAAGACGTGCTGTGTTTTGTTTCCTAGGCAGTTATCAGAGATCTGAGACTTCTGTGCTTCAGTAAGTTCTTGACATAGGCAGTGGAAACATCAATATTAAAAACGTGAATTTTAACATGTTGGATGAGAGCGATCTTTCATCTAAGGAACAAGGCAAAGCCTTGTGTGCCCAACTTTCAGAATACCTGAATTTATAGAATCTCTGTGATTCAAACAAGAAAACTAATGGCATAGAGTGGTCTGAAATGCAGTGTTGATTACTGTAGACAGGATTCATTTTAAAAAGACAATGTTGTCTTTTTAGCAAACAAATTTAGCAAACAAATGGTCTTCATGTGCCTTTTAGATGATGGAAGACCATTTTACATGTATATAAATAATCCTTAACTTTATCTAGACAGGCCTTTTGCTAGATTTTTGTGCATCTGCAATGGTTTAGGATTGTGTGTCAGGTTAGATGTTTGGTCAAAAAGGCTTCTTGATACAAATAGAATTAAGATCATAAGTACTTAAATTCCTTGAAAAAGTGTTTCTTATAATACAAAGATTATAGGACACCTATAGGTAAAATACATCTCTGGTCATTCCATGGTTCTTTTCTAATCTTTCTTTAAAACTACCTTTGGTCCTGAAAATATCACTGTGTTCCAGAAATGGAGCTTCATTACATTACAATTATTTAGTTTTGGTTTTTGAAGAGTGATAAGTGAATTCAGTCAGTAGCCACTGTCTTCTGTGTTGACCCCACTTTCAGCTACACCAAAATTCGCATAGCTAAAGCTATGTATTTGTTTTCAAGTGTACATGTATACACATATATGCACACAGAGTAGTAAACCAGAAGTGTCAGAAATCTTGCTATATATTTCAGTTTATGGTTCAATTCCTCCTGGCCACCTCCAGAGGAAGGACTTTAAGAAGTTTTTAAGGTTTTAAAAGAACATTAAGAAGTTTTTTTATTAAAAAAACTTCTGTTTTTTAACATTGAGCTGAATAACCTATTTCTCAGAAGGGTCTATGATACTGAAATAAGTTTTTAAACACCTGCATTAAGTGTGTGGTTTCGCTTGCTTTTTCTTGCCTTCCCCCACTCAATATCAGAGTACAACACCTGGTATAAGTCAAAAGTAAATTTAAGCCACTGGTATGACAAACAGGTTCCTGTCAAGAAAGACCTAAAAATCTGCTTCGACAGCACTAGACTTTCTGCTTAAATTGAATTTATGGAAAAGGAAGCATAGTGGCATAGAGAGCAGCCACAGAGTACAGTTCCCTTTTAGTGGTCTCATTCTTCAGATTCACTGGCCTCTCCAGGCACATGATGAAGCATTTTAGAAGCACACACAATTACAAACATTTAAAGGACAAATAGCTAATATGTGTTACCTGAAATAGCAGGTTATCGATGCTAATTTTATTCTAGTAGCATATGGATTTTTCTTGAAAAAAATACTGTATTCTTAATCCAAGTTGGAAAATCGCAGTATTAATGTTTATTTTGCATATGAGTTTATTTAAAAATTTAATGTTTATTTAAAATTATTTATATTAAAATTTTTCAGCCAAACTTAAAATAGCAAAGTTTCTTTAAAATAAAAAGACCTGTACTTGTACAGCTCTTTTGTTAGGGAAACATTATGAAAGCAAATGCAGTTGTGATACAATAGTAGATTTTGTTTGTTTTTTATGGTATAGTGATGATAGAGGTGAAAGGCTTGGGTGACAGAATCATTCAGTACTGATTTCTTACTGACATGGTGTATGCGTATTTTCTGTTTTCATGACCTGTTTTGTCAGCTTCTGACAAATAAAAATTTTGGCAGATATATTGATCACAATTTCATTCTCTGGCATATCTGGAGATAATCCTTATCTTAATTTTCATATAAATGTCTGCAGCATTTTTTTCCTTCTGTGCAAATAATTTGAAGCTATTCTGGGAGATCTGTTTTGAACCATGAATACTGTATTTTAATGTTTTAAGCCTTGCCACTTAAGCTGTATGTACAAGCCATGCATTTAACCAGCAAATTCTGTTGGAAACTTTGTTCAACCATGTTTATGAATGCCTTAGTGACTGGGGACCTGATCTCAGGTACATCACAAAGTATAATTTCTGTAATATTTGGTAATGATCAGTGAGAATTGTTAGTGGACTTTCTCTCATGTTGTTTCATGAACTGGCTGCTAAGATGCTATATGAAATGCTCTAGGAATAGAACAGTAATGCGATTAATATTGCAGAAGTGTATTTCTTTTATAAAGACCTCATCTGAAACACCAGAGAATCAGTCCACTGGTTTCTAAATGGATTAAGTTTTTACGTGTAGCAGTTTTATGTTCATCATTTTTATGTCTGTATTGGAGTCTAATAATTTCCCCTCCCTCTCGCTGTATTTTGCAGGCATACAGGAGTTTCCAGAAAATATAAAAAACTGCAAAGTCTTGACTGTTGTTGAAGCGAGTGTAAATCCAATTTCAAAGTAAGTTTGTAACTTTTATGATACTTAAGATTTTATGCAAACAGTGCTGACTCTCAAACATGCTCCATTCAAATTTTTGCTAACCAACCCTTGTAATTGGAGGCAAGGAACAGAGGGTACCTGAGGTATTTTCATTAGGCTCATTGTGTTGAGATAGAGTATTGCTGTGTTAGTCACGTATTTTGCCAAGTTAATGGGCTGTGTGAGGTATCCTGCATTATTTCATGTGGCTTTGTTAGCTTTTTTTTGGTCCATTACTTCTCTGTGAAGGTAGAGAAATGTGTTAAGAGTTTTGTTTCTTAATAACTAATTAATTTTACTCCAAATCCGCTACCATGGTTTTTCAAACAACCTGTGTGAATTGATTTACTTGTCACCTTCTATAGTAACAAAATTAACTTGACAAAGTAGCACTGCCACAGATAAAAACCTCATGTAAGGTAAGTCTGCTGCGGAGGAAAAAAGGCATTGCATGGGTTTTAATTTATCTTATCACCTCTAATGAATGCTTCTTCCACAGTAGCTGTCAGGAGTAGCTGTCAGGAGCTGTTTGTAGTTTTTACTGCCTATAGATATTGTCCTCAATACTTAAAAATAATTTTGAAACGAACCTTGTATTGAACAAGTATCTAGCGCAGTCCTGTAGAAATTCCTTTGCCATCTATTAATGCTGTTGGTATGTAGGATTTCAGTACTATACTGTTGTTTAAGAAAGTATAACTTAATGCCCTGAATATAATTGAAGGCACTGTGGTATTTTATTTCTTTGTAGGCTTCCAGATGGATTTTCCCAACTGTTAAACCTAACACAGCTGTACCTGAATGATGCTTTTCTTGAGTTTTTGCCAGCCAATTTTGGCAGGTAAGTTGAATTTGAAACTTAGTATCTACATTTAATTTTAAATTTATGCAGAGAAGTTTCTGCTTCTACTCGAAGTGTGAACTGGAGGAGAGGAGGAAGTGTACATTACCTATTCATTTATACCATTTTATTTAAAGAAAAAAATACCTTTATCACTGGTGCTTTATTTGGGGTTTAGGCAGGACAAATAATGCTTATGATAAGCAAAGAAACAAACATGTTTATGCAGTTGCTTCTTGTACAACGTAAATCCGATAATTACAGGTTAAGCAATTAATGGAATTTGTAATTCTACATGTCTGCTCTTGGTTGCACAGATTTCTTCATGCATATAATTTTTGAGTGTCATCTTATCAATATTTATAGTTTATTCAGGTACACTGACTAAGCAAAACTGTTCCATATAATAGCTTAAATGTGAGACACGTACCAAACCCCTATCACTTCAAAATGGAGTAAGTCTTGGGAACAGAAGTGAAAGGGTGATATTGCTAGAAGAAAGACTCCTAGATGAGAATTGTCTGTTCTGTCATCCTTACCATGCTGATCAGCAATTTCTGCTTTTTCTCTACTCTTCACTTTTTATGTTATCTTATGCTGTCTTTGTCACTCTGCTGCCCTATCTCACATCCAGCAAACCTCTCTTTCAGGAAATCTGGCTATTAGTTAACAAGGCATATTGCTGTGGATTTGCCTTAGACTATGTAGTTCTAGTTCAGGTCAGCACAGGCTGCAAAAGATTACAAAAGCCTCCAAATAGAGTGCTGCAGAAGTTTGGCAGATCAGGAGATGTGCAGTGAAAGATGAGCACAGGTGCAGTCCTTTAATGACCATTAGTGTTTTAGTCATCTGTGACGAGTTAGTGGCCTATTCTTCTCTGTCCGGTTATATGTCATTGCCTGATGAATGATTAAAAGCACCAGATACACTACACTCTCTGCTAACAGAAAAGCTGTTTATGATGCAGGAAAATATTAATTATCATGCTAGTTTCTAGTAAACTAAGTGTACATTTCAAAAGCCTTCATTAAGGTTAAAGAAGGAATTTCTGGAAGATGCTTTGTCTTTTTGTTGGCATTTTAATGATTGCCTATACATTTTTCTTCTTTTTTAATTGTTTAACTAAATGCAAGGTTTTCTTAGTAAAAAACAAAACAAAAAACAGGCAGTACAGATAAAATTGAAGACTTCAGGTTGACATAGTTGTTTTTGAAGCTAATCTTAAATATCTCTAAAAACTGCATTCACTATCATTTTACTTCATTACTGTCACTTCCTCTTTTGTAATGCTTAGTGTGCTGTAACTTGCTTAATTGTTAGGCAATTGGTGAAGTCATTCAAAATACTTTATATAAGTTTTCTTGCCTAGTACATTTATTCTGTATTGCACAGAATAAATATTATTCTATAGGAAAGTAAATTTTAGATTATATAAATTAGAAAATAATGAATCTGTTAAAATGTTAACTGTTGGATATTTGAAAAAAGAACTCTAGAACACATTAGAGATAAAATAAAACCCCAAGATTTCTTTCAAAAGAACTTTTCTGTTCTAACTGATTAATTATTTTGTAAAAGAGAGTTAAGGTTTTGCGGAAGAGAGGTTTTTGTTTTTAATTAAAGTTCTGTAAATTTAACAAAGCTTTTGCTGACAATCCCAACATTGTGACAAAATAAGTACGTATTAGATTTCTGCTCAGAACTATAAGAGCTTGAAGAAAGAGGATTGCTGTCTTGCTGACCTAGGACACAAATTTTCTTTCAGTTGGGGCGTTTCTGTTCCGTGTCCTGATGGCTTTTTTTTTTTGCTTTTAAAAGCTTTGTGATTTTTTGTCTTTTTTTTTTTTTTTCCACCATCTACTTCTCCTTGAGGTAGTCTTCTTAATCTAAGCCATGTTTTATAGAACTTGGACTCAAACTTAGACAAGTCTTTCTGTTTCTTCCTCCACGCTGTATTATGTAGATCATTTGTATGCAGAGGGATTTTCTCCCATTGTAGTGCTTCCTGCAGGAATAAATCTGTCTATCCAATAGAGCTCTTGATGTTTCTGTGAAGGTCAGGTGATCTTAAGAATTTCACAGTACTCTGTGATGTACTGTATCTCCTGAAAAATAGATGATGGACTGAAACTGTGTGGCCCATACAATGAGAGTGTTTGTACCTTGTTATGTCTGAACTTATCAAAATAAAAAATTAGAGGGTGCTAAGTTTTAATAGCCCTATTTCTCTATGTAACGTCTATTTCTATATATTTTCAGCTCATTAAGCAGAAACTAATTTCATAGGCCTCTGTTTCTAACATCATCAGTGTTAAAGGCATGTGTTGTATGGTTGTGCAGCTGTACCACATACTATGTAAAGTGTTTCTTCTCTCTGTAATAAAAGAACTGTAAACTTCATTGTTTCTGAAAAGTACAGTAAAATTAAAAAAATAAAATTCTGAAAAAATTGTATAGTCTGAAAATGTAGAGTAAAAATAGCTAGATTTCAGATGTTTGTGAGTATGCAGTAACTGTTCATATTACTGTTTCTTGGTTGTTTGTTTTTTTTTTTTTTCTGTGCATATGGAAGGGAAATACTGTTTTAATGCTTGCTGAGACAAACTAAACGCTATTTTAACACTTGCTGAGTGTTGTCAGTTATTTACATCCAGAACAAGCCTTCACCTTCTTCCAGTTCTGTGCCTCAATTGTTTTGTGTATGTTCTTAAAGCTTCTACTTCTCACTACATAAGAACACATGAAAGCATGAAGCATAGTAATTGAGTTTTGTTTCCTGCTCTTTCTGGTAACTACTGGCAATAATACCTTTTAAAAATAGTAACTCTAGATTTTTCTGTTCATGTGCCAGGGTCTCTGTTCCACCAGCTTAGTTTTAAAATGTGGTTTCCCATATCAGTTTCCCTCTGACTGCTCATACTCTTTTGTTCTACAGTTCAATTGCTATCAGCTCTCAGGAGTGTTTTTTCCCCCATTCTCTCACCTGCATTTTTTTGTGGTGTTCCCATATCCCTCTTTCAATCTGATAGACTAAACAAAATCCATTTTCTCTCTGGTATGACAGGTTTTTCTTTGTGCCTTTATTAATAGATCTTGGAACTAGTTTCAGTTTGAATTTCTTTTTTTTTTTTTAATGGTGGAGAATGACAGCATCTGTAACTATATTTAGGATCCAAATTGAGTTCTCTTCATGGCTTATACAATGTCGTGATTATCTTCTTGTTTCTCTTTGAAATGTCAGTGGTTACACTGTAGTGTTCCACTAGCCCTTTTTGCAGCTGCTGAGTGTTGCTTCCCACATGATCAACTGATGCATTGGACAGCTCAGTTAAAAATGACTGATGACTCGACAAGGAAATAATAAGTACATGATTTGCTACTGTGGCATCCTCTCCCCCTTCCATTCTTTCTGTCCTTAGCGTTATATACTGTTCTTTTCTCTTCAGTGTTTTATTACTATATTGTACCATGACTGTTTAGCCTAATCAAAATTTTCCTGTCTTTTTCTGTTAGAAAACATTGAACAGGATAGTCTCAAAATTGATCTTTGAATACCTCTCAGAAATCTTCAGCCTGATGGTTAGGAAAGAAAACTGTAATGCAAATTACTTCTGGTATATTCATGAATCTTTTATTGCATTTACCTCCATTTCATTCTCTGCTTCAAAATCTGTGCTCAAACTTTGCATATTATTGAGGTCAAGGTTATCCAGTCTTTTTCTCCTCCTTTATGAGCACTAGATACTTGCTGTCCTTTGGTGATGTTGCAGTTGTCTAGCCTGTTAGGCTTATTAAAAATCACCAGACTTGTGATCAAGTGTGCTAGTTCCTCTGGAATTTTGAGGTAATAGTGTTTTTTCCTCCACTCCCAAATCGTAATTTGAATACGTGAATATTGGCCTTGGTCCCAGAGTTAGCCTTTATACCAATGTGCAGAAGTCTGAAAACTGCTTACGTGTACTGAAGAAAACTATGCATGTTGTATCTAAATACACCATATATATTCACATCCAGATATACAAATATATAAGCAGAGTATTCTGAACTTGAAGCTCATTGGATGATAATGTTTGAACAGCTTTAAAAGAGAGACATTATTTATTGTTGGGTGTTTAAGATAAGCCATGTGGTGTATCTTCAGCATTGTTTTAAAAACACTGAGAATGTTGTCTGCGGTGGGGTGTTGCTTCCAGAGACTTTTTACTGTGATTTTGCTGTGAAATTACTTCTGCTCATGTTTCTAAAGAACCTGCAGCAGTAGATGCTTTGAGAAGTTTCTACTGTAGGCTAGCGCTTTACATTAATGTACAATGATCAAACTGGGGACTTGATACAGTTACACCTAAGCAAGTTTGCAAACTTAAGTAAAATGCAACCCATTATGGGATGCAAATATATCAGTCCTCTTGTCTGTTATAGTTAAGATTCATAAAGAGTATTTCTGCATTAGTGAAACTGTGAAGGAGGTTAAAAATCAGGATCTTCTCTATGAAATGTACAAACATTATACTGTCCGTCCAAGGAATGACTGCTGTTGAACAGCAAATTACTAAGTGTATCTGTTGTATATTTATTTTACATTTTTACAGATTGTATAGTTAAATCAGATTTAGGAAGAATGTCTTACCATGGGCAGGGTATTCACATAGAAGTTTTCTCAAGATAAACTATTTTTGTAATGTAGCTGAAGTTGTTTGCATAGAAATATTGCAGCAGTAATTTTGTTGAGACCATTACTCCAGGTATACTTGAATAATACTCCCCTATACCTTTGTGTTTAGGTGCTGTATAAGTATTTAATGTGTATGGGATTTTATAGTCGAGAGATGAAATATTTTCTTACAAGTACAACAAATCTTAGTGATAGAATGGCAGAGGAAATGTATATTCTGCCATTGTGACTTATTTTTCTTGTAATATGGGTGAACTAGTCTGTATTTCTTTTCCAAATTAAATCTCCATTTTTTTCAATTCCATTGCAGGAATTCAAATGCTTAGCATGGGTGTGTACACCAGCAATTTAAAGAGCAGCTAGGCTAAGTATTTGATGTGTATGATTACATTAAACTTGAATTAACCCTCCCAGTCATAATGGAAGAGATGGCAACTGCTTCAGGCCAATATTTCTCACTAATTACTGCAAGAAAATTACTAGTTTAGACACAGCCTGTATCTCCCAGCCAGGAGAGGCTGAAAATGTTTGTCCAGTAGCCCTTGCTCTACACGTAAGAAATAAGGTATTTTGGATCTTACGGTTAGCAGAAGAGAGAGTAGAACATGAAACAGGGTTACAAACCTGTGGACCTTTCTGTCACTGACGACAGTCTTTTAATTTCATAAATTGGCGTATGAAAACTAATACAGTGGGTTCTGGCTAAAGTCAACAAAATGTGGGTGTACATATATATATAGCTTAGCATATGAATGCTTCTACTGCTTTCAACTGAGAAATTTGACTGCATACATGTGTTCTGAAGAAAAGCTAAAACCTGACTAGCTGTTTCCCTGTCATCAAAGCAAAACACCAACTGGAGCCTAATGCAATGTTTGATTGTGGAAACCTTCCCAAAATAAAGTGTTTTGGAGTTGATTGTGCTACTTTATTTTTAGTTCAGTGTTTAGAAACAGACTTGTTGTGAATCAGTAAGAATCTGAACACAGATACTTGAGGTGTGGGATTCATCAGAAAGGTGGTAGTGGGAAATGATTTCTTACTAGTGATTGAAGAATTGTTGTCTTATTGGGTGGATTGTCCTTGTTCTTCTGTATTCTTGAAGTGTTTGCCTTTTCAGGGGCTGGCCCTAATCAGTGCTGATAATGGGCATGATCTAATACCAAAGCAGGCCCAGAGCAACATTTGTGCTGTTGATGTGATAACTTTGTCCTTAGGACTACAAAGAGCAACACCTGCAGTCTCCAAAGAGAAAGGATTATTATTTCTTCTTTCTAAAGAAGATTGTTCATTCTCTTTGTCATACTTGGAGAATTATCAATACTCAAGATATAATAGACCTCGTGCTGTTGCATCTGTCCAAGTCTGCAAAGATTTGTGGAAGGAGGAGTTTTACAGTGGGTAACAAACATTTAAAGGTTTGGGAAACAGAAGTTATAAGACAATGTGATTAAAATGCAGGGAATGAAAATCTGTAGAACTTGTTTTGAGCTTTGCAATGTTTTGCTATGAGGAAAAGCTCCCAGTTCCTGGGCATGTATTGACACAAAGGACAAGTGTGGTATCTTCTCAGTATGAAAAAAGAATTACCTTAATAATAAAATTGAGCAGCTGCTAGGTAAGACTCTTACCTGGTTGCACAAAAGGCAAGGAATTGAGAAAGCTGCAGCAGAATAAAATGGCAAATGATTATGGGAAAATGCTTCCTGTATGTCCAGTGTACCCTTGAGCAAAATTTAGGTGCTATGCAAGCCACAAGATGCCACAGAAGTATCTTCTAGGGAAGGCTATTAATCGCTTGAAGTGTGTAACTTGCTGTTTTGTTCTTGGGTTCAGAAATCCAAACTCAAAATGACCATTCAAATATGAGGGTTTCACCAGTGATGAAGCTGGTGACAGGGCTAGAAAACAGGAGTTGAAAGGAACAACTTAGGCAACTGGAGTTGCATGCTTTGGAGAACAGAAAGGTGAGGGCAGACCTTATTGCTTTCCACAACTACCTGGAAAGATGTTGCGGTGTCAGTCTTCAGGTCTCTTTTCCCAGGTGACAAGTGATAGGACTCAAGGAAATGGTCTCAAGTTGTGTCAGGGAGGTTTACGTTGGATATCAGGAAGAATTTCTTCATAGAATTGGTGGCCAGGCATTGGAAGGCATCACTGCCCAAGGAAGTGGTGGAGTCCCGATCCCCATCCCTGGAGCATTTATGCAGTCTGTCTCTAAGAGACATGGTGGGTCCAGCTGTTAGCTGCTCTTTGACTATCTTGAAAGTCTTTCCAACCTAGATGATTCTTAGGTGAAGAAATCTTTTCCAATTATCTTCTAGATGGACAGCAGCAATGTTACTATGAACTGGATTTCAAGTCCTTCAGGTCAGGCAAAGCAAAGAGCTGAGTGGCTTCAAGAAATTTTTGAGCAAGTTTAAGAAACATCCTCTACTTGCTTTGTTTCTTTAGTAGTTTTGTTTTCACATTTTTTGTTTTACCTCATGTTAAGATGAAAGACAGCTCCTTCCAGAATACTCCTTTGAAAACAACCTATTTTGTTGTACTATTTTAGAATACGGAAAACACCTTTTTTTTTTTTTTTTTTTTTTTTTTTAAGTAGTATGCCAAAATCATGTCTCCCATGCTTTATAAGTCTGAATGCCTGCACAGTTCCCCATAGACGTGTTTGAACTGGGTTTGAATGCCATTTTGGTATAGGTTTTGTTGTGCAGCCACAGTAGTATTAACACAGGTGGGGACAGCATTCAAAATTAGCAGTGAATCTTGGGGGGAGGAGATTTATTTCTTTTGTGTGTGTTACCCACTGTAAGGTATCCTTTCAGCATCCTTACAAGGTTGTTGTTTCTCTGGGAAGCTGTGGGGGAGGAAGTTCCCCTCCAGCAGTAGCTAACAGCTGGCAGCTATTGCTTGTGATGCTGTGCTAGTAGGCTGAGCTGTGCTCTATTTCAAGGTGACTGTTATATTCTTAGATTATTCATAGGCATGGCAGATTGCTGCTTTCAGATGCATCCAAAAAAGAGAGACTGTTTTGAGGAAAAACAGATATTGTTTTCAGGCATTCTATTTTTACTTCATATATAGTTATCACTGCTTAATAAGAATTAAGGTTTTCATCTGTGTCCTTACAACGTACTCAGTTCAGCACAGCACCTTCAGGAAAGACTGGTCTGTCTGTTCACTGAGCTCCTTTTTCAGTCGTGGAGCTTACTGCCCTATTTTGTGTAGTATGAGGCCTGTTGATGGGTCACGTGTAGAATTCTTGTCTTTACAACCCTGTATATATTTAAACCAAATTCAATTTCTGCATTTCACTTAATAAAGAGTCTTGTCTCTTCTGAACTAATGCAAAAAAAAAAAAAAATCTGCTGGGGATGCTCCATTGCTTGAATGTCAAGACCGCTTTGAACTTAACCTGGGCCAAGCAGTTGAGTTTGGAATTTAGAGGTTATTTATCTTGCACTAAGGATTTACTCAGAGAAAGGTCAAAAAAAAAAAAAAAAGTGCCCTCTAATAGATTAAGAATTTGACTAAAAAGAGAATATGGAATGAAATCACGTATGAATGTAAAGGTTGTTTTTACCATGCAGAAAACCACAGGTATTCCACTAAAAAGTCCTTTCATATGAAATATTCTGATAAATTTCCTGTATTAGAAATTCATCGTCGTAACTTGTACAGACCTTTCTTATTTCATGGGTACCTCTGTGTGTGAGGATGGCAATGACTCCTAATGATTCCAATTAAATGCTTTAAAATCTGTAAGTTGAGGGAAAATGACTGTGTTCCAGCAGGTACAGGAAAGAAGGAAAGATCCCATTTCTTTGCTGCTTTTCAAAAACAAACCTTAAGGAGTAAATTTGACAAGCAGATTTCTGCATGAAACATTTGCATTCTTACAAGAAAACATTTCAAACTTGTAGATCTCTTTTGAAATGTAAATTTTGCAATATAAATAAGTTCTGAGATTGCTTTTGTCATAAAATACAGTATATTGTGATAATTTGTTATGCTTTCTGTTACAGATTAACTAAACTACAGATATTGGAACTTAGAGAAAACCAGTTAAAAATATTGCCAAAGTAAGTATGTATGAATCTTATATAAAGTATTTTGGAGGTTTTTTTCTATAGTTATACTAATAGAGTAATGCATATTGAAAAGTAGATTGCAACTTATAATTTGTAGCTAAGTAACCAAAGTAACTTCTCAAGAAAATTTCTCTTCATGCTGCCGAAATTAGATATCCTTGCAGAATGATTGGTTTTCCTATAGAGGTTTGCACGAATTTTTCTTGGTACCCCTTTCTGTACTTGAAGTTTTCTGTCCCTGTCCAGCTCTGTGGATTTCTGACCCCCCTCTGGATCTTTAAGACAGGATGTGGGCAATTGAGGAAGATCGCTCTAAGGTGTCTGAAGGTTTTTTGCACACATCAATCTACCAGTGCACACATGCCTGACTGGGTAGATCTCAGATGGCTGAGCACCTGAAACTAGACATTGGTAGTTAATATCATTATCTCTAAATCAAGTGATGAGTTTGAGATGCTCATTCTGAATGACTGAGGAAGTGTAATTCACATGATGTGAACTTTTTTTTTTTTTCATTTAAAGCAGTTCATTGCTGAAGAACATAACTTGTTACTTTATTGCACCGTCTGCTATTCAGGTTCTACAATGCATTTGGCTTGTTTAATGTAATGGAAGCATGTATCTCAGCCATATTTTCTTTAATTGTAAAATAGTTGTGGAAATCACTATGGCACTTGTTCTAACATTTACAAGAATTGTACCTGTCATTTAAAATCTAGCATCTTTCTCCTTGCAAACTCTCATTTTGTCAGACCCGCCCATGCTGGCAGTGTTGCAGTTCCTGTTGTTTCAGTTAGCAAATGCTCTGTCTTTTTTCTGACTTGGACCCAGCAGGTCTAAGTAGGTTAGTGGAAGTACAAAAGGTCAGTAAAGTGAGAAACAGATTCCAGAGATGGGCTTTGAAGAGCCAGTTGTGGAGTCCTGAGCAGGTTGAGGTATGCAATTAAAAAGTCCTCTGGCAGCAGAAACTGGTAAAGTGTACTTGTTTCAAATGGTACAATTGTTTCAGATGTTTTGGTTGAGAAGGTGCTAACAATTGAATACTCTCATTCTGTTCGGCTTATATGCTAGTAGAAATTTGCATGCTGTAGGCTGAAATGTGAATTGCCAACCCTTCAAGTACACAGCCAGTTGACAGCCTAGTGACTAAAGTATATGCTTAAGATGTGAGCAAGGGGTATGTTCTATTGGAATTCCCTTTTTGTCTGTCTAGATACCATACTGTGTTGTCTGCTGTATATAAATGCCAAAACTCAAATCTGGAATGAAATATATAGCATCAGAAAGTGTGAACATAATTTTAAAGTGTGAAGTGTTCTACTCATTCATGTGATATAAATGCTCTTTCCTTCTTTCTGATATCACTAATTTTCAGTAGAAAAAAAACAGAGATGTAATTTGGGATAGTAGCTATGTAAATTAAGTTACTCCCGACTGAGGAACAGTAGCTATAATTAAAAAACATAGCTAATACAGATTTTGTTTACAAAATTACTCTGACCTTAATTGCCATAATTAACACTAATAGCATGAATTACATGCAATGTTTTGAAAAGAGTCGTTTACAGAGGTGCTTTTTTGTTTTGTTTTGTAGTGATAAGAGCCATTTATTTAAATGTTATAATGTATTTAGGCTAAATGCCACGTTTGCTGAAGCTGCTGGGAGCTTTTTGTTGACTTCAGTGGTTTTAGGGTTTCACCCTTGCTGGAAAACTGAACAGCAGCTGTCATGAGGATGTCCTATGCAGCACCTTCTTAATGATCTACAGTACCTGCTGAGCTGTCACCTTTATTATTCTCTTCTGGTACTCTTGTGGTTCAATTAAGGGAGATTAAAGCTTTGGAGACTGCTTTAATTTAAACACATAATTACTTATTTTGCTGTGGTGCGGAACTAGAAAAATATATTGTTTGTGTGATGTATACTGCAGAGAAAAAAATTATTGTGGTGCCCATAGTATGCAAGAGGTGAATCAGACTTTTCGGGTAGTACAACTGTGCAGCAGTTGACCTAACCAACAAATTCATCTGTGTCTTGGCTGAACTATTATGTCAGAACAGAAAGTGATATGAAATTACAACTTGCATAGTTTTCCAAACCTGAGTATGTGTTCTGAAAGGAACATACTTTAGAGCTTTAAACAGTGTGTACAATTCACTTTTTTTTTTTTTTTTAAATAATAAGATGTAGCAGTCCATGCTAATATTTTTTTTATATAATTCAGTTTTTTTTTCCTGATCCCTGTCACTCTCTCCTTTTTAATATTTTCATACTTCTGGATTTGTAATGGAAGATGTATTAGGATAAACTTCTACCAAATCAGTTAGCCCTCTTGCTGAATTAACATGCACATAATTTTTAACACTAAAGCATAAAGCACTCTAAAGAGTGTTAATCAAAATAGCTAACTAATGCCAACACACTAAATCAACCTTGCTTTGTGCCAAATACATCATGTTGCTTGGAGCTTATCCACATCCAGAGACTGCAAAACTGGCAGTATTATAATGCAAACCAGCTTAATAAAAAATATTTCTGCTGAAAGGAAAGCAAAAATATATTGAGAATATTTTAGATGCATTTATCTGATAGGTAGCTGAAAGTTTTGAGAAAGTAACTTAATGCAAATACTAAAACATTAAATTGGAAAGTGTTATTTTTTCTTCTGGAAATTTTTAAGCTTCCGTCTGTTGTGTAACTATGAATAAAAAGAGCAATTTTTCTAGAAGCACAGGTTTTGATAGGGTTAATAAGATGATTCAGGGCCCAACCTTGCTATCACTCCAACCTCTTGATTTGTATGGTACCTGAATATGTGGGTTTGTTAATCTTAGTGAAATTGACTATTTACAGCACTAGAATCTGAGGCATAATTCAGACTATCTGCTCCATTAGTGTTGAACTGATTTGACAGCAAACTCAGTAATATGAATTACGAATTAGATTTTTTAGTTTGTCATAGCAATATGCAATCCCATTCACAGAGGTAAAATTAAATGTAACTCAGTGATCTACTTTTTCGTTTGCAATTCTGAATTCATCTTTTCATTTAGAATTAAAATTTTCTGTTATTTTAACCTTCTCAGAGTATCAGAAGTTTTGCATGCATTTTGTTTCACAGTATAGTTACTCTGTGAACAATATAGAAAAGCAAATAGCTATTTTATGACAATATTTCCTTAAACTAGTGAAAGTGTTATAAACTAGGAAAGCAATAGGAAAAGGGAGGAAAATAATTGACACCCTGGTCTTGCAAACACGTTTGTATGTTTTAAATGAGCGGATATGTTTGCTAAATTAGAGATGTTTGGGGGAAAAAAAAAAAGAATAGGAAAAAAAAAAAAACCACAGAATCAATAAAGTTACTTTATTATACTGCCAATGCTATGTAAAATATTTGAGAGAGACTGTTCTGTTTCCAAATGGTAAGACTGGGACACTTGGTGGGAGATTTTTTTCTTAAACATAACAGTGAAGGTAAAGCATTATTGTGTAGAGGCTCTGAATCTGGTGATGTCAGGTGTGTAGACAGTTTGGCATCAAAGTCAAATGGTGTACAGCAGGAAGAAAAAAAAATCACACGCATCTTGGAGTTTATTAGTTTTGGATTTATTTTTTTTCTGTTTCTTTACCAAACCATTAAAAAGGAAAAGAGTTCATGTTTAACTCTTCTTAAATTGCAGGAAGATACCATAGCCAGCTTTGTTTAAATTCACTTAAACCAGATCAAATTCTTTCCCTTTTGTCAGTGCTGCCTGTATTTTCCTTTGTTTTTAATGTGGGCAGCTAAACTTCACCCCAACTGTTCTCTCACCCACCCTCCTCACAGAGGAGGAGAAAATACGATGGAAAAGGCTCACGGGTTGAGATAAGGACAGGGAGATCACTCAACAATTATTGTCACGGGAAGAACAGTCTCAGTTTGGAAGATTAATGTAATTTATTGCCTGTTACTAAGAGACTAGAGCAGCAAGGACTAAAAGCAAATGAAAGACAACTTTCCCTCATCCACCCTCTTCCACCTTCTCCCCTAGAGCAGTGCAGGGGAACAGGGTCAGTCACTGACGCTTCACCTCCACCGCTCCTTCATGGTCCCTCTCTGCCCCTGCTCCACGTGGGGTCCTTCCCAAACTGAGCCTGCGAGGGCTGCAGCTCTTCAAGCACTGCTCCCACACGGGGTCCATCCATCCCCCAGGAGCAAACTGCTCCAGCATGGGTCCCCCACGGGTGGGGGCAGCTCCCCCCAGACCCCCTGCTCCTGCGTGGGCTCCTCTCCACGGGCTGCAGCTCCGGCCCGGGGCCTGCTCCTGCGGGGGCTCTCCATGGGCCGCAGCCTCCTCCAGGCCACATCCACCTGCTCCACCGGGGGCTCCTCCACCCATGGGGGGGCTGCAGCGTGGAGATCTGCTCCATGTGGGACCCATGGGCTGCAGGGGGACAGCCTGCTCCACCAGGGGCCTCTCCCTGCACAGCCCGCAGGGGAACTGCTGCTGCCTGCCTGCAGCACCTCCTGCCCTCCTGCTGCACTCACCTGGGGGCTGCAGGGCTGCTGCTCACTCTTCTCTCTCTCCCAGCTGCTGTTCCCCAGAAGTTCTTTCTTTTCTTTTTTCTTTAAGCTGCTCTCCCAGAGGCCCAACCAGTGTCGCTCTGTGGCTTGGCTCTGGCCAGCAGCAGGTCTCCCTGGAGCCAGCTGGAGCTGGTTTTGATTGGACATGGGGCAGCTGCTGGGCGCTGCTCACAGATGCCAGCCCTGCAGCAGGCCCACTACTGAAATCTTGACATATAAACCCAATACAGCTGAAAATTCAGTTGAAATAAAAATCAAGACAGTGTCTTAAAACTGTTGAAATGAATGGACTATAAAAATGTTTAAAAAAAATAAGCCATTTTCCAAATAATCTTTATTAAAACTGATTTGACAAATTCTATCCCACATAGCTATGATTTCATTTAATTTGCTTTTTGAGGCTGAAATTTAGGTTTTCCGTGGAATTTTGGACTGTTCTCACGAGTAGCCCACATAGTAGCGAACAGCTTGAAAACAATGGGTACCTAAAAGCTTTGTAAACTGAATCCATCAGGAAAAGAAGAGTATGGTGATTACCATAAAGTTTTGAATCATGCAGAATCATCTGCTAGATGTGAGCCTTCATCAGTCCTTTAGGAAGACATTGGGGTAAATTTGTTTGCAACCTGTGGTGCTAAAGTCAGTTCAGTCTCAAAGCTTTGAGAAATTCAGCTTACACAGTCTTTCAGAGGGTCTTAGAAGACTTGTTACAATTTGGAAAATGAATTTTTGCAGCTGGTTTTCTGATAATCATCGTGTATACCAGCTTGGAGAAATGAGGAAGAATGTTTCTTAGGTTCTTCTGGAGGTAGCCTTTTCATTTATTTTTTTCTTTAGTTCATTGAGGAAGTGGTAGTGTGAGTTTAAGGCTGTCTCCTAAAGGATGAGTATGTGACTACTTGAGCAACGAAGTTAAAATGGCTGCTTCTTTCAACAAGTAAAGACATTTTCAATAGAATTTAGTTTTTGAAAGGTGTTCTCGGAACAACTGTAATACTTAATGTAAGATTCTTGAAGAACAACTGGAACTGAACATCTATGTAGAGTATCTTGTGCTCACCCAGAGTGTTCTTTGAATATTTTGGTGTTTAATACTTTAATATTCTGGTAATACAAAAAAACTTTCAATTTGGGCACTCTTATGTTTAACTTTTCCAGAATTTTATAGGAAGTACACATTTACATTTGAAGTTTTTATATGTGAATTGTCCCAGTGAAAGGTATTATCAAATAAATACAAAACATAACGTCATACGACGAACTCTCAGACCCTTTGAAAATGGTGTTAGGTAGTACTGCTGTTGACTAGAATTCTGATTGTGTAGGTCACCACATGCAGTGGCAGATGCTATCTGACTTGCAAACCACATAGCAGTGACTTGCTTGCTGGTGGTGCTCTAGTCTGTTGTTTGGGAACCCTCCTCAGACCTTTTTATAAGCTTGAAATAAAAATAATTGCCAGTAGATTGCACGTGTGGAAAATTTTAATTTCATGATAGTTGCTGAAATTTTCACACAGGAGTGTAGTGATCAATCTTACGCGTTAAAGAGGAATAGAAAAACAGCAACTCACTGTCTTGTAAGGAAATAATGCATGAATTAATTATTTGTACAGTAATTTTGAGCAGATATTCTCTGTGGAGTCTCTACAGTAAACATAAAGAGAAAATTTTGCCAAAACACAGCTTGAAAGAAGGTATCTTACCCAATGTCAGCCATTGATTTAGTCTTTGCTATAAGTTGGCTTTAAAAAGAGTATTGATGTGTCATGAAATCCAATTTTAATCTGAACCATTTTGGGACTAAAGGAATAATTGGGATTCCAGACCATACCATATTGAAGCAACTTTGTCAGCAGCCTGGAAGGGAGGAAGTGTTGGTTGTTACTATGATGCAACAGTCATCTTGTCTGTTTTTGTTAATCGTTAGGAAGTGGTCTGTCTTTAGGAGGAAAACATGTTTTAGGAAGAAAACACATTGCGGTGATTATGACAGTAGGTGAAAAGCTGAGGCAGTTGAAAAGTGATTTCACTGAGTTGCTTTTTATCATTTAGACAACTTGACAACTCTAGTGGTCCTTAATTTTTGTAAACATTTTTTGTGAACTAATCTACAGATAAATTGCTCTTTGTGTGACAGTCACAGTATGACCATTGATGTATGGCTAGTAACAGTATGAAAATTCAACTTTATTTAGATATCAGTCCAGTTACAGTTCACTAGTCAATACTAATTAAAATAATATATTAGTGTGAATACAGATAGGTTGGATATCATTATTTTCTTAAATCTAATTCTTATTAATCACCTTCCTCTGCAGAACCATGTCCAGACTGACTCAGCTGGAGAGACTGGATTTAGGAAGTAATGAATTCACAGAAGTGGTGAGTTTTACTTAGATAACAAAGCTTATGCCTTATACTACTTTGTGGAGCTTGTTTTCAAAATTGTGCATTTTCTTCTGCTTATATATTCTTCCCTAGTATAGTGAGGTTAATGTGCCAGTTAAACTTTAATGGTAATATGTATATGAATTATAAACATAGTGATTTGGCTTATAGTAAATTCTAACTCTTATTGTTTAGCATGTGTTTAATGTAGTAGTTTTGTGTAAGCTGTGTATGACTTGCTTTTATTAGTGAGCACAACCTGTTTAGATGCAAGGGAAATTACATTAATTCAGTTGTAAGTTCAAATATCATTCAAAAAAACAACGAAACACAACTGAAGTGTTCAGGTTTTTCCTTTGTTGTGCTCAGTGTGCTTCTTGTTCTTTATGTCACATACATACATCTATTTAGAAGCACAGAATCACAGAACAGTTTGTCTTGGAAGGGAACTTAAAGATCACTCTCTTCCAACCCCCTGCCATAGGCAGGGACACCTCCCACCACACCAGGTTGCCCAAAGCCCCATCCAGCCTGGCCTTGAAGACTTCCAGGGATGGGGCATCCACAGCTTCTCCGTAAATCATTTAATAATTTAATAATCCTGTATCAAATAAACCTGTAAATCATTTAATGTCCATCTGCTTCTATGAATACTTTCCTGTATAAGGGAATTGAAGTAGTTAGAAGTATAGTGGAACCTCCTGGCCTACCATATGATAAAGTGTGCTACCAGTAGATACTTCATGACCCACAGATCATGAAGGGCCAAACACTCACCTAACTGTGGTTTGTTAGATATAGAAGTGTATTTAAAGAAATGTTCATGCCATACGCTCATTACAATGTAGATACACCTGTGGGAGCCTTAAATTAACATGCTTGGGCCCATGTTATGCCATAAGAGCTGCGAAGTAAGTATAGGTTCTGAAACTACCTATTTGGATGTATTTTTGGCTGATCTCTTCATCTCTCCAAACCTTTTATCTTGAAAAGTCAACTACTGAGAACTTAACTTCATTAAAATCTATTTGTAAAATTACAAAAATGGTTAGAAGTTCTTTGGGAGGGGGGATGTGTCCAGATCTGTCTAAAATTTTGTCTTTGTTTATTAAAATAGAAAAAGTGTTTTCTCTTGGAAAATTAATTATTAGAGCCAGGACTGCAGGAATTTGTGCGTCAGTATTATCTATTTACAACATAAAGAAATTAAGTTCTGTATTTAACCAAACTTGGTTGTAGTTGTTGTGGTATAGTAGCACGTTTTATGTTTCTTTCTCGGGAGGAAGTTTAAATGGTAAAAATCCATTCATCCTTGCTGCAAATGCTTTCCTAAAAAGTAGTCTTTTTGCAGATATAAGCTGTAATGAGACATAATATCTTGTGCTTCATTTTATGGAATTGTTTGCCTGTATTTTTCAGGTGCACCCTTTGTTTTCTACCAGAAAACTAAAATTTGTTTCCTAGTTTTCTCGATCAATATCTTGTCAACTTCATACTTTTTGAAAAAACAGCTTTTCTGAGTTGATGGAATTTAAGGTTTTTTAGACCTCTTCCAAGAGAAAGAACTATACACAAGATTTATCCATTGTGTGCTCCTGTTGAAAAATAATAGTTCCTGTAAAAATAATACTTACTGTAAAGATACAGTACTGTGATCAAGTTCTTACCACATTTTTTATATCTAGTATATATATACCTTTCAAAAAGTAATTTAATCTGTTTTTTTTTTGATAACACGATGAAAGAAGTGAATATGACAACTATAATAAGACATTACTTAAATTTGCCATATATGGATCACTGAAGTTATTTTTGAATTTCAATACTTTCTGTATGAAATTTTTAAAAATCTGTTTCCCTTTTCAGCCTGAAGTACTTGAACAATTGAGCGGATTAAAGGAATTTTGGATGGATGGTAATAGACTAACACTTATTCCAGGGGTAAGTCCTTTACTGTATCAAATATTTAGTATTTTAATTTACAGTGGAATTTGCTTTGTCAGCTAGCGTATTAAACCTATTAAAGTTGATGTATAATTTTAATGTTACTCAAAGACAAAAATCTAGGTGCTGCTTAAGCATTTACTGGCCTACTTAGAAATTGTCACTGACCTTCAGAGTTGGGAGCAGAGCTTTCCTTCCATTGAAAGTTCTGTCACCTAAAAATGATGTTCCAAATAAAGAAAGGGGTAAAAATCCTAGATCAAATCCTGTATCAAATTCAGAGCTGCCCAGTCCTTCCAAAAAGGAATTACTTTGTGTTAGAGAGCAAGCAGGAGTATACAGGGTAAATGTCATGTGACTTCACTGGTAAAGGCAGTAAAACAAGCAATGGGTGTTGAAGACTTCATGCGGAGTGTACAATAGCAAATTCCTGAGAAAGCATTCTCCTGATTTCATGAAGGTTTCTGACATCTCTTGGAATTACATGGGGTCAAGGATGACCTATTATTACAGTACTTGTGAACCTGTGTTTATGTTCTAGTAAACTAGTATTTAAAATCTGGGAAGCACCTGGTGTGTTTTCAGAGTTAAAATCATTAGTGAACATCTGATGTGAGGCTGTCTTGCCTGATTAATAGTCTTCTGTACTCTTTCTTCACTTCAGCTAAGAGTTCCATGAGAAGAGTTGAATGGATGTTAAAATTTTCTACTTTGTTATAAAGCTGTTTGGAAGCAATTGCTTCTCACGTTTGAAGATATTAAAGACAAGCGTGTATAAAGTGTTTATAAATCTTCAAGTTTATTCTTGGTTCATATGAAAATGTAATACATGCTATACTTTAACTTGTTTTCAGTACAGGTCAGTGGTTCACTCATGTTGTTTTTGAGGTTAAGTATAATGCAATTGAACACAAAATGCAAAAAAATAAGCATTAAAAGACTTTAGATGAGTCTGATTATGTCCTTACATTATATTGTGCACCTCTGTACTTCTGTTCTAAGGCTTCTATCACTTGGTCCATGGTAATTGATCAAACACTTGAATTTACAGCAGACAGACTTCAGAGAGGTCTTCAGAATAACTAGTGTCTGTGTCTCGAGCAACATGTTAACTATATGTGTCAGCACAAAATATTTCATTATTAGGTTTGGGTATTCCACGTAAAGTTGTATTTCAGCATTGTAAATAAGTTTTCACTTTTTCCTGTGGCATTATATTTCAGAGACAGTTTGTTGTCAAAAATGCTGGCTTTTTTTGTTGTTGAACTTGCACTTCCTAGAATACATTTTCTTTTTCTTGTAGTTCATAGGCACTTTGAAACAACTGACCTACTTGGACGTTTCTAAAAACAACATTGAAGTGGTTGAAGAAGGTATTTCAGGTTGTGAAAGCCTACAAGACCTATTGTTATCCAGTAATTCGCTTCAGCAACTGCCAGAGTCTATTGGTTTGTATTTTCATTTAATTCAAGCTCTAAAAAGTTAGACACAGAACACTTGAAAATACACAAATGAACACAAATGGTGTTTTAGATCTAAATTGCAATTGATTTAAAGCTCCAGTTTGGATAAAGCTGAATAAAACATTCATATTTGTTCTGGAGCATTTTTAATTTTATACCATAGTTTGTAAATGGATGAATAATTGTTGACTGTAACAGAGTTTTTTGTTTGTTTGTTTTTAAAAAAGATACTTATTTCCTCTGACTGCCTTGTGGTAAACTGATAAATGAGTTCCCACCTGCTTACATTTGGTAGGTGTGTAGCACTGTGGGAATGCCAGGGAATATAGATGATTTCCCCCTAATTAAAGATCAAAACTTGATTTAATAATCTCCAATGTGTTTTTGACTCAGTTATTCATTTTTCTACAGGTTCCTTGAAGAAGGTAACAACACTTAAAATTGATGAAAACCAGTTAATTTATTTGCCAGACTCCATAGGAGGGTATGTATTTCACTGGAATAAAACATTGCATTGCCTTTCTGCAAGTTTATCTGTAACAATGGTTTCTGTATTGAATATTTTTACACTTCTCTAACTGATTTAATTTCTTCTGCATATTTATGTCTTAATAAAATTGATAGCAATTACTTCATATCTTTCTTCTGTTTTTCAGAGTGTGTGATCTTTACATTTTATTTGATATGAAGACCTATGTTACTCACTCACTAATGTAGCCACCAGTCTATAAATGAAAAATTTAATGAGAAAGTAAATATATGTTCACAAAGACATGCAGCTGCTGCGAAGTGTTTTTGGCAGTATCATAGCAGTGACAGTGTTAAGTATTGCAAGTCATTGAACCAGTATCAGAAAGCTTGTAAAAAGTTTATCTGACCGTGCACAATCATATGCTTTGTATATTTTAGGGAGAGTTTTCACTTCTTAATCAGCAAGATTTTTTTTTTACCAAGTTGATATTCAGTAGTTTAATACTCAGAAATGATAGCAAAAATAATTGGTTTAGAATTAAGTGCCACACAGATGAGGGATATTTGTTCCAATTAATTTTCTCCTATTATGATTGATGTACATTATATTTTGTTGTCAGAATTCACAAAATACTTTTTCACTGCTAACGTGTTGTTTGTTCACTGTCTCCAACTGTAAATACTTGCACGCAGTAACTGCTTGGCTATGATCTGTCTCATTCTGAAAGTCTTCAGTACCTTGACCCCCCCCTGTTTTCACTGAAAGCTCTCTTCTGAGGACAATGTAAAGGAGATTAAGAAAAGATGATAATTTAGGCAATTAGTGAAGGACTTTCTTGGGTTTGAATTTCATTTGGGTGTCAGAGTTTCATTTTGAATTTCATTTGTAATTGTTATTGGTATTAATGTAATTCAAACTTAGTGCCCAACTAATGTTGGGTGAATTAACCTGTACAGCGGAGTAATATTTTTTTCAGGTTAGTGTCAGTAGAAGAGCTGGACTGTAGTTTCAATGAGATTGAAACTTTGCCCTCATCTGTTGGGCAACTCTCTAACATAAGGACATTTGCTGCAGATCACAACTTCTTAACACAACTGCCACCAGAGGTATGTTTGTACTTACAAAACTGTAAACTGAAATATTTTCATGGATATTGAACTGCCTTTTCTGTACAAATTTTATTTGGTTAGCAAGTTGAGAATTCTTGCCTAGGTTTTGTGTGTGTGTGTGTGTGTGTGTGTGTGTAAAGGAAGGCATATATGAATACACAAGTTTTCAAATAATGAAATTAAATCTGAAAAATTTTTGAAGCAAGAATTAGAATTCAGTTGCTATTGAACTAACAGGAATATATAAAATAATTATACTTCACAAGGAAAAATAGCTGCAGTCTAGTTGTTTTAAAATAATAACCCATATATTTAGAGCTGTGAAAGTGAATTCATTCTTTTTTTTTTTTTGAATTCATTCTTTTTTTTTTTTTTTTTCCAGATAGGAAATTGGAAGTATGTAACAGTGTTGTTTCTGCATTCTAATAAGCTTGAATTTCTCCCTGAAGAGATGGGTGATATGCAGAAATTAAAGGTCATCAATCTGAGTGACAATAGGTTTGTGAACACACAATTTAAGTACAAGTAGTGTAAAGAGCCATAGCATTGCAAAAGTTTTATTGTAACTTATGTCTATCCTCTAAATGTAAGTAGAGTTACTTTTGTGAATATATCATGTTCTTTTTCATTATATCTCACCCAGAGTTTATAAGCTGACTGGAATGTATGTATTTTATTGTTGCTATGTTGTATTTTATTTATTATTGGTCCATTGTATGAAGATGTATTTCTTCGAATTAGGCACATTCCTGATGACTTAAGCATCTGCATTGACACACAGCTTTAGATACACCCATGGTTGTTAGCATGTATTTTTCTAGGGAATTAATTTGTTCTTTTCTTAACATTTCTATTTGATTCCTAGCTAAAAATTAATAGCTTCCTGTATTGCATATGGAGGACATAAAACAGAATCACAGTGTATTGTAGAACACTTGAGTGTGCTGGACAGCGGGGAAGAAGGAGTTGTTTCATTAGAGCTGGTCATTAAAAACTGACAAAACCCTTCTCATTGAGGAACTGCCAATTCACAGAAATTAAATATGTTGGGAGAGAGAAGTCTGAGCTCTCCCTCCTGTTATCCAGATCCAGCTTCTCTGTACTCTACCCATAGCCTGATACCTCCATTAATGCCAGAGCTCTTGTTATTCAGGGCAGCCCCATTCACATACATTTTCTTTCTTAGGAAAAATAAAAAGCGTTATTTCAGGTGTGAATTTTTTCTTTCCATTTTCTTCTTACTTTCTTTTTATTTTTTATTTTTCTTAATTGGAGCACATTTGTACTGAAAATTGCTGAGAATCCAAATTAAAGTATAAAAATAAATAGTCCTGCTTTTAAGTCAGATAGTTGATTTACATGCCATGATAATGATTGTCTTAAAAATGGTATTCGTATCACTGAATTGAATTAAATTCGAATTAACCGTCTCACTTTTTAAGCAGCTTGCTAAACTGGTTAGAAGTTCACATACAAAAGAAGATTCTAGGTACAACTTCTAATCTAAATTAAGTGCTATTACCTTTCAACAGTGAATAGTTATTAATTTAACAATATCCGTAAATGTCTATTGTAAGCATTTTTTGCAGGCTAATGCAGCACTGTTTCTTAGCAGTCTTAGTATTGATAAGTGTACTTACATAAACTTTTATTCTTCTAATTTGCAGACTGAAGAATTTGCCATTTACCTTCACAAAACTGCAACAGCTCACTGCTATGTGGCTATCAGATAATCAGGTGAATGTTTTGGGGAAAAATATGTAGAGAGAGATGATTACTTTTATTTTTAATGGAGTTGACAAGTACAGAGCAAACCATAATATAATGAGAAGTGATACTGTGTATCTGCATCAGTAATTCCTTGACTTTGTCTGTTCTCCGAAAATAAACAACATTGAGCCTACACTACTTCAGAGCTTTGCATAGTTCTGGCAAAGTTCTGAATTCTTAAGAAATCTAATGTAACACAATTTAGATTATTTTTTGTTGTTACTTTAGGCTTACAGGAACGGTAGTGCTTGATATATAGCTAGTACTTGAATATGTAGCATGTTGTTTCTTCCATAGATATACCATTGGGGAAACTTAATAAAATAAGTGATAAGTGATGTAATAGAAGGCAGAGCAGTTTTCAAAGTAATAAGATATATTACGTATATCATATTTACTTTTTACCTCTTTATATTGTCTTAATGGTTCCTCCTTTGATTGTTTCTTAGTCTAAACCGCTTATTCCACTTCAAAAAGAAGCTGACCCCGACACTCAGAAAACAGTTCTTACTAATTACATGTTCCCCCAGCAACCAAGGACTGAGGATGGTAAGAATTTCTGAAATACTGTCAGAATATTCCCTTTTTGAAAACAATCCAACTAACGTGATTTTCACTGAATAATACTTAGATCAAAGTTTTAAGTAAAATTCTAAGTGATGAAAAGTCTGATGAATGAGAAATGCAGTTTAAACACATGATCCACATATTAGTAAATTCTAGGTGAAAATATGTTTCAGTCAGAAGTGTGCATGTGAGGAAGAGTGAGGTGAGGAATAGACTGGTAAGATTGTGTTCTGTGATGGATGCCACTTCCTAATGTGACATCCTTTTTCATTCGGGCAGAGTTTAATGGTTTGAGTTGAAATTCTCCTTGCCAGGTGTCTGCTTTAGACTGACTGGCAAAATGTCAGACTCTGTTACTGAATACATAATTCTGGAAAGTTTTATAGCATTCTGTAGCTTATTGTAAGTGTAAAAAAAAAAAAAAAAAAAAAAAAAAGGAAAAATGCTTTTTGCTTACATTTATTCAAACTCTTTTGTAAAAGGTTAGGCACAGAATATGAAGACCTTGCCAAAAAGTTCTTTCTGCACTCTTGCGAAATAGTTAGGAAAATGAGTAACATTCCATGAGTAACCCCACTGGGAGTTAGAGTGTAAAGTCTGTATGTTTCTCCACTTTCCTTCCCCCGCAGGCAAAAGGAAAAAGCTTGTACCTCTTTCACAGAAGTCAGACTAGTTTTGAGATATATGAAGTATAGTATGCATGTACTTGGACTGGGTGGGTGGCTGGGTGTGGGTGTGTGTGTATGGGAGGGTTAATCAATGGGTATAATTGCAAAACTCTCAATTGGCAACATTTTATGTTCCATGGCACAAAAGTGTAGTACATTGAGAGGAGTAATCAAAAACATCTACAAAAACAGTAAATTATGCATCACTTTTAGTGCCCTCTAATGCAGATAATGAATCTTCAATCCCTGTGACAGAATGTGAGAGTTAAAAAATAAAATTAAAAAAAAAATAAAATCATTTGGAGGTTGTCAGTGAAGTTGAAGGTAGTTCCTGAAAGCATTATGTCTGTTTGAATTTTATTTTACCCAGGTGCTGGGTTTCTTTCTGTAGACAAAGAAAGGAACAATTGTTTGGCTTAGGTTGAATAAGTTCGATAGATATCCTTTTACAAATTTCAATTAAAATATAAATAAAATAGTTCTTTATAAAAATTCTTTTTTGGGTGTGTTAGGAATTGTTTCAGGCATAAAAAGTCTATAAGAATATTTACAGATACTTTAAAATAGAAAATGTATCCAATAAACACAGAGTAAAAAATAATTAAAATTATATATATGTGTATTTGCTATTGTATAGATTTTTATATTATAAATGCCTATAATTAAGCTTTTTTCAATTTCAGGTATAGATATATCTGGAAACAGTTAATATGAACAATATTGGCATTTCTAGAGAAGTATATAGTTTAGCATATAGTGGTGTTAAGGCACAGAAGCATGCTAGAATAAGACAGTGGGTAAACAAAAGTTTGTTTTTTTTTTCTCTTGTAAAATTAGGCAAGAAATACTCTGTAAAGCTCCTCATTTGTATACCTGAAGTTATATCTTGTGTTGAGTTTCAGAAGCTTTTTGTTTATTTCAGGATTGGTAATGAAAGTTCTTGTCAGAAAGTCACTTTTCTGTTTCCCTTATCATTAAGTGAAATCAGGTGAATTCTCTTAGATAAGCATAGTGAGACCATATCACTGAAGTCAGTTTATATTAATCTAACTATCATTTCCTGTGTTTTGTAAAAATACATATTTTAATGTCTTATATAAGTATTTTGCAGAGTTATGCTGAAAATTTGCAATTGTGAGGGTTCAGGCTAGTGTATAGCTGCATCCATGAAGTGTTTAACCTTAGAGGTAGGGATTATTAACAAAATTACAGCCAAGTTCATAAAGCTGTGAGAGCTCAGTTAGTTTTCAGCTTATTAATCACCATCTTACCTTTTCCAGTATACATATAAAAATTCACGAATGCTATACAAGAAAAAGAAGGAAAAATAGAATTTTTATTTTATATAATGTATCCTATTCTTATATAAGTCTTTTTTTTTATTCAGTTATGTTCATATCTGACAATGAAAGTTTCAATCCATCTTTGTGGGAGGAACAGAGGAAACAGCGTGCTCAGGTGGCATTTGAGTGTGATGAAGACAAAGATGAGAGAGAAGCACCACCTCGGGTTAGTATTAATTTTTTTTTTAAACAGTTGATGCTTCCCTCCCTATCACTCCCATTCACACTCCCAAGTCCCATCCTTTTTCTTCATTGGGCTGTGGATTTAGGTCTTCTGAAGAAATCATAGAATCACAGAATGGCTCGGGTTGGAAGGGACTTTAATTCCAACCTACCTGCCATAGGCGGGGATGCCACCCACTAGATCCAATTGGTCAAGGCCCCATCCAGCATGACCTTGAGCACCTCGAGGGATGGGGCATCCACAGCTTCTCTGGACAACCTGTGCCAGTGCCTCACTACCCTTATAGTGAAGAATTTTCTCCTAAAGTCTCCTATAAATCTATCCTCTTTTAGTTTAAGACTATACGCCCTTGTCCTATCATTATCTACGCAAGTAAAGTGTCCTTCTTAATCCTTTTTATAAGACCCCTCTAAGTATGGAAAGGTCACAATGAGGTCTCCCTGGAGCCTTCTCTTCTGTGGGCTGAACGGCCCCAGGTCTCTCAGACTTTCTTAATAGGAGAGGTGCTCCAATGAAGGACTTCATTTATTAGTTTAAGAGTATCTAACTGGAAAAATTCTTTTCCCCCTCAGATCACTTAAAAAGGAGCACCAGGGAAAAAGTCTTAGCTGGTTTAGGGCATAATTAGGAGACTGCTGAACTGGTTCTGCTGTGGAGGAGGGATAGTAGGGAAAAATTAATAATCCTGATGTTCCTTTAAGTACTGTACATCTGTTATAGTTCTTCCTGCTTGCATTCAATGGACAAATTAAAAAAAAAAAAAAAAAAAAAAAAGATTTGTAATCTTGCTAGGTTTTATAAAATTGTCTTAATCCAGGTAGACTCAAACAGCTAAATGGAGATCCTACATTTCTCTGCTGAAAGTTTTGTCCTAATTCATTGCCTGTTTGAAAGCTAATACTTTAATTATGGCATTTAATTAAATTTAGAACATTCCTGCTTTTTTTTTGTTACACAGGAAGGCAATCTGAAGAGATACCCAACTCCATATCCTGACGAACTGAAGAATATGGTCAAAACTGTCCAGACAATTGTACATAGACTAAAGGATGAAGAGTCTACTGAAGATGTTGCCAAGGAATCAAAACGAGAAAGCCAAGCAGTTTCTGTAAAAGATGTGGGGGTAAAGGTTAGATAAAGCATTCTCTTTTGACTTCACTAGAACGTCCAAATATCTAGAGTATCATTGATTCCTTTTCATTCTTCTTCTCTGCATTAGTGCTTTAGCGTTAATTAAAGAACAGAATTTACCTTTTAATCATCTTAAGAAGTTTGTAATAAATGTGTGTTTTGTAGCAGTAATTTTCCTTTAAGAACAAGGAAGATGGCTTGATTCTCAGGAAATACAAAATACAGATGTGCTACCAAGCTGTTGAATCCAGTTTCTGGAGGATGGCATCTTTGTTGTTACCTGATTCTCCTTTATCCATGAAACTTCAAAAGGAAAATCGGGATTATCTCTAAAAATCTTACTGCTGGCCTTATGACTGAAGGTTTAATACAATAAGTTGGGAAGGCAGCAAGTTGGCACACAAGTGGCTAACAGGCTGATGTTGTGTGCAAAAGTGGTAGAACTGTTTGGCATCTGTTTGCTGCTGATTTGATATTGTACATATTCTTGGCCTTTTTTTGGTTTCTTTAACTGGAAGTATAATGGTATGAATTGACCCCAGCAGTGAGGGGAGTAAAAACAATCAGTGGAGCCTATAATTTAGTAATCTACAGAGATTTCTCTCTACCTTGTGTATTTTGTACTTGATAATTTCAAAGGTCAGATTTTCCATTTTACAGTTTCCTAAAATATTCAATGCTAAGTCTTAATATCATGTGATACTGAAAAACCTTTCAGGATGTTTTTTCTACAAATGTTCTTAATCCTGTAGACTTCAGAAATTGTTCCAATAAAGAACAAAGCTGATGAGAGAAAGCAATATTCAGCCGGAAGCTCTGTGCAGAAGCCTACTGAACCAGAAGCTGAGCACTGCACTGTAAATTCACAGATGGCTGCACTTGTTAAAACCTTGCAGAACACAAAAACAATTGTCAACCATGAGGACACGCTTGAGGTATGGCATTGTGATGAACATCGTAACAGTCAAAGAATTGTGCTGGTGTTGCATTGAACTAGCTACTATGAAAGACAAAAATTCATGTTGACAAAAGCAGAAAATTGCCATCCATAAGTGCTGTATGTACAAATGGGTTGGTAATGTAATATTGTTTTTACTTCACACTATATGAAGTACAAGTTGATATAGCTAGTAAAAAGTTCGTATTGAAAGATGTATGCATTTGAAGAAAAATAAAGCAAACTGGATTAAAACTGTAAGTATCAAGCTGTGGAAAGACTCAAATAGGATTTTTCCTTTTTTTTTTTTTTTTTTACTTGACTTTCAGTACTTAAGTAAATAAGAGTAATTGTCACTGAAGTGCCAAAATGTCTTAGCAGTGTGAACAATCAAAAACTTATATATCCAAGTGACTACCTGTTCATTTCAAATACAAAGTGGAAGGCGTGTTTAAGAATATGTATTCATCTATATTTAGTAGTAAGCTGTCGTGAATGACTTGGTTTGTATTTACATCTTGTAAAGGTCAGACACTTTACCTTCTGAACTCTTTGTAGAGAAACAACCATCTATTTTTTTTTTTAATTTAGAATATGTTTCAGACATGATAAAATTTGGAACTTGCCAGTTAGTTGCCAGTCACAACCCATGAAACGCTTCTTTTCATAGTTTCACAAGCAGATTATTTTTGTCTGTGTTTTGCAAGCAGTGGAGCATGCATATATCATACATTGAAGAGGCTTTGTGACAAGCAGTTGTGCCTGTTGCTGTGTCTTTTCCCCCTTGGCGTGTTTCTGCTGTTACCTGCTTTCTGAAAACATTGTATTTTATTTTTTATTTTAAAAACATAATTTCTGAAAATCGTATTAGTTGTCTAATGGTGGAAGCATGTCTTTGAGTTGGCTGTGTGCCAGTTAAGGAAATGCAGTAGCAGTATGTAGTCAGGGATACTGAATTCTTAGTGCAAGGACAAACCTGCTAGTAGTTTTGTTACAGCTCAATCCAGATATCTAAACCTTACACGCATACAAGTTTTTCATTTCAACATTAATTTGCACTTGTTATATGTCACACCCAAAGCTGACGGGCAATGTGATGGAGGCAGTGATGAGTATGTCTGTTCTGATTGCAGAGGAGCAGATTTGAGTTTTATTTATTTACTTATTTAATGAAGGCTGTCACACTGTGATTGCTACTTCTCACTCAGGTTTATTCTCCTGTACTGCAGTCCAAAGAACTCACCAGGTTGTTGGTATCACGGGGGTGGTGGTGCTCTAGAAGGTTCTACACACTAAATGTTCTGAAACTTTTAAGAAAAAATTAACATTAACAGACTTGTTTTGCAATCTGTGACATGTTTTGTAGCATTTGTAAGAGGAAGCATGCTTACTAGAGAGAAATGTTCACGTTAGGGAAGGCTTTTTTTCCCTTCAAAATATTTCTGAAAACCTGGCAGTAGGATACTGAATCTGTTGCCTGGCTCCTGTTGCAGGCAGCTGTGTTAGTTAATCTATTTCATATAGTGCACTGAGCTCCATCTTATGGTTAGGAACTAGTGATTTCTAGCCTAAATCTATTCAGCGTCAATTGTTCTTGAAGTTAAATAACTTCTCTTCCATTTGTAATTCACACACGGTGTAAAAAAACAAACTACACTTCCTTTTCCCTCTCCTTCCCTAAATTAGTCTATGCAAACTAAAATCAATCTTTTCTCACAGCATAACTCTCTGTTCCTAAATCATGTAGTTTGAGCAGTTTTCTGCTGAACTGATACCCAGATCATCAGTCTGGGGCGTTTGCTGGTTCAGCGGTAACTTAAAGGCAGTCAACATTGTACGCAGCTGGAAAAAGAGTAGAAGCAAACATTGATGTGTCTTATCAGGAGCGAACAGGTAAATTCTGTAGTACATTTAAGACCTCAGCTAGAGCAGCGTGTGCAGTTTTAAGTACTGAAATTCAATGAAGGTGTCAAGCAGTTACAGAGTCCAAAGAGAGCAATAAAAAGCATTAGTTACTGAAGATCTAGAGAATTTCTAAGGGAATTGGAAAGTATTGATGTCCTTTAGTCTAAAAAATGTGAAGTTCCTGGGGCAGGAAGCAAGGGAGTGGTGAGGCATTAGCTGTATTACAACACCTTGAAAGCAGCTGCAGAGAGAAAAGGAATAATTTGTTACTATTTCCACCAGCAGTGGGGAACAAAAAAAAAAAAAAAAAAAAAAAAAGTTGTAACACAGTAGCACAGATACTTCCTTATCTGTTGCTGGAAACTTAAAGTTTGTGTGTGCCACTTCATGGTAGTGTCTATTACCATGTCATGGAATGATGATATCATGACTCTTTCTTTTCTGACTTAAACTCAATCAGAGGTTCTTCCAGAGGGGGAAAAATGTTTCATCTGCTTGCTCTGAGCAGGGTCTTGCAACTGAAGTTACCTACCGGTTTGATTAGCATTTCCACAGAGTTCATCACTGACAAAGCAAGTCTGTATACACTGCTGCTTTAGAGGAAAATTCAGTGGAAAAAAAGTTATTAAAATCAGTTGACATGCACTACAAAATGCACTAAACAGTTGCTATGTTATACCTATGTGATGTTGCTCATCTTCCTCTTTATTGTTCAGTGTGTGACAGTTTAGATAGCATTTACTTAACCTTTAGCCTCTTATGTTAAATGCACAACATAAAGCTGTTTTTCCTTTAACAGGAGTCAGAAGAACTGTCCTCTGATGAAGAGATGAAAATGGCAGAAATGCGACCACCACTGATTGAAACCTCCATAAATCAACCAAAAGTGGTAGCTCTTAGCAACAGCAAAAAAGGTGAGATGCTCTAAAAAGCAAATAGTTCTCATAGTTCCTTGACTCAAAATTCCTAGTTTTTCTAGTTAAATTAGGAGAATTAATTTGTGTGTTAAAAGAAAGATGATCAATTCCCTATTTAAGCAATGAAAACAGAAAAGAATTCTGTAGAATCTTATGCTTAGGTGTATAGTAGAGAAAGCTGTACTGACCTCTTGATTTTTTGTTGTTGTTGTTGTTTGTTTGTTTGTTTTGTTTTGTCATCAGTTTAAAAGCAGAGGGAAAAAGGACTATTTTCTGGCTTGGGGGACTGTTAGCTTGAACACACTCTCAATCTGTTGAAAGAGGATTGCAGAAAATGGTATTTACCTTGGAAACATTCCATATTTCCTCCCTCTCTCAGGTTTTGTGAGCTTGTTTAAATTTCTCAAAGAAGTCGTGCACTCTTCCTAAGGTTTAAGAATAAACTTCTCTTGTGTCAACTCTTTCTCCACTCACTTTACTCTTTGATCTGGGGAGAGAGGAAATAAGAATAATAATTGTTTTTGTTAGCTAAGGTTTATATTACTTCTCTGGAAGATAATTTCAGTCTGTATAACCGTTTTCTTGAGAGTAAGGAATGACCTAAGATCCAGAGAAAATGAAATTAAGTCAAAGAGCAGATTGTATTTTGCTTCATGTGATGTTCTAGACCAGGAAAAAAAGGCTCTTCTGGCTACTATATGTAAGAGGGAAAGATTTTGAGGGTGAATGAAAAGAGCACTGAGGTAGTTGGAAGAGTCTTCTGAGGATTACCTCAGAAGAGGTGAAAAAAAAAAAAAGAGGAAAAAAAATGTTTATTAGTGTTGTTGCTGGACTTCTATGCCTGGCTAAAGTTAATAAGTCAAAAAATTTCTTATCTCTGAAACTAGAAATTAGATTCACAAAATTTATGCTTTTGGTTCCTGTAACTGTCTCATGAAGCAAAAATTTAAATGTATTGATTTGTGCACTTGTTTACTCATGTCAAAATCATGGCTGGCTTGAAGTCCTTCAGATCAATGATTTTTATATGGATCTGGTGTGTAAGTGTGCATACATTATGCAAGAATAAGTGTGGAAAGGTATAAATAACTGATCACTCCTAGGTGATCTGTGAAGCATGGGAATGCATTGAGTTCCAATTGCTCAGAAGAATATTCTTCTTTTGTATGTTTTACATCCATAAAACTATATGCATTTCTAGTGATCCAGTTCTTTCCAGACTGTTTGTTGTAATAAATAGCTGTTTAACAATGATATAATGTTCAAAAACAAAAACTGCGTGCTTTCAAGGTTCTGCATGTCAAGCGGTGTACTTTGGTTTCATAGTGTCTAATAGGCTCACACAACTGAAAACTTTGGAGTTGTACTGGGTCTGGCTGGAATGTTAACTTTCCCGGCAGCAGCCCATTCAGTGCCGTACTCTGTACTTGTAGCTGGAACAGCAGTGTTATCACACCAGTGTTGTGTCTACTGCTGAGCAGCAGTGGCACAGCATTGGGCCTTTCTCTAACCCTCCTAGGGGGTGGGCAAAAAAGTGAGGAGAGAAACATCACTAGGGCAGCTGACCTAAACCAATCAAAGGGATATTCCATACCATGTGGTGTCACACTCAGCAATAAAAGGTGGAAACAGGAAGAAGAGGGGAGGGGTGGGCTCTCGTTGGGAAAACATTGGTCCTCCTCTCGAACACTGGCTACGTGCGTTGAGGCCTTGCTTCAAGGACGTGGTCAATCATCGCTCATTTGTGGGAAGTAGAGAGTAATTTCTTTCCTCTGCACTTCCATATCGCTTTCATTTATTTTGTTTGTTTGTTTTCCTCCCTTTTTCCCCTTTCCCTTTTATTTCCCCTTAGTTAAATTGTTTAGTTCATGGTAGTCTTTATTTAATTATTATTATTATTTCCCTTTAATTAAATTATCCTTATCTCAACCCGTGAGTTGTTCTTTGCTTTACTTCTCCCCCTCCTTATCTAAAGGAGGGGGAGTGAGAGAGCGGTTGTGGGGTTTAGCTGCCCAGCACGGTAAAACCACCACAGGAGTCACTGCAAAAACAGAAACATCATTTGGTGGATAAGTTTTGGAAATTTTATGTAAGGTAACACTAGATTATGCCAAGGAAACTTGGAATAAAGCAACAATTTAAATTTCATTAACAGGTGAGGGCTATTTGCATTGAACCAAATACCTTGGAAAAATAGGAACTATTGCAAGCAGTCCTCTGTGAATTTATTAAAAACAAACAAACAAATAAACAACAAAAAACAAGTTTGTGAAGGTGATAGCTCATAGTTTAGTTTCCAGCAATGTGTCCCTAAGAAAAACATGATTTTTAAACACCTTAACATGAACACTCTCGCTATTAAACAATTGTATGTATCTATAACTGGCTTTTTGTTGTTGTTGTTTCAGATGATTCAAAAGATGCTGATTCCTTATCAGATGAAGCTACACATAATAGCAATCAAAATAACAGCAACTGTTCCTCTCCTTCTCGAATGTCAGATTCTGTTTCCTTAAATACCGATAGTAGCCAAGATATTTCTCTCTGCTCTCCAGACAAAGAAACACATGCTGCTGTTTTATCCAAGATCAGGTTTGTAGAATACTGTATACAACTGAGCAAGCGTAATAGCAAAATGTTACTTAATCTTTCATATGCAATTTCCATTCCTTTAATTCATTAATCATTCATTAAATAATCTAAATTGTAACGTTTTAAAATAATGTTGACTAATGAAATGATGCTTTAAAAAAAAAACACACAAAACTTAGTACAAATTCAAAGACCAATTCTAGTATACAAGATGTGGTTTCATTTCTTCTTATAATAAGGTATAATAATTTCATTCTTAATTTGTGTTATCCCTGCAAATGGATATACTTACAGTATATCATTTTAAAAACTCTGGTTTTATTTTGTAATGTTGAAGATCCGTGTGATTACTAACATAATTATTAAGTAGCTTTTAGAAAATTTTAATGAAAGGAGTTGAAACTTACTACTTTCTGTGGGTTTAATTAAAACGTGCCTTTAAAAAAGAAAGCGCTAATGAAAACAAGATTTCTGTCCAGAATTGTGATGGAACTTGGAAATATTTTTTTTAAATTAAATTATTTTCACTTCATACTTTTTGACATTTTAAGCTATCCATAATCATTCCTGTTCATTTTGAGTAACCATAACACGGTCATGTAATAGATGACAGAAAGCCAAGCTGCTGAAGTTAAGCCCTCTGTGTAATGTATTTTCATGATGGTAAGGTAGCAAATAATAAATTTGTTTGTATGTTGGTCTTTGTCCTCTATTGTGTACACAGCATGACTGTGGTGCACGTTATGATTAATTTTTCTAAAATTTCTTAAAGGAATATATTGGTCCTTCAGGTATTTCTTCTAAGAGCTGTCTTTTCTTACAGGCGAGAAGATGAAAATTTGAATAATCTTTTGCAAAATGGAGGTGAATTAAGCATTACAGTAGAAGAAAAAATAAATGTGCAAGAGAAGGTTACAAATCTGTCTGAATATGAACTAAGTCTTGAAGAAAGAATAGGCCTGATAGGAAAAAGTGTTGATCTAAGCACTCCTACAGAAGAGTCTCACAAGTTAGACCAAATAAACATGAATATCAATAAACTAGTTAGTGAAGAGGCAGTGCCAGTTCCTGTAGAAAGGTTAAAACCACAGGAAACAGCGCCAGTAAAGGGCTTTTTGAACAATATCGTAAGAGAAGAAGGTGAGCAGTTGGAAAATGGAAATAAATATCCTATAAATAAAGTAAATGGACATCCTGAGGAAGCAGTACAGTCTCCCAATAAAGAAGAACTAATGAGAAGCACTAGAGCTGATGGTGATTCTTCTGCTGAGTTGTCTATTTCACGGAGCACTGAAGACTTGTCACCACAGAGAAGTGGCCCTGTGATGAAGTCTCACAGCATCACCAGTATGGACCCTGGTGGTCTTAAAATCTATGATATTGTCAATGACAATGGATCTTCCCAGGCAAACTCAGTAGTAAAATCTGCATCTGGTAGTACAGATGGGAAAAACATAGTCCGAAGTAAATCTGCTACTCTTCTGTATGATCAGCCTTTGCAAGTTTTTCCTGGGTCGTCATCATCATCTGATTTAGTATCTTCTACAAAAGCTGCATTCAAGTTTGACTCAAATCACAATCCTGAAGGTGCTAATGTAGTGAGAGGATCAGCGACAGGTGGCGCACAGATGTTTTGCGCTCCCCAGTATAATATTCAGTACAGCAGCAGTGCAACAGCAAAAGACACTTTGTGGTCCCAGAAACAAAACACCCAAGTCGAACAAAGCAGCTTACCTCCTTCACGTCTGCTGAGGTCTGACAGCACAGAAACCCCCAGCTATGTAAAGCATTCTGCCAATATGAATTTCTCTAATCATAACAACGTCCGAGCCAGTGCTGCATATAACACTCATCAACGGATGTCTGGGAGACATGTAGATATGTGGGCTGTTCCACCAAATGATAGACTGCTCCCTGGAGCAACCAGACACACTCTTCAAAGACAGAGTAGTGTTTCTTCCACAGCTTCTATAAATGTTGGTGATACTGGACCTTCAAGGCGGGCCCAGATTCCTGAAGGGGATTATTTAACATACAGAGATTTGCATTCAATGGGAAGAGCTCCACCAATAATGTCAGGGCAACAGAGACCTCTTTCTGCCAGGACATACAGCATTGATGGTCCAAATGTACCCCGACCACAGAGCGCTCGGCCATCAGTGAATGAAATACCAGAAAGAACTATGTCAGTTAGTGACTTTAATTACTCACGGACTAGCCCTTCAAAGAGATCAAATTCAAGGGTTAACTCGGAACACTCTTTATTAGACCCTACAGGAAAAAGTAAAGTCCCTCATGACTGGAGGGAACAGGTGCTGCGACATATTGAGGCTAAAAAGCTAGAAAAGGTAAAATAACTTTTTTTAAATTTTCTACCTTTCTGTCATCTGGGTATGGAATAAGTTAAACAATATGTTTTGAACTGCTTTTAATTGCCAGTGTAAATATACTTCTGTACTTCTACTAAAAAAGGATGTTTGTGTTGAATATCTGAGAAACAAATGTTAGTCCATAAATGAGCTTTCCCCTGAAGAAAGAAGTCCCTCTTGATTTTACATCATACTTGCCAGCTTAGTCCAGTTACTTTAGAATACATTAAATGTCCTCTTGATCATCTGAAGTACAAGGCCAGCTCTTTTAGGCCAGGTAATTTTTATTGCTGTTATTAGCATTATATTCATATTATGTTAAAATATTCCCTTACCCTTCTTGATCTTTCTCTTCTGCCTTTACCCCCTATTTCTTCACTTCAAGAACAAGGAGAAGAAAATCAGTAAAATCTATTTAAAAGTACAGGCCTGCAGCTTCAGTTGCTGAGGAATTCAAAATCCGTAATTAACATACATTTGCCTCCAAGCCAGTTGTCTTTTGAAGTTGGATATTTGACAGATTGTTGAATGAATATTTATTGCTGTGAGATGAGAACACTTAAAAATCTTGTTCATTTCAGGAAATCACAGGAGGTTTTGATATAACTAGACATGATGAACAGGATTCTTCATGTACTTTAAATACTATCAAAAATTTGAGCTGATATGTAGAGCTAAACAATTACATATCTTCAAAGAATCCAGGTAGACACTGTAAGAGTGTATGCTGCTATGCTGTCCAACTAAACCAACTATAAAATCACTAAACATTGGGCCGGATATCATTAGCCTGATCGTGTTTCCTTGGAGGGGAAGTGAGTAAAGCAGCCAAAATGCATTCTGATTAGGCAGCTAGATGGATTTTTTTTTTTTTAATTTCTTTTGAAAGAATTTAGTTCATATGTTTGTGATTATTATGCCAAGCATTTCAATATTGCTGATAGGTAAAGAAATTTATTTAGGGATGGATGAAAAAATTAATTTTAACTATGTTTTTTTTTCTCTGGATATCAAAGTATTTGGAGGATTGGGTATGGTTATGTTTAAGTTGCATAAATCCTAGTGATTGACAGGGTCTTTTGTTCTTGTTTTCAAAGAGATCTACACAACTGCCACACCTGTTCTTATGGTCTAGTTTGAATCACATAGAACATAAAATATTTTAAGGCTTTCATAGTATTGTGCTGAAACATGGTGGATCCTATGTCCAACAAGACTGTCACAAACATCACCATGTTCCAGTCCTAATTAAAGGTACACTCTCTCATCTTCCATTCTCCTGGATATATATATCAAATCTTACATGAAACAATGGAAAGGGGAAAAAAAATGAGCAATGTTTGAGTGCAAGAAACAGAACTTCAATGCACCACTTACACAATTTGTTTTTAGCTTTCTTGTATTGTCTATATTTGACAATTTAGGAATGATGTTTAATGCATGGTTGAAATCCTTTCAGGTACTATAGTAATGTAGTCACCTTGACTGAAAGGAAATTGATTCACTGTCTCTCCCTTTGTATCTGTCCATACTTTCTTTCATGCTTTTTATGTAAACCTTAATTTTTGTTTCCTGCTAGAGGGATATGGAGTAGCTGCTGTTGGGTTCTAGGCTATGCATCTTATCTAACATATCTTAGCAGTCTGTTTTTTGTGTGCATGTTTCTTTTGTTCTGGCCTTGAAACATTTTAAAGTAGCTCTTACTTAGCAGTCTAAGATTTTTTTTTATGAATTCAAAAGTGAACGTGTATGTAATTCTCTACTTCATATTCTCTGGGATATGATTAACACTTAAATTATGAAAAATGCAGATATGATCATATATGGCAGCTGGCAAATATGATAATGTGGAAATTTTGATAATTCACTATATGCTTCTTTCTTCTAAAATAATGGTTTCAGATATTTGTTAGTTCTTAAAAAGTAACTTTTTAATGGGGGTGCATAGTCTATAAACCAGACTGCTGAAGTGTTTTGAAGTAAAAAAAAAGAAAAAAATAAATCAGTATTTACTTAACGGAACTTGTTTAAAGAACAGGCATTTATTGGAAACTGCTTTGACAGAACTTTCATGGGTTTATAATGGCATTTCTTTTTTTAAGTATAAGACATAGCACTGACAAAAACAGGTACACAAAATGAAGCCTTATGATGAATATTTACTTCATATGTTCTTGCCTGTTGTTATACACAACAGTATGGGTTACAGATTAATAGTCTTACCTTTGCTATGACTCTTCCAAGTCTATTACTGAATTAATCACTCTTTTAATTTCCATCCTGTAGTTTTTAGGAAACAATATGTGTGGTGGTTTTGACTTCATGAGTTTTTTTTGTTGTTGTGGTGATGGTGTTCTTTTATTACTGTTATTGGGGGAGAGAGTGAGGCTCCTGAAAAAACATTTTGTTTGGTTTCTATAAAATTTAGTAGCTGGAGGGAGGTAGCAGAGGGTCAACCTGCTGAAACGAACATTGTCTTGTTGGTCAAAATTAGAGAAACTGATTCTTTTTATTTTGTAGACCTTTTCACCTGATGCAGGTGAAAAAAAATATTCAAGAGTTTAGTTTGCATGAGGAGAGAGAGAGGATTGTTTTAAGTCCAGTAAAAATGATTAACAGTGGATTCCAAACAAGTTTACCAGCATCTGTCATTCCTTTGACAGGATGTAAGGGCCCATATTCCAAGGAGCTAAAATTATCCATCTGGTTGCATGGAAGGGAATATAGGTCATAAGACCATATATAAGTTGATATTCTGCATATATTCTGGAGAAACAATTGGCTTATTTTATGTAATGCATATTTTATTCTGAGATAGAGAAAAGGGTTTATTTAAATGTCAAGCTGCTCTCTAGTGGTTGGATATGTAAGCTGTTGGAAAGTATGCCACAAATTCTGCCCCTGCACCACCCCAATTTCTCCCACCCCCAAACCTCTTAAATTTAGTGTACAGGTGAGTTTTTACAGTAATACTTTTCATCATATCTTCTTTTCAAGCATGAATTGCCAATTTATCTACATAATATGTGATGATAATCATAGCACCACAGAATGTTTTGGGTTGGAAGGGACCTTAAGGACCACCCAGTTCCAACCCCCTGCCATGGGCAGGGACACCTCCCACCAGACCAGGCTGCCCAAAGCCCCATCCAGCCTGGCCTTGAGCACCTCCAGGGATGGGGCACCCACAGCTTCTCTGGGCAGCCTGTGCCAGGGCCTCACCACACTCTGGAGTGTGGTGCCTTCTAGTATCTTCCCACCTTTAGTTTAAAACTATTCTCCTTCGTCCTATCATTATCTGCCTGAGTAAAAAGTCCCTCTCGACCTTTTTTATAAGCCCCCTTTAATTATTGAAAGGCCACAACAAGGTCTTCTCGGAGCCTTTTCTTCTCCAGGCTGAACATCCCCATCTCTCTGTCTTTCTTCATGGGGCAGGTGCTCCACGCCTATCATAATAAGCTGTAAATATATATAAATATGTATGGTAAATTAATAATTTTCTAGACTTGTTGAAAGTCTTCATTTAGGAATTTAAATAATGATATTGTCTGTTTAAAACTCTAGAATCCCACATTTTACTGTGTGGTAGAGGAATTTCTTATCCTTTAAGATGGGCTTTCAGTAGGCCCATGCACAAATAAAACTAAGTTCTTAAATGTTTTTAAGAACACAGCTTTAACAATATTTGGACATTGATAAATTAAAGGAATGCTACCCACTCAGTAGCATTCAGGACCTATTAGTTATAAATTTTGATTTCAGATTTTTTTTCTCTTTCTCTGTTTTGAACAGACTACTGAATCATCAGTGGATTAGAATGATGCTTTATGGAGCTTAGTAATCAATAAATAACACTTTAAAATAAGAGAATTATTGACCATTTTGAAAACAAACAAGTCTTGACCCTGCAAATGTTTGACCAGTACCATTTAAACTGCATGTAATACCCCATATGTAACTCTTCTATAGGTACATTGTTAATGATACGTTTTTTGGATGTTCAGAAACCTACATTTGTGCCCTTTTTTCCCCTCTCTCATGGCTGAAGGAGAATAGTTTTGTAATGTTTAGATTCCCCTTTTTAGGATAAGCTGGTATCTTACTAGAATTCTGCAAGATTTCAAACAACACTGTTTTCCTCACATGCTTTTATTTAGCAAGGCTTCAAGCATTAATTTCAAGTGTTCCTGAATACTTTGAGCAAACCTTGTCCAATTACATTTAACTATAGGAATTTAGATAGCTGAGGTGAGAATGACAAGTGAAGTGTTTTCAACCTTCAGCTGGCAACTGATTCTAAGTTCTGTTTTTTATTTTTTTTTTGTTTTTGTTTTTGTTTTTGTTTTTTTTTTTTTAAAAAAAAAAAGAGGAAAAAGAAAAAAAGACTAGTACCAAAACTTATATGATAAGTCACCAGTTAAGGCTATTCCAAGATAAGCAGAGTGAAGAGTCTTGTTTCCTGAAAATATTTGAGTATTATTAGTTCCTGTTCTATACCAAAAATGTATGGATTAACACAAGCTACAGCTACATCAAACTGGTGTCAGTGACTTTTGGGACACACTGGAGACTGAGGATATACTTTCTGTGGTATTGTAGAACTTGGAACAGTTGCAGTGGTATATGTTGTGCAAACAAGCCATAAGGAATTTACAAATAAGGTATCAGATGTAAAACTGTGGAGTGTGTGTAGGGAGATACTTCGAGGCACTAGGGAGTTGAAGAAAACTGGCATCCACGTTACTGGGTGTTTGGACTGAAATTCAGAGGAGCAGTAACTTCACATTTGATGTTTAGTAAAAAGCGACTTTAAGGCCAAACACAGTTTTGTCCTCCTAAGAGGGGAGAAATTCTGGAGTTTTGTCTGGAAGCTTGAAACATCCATTGGTTATAGAACGGTGGAAGTATAGAAGAGGAGAATAAAGAATGCTCACTACATCATTGTGTGAGAGGTTATTCAAGAGCCTTGACCAAGAAATATCATGTATTGCCAGTAAATACTGTTCTCCAAGGGGGATTCTAATGACTGGTACCAGAACATCTGAGGAGAATGAATATGCAGAGACATGAGGCTTTGATTATTAGCTTGTTCTAGTTTCACAAGATAAAGTAGTATGAAAGCAAATGTCTGCCTCAAGGCTACGGGCTTCTCAAAATCAGGCTTATATGCATAGTCAGCAGACAAACCCCTTAATCTATTTATACTTGTAAGAATTATTGCAGTCTTCTAGTTATATAAATTTTTATTGATAATTTTTTCTTTTTTTTTTAATAGAAAAATTAGAAACTTTATAAAAACAACTTTGAATTTGCTCTGTTTTGAATTTTTTTTTTATGGTGTATCTTGTATTATTGTTATTTCTTTTGTGAGTTCATGTCACTGTTTTAATATTACTTCATTCGACATGGGTGATTTTCCTTTTCTTCTGTGCCATCTTCTTATTTTGTTACATTCTTGCAACTACAAAAGTCCGTGGTGGCAAGACAGTAATGCCCACTGCTTTCTCTCTATTACCCTTGCCAATACTGTGGAGGTCAGGTTTGCAAGGTGATGGAGCTCAAGACCAAGCCACTGTCACTTCTGCTCTTGGAACCTGCGGCATGCTTGTCGCCTACAGTGGCACAGGGATATGCTCACAGGGTTTCTTGCAGGCCTCTTTGTCTCTTTAAATGAGAATTCAAATATCTTCAAATATCTCATTCGTATTGTTGAATGAAGTGTTATCAGAATGTGTTGTAGACATTGACATCACTGCAAGAGCAAAAATGCTTAACCAAACTGTTAGATCTCTGCATGTATGTAAGCTATTATTTGTACTGTACCAGTAAGGGGGAAAACATGAGACAAAATAGTAACAACTGGTAATTAAATGGTTTTCCACAGGTACTTTGTACTTTGACTGTCAGCTATTCTTCCTGCAATGTACTTTGTAATGTTGCAAATTGATTGAAACCTTAGAAATTTTGACAAGCTGTGCACCAATGTTTTTTTTCCAGACACATGAACATTTGAATGACTTTATTTACACGTAACTCTGCATGTAAACTGTTGATTGCATGCTGATTTACGGTAAATAAAGGTTAAGTAGGACTCACTGAGTTGTGTTTTATACATCGCAGTGGTCCTGTTCTTGCATGGTTTTTATCTTGCATGACAATGGAATATGTCTGTATTAGTCTACGTATAACATGTCTTGTGGTTTATGCATGCTGCACTAATCTCTGTGTTAAATCTGTCCCCTCTTTATTCAGAGCATGCTGTCTAGGTCCTTTAATTCCAATTATGCTGCAGTTAGCAGCTTTCACTATGGCAGCTCTAGGGATCTGCATGGCAGCCAGGGTAGTGTTGCCTTGAGTGTTGCAGACGGAAGAGGTTCTGGTGTGCACATTGTTCGAGTGAGTACCTACAGGAGGCTATTGCAATTTATAGAGGGGGAAAGAATAAAATATGAGAGATGCCCTTTAAATTGATAGTTATCCTTCTAGAGATGAACAGTACTTTCAGTGAAAAATACAATTTGTGCCTGATTTTTAATAGGTGTTAAAATACTTTGCTTTTACTTTATATGCCTTAACTTATTGTAAGGTTTTTCAGATTGAGTTTTCTAATTATTTTTTGTGTATTATTGAATATAAAAACATCTGGTTTTGCTGTACATGTTGTGAACCAGAGATTACCATTCTGAATTTGACCTATGTTGAAAATTGAACAAAATGTTAAGCTTTTTTTTTTTTTTTTTTTTTTTTACCAAACAAATGATACAAACTGTATTGCAAGATACTTTAGACATTCAAGAAAATGACTTCTTTGGTTTGTAATAAAATGAGAGGAAACAACTCCTTAACTCTGAGCATCTTGAATGATGCTATGGTACCCATAGTGAGCAGGATAAATCATCAGAAAACTTTTAACTGCAGTTGCTGATATTTGTAAATATCATGCGATATCTTCTGGGTATGGTATCGTACCTAGTAAGATTTACGTTTTCTATATAAACACAAAAAAATGTGCTAGTTTTTCTTTTATTTTTTTAGCTTGTTTCTTTTGTTTTTTAAAGATAGAGAATAATAAAACCCTTAAAATGTTTTGTTTTGGGCATCTTATGAGAACTTTTTAGTTGTTTGAATAATACGAAGACATTCATACTGTTGCATTCTGTTTAAAGTATCCCCAGGCTTCAACTCCAGGAGACCAATGTCAAGATGAGGTGTTCATTTCAGGAAAGCAGAATTATTCATCTGCCACACTTAGTCTCAAAGATGTTCCTCCAGACAGCCTGAAGAAAGTAGCTGTGCAGGTAATTATCTACATGATATAATGGATAGGATATATTTTTTATTGTTTGTATAAACATATGCTGAGATAGCACTTGTAACTGGGGCTTCTTTAAAACATAAAACAGGATTACACCCAGGTATTTAGTAGTATAAGAAAAATAGCATCCTGGTTTTGGAAAACAAAGATTTTACCTATATGAAGGGGGTTAGTTTTTATTTTCCTTCATTGAGGGCTTAGAAAGAAAAAACGTGCAGAAAAAAGAAGTAATTGCAAGTGGAAATTGGAATACAGCAATTGATTTCAGGGAAGCAGATTGAAGCTGATTAAACCATTTAAAGAACAAGCTTGAAATCTGTTGTGATGAAATTGCAATGATAAACTATAATTCATAGAAGGCATTCTGTATTCATGTCAAAGGACCATCTATATGGGCAGAACTTACTGCAGTGAAACTAAGTGGATATGTGTAATTTAAGATGCAGCAATAGACTTCCCTTTTATGATCCGTGCTCTCATTACATTTCTATAGACATTAATATTGGGAATTAGGATCATTATTGATATATGTTGCATCTGTAAACTCTCTACCTCTGATAATGCAACAAAAATAGTTTTCCCATAATGCTTTAGATTTTCAGGAAAGACAGTAGAAAATCTTGTAAATTGAATATGTCTGACCCGTAGATAATCTAAGATATGCACACATATGCATACCCATTTCTCAGAATCACTTTGACAAAGAAACTCTTCTTAACAGACTAGTTTCTCTTTCCATTCACCTAGTATGGTTAAAGGTTGAAATTTACATGCTTCAGTTATAGTTTTGAGAAACAGAGTATCTTAGTGTCCCTGTATCCTCTAACTAGTGGGATAACAGTAGTAGGCAGAAAAATATGCAAACTCGAGACTGTGGCATTTCTGGAGTGTGGGAATCCTACGGAGGGATGGCTGACTATTTAGGCTTCATAAGAGTGGGAAGAAAGAAAAGGCTTCCCATCTCAGCTTGGAGCTGCAGAGCCCCCTGTAGCTCTGGGGCTTCAGTAAGAAATGTTGTGACCAACATCATCCTTAGTGAAATGGTTTGAATGAACCTCATGTCTTTACAGTTGAGTAAAGTTGAGACCTTACTGCCGTGATTATACCTATCAAATTAGTAACAGATGGTTTAAGAAAAGAATAACATTTATGGGAAATACCATCATTACAGTTTTGATATTAAAATCTTGAATCTGTTTGGAAGGTTTTTGAGTGAAGTGATCACCAAAAGATGCTCAGAGAGCGGATAACTTCTGAATGGTAGTTGTGTGGGCTTTTTTATTTTGTGTATGCTCTACTGGGAATTGTTGTGGAAATTTCATGCAATAAAAGTGCAATCTGTAAGAAGATCAACCAAGTGCCAATACTGTCAATTATATTGTCAGAAAATAATAGTCTTGGTAACTCAGTGAAAAAAAGTGTTTATCTAGTCTGCTCTGGTAGATTACCACTCACTATAAGGTTTTGTTTTTAAACCTTATCCTCATGGTGTCAGAGCTGATGACTCTCATGAAAACTGAGTGCAGTTGTACATGATTCGTAACAGTAGTTTTAGTAATGTCACTAAAACTAAAAGCAGACTTTAGAAATATTGAAATAATTAAGGAAGAATTGAGGATTGTTACTTATAGAATGTATGACATTAAGAATATTCATGTTTTATTCAGATACCTTTGACAAATGGACAAATGTGCCAGCCTCAAAGACCTCAGGCAAACTACAGCCAAGTCCATCATCTCCCTCCTCAGTCATCAGTTGCAAGACATCCATCTAGAGAACAGTTAATTGATTACTTGATGTTGAAAGTTGCCCACCAACCTCCCTATGCCCAGTCCCAGTGCTCTCCCAGGCAAAGCCATGAATTGGTAAAGCAAGAGGTAAGAGTGAAATCTAATTTGGATGCATGACATCTGTCTGTTATAAAGAAAAATGTGGTAGATTTTTAACAGAATGGACCGGCAACTTACACTTGCATCTTTTTACCAAGATAGAAATTTACTTCTTGACTACATTTATTGATCACCAACTCAGTATTTATGAGTAACTGAAAATCTCAAAGTACCAGTACAACTTCTAGTACTTTGCAGCTATTCATTGCTCTCTGTAATGGTTCAAAAATCTGCAACTGTAGAAGTATGCAGCTGTAAACAAAAGTCAGGATTTAAAAAAAAAAAAAAAGTGTGAGCATCTGATGCGTGCTTGATAATAATAATTTGTTTTATTTATGTTAGACATAAAAAAGAGTAAGAATGGGTAAGAAATTCTCATAACCATTTGTTATAATCTCATAACCAATTATTTGTTTGAACCAATGTTTCTTGCAGTGTGGGTAACCTTCTTTCTGCTCTTGTATTAAAGGTGTTTCCTTTGTATTGTTTTGTTATTTGAGAAAATACTGAGAGCTTTTCTTTCTGTCTTTCTTTGCTAGAATGGGTATGTCCACTTTTTGTGTAAAATTGTTTTCTAATCAATTCTTCTGGCAAGAGAAAAGATAGACATTGTGTAGAATTTATAGATAGACATTATGTATATTATAGATATACATGTATATCTATATCTATATATATCTATATAGATATATGTATATCTATAATGTATATCTATATGTACATTATAGATAGACATTATGTAGAATGGAGAATGAAAGTAGGAGCTAGGTTTAATTTAAAATTCAGCCAGAAGTAGCAAAGAAATAGGAAGAGCAAATTATTCCATATGACCATGTGCATTTGCTCGGGTCATTAAATTCATTTACATAATATCTCAATATCTCTGAATTTAAAATCTACATAGATTACTATGATTATAATAGCAGTGATATTAGGGTAGGACTTACGTACAATGATATGCCGTTGTATTGAAATCTTGGTTTGAATTAAGATTATGAGATACAATACTGTCTCAAATTGTGATAAATGCTTTTGATTTTTTTTTCTTTTTAAAAGCTTTTGTTCATCTAAGTTCCACTTCTTCTAACTTTGCTTGTAACTACTTAGATTCGAGTGAGGATTGACAAGGATCCTGAACTTGGATTTAGTATATCAGGAGGAGTTGGTGGTAGAGGGAATCCATTCAGACCTGAAGATGATGTGAGTATTTTATATATCTTAAAATCATTCTGATTAGCAAATGTTTCCAGTGTTTACCAAAGGAAATTGACATATATAAATATAAGTAAGTGTGTATGTGTGTGTGTATATATATATATATGTATATATATATATCCATCCTCCAAATACAAATCACTCCAGGACTTGGTGGGAGAAAAGTGAGGAAAAGTTATTTATGAAAAATGAAGGTAGTGGGTGACCACTGTGTAGCCACATGGCAACACAAAGGATTGTTCTGACTGAATGTTTCTTAAAATGTTCCAGATATCAGTCCACAGATTTGAGATAATGAGTTACAGAGTTTACACCTAGGAAGTCTCCAAAAAGAAAATATGATTTAGCCTACAGCATTATTTCCAGTGGTTGATAATTTGTCTTGACATATACATCTGCCAAATTAAACAAAGGCTTGAGTTACACATCAGGCAGATCAGAATTTGCCCTTCAGTACTCCTTTAAAGGCAGTTTCCCTGGATTTAACATCAGAAAAGGATGGCAGCCACTAAAGCCTATAAAATAGTATTGCATTCTCTTCTATTTAAGATGGAAAATTGAAATGATGTTTTGAATTACATCTGTACACCATACTTTATGAAATAAGTTTTCAAAAATGTTTTACGCCTCTGTTTTTCAAGGGTATCTTTGTAACCAGAGTACAGCCCGAAGGACCAGCATCTATGTTGCTGCAGCCTGGCGATAAAATAATTCAGGTACTGTAGTCATATAATTAACTATCATGTATAATATACCAGTTGATTTTTAATTTGCTTCTTTTCTGAGAGTAGAATGGTTAATTTTTATGTGGATTGCCAGTATCTTTCTAGAAGCATATCAGTATTCTGTAATGATCCTTTTTTCTTCCATCTAACATTAGGATAAGTGATACAGGCTGAAGCATTAATCAGTTAGATCGTTTTTCAAATTCTGAACATTTTTCATAGTTTTGATAATTGTCCTCATGGATTATAATAATAGTCCTTATGTTATTCAGTATGGAATATGAGTGAGTTCATTTGGCTTTAGCATCATTCAGGTATTTAATTTGTAGTCATTCATATGCAGTATTCTGAATAACAAGTTGTCTGAACACGAGCAGTAGCTCCTCATGCCCTCCTTTACCCAGCTGCATACATCTGTTGCATCCTGCCCCTCCCGCCCCCAATCTGCAGTTCCTGCCAGCCTTTGCTTCCTCTCCCCCAGCTGACAGGGGTTGGACAAATGCAAGCACTGGCAGAAGCCGCTTCCTTGATGACTGATACCTGACTGCTCACAGCCCATACCTCCTGGCTACCCCATCTGCCACAGGAGAGCCCCAGATAGTTTATTTCAAGAGCCATGGCTTTTGGGCTGCAGCTGTGTGGCTTTTTCTATAGGAATTAAGTACCACTCCTGTGTCAGATTCGTTTGAAATTGTCTAATGAACTTGCAGGTTATTTGTGGAAGGGTCAAGGAGGTATACAATGGGATTATCTAAGCCTTACTGTTGTAGAGAACAGGTTAACAGGACACTTCAACTGTGCTGTAGCCACACTTTAAGTTGCAGAGCTAGCCTTCTGATAAAAACATATTTTTAATACTACACACATTACAAGTTTGAGAGTGCTTATAGAGAGATCCTAAATGACCAGTGTCTAGGTAATTGTGTGCAAGTCTTAAGATACGGTTGCATATTAGGTTAGCACATTCTGTACAGATGATGGCTTGGAGTGGTTACTGCTCTTACTGCTCTCTGAACAGTCTATACACTAAACTTTCTTTGCAGCCCTAGACAGATTTAAAAATTACTGCCTTTATAACAAAGAGTCCAGCTGGTAGCAACAGCAGGTGTTAGATAATGGGATGAGCATGCAGAGCTCCAAAATGAGTAGCAAAGGCTCATGACTGGCCTCAGCAGGCACCTCTGTCATCTCTCTGGTGACACCATGGCTGGCCTCTCTGTCACCGTGTAAGGGGCAGCACCTCTGGGAGAAAGGTGGGATGCACAGCTGGCAGCAGCAGTAGTTCAAACTGGACAAATTGTCATTTGGCAAGATTTTACTGCACAGACCGAATATGAATTAGCAGCAATACGCCCTGAGAAGTTGAACCATAGCCATGTTTTCCCTCTTTTCTGTGGGCTGCTTAGGCCTGCCTGTGTTTGCCAAGCCAAGCCTGTCTTAGGAATGACAAAGGTACTTAGTCATAGGAAAATTGCAGCTGGGGGTGATCTCAGGAGGTCTGAAGCACAACATCCTGTTGAAAACAGTCAGCTCAGAGCTTGGAATGTGTTACGTGGGGATTTATCCAGACAGGTCCTGAAAAACATCCGTGGGTAGAGACTGTATAACTTCACAGAGCAACCTGACTGACTGCTGGACTCTGCTCAGAACAGATAAAAAAAAAAAGTTCGCTGCGTCCAGTCTGAACTGCAAGCAAGGGGAATAAAATCCTAAAAGGGCCTAAAATGCCATGAATGTTTTTTGTTAAAGGCTTCAGTAGTTCTTTTATCTATTGCAAAAGCCATTTCTAGTGTTTAAACTGAGATGTACCATCTATTCTTCATTTTCTTTTTTTAGCATAGATATACTCAGATTGAAGAGTTAGATGCCTGCCGCTAATGGTTTAAAGCTCTTTTTTTATTTATTATTTTTTATTTTGGTTATGTGCAAATATATTCAGTATCTTTGGAGTAAAATTCTTCCAAGGCTAACACAACTGTTTAATTCCTTGTAGCGTACACCTAAATGTTCTACTGGCATCAGCAATGTAATCTGAGAATCAGCAGTGTTTTATTGTATGCATTTATATAAGATTTTCATTTATTTAAAACTTAGTTTAAGCTTAAGTAAACTAACATGAAATATGAGACTGCCATTCTTAATTCTGAATATTTCTTTTTAGGCTAATGGATACAGCTTCATAAATATTGATCATGGACAAGCAGTATCTTTGCTAAAGACTTTTCAGAATGCGGTGGAACTCATCATTGTGCGAGAAGTTTCTTCATAAATACTGTGGATAGTGGGGAAAAAGCCAGCAGGATTCATTGAAGGACTTACGGAAACTGAATATTTTGCCTATTTTTATATGTGAAAGGAACTTGAAAAGAATTATGATCAAAATTTGTACAGGAAATGAAATACTGAACTTGTGGTCAAAGGGGAATAAACCACTGTATAGAACATACAGGAAATCATTTTGGAAATGCATATGCTGAAAAAACTTGTTTTTAAGCATTATAGCAATCTAAGGATCACTCCTCCAAGAACAAACCTGTGTTGTTGTTTTGTACAGATGGTAGGTTTATTTTTGGATAATTCATACACATTACTAAACTTTGTGCGAGGCTTTGAGAAGCCTAGGTTGTAGCCAATGGACAGATGGCAGGGCTGTCTGTCCTGTAGCTGTTTATTGCCTTTATTTTTATTCACCAGATATTAATGTGTTTTGCTGAAACCACTTCTGTAGATATGAACAGGGGATATGAAATGTTGGCTTCGATATGTGCACATTGTATAGATGAATGGGTAGATGGAAGGTGGTGCTGTTTGGACAGAATAAAGGTCAGGTAAAACTACTATCTGCTATCTAAATCTGAAATCAAGAAAGAAGTAAAAGTGTTTAGTTCTGGAATGTACGTCTACCAATAGAACATGCAATATAAGATTATGGTGTTTTTTAGGAAGACTGTAATTACAAATTTGTGATATTCTACAGGATTTGTTCCTTATGTAGTCATTGAATATTCATTTGCCACGTGTGATTCATGTTTAGTTGGGTTTTCTTGAATACACAATTTTTTTCAACTGTGCTGTGGAAATGTGCCCAGAGGTTTTTCTGTGCTGTGGAAATCCCCAGTTTTGTGCAAATGGTGATACTTTTATCTTTATAAAAAGTACTCCATTTTAAACTTACATATTTTTAAAATGAAACCGAAATGGCCAGTTTTTAAGGTTGTTGCCTGTAATACACATTTGAACACACACAAAGTAAATGATGCAGAAAGGGTTATGAAAGTCATCTTGATTTAGTTTGGCCTTTGCATTGCCTTGTTAATCAAAAAGGAAACCATACACATGGCGCTAGGTAACCAAAGCAAGTTTGTGAAACTTCGAACAGAGACAGAGAATTGCTGTGGTGAGATGGAGAGCAAAGGGAGGGTGTACTTACAACCCACCAGTTCGTAATGACGTTTCTTAAAGGGCTGTTCCTACAGGTAACATTAAATGTGAACTAGACACTTCAGAGTCATTAAAGGGTTTCTAACTATATTAATGTAATAGTGATTTACCACAGGCTGCCTTTGTTCCTTATTACTGTATAAAATATTCAATTATGCTTGTATTAATTTTGTTTACCAGAAACATTAACTTTATTTTTCTTTCTCCTTTGTAATTGAATAAAGACTGCATAATCTGCAGTCATAATTAATACACGGTTGTTATGGACCAGGGAAAAGTGCCATAGAAGACCAGTAACTGTTTTTAATCAGGGCTAATGATTAGCCTGTCATTGGAGCAATATTCAGTTATTGCAGTTCATTTTTATTTGCATATAAGTTGGTAGTTTGAAACAGATATAAGTTACTTTTTTCCACCCATGTGTACAAAAGTAAATTTTTTTAATAAAGCTAGCAAAAACACCAGCCTCCTTTAGTTTTGCGGAAAAGAGCTGAAAGAGAGGAAATACTCAGCTAGCAGAAATAGGCAGTACTTCTTAAATAAGTGAACTCAAATATTATTGCACTTCTTTCAAAGATGTTAACTATTGCTTATTGTACTGTGTATAGTTCTAATAATTTTAATTGAAACCCTTTAACAACTCTTTGTATATTTTAATTCTTTTTAGTTGATTTTCAGTAATATTTACATAGGAAATAATTTTTTTGATATATTAGCAGAAATGTGCTGTATTTTGATAAAAATTCACTTATTTTCTGTGTGCTGTTAATCTTTAAAGAAAAGAATGAGAAACATAGCTATATAATGGCAGGCTTCAGCGTTCCCTTTCTCTGAGATGTGTTTTGTTGTTGTTTATTTTTTTATTGAAAAAGGAAAATGTTCACATCACATGTTCATTACTTTTAATCATGTTATTTTTATCACACACTGCCTTTTAAAGGGAATGCATACAGACAACTTCTAAATTAACTTGGTCTTCTACATAACCTGTATCTTTAGGAAGGGAAAGTACAAAAAGCAGAACTGATTCTTTACTGATCTTGTGTACATTGTGACTTTGTATACGTTTTACAGTACATTTGAGTATATCACTGAAGAATTGTACCGTGTTGTATTTTGCTTTAATGTTAACAGAGTTTTAAACTATATTATGTCACTTAATTTTCAGATTTACGTATCACATGACAATTCTACCAGGAAGTGTTTCGCTATGGTAGAACTGTAGTAATGGGGATTTATAGCAAGAAGTTTAGTACTTCTTGTGGAAACAGTTGGCCAAAGCTTGTCTTTGTTAAATTAGCAAATTAACCGTGAAATAAAACATGAATTATACTGATTTTACTCAGTAAACTTTTGAGTTTTTAATGGATTGATACGTGTTTGTTCCTTCTGTGTCTGTGTGTAAAGGTATTTACATGTCAAGCTAGATGACTCTGCAGAGTGGGAGAAGGATGTATCCCAAACTAGTCCAGCCAGGATTCAGCAGGACAAGAGACAGTATCAGCACTTTTCATTTTGAATGCATCTTAAACTACATTAGGAAAGGGAAAAAAAAAAAATCCATCAATAGCAGTAGTCACTCAGCATGGCAGTGAGTTGATGCAAACTGTTAATTCTTTCTGTTCTGAATAGTTCATTAAAGAATCAGTTCAACTGATGTAATGAAAAGATGAAGTCTCCCACATATTTATTATGTAAATATTTTTGAGTTACATTTTTGGACTGGAGTTTAAAAAATGTGTATATACTTGAAAGCATTCTATGAACACAAACATAGCAATAAGCAACACACAGAATCAAACCTTTATCATTTGGGGATTTTTGTTTGTTTGTTTAGAAATTTTCCCTTGTCAACAGCTATGAAATGTTTTTATTGATCAGCATTTATTCAACATTCCAAATTTTTGTATATAATTAGACTGTTTCTGAGGTAACACATGGAGAATAGATAATAAACTAATGCTCTTTAAAGCTGTGCGTAATTGACTTATTTAACTTCTAGGAAATTCTCCATGACACAAGTCTATTTATCTGTTGTTTCTGTAGACCCTAATCCTCTATCAATATCCATTAATGCTCCATGCATCTCAGTGTGACAGGAGTCTGCTCAAATTGATTTAATTGCAAGACCAGATTATTCACAAACAAAAAATGAACAAAAATAACCTCTATCTGAATAAAGTAGTCTTGCAGTGAAATCACCTATGTTAGCCAGTGGCTCCTCTTCTAGAGAGAGTAGTCTTTTAACATGTACGTCTGATGTAAATGAGTTAGTTTCAATAGTTCAATTTCATTGTTCAATTTCAATTTTTTGTTTTAATATTTATTATCAAATTCAAATTGTTAAATTTCAGAATTTCAAAACAACAACAAACAAAGACTAAGTCAAGAAGCAGGGGTAAAATGAATCACTTCAGTGCTCTAATAAGATGTACAAAGGCTATTGAGTGAAGAAAGGGAAAAGTTTATCACAAAACTTCACAGTTCACAGGAGAGGCAAATGCGGGTTACAACCAGACAACTGGCTTTCTTGGAAACTACCTAACAATTAAATAACACAGATTTTTATTTATTTTTTTCCAATATGTGGAACTGGCCTACCAATCTCACATCTTGACTTTTCCTACTTTCTCTACAGAGAAAACAGACTCTAGCTGTAGCAGGTTAGAGCCCTGATGTTGGTCACAACAGTGTTGGGCCCCTGTGTATTTAAACTTTTCTGCATTTGTTGCCTGCTTGGAGTTTGGAATTTTTTCCACCTTAATTTTGTCCTTGTGGGCGCTCCTCTGGAGAATTTTGTTGTATTTTCTGCCTTTTATGCATCAGACTTCAAATTTATTCTTTTCCATTTTGCAGGTATCACTTGTTAGTATGCCTAGTTCCTGTGCAACTCTGCCTTTGGTCTCCTATTTGACTTCACAATGGAACAGTTTACTTTTTCATCAGCTGTGTGAATGCTGGATCATTCACGAGAATGCTGGATCCATCTTATCACTGTATATAAATACCTCAAGGGAAGTTGACAAAAGAAGTTGTGTAGTCTTATCCCTGGAGACCTTCAAAAGCTGCCTGGACGTGGTCCTGGGCAACCTGCTCTGGGTGTCCCTGCTTGAGCAGGGGAACTGGTCCAGGCAGCCTCCAGAGGTCCCTGCCAACTTCAACTGCTCTGTGTTGCTGTGACATCTTTTGTATGTTTTCAATCCTGTTGAGAAAATTTAAGAGTACGTTCATACTTGAATGAAGGAACCAAACATGCCATTCCATGAACATGCATGCCCATCACATCAGAGATAATTTAGGAAGTTCTTTCTTTGTCCATATAATTTAAAAGTTCCTTATTTTAAGACAGTTTCCTGAAATAGTTAATGTTGGTGTTTCACTAAGCAGAGTGGTCTCCAGTGTACAAAAGTGCTACTTCATCAAACTGATAAAAGCACTTTATATTGACAAGGCAGCTGCTTCTAGGCATGGGAGCCCACTGTTTTTAATTCACATTCCTATTCATCCTTAGCAAGTAAACAATAAAATATGTGATTTAATTTTCTGTGACATTAATCCATCTGATTCTTCTTACAATTCAGAAGATTTGTGACTACAGAAAACTAATGACTGTTGGAAGGGAGAGGAAGTTTTTATAATGAGCTAAGAAAAAAAAAACACAAACATTGGAAATTGACAAAAATGAATTTCATAGCACATTTCACATCATTTCCCTGTAGTTTGTTTTTGAAACTGAGCTTTCTACAGCTACTGCATTACTCAGTAACTGGGGCTTTCAGGTTACACCAGGGATGTACGCCCCCAGTCTCTGCACAGACTTATTTATGTTCAAGCAGTGAAAAGATTTTTGGTTTTTAGACTTGACACATTTTTAAAAGTGATGGCTCAAGATGATGCAACTACTTGACTCTGTATCTTGAGTGTTACTACCTCCACCACCACCTGTCCCATCTCTCCAAGCAGACAATGATCCTCAAAGGATCATTCCACGGTCGTGGAAACAAAACCCCTGATGCCGACAGTTCTGCAACAATTTGTTGTAGTGCCGTGAGGAGTCCTCCTCCTCTCCCCTCATGGGGGTCCTTGAGGAGGATAACACATGGATCCCGTGCCCCTGCTGGGCAATGTGCCTTGTGGTGCATCACCATCACACCTGAGAACATTTAGGCTGGTCGGAACTCAGATGAGGAACTCTTGTTTCACACCTGCTGCATGAGCTGCTGCATCTGTTGGCCGTGCTCCTGGCCCTGCTCTCATATAGGTCTCATAGTGCCAGCTTCAAGGTGGGTGCCTGACCCTCCCAAAGCATGGGCAGCTGCAAGAAGTGCTATCCAGGCACCCCGGGTCAAGGGCAGCTACCCTCATTTGTCAGAGCTTACATGAGCCCATAACCCTGTGGTAGCAGCTACCCTCAAGTCTCTCAGGGGGCTCCCAGGAATCCTCCCTCCTCTTTTGCCATTTTCTAAGAGCCTCATTTAAAGTATGGCATCTCCTGATTTCTGGCTCCCTGTGTTCTTGTGTCTGCTTTTTCTCACACTGTCTACATGATCACGACCATACTTCTGTATTGCAATTTGAGATATTGCTTTGTATTAAGGATAAGAGTTAAGTATAAAAAAGCTGAATTTTTGGCTGAAAGAGGAGAAAATGAGAAATAAACATTACAACCTACATATTTTGGAATTACAACATACACCATAAATACTCTGCAAGATTTTGTGCATTGGAAAAGTAGGTTGCAGTTATCTCATTAAAGAGAAAATGTGTTAAGTAGTTATGGATAAACATTACTGAGCTGTGAAATACTCAGTTAACTTGTAGCTGCTGTCTCTCAATGGCTGAGTCAGGACATTTTTGGAAAACAATTTATATGAATACCTGATCAAAAGTTTTAGAGACATAATAAAAAGAAACAGAACAAGTATGTGACTCTGCTGGCAATGAGATGGGCAAGAGCGTATTGAAGTTTCTATTGCTGAAATGACATAGCTTTTCTGCATGGCCTAAACTTTGGAGGATTAAATTTCTAATAACAGGAATTTGTAACATCCTTTTTTTTTTTTTTTTTTTTTTTTTTTGCAGATGCATAACACAAAAGGGAGTATGGCTCTGCACTTAATGCATTTCATGAGGCATGGATGCAAATTGCTGAGCTATTTATGTTTCAGTATTTTCCATATTAATAAAGAAACTGTGACAGAATAGTCAATCTTGTTTGCCAGACATGTAGAAATAATAATTTGGATAAACTTCCCAAGGAATGTCTCTTAATAGAGAAACTCATAGCAGATGAACCAGATGCTCTTCAGAGAAAACCTCATTCAATTGCTAATGCTGATGATTGAAACCTTGGAGGAAAAAAAAAAAAAAAAAAAGTAAAAAAAGCATTCTAATGAATTATAAATATGCACTGGCAAAATACATGATTTGAAAGTATTATGCCAAGGCTCCTAACATCATAACATTTTAGCATATTTGATTGATTTTTGTCTGCAACAGCTTTCTCTCACAATAGAATAATCAACTACTGGTTTTGAATATGGAGAAAGTATTTTTGTTGAGAATATTTCTGCCAGAAGTACATCAATTGAAAGCCATTGCTCCTGTACTGTGAGGTTTTCTAATAAATATTGAAACAAATTATAACAGCTGGTTAGCCAACGTGCTATTATGTCCTGGGAAAAATGAATTAATCATGTAAATTTTTTTTATTTGCTAATTATACTGGGAAATGACTGATGGAGTTGGTGTTGATATATGCAGGGGCTAGAAAATATTCTGTTAGGCCTCCAGACAGATGAAACCTCTAAACACTTTTTTTTTTTTTTATTGCATTTTAATTCAAAAAGCTATGAAAATATACTTGGTAATTTGAATAATGGGACAGACTCTGTAATAGGTGACTTGCAGTGTTTGTTTGTTTTTAAAATTGCAAGTTTTAATTATTTGATTGTAGCATTAATATTGATACGCTGATTTTTAAGGCATCTTAAGATACTAAAACAATGAAGGACTTTTCAGCATCAGTACTGAACTTCAGCTGTTTTTCAATAATATAAATTATTCACAGCTTTCAAGTAAGAATTATAAATTAAATGGTAGTATTTATTTGCAAAATTGTTATGAGGTCAGTAGTGATAATATACAAATAAAATAACATTCACAATTAAATGTAGAATACAAAATTGTATCCTGCGTATTTTTTAATATAATGGTAGACATTTTTGATGCTTTGTAAAAATAATTTCAGTATAGTCAACTTCTTCACTGTGATCATGAGAGTTTTAAAAAATCTTATGGGTTTCAGGAATTTTTTTCAAGTTAACTTGTTTACCAGCAACCTAATTAATTCTTAGAAAGATTGTAATGACCAAAATAAATATTTAATTTTACCTATTATTTGTTCAAAACTGTTTTAGTTGCCCAAATATTCACGTTGAAATAAGGACATTGCATAAACATTGATATGAAGACAAAGCTAGCTAGAAGCCATTATGAATGATCACAGACTCAAAGTTGGAGGGTGTCCACAGATTTTTGTAGTTGCAACTCAACACTTATTAATAAACAATAACTAAATACATCCAAATAAATTGCCCAAACTACCAACATATTTATTCCCTTCATTTTAAAGTTATTTAGAATGCATGAGCCTGAAATTTTCATGAAGGAAGGTGTCCATACCTTTTCTTAAGAGAACATTTACTTTCTTCTACATGCTTTTGACAGCAGGTGGGGTGGTATGATTAAATAGCAATAATAATAAGGTATTTTAAGAATTTGTGTGGGAGGTATAAAACGTAGTACAAAGTCCTTTGCCTGTGACATGCAAGGCACCAAGCAGATTCTGAGCTATGCTCTGTACAGGGACAGGTGGAGGTGCCTTTCTCCTTTAAACAATCATTGCTCTCTGGTTGAGAGAAAGAATCTTGGACACATAAATCGGAATGTCAACCCTTCCCCCCTGGCCCTTTTTTTGGGAAGCAAATTGACCTCTTTTTTTCACTTCTTGTTGTCATTTCCTGGATGAGTGCTCTAGACAGGCATGGTATATGAAAGGGAGAGAGACGTCTTTCTTTGAAAAGAAAGTGGTGACCCAGTTCCCTCAGGAGGAGTGTGTGGAGGTTGTCTGGACTCTTGCACACTAGGGTAAAAGAAAGTTATCATTTTTATCCTGTTTGTGGGAACAGGACAAGAGGCAATAGCCACAAGATAGAGCTCAGGAAATTCCGCACCAACATGCGAAAGAATTTCTTCACAGTGAGGGTGACAGAGCACTGGGACAGGCTGCCCAGGGAGGTTGTGGAGTCTCCTTCTCTGGAGATATTCAAGGCCTGTCTGGACACCTACCTGGGCAGCCTGTTCTGAGGAACCTGCTTTGGCAGGGGGGTTGGACCCGATGATCTTTCAAGGTCCCTTCCAACCCCTACAATTCTGTAAGAAAAGAGAGGCCCAACAAGCTAACAATGTTGTTCCTGATGCACCACAGGGTACAGAGTTGACCCTTTTGGCTGACAGGGCACACTGCTGGCTCGTATTCAACTTGTCATCAACCAGAATCCCCAGTTCCCTTTCTCATCCCCCAGTCTGTACCTATGGCAAGTCTTGCCCCTTCCCAGGTGCAAAATGAAAGGCAGGTCATGCCTGACGAACCTGATCTCCTTCTATGACAGAGTGACGCGCTGGGTAGATGAGGGAAAGGCTGTGGATGTGGTCTACCTTGACTTCAGCAAGGCTTTTGACACCGTCTCCCACAGCATTCTCCTCAAGAAACTGGCTGCTCTTGGCTTGGACTGGCGCACGCTTCACTGGGTTAGAAACTGGCTGGATAGCCGGGCCCAAAGAGTCGTGGTGAATGGAGCCAAGTCCAGTTGGAGGCCAGTCACTAGTGGCGTCCCCCAGGGCTCGGTGCTGGGGCCGGTCCTCTTTAATATCTTCATTGATGATCTGGACGAGGGCATTGAGTGCACCCTCAGTAAGTTCGCAGATGACACCAAGTTAGGTGCGTGTGTCGATCTGCTCGAGGGTAGGAAAGCTCTGCAGGAGGATCTGGATAGGCTGCACCGATGGGCTGAGGTCAACTGCATGAAGTTCAACAAAGCCAAGTGCCGGGTCCTGCACCTGGGGCGCAATAACCCCAAGCAGAGCTACAGGCTGGGAGAGGAATGGTTGGAGAGCTGCCAGGCAGAGAAGGACCTGGGAGTGATGGTGGATAGTCGGCTGAATATGAGCCAGCAGTGTGCTCAGGTGGCCAAGAAGGCCAACGGCATCCTGGCTTGTATCAGGAACAGCGTGACCAGCAGGGCTAGGGAGGTGATCGTCCCCCTGTACTCGGCTCTGGTGAGGCCGCACCTCGAGTACTGTGTTCAGTTTTGGGCCCCTCGCTACAAGAAGGACATCGAGGTGCTTGAGCGGGTGCAGAGAAGGGCAACGAAGCTGGTGAGGGGCCTGGAGAACAAGTCCTACGAGGAGCGGCTGAGGGAGCTGGGCTTGTTCAGCCTGGAGAAGAGGAGGCTCAGGGGTGACCTTATCGCTCTCTATAGGTACCTCAAGGGAGGCTGTAGTGAGGTGGGGGTTAGCCTGTTCTCCCATGTGCCTGGTGACAGGACGAGGGGGAATGGGCTTAAGTTGAGCCAGGGGAGTTTTAGGTTAGATGTTAGGAAGAATTTCTTCACTGAAAGGGTTGTTAGACATTGGAACAGGCTGCCCAGGGAAGTGGTGGAGTCACCATCCCTGGAAGTCTTCAAAAGACGTTTAGATGTAGAGCTTAGGGATATGGTTTAGTGGAGGGCTGTTAGCGTTAGGTTGGAGGTTGGACTCGATGACCTTGAGGTCTCTTCCAACCTAGAAATTCTGTGATTCTGTGATTCTGTGAAAATCTGGCACTTGCTCTTTTTAAACTTCATGCAGCTGGCGATTGCCCAGAGGTGATGCTCTATGAACTCAGGTTTATCAAACCAATATCTGTGATGACAGTGATTCATTTTAAAGTATATTCATAAAAAATTTAGTTTGATACACACTTACATAATTGATGTGGGAGAATTTATACATGCTAAAAAAGGGTCATCTAAAAACCCCTTTTGAAGTGCATGTGCTTCTGTGACCATTGCTGTATGGAAAATACAAGATTTCATAAACGACTGAAGAAATACTCCCCTGAAATTATAAACACATGCAGAGTTTATTCTCAGTTCTATCTTTATGCAGCTTGTTCTCAAATCTACCTTTTACCTCGTTTGTCTCATTTTTGCAGTCTGTAAATGGTGGAGATAATTTGTTGATATGCACTTGGAAATCCAGAGATAAAAGCACTATCTAAATGCTATTAGTCATCAGCTAATTTTGGAGTAAGCTTTAAAAAACCTAAAAGCTAAAAAAACAAAACAAACAAACAAACAAAACAAATCAACAACAAAAAAAACTATTCCATCTTTGATTATGTAAGCAATTTTATAAGGAGAAAAGGGACTTTATTATAGAACACACTGAATTAGCTGCTGATGTGGCTCTTACAACTGTTACTACTGTGCTAAATAAAACAATCCTCTTTTTCATGTGCTTGCAGCAACAGAAAGACAAAGCAGGTGCAGAAATCTCACAGCTGTTTCAGTTTACCAACTCTTGTTTATTTAGATGACTGCCAGGCAGAGGTGGGGTGTTTGACAAGGTTTCACCTTCTGGTAGTGAGTATGCTGAGGTTGTCCATTAATCTGAATGTAGGCAGGATTTTTAAGAATTCTAGTTCAGGTTTCATTCTTGGGGGATGGAGGGGAGAAGTCACTACTAGAGAAATATTATGTTAAAAAAAATCTTCCTATAATTTTGCAGGGAAGGGATATAAAATTGTTCTCATGATTTCATTAATTCATACATTGAGTAAAATTCCTGACTGATTATAGGAGGCAGAAAAATATCCTGACCTGGAGCATGTGTCTAAGGAAAAACAAAACAGAAAAACAACAGACAATAAAGAGTATTATCTGCTGATAGCTTCAATAAGAAGTCTACTATGAATAGTAGGTGGAGACTGGCATTTGAAGTTTATACCTGTTTGTTAACTCACAAGAGAAGAGAATATTTGTATTGTAAAAGATACATTTGTCTCCTGTGTTCTGTATCCCCCATCTATGCAAAACCTTGACATTTTGGTCATATAGTAATACAAATAGTGTAAAGTTACTGTTTATGGAAACAGACTAAAGCAGCCAAAGCAATACAAATACACTGGCTCCTTGTGTTGTTCGTGAAAGAACAGGCAGGAAAAAGAAAGCTTTATTTGGATCTCTACAACAAATCAATACATACCTATTTCAATCACTCTTATGTGCTGAAAGATAAAAATTGAACACAAATACAAAATCTTAATAAAAGTAATAATAGTAAAGAATACACAACTTGTATGCTTTAATGGGAACCGAAGGGACTAGCCTTGGTTAGATGATGGCAGTATTTTAAACATTTTTACCATTCACTTGAACATTTCTTGAAGTCCCAACCACAGGTCAGAAGTTCTTTAAATTCAAACTGTGTTACACAATGGTTGTTTTAATCTTTGGACATTTTTCCCCTGAGGACTGTTAGCTTTTTTTTTTTCTGAGTTCAGCTCATAACTGCAGAATTATGAAAGCCTGACTGAATAACAGAACAAAGAATGTATTGTTAGCATCCTGCAAAAGTATTAATGAGAGCTGATGTATAAATAGCCTACACTGAAACACCCAGTTATTTTACAATTAAACTCATTTGAGAAATGCCCACTGAAAGGAATATCAGTCATATGGCCACCCTACAACTCCGTGTGTGGCTCTTCCCCAAACAATGTACCTGTCAGTCATTTTTCTTTGTTAAATTGAGCATTACAGTAAGTCAGGTGAGTAACAGGTGTTACAATGTCATTCAAAGAACTGGTAATTCAGAAAAATATGGTGAGTAGTAATAGCTGTTTTGACATAAGGACAAATACTTTGACAGATATGAACATCTGAGATCAGCTGTTTTTGCTGGCAGTGATGCAAATTCATTGAGGTTTTCCAGTACCCATGGAAAGTTTTTCAGGCAAAGCTCTATGTAGACTGTCTTGCAGTCGTACTTGAGATGACAGTAATAGGCTTGATATTCTGTGTGCTCCCTGCCCAACGTAAAGTATTACTTCATATGGTTGACTGAGCAATTCCAAACATTGTTTGCTACAACATTAACTAGGCAACTCGGAACAAGGCCTTCCATGCAGAAATGCTGTTTGTAATTAATCACATCTTCGTGGAGGTCAGGCATCATTCCTTTCTGTTACAGAAGAAAAGAAAAAAACAAATACATGGTTCAGATTTGTTCTGCTATTTGAGCTAGTAACACCTCTCTTGCTTTTTGATCATATTGTTTCAAATCCTGTACAATGCAGCTGTATTTGAGCAAAGCATTGCTGACTCTACTCAACAGTTTTGACAATGACAGTAAGAATTATAGAGTCTGTTAGGTTCTGTCTCCACGAAGAAGACGGATGATTACAGAAAACATTAATGAAATTGTTCAAAGATATTGTAAGGAAGAATTTATGTAAAATAAGAAGAATGAAAGAATGAACCATTCAACCAGCTGTAATTAGCAGATCTGCATGGACTATATGGATACTGGATATTCAAAGATTTCCTGAATTATTAAAGAACATTTCTGCTATTATAGAAAGCTAAGTGAAAAGCATTCTTCCAAATTTCTTACCAAGCAAGAAAGGATTCCATGACTCCAGATCTGGCTGCACCAGTGCAAAATAGAGGAGGAAAATCACCTTATTCAACCTGTTGGTGATCCTCTTCCTAATGAAACCCAGGGCCTTCTTTGCAACAAGGGTGCACCACTTGCTCAAGTAAGACTTGTTCAACAGGGTTCACAGGTTCTTTCTGCCAGTTAGCCCCCAGCATGTCCTGGTGCATGGGATTATTCCTGCCCAGGTGCAGGACTTTGTATTTCTCTTTGGTTAACAACAAGAGATGTGTGTCAGTCCATTTCTCCAGTTTGCTGAGGTCCCTCAGAATGGCAGCACATATTCTAGTGTATCAGCTTCTCCTCCCAGTTCTACATCTCCTACAAGCCTGCTGAGGGTACACTTCGTCCCACTGTCCAGGTCATTAATGAAGATATTCAGCAATGCTGGACCCAGTACTGACCCCTGGGGTACACTACTATAGACTCATCTCTAGCTGGATTTTGTGACATAATCATAAACATCCTTTGAGCATGGCAGCTTGGCTGGTTTTCAATCCACCCAATTGCCCTTTTATCTGGTCTGTACTTCATTGTTTTTTTTTTTTTTGAGGATGTTATGGCATGCAGTGATAAAAGCTGTACTGAAGTTGAGATAAATGCTATCAGCTGCTCTCCCTTTGTTCACAGAGCCAGTCATTTACTGTAGAAGACAATCAGGCTGGTCAGGCATGAGTTCCCTTTCACAAATCCAGGCTGACTACTCCCAATCTTTTTCTTGCCCTTACTGTGTTTGAAAATGACATCCAGGTGGATTTGCTCTGTTTCTTTCCCAGAGATTGAGGCGAGGCTGACTGACCTGTAGGTTTCCAGATACTCCTTACTGCCCCCAGAGAATTTAGAGATGATATTCACTTTTCTCCCCAGTCCTATTCTAGCTCCCCCAGTCACCACAATCTATCAAAGATGAACAATAGCAGCCTTATAATATTGACCCATTGCTCATGGGAACATCCCATCAGGTCTCATGGACTTGTGCATGTCCAATTTGTCCAATATTCTCTTACCAGATTCTACCTTGTGTATGTTTCTTTTTCATCTTAGGCTTCTGTCACAAACTCCTTGTTTATCTCTGCAGGCTTCTTAACAGCTATGCTTGATGTCCTTCAGGAAGGAACGTTCCTGATCTTGGAAGTAGTGAATCAAAAAAAAAAAAAAAAAAGACAGCTCTCCTGGGCCCTTCTTTTCAGACCATTTTCCATGGAATTCTTCCAACTCAGAACATAAGCAAATAAAGGTCTGCTCTCAAAAAGTCCAGGGTTGTGATCCTGATACTTGCTTTTATCCCTCCTCTCAGGATCCCAGACTCCACAATCTAGTGAACTCGACTGCAGCCAACTCTCTCCTTGATCTTCCTGTCCCTGCCCAGTTCTTCCTTATTGGTATGAGATCCAGTAAAGCATCCCCCTCTTATCAGCTTCATAATCACCTATGTTAGGAAGTTATAACACTGCAGAAAGCTTCTGGATTGTTTGTAACCTGCTGTGCTGTCCTTACAGCACATTTTGGGGTCATTAAAATCTCCCATGAGGACCAGGGCCTGCTAATATGAAGCTTCTTCCAGCTGTCTGAAGAAGGCTTCATCTACTTCTTTCTCTTAACTGGGTGGTCTGTAGGAGACACCCACAGATTTGACAGTGTTGCTCTGCTCACTGACCCTAACCCAGAAATGCTCAACTGGCTCATCTCTCCAACACAACTCCACATATTCCACATGCTTTTCGACATAAAGGGCAACTTTCCCTCTCCATCTTCCCAGCTTGTCCATCACAAAAAGCCTGCATCCTTGCAGGCCTTCAGGTCTGTGAGCTGTTCCACCAAATCCGTGTGATCCCTGTAACAAATCAGCCCAGCAACTTCACGTGGATAGCTAATTTGTTTGTTCACTGTGCTCTGTGCATTAGTGTCCAGGTACTTCAGACCGACATCCAGTTTTGCTGATTTCCCAGGAAAGATAATGAGAGCTTTCACCATAACACTGTCCTCTTGGCATTTGTACATGCTCCATTAGGATCACTTACGAGTTTCTAGTATAAAGGCAAAACAGCGTAGTTCCAGCCACACTTCCAAAGCCTGGTGTTGTGGAAGAAAGTCCCTAGTTATGCATTATAATAGGACTGCACAGACTACAAATGCCCCAGAGGGAACATGCACTGCCTGTTACGTCTGCTCTCCTTAACAGTGCACTATGGACAGCTGCCCACCATGCTTTCAAAGATGGTTGTAGTTGTTCTGTGACAGGCAATTATCACAAGCTAATTACAAAATAAGCCTATATTTAGGCTGCACAGCCTTAAGTGCCCCAGGAATAGTTGAATCTGAAGCTAAATTTTACCTTATGTAAATTGCCCAAGACTTAGAACTGTCTCATTTTAGTGAGAGATTTTCTCATTTGCTTCTACTGGCAATAAATGTTCCCCGGTAATTGTTTTTTAAACCTTGTGGAAAGATGGAGAAGTACAATCTTAGACAAAAGTAAAATAATCACTTTTGTTTAAAGACTATCATTTTACATGCGGTTATCGCTGTTTAGAATAGTTCAGTTGGAAGGGACCTTCAGAGATCACGAACTGCCTGACCCCTTCAGGGCTAACCGCAAGTTACAGCATGTTACTGAGGGCATTATCCAGACGTCTCTGGGCATGGACAGGAGGCACAGGGTGTCAGCCACCTCTCTAGGAAGCCTGCCTCAGTGTTTGACCACCTTCATGGTGTTATAAATGGCTCAGTCTTCAAAATAGGACTATAATCAAAGTTTACAATTTATTAAAGGAACAGAGGTAAGCAAACAGTGCTGGGTGCGCTGGGAGTCTCTGCTCCACCAAGACACATACCAGTTACATCAAGCAGCTGATTTTTTTAATGCTCCTAGGCTAATACATATTCATTACTACTTCTAAAAAAAACAGGGTTATTATAATTAGTTTCCAGAATCCAAACCCTCCTACTGGAGCATGTGTATCAGACTCTGGTGGTCCCTCTGGGGGTCTCTTGTGCTGAAGGCTCATAGTCGTCCTCCCTCTTGTCTTTCTCCTTTGTCCAACTTGGCTGTATGTCAGAGACTTGTGCAATGTCCTCTGTAAGCTTTGTCTTTTAGTCGTTCTTCAGCTCTCCCCATCTCCTTAATCTCCTGGCCAGATATCAAAAGCTTGCATAGTGTCCCATGCAATAGTCATAATAGTTAGCAGTTATTCTGAAACCCCCCCAGATATCAGAGACTTCAAGGAAAAGCCTACAAATACATTTCCCTTCAAGCTCTCTATTGACACTAATTGCTAAAACATTCCTTTGCAAGATACAAGAACTATACACATTAACCACTCTGTTTTTCTTAGACTTGTGGTTATTCAAGGGTATGTAAGACAGAAGGTCACATTCATCATACCATGAGGCCCTAGCATTGTTCCATATTGACATGAATCAGATGGACACATTTCACAGAAGGACATGATGAAAAATACCTAATCTGAACCTCCCCTGGTGCAGCTTTGTGCTGTTCTCTTGTGTCCTGTCAATGGTGAGGCCAGCATCTCCTTCTGCACGTCCCCTCCTCAGGAAGCTGCAGAGAGCAGTGAGGCTGCCTCTCGGCCTCCTCGTCTCCAGGCAGGACAACCCTGGTGTCCTCAGCCTCTCCTCACAGGACAGGCCTTCCTGCCCTGTTACCAGCTCTGTTGCCCTTCTCTAGATGCTTTGAAGCAACTTAACATCCTTTTTGTACTGGAAGCCATACTGCACGCAGTGCTCAAGGTAAGGCTGCACCAACACTACACAGAGCAGGAGAATTGCCTCCTCAGACCAGCTGGCTGTGCTGTGTTCAATGCACCCAAAAATGTGGTTTGCACTCCTGGCTGCCAGAGCACACTGCATGTTAATCCTGCTGCTGACAATCATCTCCAGATCACTTCAGAAGCTAAAAGAATGAGGGCAGGGCAGGATGCACTTTTAGAGGAAGATTGTTCTCTGTATTCAGGAAAACTAAGCTGATTGTTGAGACACATGCTGTAAGTTGTAGCAGAGGTAAGCAAGTAATCCATATTCAGAGATCTGTTTCGTAATTCTAAAAAACCCTCACTCTTCTGTTTTAAGACAGGATTGCTCGTTTGTCCTTGTGAACACAAGATGGTTTATTATCTATTGTTTGGCTACACTTTATCTGAAAACTGTTCATACCAGAACTTCAGAATTGCAAAGTCCCACCCAGTCTAATTGCCAGAGTAACTCTGAAGGAGAGGTGAAGAAAGGGAATGTGCATATTTTGACTGCTCAATTGCTGATAAACCAGCTCCCTTTGAAGCACAGTTTGCATCTGTTTTTATGTATTAATAGGAATTATGGAATAATAATTTCCCTCTCCCAGGAAAGGTATATATGCATATTTTTGTGAATTAGAATAATGAGCGTAAAGCTGTTCTCCAGAGCACCTGATCAACTCTGGGTAACTCTGCAATTACAAAGGGTTTTCTGAAACCACAGTTAGAGTGCCAGGACTGGAGCTCAGTAAAAAGCCATTGTTTGGGTTGTCAGGTGATTGATGTTGAGATCCGCAGCTGGGAGAAGTTCAAGGACTGCTGCACTGTGGGAATGGAATGACTTGGTCTTTGAGTGCTCACCTGACTTCGTTGCTCATGCATGTAAGGTAAAATAATTTATTTACTGAATCTAAACACAAAAAATCCAGTTACTAAGAAGTGCAAAAACAGGTGAGAAAAAATGAAAAGAAGCTTCTACATGTATTAATCCAGCACTTAGATCACAGTTGAAATTTTCTTTTGTTCTTCAACACCCTTCTGTAGAAGAAGGTATTTGGGCTGTTTTTCTTCTGACTGTTGAGCCAGGTCTTAGGCAAATAGTTTTGTCCTTCATTTATTTTCCTAGAGGAATATTCAGACTGGGAAGCCCCTCTTCATTTTGTACTCTATCCTCACAATGTTGTGAACCTCAGGTACAAATCTTTCCCTCCCTTATTATCTATTCCAGTAGTGTAAAAAAAAAAAAAAAAAAAAAAAAAAGGTCAGAAAGCTACTGCTCCAGCAACTTTAATAATTTAATTACTGTGAGTCAGAATCTTCTTTAAATTCTATATTATATTCAAATTATACATTTAAACTCCAGTGATTTTCTTTTTGCATGCTTTGTCGTATTGTCTTGTGAAATAATTTACTTTATGCAATTGTATAACTAATAACTGTACGTAAACTATTACCAACTTTCATTTGAGATCAGGCAATGGTAACTGCTTTGGGACTAATAATAGTTTGGGGTTGGCTGGCTCTTTGTAGTTCGGTTGATGAACATGATGACAGATAACCTAAGCATCATTTTTATGACTTAAAGAAAAAAGTCTATTCAGTTCATAAAGAGCCTCAGTGTATAGTGTTCTTCATTGTGTGCATAGAGCAGGGCGGATACAACAGATTTAAACCTTAGACACCAATGGCTTTAAAGAATTCAGACAGTCATTGGATAAACAGATTCTTTCATGGATTAATATTTGGCTGAAGACAGGAAAGCAGACAGGAGTTAGTGATCAATTTTCACAATGCTATCACTTGGATCTCACAGCAGTCTCTTCAAAAAGTCTGACCTACTTGCCCCATTTTCAAGGTATTGTTGAGTGGGGAGACATAACATTCATTGACAACACTAAAGTGTTCAAGCAAAACAAAAAGCAACTACAAAAAGTTGCAAAATGATTTCCTGGTATTGCATAATTATAAACTAGCAGATAAAACTCAGTGCTGAAAAATGCAAAGTTGTTTGGGAGAAAACAGCAAACCTCACTGCATGTACAGGTGATAAACTAAAATAAGTTACTAGCACTCATAAGGAAGAGAGAGCTTAGAGCTGCTGCTGACAGACTTCTGAAAAATATCATCTTAGTGCTCTGTGGTGGTAAATAAAAAACAAACTGAAGCTTATGAAAGAGATGGAGAAAAACAAACAGAAAGCAACATGCTAACATGTAAGTGTATTGGTCCTGTGTATTGCATATAGTGTGTATAGTTTGAACTACCTTTCCGACAAGCTCAAATAATACCACAATAAAACTAAAAATACACAGAGAAGAGACTGGTAACAAAAATGAGGCATAATGAAAAGCTGCAAAATCAAAGTCAACAGTGTCATGAGTCTCTTCCTATATATGAGCGAGGGAAAAGTGGCAAGAGAAGGTAAACAAGCTTATTCACTGTTTCTCTCTGAAGGACGGGGAATGAAATTACACTACAGCAAGTATTAACAAGAGCAGAAACAGAATGTGTTTTTTTTTTTTTTTTTTTTTTTTTTATGAAATATGTAATTATATTCCAGACATCTTGTGGTTTTCAAATGTTTATGCAGGTATAAAATGTGATTACACAAATAAGTGATGAAACAATAACAACAACAACAAAGCAAGCTATTTAGGGCTCTTTAAATACTGAAACAACCTTTGTCATTGGAAGTCCTTCAGCATCACACTGCTGGAAGCTGGAAAGATACACTAGGGACTGTGTAGCTCTTACTCCCAAGCATCCAGTCTCTTTGAATGCTTGGGAAAACAAATCAGAATTTTTCAGGTCTTTCCTGAAAGAAGCACTTTGCCAGAAACAGGGATGCAAAGAAGAGGTATGTGAAGAGAGTCATTAATTCAAAGTGAAGACACCAGAAAGATTTTGCCCACTGTTTGCTGAAAACTTCTCAAGGTCGATGTGTCAGCCTTGGCTGTGCTGAAGAGCTTAGGTTCTGTATAAGTGTTCTTGTGCTATTATTTTCTTTCGATGATAAACAAATTCATTTTAGACATCTAGATTTAAAGTCAGAATCAACATGATATCTATGACATGCTATGGATTTTTTTTTTTCTAAGATGAATCTCTTCTAAGTCTAAAATATAACATGGTTATTGTGTAAATAAAAATATACAATCTGGCAAATAGTTCACATGCCAGATCAGCAGCCTAAGCATGTGTTTTCACAAAGTAACTGGGCTGACTTCATACTTCCTTACATCTAAAGGGGGCAGACATTCTTGTCAATCTTCTTTGCTCCTGACCATTTGTTCCCACTTCCTTATGTTGGTTCTGATAGTACTCTTGTAAGTTAATAAACTGGCTCAGGTGGCTAAAAAAAACCAAACTTTTGAATTTTTTTTGAAAAAGAGAAAGCAACAAACAAGAACAAAAACAACCCACAAATACTTAAACAGTTTTCTGCCCATCTAATGAGCCGTGCTAGCTCACCAGCAGATGAAACAAGTGCCCAATATGAACAAGAAGGTGAAAAAACAGGTCGTGTAACATGACTGCTCCTTCTGGGAAAGGCAGAGCTCAGATTCTGGCCTCTCATAAAACCACATCCTGTTCCAGCTACCACCAATGGATACCTCTCTTTTCCACAGCAAACTGCTTTTCATAGGAAGATTTGCAGAGTGGCTTGGTGCCAAGGTTTTCACCTAAACTCTACTGATACTCAGAAATTATTCTTGGGGCTAGGGCTCCTGTTTCCAGCCCCTTGTCAGAGCATTAGCAATTCAGATTAAAGGTTAGAGAATTTGTTCTGTTATATGAGAACCTGCATTCAATTCCCTCATATCAGCCTTGGAGCTGAATAACAACACTCCCTGGTAAACTACACACTGTAGCTTCAATTTTACAGTAAGCACGAAAACATCCATTTTGCAGGAAAACAGAGTGCAAGGCTGATGTGCAATTATGTCCTGCCTTTGGCTGGGATAGAGTTAATTGTCTTCATAGAGGCTCATAGGATGCTGCCTTTCGGATTTGTGATGAAACAGCGTTGTTAATGCTCAAATGTTTCCTTTGTTGCAGAGCAGTGACTACACAGAGCCAAGGACATTGCCAGCCAGCAGGCTGGGGTGCACCAGGAGCTGGGATGGGCCAGAACCAGCACAGCTGGCCCGAACTGGCCAAAAGGATGTCCCACACGGTATGGCATCGTGCTCAGCAATAAAAGCTGGGGTAAAGAAGGAGGAAGGGGGAACAATCAGAGTGAGGGCATTTATCTTCCCAAGAAACCATTACGTGTGATGAGCCTGGAACGGCTGGACACCTGCCTGCTGATGGGAAGCAGCGAACGGATTCCTTGTTTTGTTGTGCTTGCAGGTGTGGCTTTTGCTTTACCTAGTGAACTGTCTTTATCTCAACTCTTGAGTTCTTTCACTTTTCCCTCTTGATCCTATCCGCCATCCCACCGGTGGGAGTCTGTGAGTGGCTGTGTGGTGCTTATCTGCCTACCAGGATTAAACCTCAAAATTCTTTTTGGTGCCCAGTGTGAGGCTCAAAGGATTTGAGATGATGACAAAGTTCATTGGAGTGTGCTAGACCGAGTTTATAGATGCTATAGCTGTTCAGCTGCTAACTGGCAGGTTCCTTTACTTACCAAAATGTCTGTGGCCGCAGGTAAGTCCACTTCAGAGCAGGTACACCTCAAAGCATGTGTGTGCACAGATCAGCCTGTGCTGCAGCAGGTACACCTTGCAGCGTCCATGTCTGTGGATGAAATCACGCCAGACTACATCGAAGCCTCTGTGGCTGTGGATGAGGCCACAGGTAGGTAGACCTTGTAAGGGGCAGAGGGTGATGGACCAGCCCAGGCTGAAGCAGGGGCGAGGGAAGGAGTTAGAACATTAAACCCTGTGTCCTGGTCTGTGAGGACAAGGGGTAGAGATCGTAATGGGTATGCCTTTGAAGTGTTGTAACCCCAGATTTGAGTGGCACGTTACTGGAAGTCCTATAGCAGAACCCCCCTGCTGCTAGCCAGGCTAGGGGGTTCATTGCAATGCTTTGCTGCAGCATTTATTAGTAAGACTACTTGTTCCTTGGGCACCCAGTCCAGCGAGCTGGAAGACAGGGAGCATGATGAAGCTGTTATAATCCAAGGGGAAATGGTTAGTACACTGCTCGAACACACGCAGATCTAGGGGCTCAGATGGGATACACCCATGGGTACTGCAGGAGCTGGCAGAAGTGCTCATCAAGACATTATTTCAGTAATTTACCAGCAGCCCTGGCTAACTGGGGAGGTCCCAGCTGACTGGAGGTTTGCAAACGTGATGCCCATCTACAGGAAGGAGGATCCAGGGAATGACAGGCCGGTCAGTCTGACCTCGGTGCCAGGGAAGGTCAGGGAGCAGATCCTCTCGAGTGCCATCACATGGCACGTACAGGACAACCAGGTGATCAAACCCAGTCAGTGCGGGTTTATTGAAGCCAGGTCCTGGTTGACTGACCTGATCTCCCTCTGTGATAAGTAATCCACTTAGTGGATGAAGGAAATGCTGTGGGTGTTGTTTGCTTGGACTTTATGAAACCATTTGATTCTGTTTCCCACAGTCATCTCCTGCAGAAACTGGCTGCCTGTAGGCTGGACAGACATGTGCTGTTTGCTGGGTAAAACTGGCTGGCTGGACAGGCCCAAAGGGTCGCTGTGAATGGAGTTAAATCCAGACGGTGGACAGTCACAGGTGGCGTTGCCCAGGGCTCAGTTTTGGGGCTGGTCCTTAACATTTTTATCTATGATCTTGATGAAGGGGATCACGTGCACCCTCAGTAAGTTTGCAGACGACACCAAGTTGGGCAGGAGTGTTGATCTCCTTGAGGTTAGGGAGGCCCTGCAGAGGGACCTGGACAGGAAAGGAGGTGCATCCAGCTGCATGGCATTCAACAATTAAAACACCAGGTGCTTGGGGCATAACGACCCATTCAGCAGTACAGGTTTGGGGAAGATGGTTTAGCCGTGGACTTGGTAGTGTTAGGTGATGGTCAGACTAGATGAACTTAAGGGTCTTTTTCAACCTCAACGGTTCTAACCTGTCTTTACCACAACCCACAAATTCTCACTTTTGTCTGACTTTCTTCCTCATCCCACTGGAGAAGGAATGACCAAGCAGCTGTGTGGTGACTACCTCCCTACCAGGGTTAAACCTCAACAAATTGACCAGCTGTGGATTAGATACATACCTGGGAGAGGAAAACAAAACAAAACTCATTTCAAGGCCTCATTCCAGTCAGTAACATGAAATGTTTGTACACTGATTCTTCTTCTGCATTGCTATCTATGTTATTTAACTTCTTTACACTATAGCTTTGTTTTTTTTACTAATAGGAGAGAGTGACTAGTACATATTTTTAAACTTTGAAAAGTTTGGCTAAAACAGAGTCATTATTTGCTTCTGGCATTTTGATGGCAGCCTGTGTGAACCACGGTTTCTGGCTGTTTTTTTCTTGCTATTCTTCTGAAATCTAAATTATTATTTTTCTTATTTTTTTCAAGCTAATTTTGTCTTGTGGTAGGGACTGACAAACACAATATGTAAATGGTATTTTGCTTCTGTTCTTTTTTTTTATTTTTTATTTTTTGGGACAGAGAAGAGTAAATCATAATTTCATATTTATTATTAAAGGATTTACCTGAGGGACAATATCCCAGTCAGTTTTGACATTACAGAATTCTTCTCTCAGTGAGTTCTAGAGCTTGTTTTTCTTGTACCTTCCACAGAGACATGCAGGACAAAGGCATGAATGTTCAGAGCAGTAAGAGTTTCCACATGTCTGCTCACCCACCGAATAGCTATTGGTCAAAACACAGGAAAATTTTATGTAACATTTCTATAGATAAAATAATCCTAAGAAACATAATTTTTGCCTAAAACATAACAAAGGACCTTGAATTCTCCAGCTAAACTTCTCAAAGCTGTAAGTATGCCTGAAAATAAGGATTTAACTTGAATCTTGTAATTTTAGAACTGAGATTCCACTTAGAAAAGAAGCATGACTGCAGTGAGTATTATTTTCAACTAAATGCTACCTGAAACACATACATTGTTAAGGAATTCCAAGCAATCATCCAAGACTTATTTTATTTAAAATTCTGTACCATATTTTTCCTAAAGGACTGGTTTACCTTTAGTAGAATTATACTAGCAAATACATGAAATTCTACCCAGACTTACAGATGCGGAGATTCCTGCTGACCTACATGCTCACGGAAGTATCACAAATCTGCAGTCTTTTTTTTTCGGCAGAGATGGCTTCCTGAGTGCTTCAGCCCTTTCTCGGCTTAGGTTTGGGGTATAGAAGGCCCGAGGAAGTTAAAATATTCCCGTCTGGAGCCTTAGCTTTGTAGTGCCAAGAGGCGCAATTATCACCTGGGAAGGACTGCAGTTGGATCTAAAACACTGCGCACCCGGACCCATTTTTCTCCAGGCAGTTTAATGTTTAAAGGGGAATTAACACGTAATTATAAGCAAAATCGCTGTCGCTGGGACCGATTCCCGGTCGAGCTGCTAACAAAACCATTACCGACCGGTCCCGTCACAACCCTTCCTGCCTGAGGGCTGCGGGACCGCGCGTTTTCACGGGCATATCTGTCCCCCGCGGTAATTTAACCGCCTCTCCCTGAAAATCCCCAGCGGCAGCCGACCTCTCGGCCACCGCCAGCGCACTTGCGCGGGAATTATTCCCCATTTTCCCCTCATTTTCCGTCCGCCGCCGGGGCGGCGCTGCCGTTACGGGCTAACGGCCGGCCCCGGCCGCCATTGCCGGGGGCTGCGGGCGGCCCCGCCCCCGGGGAGCCGTGGAGCCGCGGAGCCCGAGCAGCCGCCCGCCCGCCCGCCGCCACGCTCCGCCCGCTGCTCTGCGCGTTGGGCAGGCCCGCCCCCGGCCCCGGCCCCGGCCCCGGCCCCGGCGTGTGGCGGAGCGGAGCGGAGCAGCGCGGAGCGGAGGGGAGGGGAGCGGAGCGGAGCGGGCAGCGCCATGATGAACAGCGGCGGCATCGGGGTGCCGCTGGGCTTCCCCCTGGGCCCCACGTCCGTCATCCAGGTCACCAACCTCTCCTCGGCGGTAACCAGCGAGCAGATGCGGACGCTCTTCGGCTTCCTGGGAGATATCGAGGAGCTGCGCCTCTACCCCCCGGAGTAAGCGCTGGGGGCCCGGGGGGCTCTGTGTGTGTGCGTGCGTGTGTGTGTGTCTATGTGTGTGTGTTTGGGGGGGGGAGGCCCCCCGCGCCATCTTGAGTGCGGGCACCGGAGAGTGCCGCAGCGGGCGCGGGGTCACGTGGTGCCGGCCCTTTGTATGGCGGCGGAGGCGAGCTTTGCCCGCACTTAAGATGGCGGCCCCGGACCCCGGCGGGGCAGCGGCGGCGCTTCGTGGCCGCCTCCCGCCGCCCCGCGCCTCCGGGGACGGGGATGGCCCGGCCCCGACGCCCCTCTTTTCGCCCCCCGTGGTTGAAAATCCCCGGTCCTGTGCCCGCCTCGCTCGGCAGGCCCGGCTGGCGGCGCCTTGTTGTCTGAGGGGCGGCAGCTGCCTTGTTCTCCAGAGGCCCTCCCTCCGCAGGGCGCCCGCGGCCGGTGAAAGTTAGCGGCGGGCACGGAACCTGCCTCAGGACCGCGGCTGCCCGCGTTTTGGCAGCTCCCTCCGATATCTGGGTGCTATTGTGCTGACCCCAGCGTTTCACCCAAGCAGAGCAGGGGGGGAAGAGCAGTAATCCTGCTAACACATCTGATAATTTCTGTTAGCGCGTCTGCGGTACCAGAGTGTGAATGACGGACGTGCCCTTTTGAACAATATATCCTTTCTTTTCCCCTCACAAAAACAAAACAGAGGTAACAGAAAGGGCTGGGGGGGGAGAAGTCATTTCGCATCCAGATATTTTGATCTTTATACTAAGAGGTTCAGAGAGATAAAAGGTATTTTAAAACTTAATAGCAAAAAAAAAAAATGGTGTTTGCCCATTTTTATCTGTTACTAGATACTTGCCTAGGTTTGAAAGAGGACCATTCAGAAATATTATGTATGACTTTTCATTACATATTACAAGAAATTAAATATTACAAGAAATATTACATATGACTTTTTCATTCAGAAATATTACATATGACTTTGCATTACATATGAAGTATTACATATTACATTTACATAGAATATATGTAATCACATCCATTCCTGCAAAGATGAGCTTTAAACAATTCCAAACACTCTAGTTTTCTGGTGATTTTCATAGAATTTCTAGCTTCTTAGTTTGGGCTTTTTCTACAGTTGCTTCTTAATACACTTCCTCTTGACTAACTATATATTTTTTGTTATATCTGCTGCTTTTATTTTTTACCAACAGATATAGTAGATCTTAAGGCAAATACATATTGTTGTTTGCAATTAATCTTTGTGTCTGTGTATAACATTTTGCTTGTGTACATACATATATACATGTACATGAGCAACATTTTATATATAATTTTTATATACATATATGTATATATACACACGTGAAATATGCATATATAAATGAAATATTAAAATGACAATACTGCAGTACGGTTTGACTTGAAAATGTCAGGGTTACGATGCTTTAAACACCAGTTCTAAATAATTAATTCTATTTTCCCAAGATAGGTTACAGGACTGTTAATTACTTACTTTACTGTAGATTTATTTACAGCTTTTAAGCATAACTTTTAGAAATATGCATTTCTTTGTCAAATACTTCAGAACATTTGACCTGACTTTAATATCACAATACTGGAAAACAAATAAGGGTTTCTGTTTCTTCATGTGAAATGGAAAAGATGTGCTGCTTATTGACTATCTAAAAATACCTTTTAATAACATTATGATAAATTCAGAAAAGTGTTTCATTATCAAATGTACGGAAAGCAAAGGATTCTCAAGCAAAAACATGCCGTAATTTTAACAAACTGCAGAAATATATTATGTTTTGTTACTGCTTTTTCCTTTAAGGCCTGGATTTTTAAAAATGAAATTTTTCTATTCATTAAGGGAGGTTTGCCTTTTACATTATAGTTAACATCAGATAAAAATTCATGCCATAGCCATCATAACTTTGGGTTTCTTACAAAAATATTTTAAATTTTTGATGCATTTTGGAGCATGAGTTTTATGACCTTAATGAAACAGTGGGAAACTAACTTATCAGTCAGGTTTTCATCTGAAAAATATTGTTTAGTAAGTTGAATTTAGTGAACTACAGGTCTCATGGATATTGGCTACTCCATGACAAATGTTAATATGCAATTTTTTATTTATTTTATAGTGAGGAGTAAAAATATAGCTTTCAGTAATTCCAGAATATTTAGGTTATGTAAATAGCATAAATAGAGACTAAACAGCAGTAAAAGCTTTGATTATAAGTAGTTAAACAAAAGCTCTCACTGAGATTGGGACTTCATTTACCAGCCCTTGTACGGAAACAGGTAGTTATAAAACAGTTCTTGTTTAGAGATAATAATATAGGATAGTAAAAGAGTAATATTTTTTTATAGACAAAGCAGCAGTGAAAGAAAGTTACATGTTACATTGCATGGAACTGTAACCTGTTGTTTTTTTTTTTCTAGTTCTGTATTGCAGATACTCAGTGTACATACAAAACATTTTTTCTCATCTATCGAGCATGAGTTTGCAGAACCGAGATGAACATTTCTCTTCACACTGAACGTTTCTGTAACCATCCATGATTTGGGTTGGAAGATCACCCCATTCCAACCCCCTGCTGTGGGCAAGGACACCTCCCCACCAGACCAGGTTGCTCAAAGCCCCATCCAGCCTGGCCTCAAGCACTTACAGGGATGGGGCATCCTCAGCTTCTCTGGGCAGCCTGTGCCTCACCACCCTATGGGTGAAGAATTTCTTCCTTATATCTGATCTAACTCTCCCCGCTTGTAGTTTAAAGCCATTCCTCCCCCTTGCCCTATCGCTGTACTCCGTAACCAAGAATCCCTCCCCAGCTTTCCTGCAGGCCCCCTTTAGGTACAGGAAGGCCATTGTAAGGTCTCTCCTTAGCCTTCTCTTCTCCAGGCTGAACAACCCCAACTCCCTCAGCCTGGTTTTTCACAGGAGAAACGGTCCAGCCCTCTGGTTGTTCTTGTGGCCCTCCTCTGGACCCACTACAACAGCTCCATGTCCTCTCCACCTCTCAGGCCTGTCCAGGTCCTTCTGGGTGACATCCCTTCCCTCCAGTGTGCTGATCACACCACACAGCTTGGTGTCATCGGCAAACTTGCAGAGGATGCACTTGATCCCACTGTCCATTTCACCCACAAAGATGTTAAACAGCACCCATGTCAATACTGACCCTTGAGGTTGTCACTGTTCTCAACTTGGACATTGAGTCACTGACTGCAACTCTTTCAGTGCCACCATCCACTTTCAGATTTCTTAGAAGATCTTGAGCCATCTCCTGGTTAAGAAAAAAAAGGCATTTGAGTTAAGAGATTCAGTGTAATTTTTTTAATCACATAGCCTTTGCTGGGTGTATTTACTTATAATGGTTATGAACTACATATGATTGTAACAGTTAAGAGAATATAAAAGGGAATGTATTTGCTTTATAAAGTGTCCGCACGTATGTCATATACGTGCCATACACATGCACACACTTCATGAAGCATATACCCTTTTTTCTAATCATGTCTTTCTGATTTAAAATATAAGTTATTCTTCACCTCTTCGATGTCAGTCATATTTCTCAGCTTTATATTTTTCACTTTATCTGCTGAAATCTAATACAGAAAATCTGATTTTATAAAATATTCACATTTTTCATTAACAAAGCTGCTTTTTATAACAAAAATATAGTAGTTTCATTCTGGTATTTTTATATAAATTTGATCAAGGACATGTAGCATATTGGGGCATGGCTCTTGACAATTATTTTTTTTTAGATTTTTCCCCTTCTTTGAAGTGCAGCATTACATGTTAATTTATTTTTTTTTCCCTGATCCTCTGGTATTTTGCTGTCAGAGTAATTCAAAAAGTGTGTAGAAGTGAATTTGACTAGGTGATCACTTTCACTCTACAGGAAATTCCTTATGTAGCCCTGTTCCACTGTAATTCACTGTGCACCACCCTACTGCTGAGTTGAATGAAAAAGGAGAAGTTGCATAACTTAGTAGGGAGCAAGGATGGTATATCTGGTACCTATGCATTTTGCATTTCAATGATCGTAGAGCAAAGTATAAGGCTTTGCTATGTTTTTTTTGACCTGTTATTATGAGAAGTATTCCTTTTTACTATTTCTCTACATTTCTCCTGTCACTTAAAATTAGTGTCCCTTGCTTTTCTAGGGTGCAACAGAGAATTTCTTTAAGAAACTGAGAGGAAGTCTCCATCGCTGAGTACAGTCATTTACAGATTACAATAAATAGCATCTTAGCATTAGAGTAGTTGATTCAATGTTTTTGTAACCATACAGCTTGTGGAGGGGAAGAAGGAGAAACCACTTTATTTTTTAAAGCACCAAATAAAATTGAAGTCCTTCAAGATGACTCTTCAGTATTCGCAGTGAGCTTCCTGATCCCAGTGACTTTTTCCAATCGGTGTCTTAAGACTGTTTTTTTTAAATAATGGATTCTGTTGGGGTCTGTTATTTTGTATCCCAAATAGATGGAGAGGACTTTCCCTAGGATTGTAGAGTTAAATCATACTAGGCTCTTCGGTACTTCGTCACTTTGTTTTTCATTTTCATTGATAAAAGCCCTCCAGTTCTCCAGTCACTCCTGATCAGACATCCCTTTAAGAAGGAAGGGTTTCGTATTTGTCATGTATCTGAAAGGCTGGTACTCACTGGGGAAGTTTCTATCCTGTATTTCAGAGGGTTTCACGCTTTATTCAGGTAGCAGTAGGTGCTACTTGATTATCACTCTTATTTTCCGAAAAGGCATATGTGAGCTATGAGTAGTCTACCTTCACATTCAGTGTTGAGGGCACTTGAGACTCTTGGCACTGAACAAGGTATTTCCATATGGTCATCACCCTAATTTTAGCTACTGGTCAATGAAGCTTCCTTGGCACTAAAAGCAATACTTCTTTTTTACTGAAAAGCCATTAACATGAGTCATCTTTCAGTGGGTTGTTACTGGTAGTCCTTATTTACGTTTACCTATTTTCTTACAAGTAAGTTTCAAATTTTACATGATCACAGAACTGCATGCTGTTCTGGTCTCTGGAAGGCTTTTCACTGAAACTTCAGTCTAAAACAAATGGTGGATCTTGAATAACATCAGTAAACAAATATAAGCTACATGGAAGTGGGAAAAGATGTATTTTTTTAATCCACTTATTTCACTCTTCATTTGTTTTTATCAGATCTTAGACTAGCAGAGTTTATCTGTCTGCTTTACTTGTTTAATGTTCTTAGTCACTGGTGCCAAGAAACGTTGACTTAATGAGATTTTTAACAATTTCCTTGTAAGACTTGTCTCTTAAAGACTGGTGCAGGTAGCTTTCAGTGCCTAAAACGCCCTTTTATTCCACTTCATTCCCAAGCCTTTTGGTAATCTCTTTGTCCCTCCCCTTTCTCATAAACAAAGCTGTAGCCTTGAGAAGAAGGACATTCAGAGACTCTTTGAGATTTTTATTTTTTTTTTAACCAGCTTTTTATAAAAAATGCACAAAAGTGAAAAGAAGGCATGATTATAAAATCCTTTCTGGAAACACACTTTTTTTTTTCCCTTTTAATCTACTGGCATGGATATTATTTTCTCTTCTGCTTGTATCTTGAGGAAAATAGGATGGGTGAATTGCAGGTTAATGATTTTTACCAAATGAGATCTGGGTTTCTTCCTGAAGCTAAAGACTTCATCCATGTTAGGAAAAGTTGCAGTGTATTTGAAAATGGTGTGGAAAATTAGATGGTAAAGAAGACAGAAAGAGTGGAAAATGGTATAATGACAGCCCATGTAAGAGAATTACTTCATGTAGTAAGAGTTGTTGGTTACTACCTCAGGGCATCTGTGGATTTGCCACCTCTGTGTAGAAGGAGAATGTCTTCAGTAGAAGTCCTCCATCAGCTTCGATGGTACTTTGTCACGGAAGTCTGAGGAGAGGCTACTGAGGTTTTGAATTAATCTGTGCATGGTCCTGATTTGGCTACAGATCTGAATTCCCACATTGAGAACAAAGAACTGCTATCATTGTTTTAACAACTACACGGCAATTTACCATTTGCAAAACTTCTGATACTGAGTTTTCTCAAGCAGGAACACACAGAGGCCGTGGAGGACATAGGAGGGAGGCATCCTGCAAGTGTGTGTGTGTGAAAAGTCCCTAGGAAACCACACTTGTGTTAAGTGATGCCAATGTTTAAATATACAGGAGAGTGAGAGGGAATGCTGTGTTCCCTACTTTATGGAGTATTGCCTGAAACTTTGTCTGTTTGGTGGTGGTTTTTGTTCTTTTTGTATGGTTTTTAGTCATCCTAAAGTTATATATGTTTAAATTTACAAAATGTGCTGTTCAGTAAAGTATTAATTTGGTATCTTTCTTTTGGCTGTTTAGATAGACTTCATTGAGAACAGGAAGCATGGCTTATCTTTCATAGCTCTAAACAAGACAGTTTCAATTTGCAGTACAGATACAGTTGAAATCTGATGCTATTTTGCTGGGTGTGGCAATTTTTTTTTTTGCCTTGGCTCTTTACTCTAGTATGCAGACTGCTCCTACAGCTTTGGATTATATTTCAGCATCCTAGGAGATAAGTTATGTCTGAGGTTCTTAGTTCCAGTCATGCTTTTATGTTACACTCATCACCCAGTTGAAGTCTGTTTCAGAAGCCTTCAAAATTCCATTTGTAGTGCTAAGCCTTCAAATGTGGCTGTAAGATGATTTTCAAGCAGTTAAGTATTGAAAGTCTGTATTGATAAACAACTGTATTTTCGCAGCCTGAGTTGTTTGAGATCAGGAGGACAGACACAACTGTCTGCATGAGGCATTGAAAGCCCTGCTATAATATTGCTTGCTTCTGGGTGACCTGGAATGTCTCTTTCTTAGACTTCACCGTGTCCTGCAGTGTAGATAAGACCTTTGAGATGAAACATGCAGAGCCTTATTTGGATATGATCTGTGCACGATTACTCAGAACATCTTATTTCAATACGTTACTTATTTATGTAATTTTCTTCTCCACCACCACCCTGAGAAAATCTAGAACCTTAGATAGATGTTCAGAAGCCTTTTATTTGATTCTTTTTTTACTGTAGTTTTCTGAAAGGGTCATTCATATATACGAGACGAGATAAGTTTTGAACAGTCTGAACCACAGAATCTTCACTGGAGACTTTAGCCATTTGAGCTGGAACAGTAGAATGTGTATTAAATATATAAATAAACCAAACCAACCAACAAACAAAACCAACCCCACCCCCAAATAAAACCCCAGAGCCACACAGAAAAGATCACACCCCTCACCCCAAGAAAAACACACAAAGAAACCAAACTACAACAAACATCTTCACAGTGAGTAATGTCTACCTGAGAAAGTCAAAGCTCCCTGACAGCTCTGATGTTGGAAAATGTTCTGAACCAAGACCTTACAGGTGGTTCAGAGGTCTTTCTATAAATTTATTTCCTTCCTAAATCTGAAAACTTAAAACTGTGAAAACATTGCCCACCACAGACAAAATGAATGGGGTAAAGAAATGTAGTCATCTTGCAGCGTTTTTCTAAATTGTAAAATCCTGACTTTCATATGTATTTTATTTCTCTCCCACTACCTAAAAAATACGTTTTGAAAAACAAATATTTTTGGTTTTGATCATGATTACAGTCCTTACAAATGGTGCTTTCTGACATGTCTGTTGATATATTGTTTAATGCATAAACACATTACCCAACATGTGTATTTGTACTTTTCTTTGTTATTCTAACTTAATATGCTGAGTGAATTCCTCCTACCTCCTCTAGTATTATCCTGTTCTGTATTATGCCAAACTAAGGTGAGGGATAAAAAGGATTTTTGTTACATTAGTGAACCCAGACCAAATATTTGAAAGAATTCCCAAGATTTTTTTATATTAATAAGAATTAACAAAATTTCCTTGGTGAAGATCTAAGGAAGTTTATCAGTTATTATGGGCTAATATTTGAAGGACAAACTGAAAAATGACCCGGCTTACTGTTTTGATTTCCTAAAAAAGGACTATACAGAGGAAAGAAGAGATTTATTGTTAATTATTTACTAGATGTTTGATTTGTGGTAGTTAGCATAGTAAATTTGTCCTAGTTTCAGAAAGTTGTATAGCAAGATTTGTAAAGAAAATAAGACTTGTGTATTTGAGGTTTTAGCTTGTGTAAGTTTTTATTAAAAAGGTGATATGCTTTTTTTTTTAGTGACATAGGACAGAAATTAGTAAATTTCTATAGTTTTGTCTTTTGGGTAACTTTTCCAGGAAGACTGGTTTCTCTTTTTTTATTATTAAGAAATAATGGTTAAAAATACACGCATACCTTTGTTCAGTATAACTGATTGTTTTTTTTTCCTTTTTTATCTTGCAGCAACGCACCTCTTGCTTTTTCTTCCAAAGTATGTTATATTAAGTTCCGTGAAGCATCAAGTGTTGGTGTGGCCCAGCATCTAACTAACACGGTTTTTATTGACAGAGCTTTGATAGTTGTGCCCTGTGCAGAAGGTTGGTATTTTAAACATTTCTCTGTAATGATGGTCTTTGTCCTGTCTGCTAATTGTTTTAAGCTTTTCATGTAAGGAGATGGTGCTCTGTTGTTATTTTATTTTATTGCTTTATGAAAAAAAAAAAAAAGACTTGAAACAACATTTAGAATAGAATTAAGAAACCTAGCTATAGAGATTTAATTTAAATTCATCATTAGAAAAAATAATTCAATTTAAATTAGGTTAATTCAGTTTTTCCATTGTTAGATGCTTTGGGGAGAAAATAAGGTAAATTTTTCCCCTTCAATATGATCTTTGACTTTGCAAGCTTATTTGTACACAAAGCTCTCACTGAAGTCAATGGAGCACTGAAAATCTTTGGTAATTGCCTTGCACAGTTAACACTGCAGTTTGGATCGTAATGTGTGACTTCTCTTGGCGGGGGGATTTTTTTTTTTCTTTTGATGATGCTTGTTACTTTTTTTTTTTGTATCGAATCTCCATTTGTCTTGTCAACATGCAATGTATGCATTCAGCCATTATAGATTTATCTAATTTAAAATATTTTGTATGTATGGTGATAACTACAATTTGAATATAAACTATAGTTTACCTCCTAGTGCAATAACAAGGTTTCAGTTTTCCCTTCTTACTGTTGAAAGTATTACTTTGCATTAAAAATGCTTTCTTACATACTGGTACTCCTCTTTGATTTTAGATATCTCTTGAAAAATGCATTTAACTGCACAGAATGCTTTCAGAGTAAAGTGTTTTTATAACTTAGTAAAGACAAGATGTTTCCATTAAGTAGCTCTGAGCCCATAATTTACGGATGTGTTGAATACAAAGGAATTCTTACTTTTAATATTCTAAATCTGAATACAGTTTTATGAAACATGGCCCTACTGTTACTGAATTGTACATAGGCAGATAACGGGATTTAGGCAGAGCCCCATTGACTTCACTGGGATCGTTGTGGAATTGAGTACCTGCCCATTTGAATCTGGAGTTTTAGACTCCCTGGAGTGGAAACATTCCAGCTGGTGGACTGAAGCTAACTTCACTTTGAGCATGGTAGCTGTTTTGCCTTGAAAAACAGTATATTGAATGATGGAGTGAGTCCAGAAACACCTGCTGTTAACGTGACTTACTGCAAGAGTCACGTTTTGGTTTAAAAAACACTGCTGACTTCTTGGAGTTTGTTAACAATGATCCCAGAGTACCATTTTTTTTGGCTTGCTTGCCACATTGTGATCTGGATAGTATGAGGTTAGTACTGTTGTAATAATGGTCTGGGATATTCTAGCAAACTCTGGCAAGTCTCCAAAATTTCATGGACTCTAAAACTACTTCAACTGAAGGTTATATTGACCTACAGTATCCTGCCTGTTCTCATAGCCTTGTTATATTTTTGTCTTTGTGAAGCCTAGATTTTTAGTAACTCTTAAAACAAAAGAGCTTTTTTTTTTTTTTAATTTATTCTTTGAACTTATTCTTAAACCATGAAGAGGATATTGTTGTATCAACTTGAAGATTTGGGTAGGCAAAATATATCCGATGAGAGCCCTGACAACTGAAAAACTGCCCCTAAATAATTGACTATAAATTATTCAGGATCTTAGCTTTATGTTTCATCCAAACGACCTTAACACTGGTTCAGTACTGCCAGAGAGGGAAGATTGCCGCCTAATGAATGAACAACACTTCCTGGTGTTTTTCTTATGATGAAATCACTGCCTGACGTGGTATGGCAACAGGCAGGTAAAGCTACATTTTCCTGTGTCTCTTTGACAGTAGACAGTGAGTGGAAGGAGAATAAAATCGAAGTTCTGAGAAACCTTGTCCCCACCCAATTTGCAGCTGACTTATTAGACATCTCTAAGAAAATGCATTACAGATAAATTGTCACTGTTCCAGGTCATTCTGAACCACCCAGTTTCATGCATAATTAGCTGAACAAGTGATTGGGTTGTGAGGACATTTTTTTTTTTTAATGTCAGAATACTGTTTCCATGTAATTTTCTAATAGAATCACACATTTTAGTTTGTAAAGATGTGAATTCATATAAGTTTAACTTCCTGAAGAGTATATTGCGTGGAATAAGCATGGCTTTGAAGATCACACTACAACGTTTTTGAATCACCTGTGTATCATATAACGCATTGTTAATGGAGTCAGTTGAGTGTATCACAAACTTTAAAAGTAGCAATGGCTATACTTTACTGGAAGATTAACTTATATTGGTGGCCAGTGGTGCCAGTAATGAAATGTTTCATGTGTCGAATTGAACATAGAGGAGAGGTAAAAATGCAACTTTGAATACTTGGTTTTAAAAACCATGATAAAATCTGAAATTCAGAGTGCATTTAAACAGTGGTAAATCAAGGAAATATGAGGTGGGGATCACTATACAATGAAAACAATGTTAATTTTGTGTCATTTAATAAACAATTTAACTGAAAATGTAATTGTGAATGAAGTAACATTATCAAGCTGTTAAAATGTCATTTTCTTCTGTGTGTATGGGTAGGTTTTTCTTTTAATGTTATGCTTTGAAAACACAAAGGTTGAAAGATAACAAAGATGCCACCCTAATCATTCTAAATTTTATGTCCACATTATCTGGTAGATGGATTTTGACTATTAATTTGGTTTTGTATGTTTTCTCTGTGTGATATTTGTGCATTATTAGATGACTAGACTGGCCAAGGCAGACCTGTTACACTTGCCTGAGTTAGGCATTGTTTGCCATGCCACTAAACCTGCCGTCAAGTGAAACCTTCATGGGGGAAATGAGATCGAAGTCTGGCCTGCTGAAGATGGACGCCCTGTCTCTGTTTTTATTTTATTTTGCTTTCTTTCCTTTGTTTTTTTCTTTTTCTTTATTTTTTTTTAAATTTATTTTTATTTTATTTTGTCCCTTTTTGTTTTGTTTTGTTAAATCTCTTTCCCTTGTACTTGTGAACTGGTACTTCAGTTCTGTAAAAACGGTGTTTTGTAAAGGGTTCGCAGTGCTTCATTTTGAAGTTGACCTGAAGCTGCTTATGAATGGTGGATGGTATACACAGAGTATGATTAACTGATTTTTATGCTGTGAGTTACGGATAAATTTGATTTTGAATACATGTAAGCATCTAAATTCAACAGATGAGCATATTGTGTCAGAAGGCTGGAATAGTGAAACGTAGTTTTAAGATACATTCTTTCATATGTTATATTTTATGAGTTCACCTTGGAAAAGGACACTTAAAACTTCCTGGAGACATTAACTTTGCAAAATACAGTCATGATCTTTCTCTGCTATTTGCCCCACTTCTCAGCAGAGTAGTTTTCATTTTAGGTTGCATGGTCTGTTTAAAAGAAGGCTTTCTATTTATGTCTACTATAAAGAGTTTAACATATAATTATTTCTGAAATTGCAATTTCATGGATATTGAATGTCATGAAATACTTGCTTCTGATGAAATCTTGCTCCAGTGAGGTCAGTGGCAGTAAAATTTCATCCTTTTGTTTTTACAATTTTTAGAAAGACTGTATACCACTCATAAGTACAAATGCAGCCCGAGGTTTAGATTGGAATGTGTTATATGAGGCACATTGTCTTTAACATTGTTATTTGTGTGAAGATTGAATCAGTTCTGTATGCGTGTGTGTGTGTATGTATGTGTATGTATTGCACTTTTACATGCTCAAGTGGTGGTTATGTGAAGAAGTTTTTTAAAAAAAAAAAAAAAGTCATCTTGGTTATCTCAAGCCCTGGTAGTTGATGCTGGAGTGACTGAGAAGTTTATAATCTCTAGATATGTTCTTCTTTCTTGTGGAATGGAACCCCTGCAGCAGAAATGATGGGCCAGGTGGTATGTTTCATCCTCAGGCATTTCTTTTCCCAGCTAAGTGCATTGAGATCAGCTGGTTTCACTTTGGTAATGCACTAGGCTGTGAGTTGCAGCTGGGAAGAGCTTTGCCTCATAATCTTTGTTTCATTTATCTGAGGCAGTTGAGGTTGTTGCCAGTAGTTCTAATCTGTTTAATCACTGCTGTTAAATCCAATAACAATCATGGATTGGATCACACAGAAATTACTTTACTTCAAAGTGTGCATTTGCCACAGACTTAAAATAGCAGGAAAATAACAATACCTCTAATTACGTTTAAAGTAGATGTGAAAATATTTTAAAACAAACTCACTTATTGCTGAAGCAGTTTTGAGGGGAGGATTAAGCATGTAGTTTAAGTATGAAAAACAGGAAGTTAATTTCTTCTGAGCATTTGGAAGGAGATAAAATACTGTGATTACTACCTGCTTAACACAAATACTTATGTTCATCATTTAGCAAAGTGGATTCTGGTATGGACTCAGTTGGCTAGGACTCTTAAGCACTTTGATACAAAAAAAAAATCATATATTTAGGACAACAGTACATCTGCTAAGGAGCATAAGGTATTTTTAGTCAGTGCAGAACTAATCTACATGTGCTTCCAGATTCCATCACAAAGCAAAGAATAATTAAGTAAATTAAGATCACAGAATCTGTAGTTTGCTCAACAATCAAAAGCTTCTAAGAAATATTATTAATATGTAGTATATGTGACATTTATTTTGTCTGTTTCCCTTATTAGAAAATCAATATCTTTAACTCGTTTCCATTAAGCCCAAGTTTAAAAAACAAATCTGTTATTCTTAAATAATTATTAAAGTATCCTAATTTACTGTATCATAGCTCACATGTTTTGTTGTATATCTGTGTGGGCTTATATTATTTGATAAACCTAGGGAGATAAAGCTCTAAAAACTTAGTCTGTTTTTAATTCTCGAGTTTAGCTGGTCTCACATACTCATTTGTTCAGGAAAGCAAATGTGAAAGGTTTTCCTTCTGCTGTCCCAGTCTATTTTCTATGGAATTATTTAAAAAATTGACTTGATCTTAAAAACTGGAGGGTGAACCTGTGAAAATAGAGTGTCTCTAAAAATACAGGCAAATTTTCAGGGTTCTGTTTTTAGAGTTAGACCCTTCTACAATAAAATGAACAAGCAAATCTTTCTTTGTGGCATGGAACTGGCCGACTGGATTTTCTATTGAAACAAAACATGACACTATTTAGAGCCCTAAGTAGTCTGGACTTAATGCTGCTAATTTGCAATTAATATATGCATACTCTGCATTCTTTTAACTGCTATAATAGTTGACTTAACCGAAAAGTGCTTAGCTGATTCCTTAAGCAAGATTTGAGCAAATGAATAATTCCTATTATTTCAGTAAGGTGCCCCATATGCTTAAAGTTTAGGCTTGTATTTAAGTAACTTTCTGAACTTAACTCACTGTATGTTTAATTGTGTGCCTAACTCGGTTCCTGTCTATATTGAATTGGCTGTATGTAAGTGCATACTTAAATTAGGCATATGCTTATGTACATTACAGACACAGTAGCATGCAGACACACAATTTTAGGAGCCCTTTCTGTTACTAAGTTTAGTTGAGCCATGTGTGTTGATCATGTGGAAACCTGCATGAGTATCCAGTTAATTGTAAGAAGCTGTCTGTTCAGGGTTAGGTCTGATAGTTAATGGTCTGGTTCATTAGTCATCTGAAAACACTTAAGTATTTTGATTTTTCAGAAAAAATAGTACATAATTGTATGCCTAATTTGCATGCACAGTTGCTGGAACTGTATATTGGAAAGACTGTTTAGTTAGCTACCTCGTAGGCAGGATATGCACCAAAGTACATGATTCTTGTGAGCAGTCAGGCAGATCAGGTACAGCAGATCAGGTACACCTCGCCTTGCATGCCTGACTTCAAAACGAGCGCTGAACATTGTGGTGATTACTCAGATTCGTGCATGTTTTCTAAAAAGCCTTGGAAGACATGACTGCAGAGTTAATACTTGAGTGCTAATAATTTTCCTATTTTTTCCCTATAGATAGCAAAATCAAGTGGTTTGTTACATGTTAAAGAGCAAGGTGCCTCAAAACTTAAAATAAATGTAAATAAGAGGCATGAGAAAAAGATGTGTACTGTTACTTTATCTTTTCTATTCCACACATGCTGCATATAAATTATTTTTCATTTAGATTTGTTTTGTCCTTTGGTCACATCCAGTTGTATCCCAGTCCATGTTGCAGATCTGTATTACTGTTTTGCAGTACCTTTTTCGTCTTTTTTTTAAATAGTATAATTCTTGCGGCGTGTATTGGAACTCATGTAGCTAAAACTGCACAGTGTTTTAAAAACTTACCTAATATTTTTCTTTTTGATAAGAATATTAATATTTTCATTTTCAAATCTTGTAGTTAGACGTTTATAGCTAAAAAAATACACAGTTTTAATTAAAGTACAGTTTTTGTAGCTATCTTGGCTATTAAAAAAGTTTAAATAAAGACATTTGGTTTATTAAACCGCATATGGTAGTACCAAAAGGCTCAGTGGCTTAGCATACATACGGTTATGCCAGCAATTTTGAATAAATCTTGGATGTGTAGTATAATTAGAACTGCATTCTGTAGTTTTTCTTTTGATTGTTTAGTGTCTGTACCAGTTAAAATCCCTTTGCATTTCAAATTTAATAGGCACATTTAATTGTTCAACTATTGCATCTTTTAATTTTTGAAGATTTTTGGGTTTGATTTGGCAGTCTAATTGTATCTAACTTTAAATGAAACCTATGTTTGGTATCTAACCTATGATTAGATATATTTAAATGGTTATAATGACAGGGAGAAGATAATCTGGTTGAAATAATATAAAATGCATATTTTAGGAATATATAGCTTTCTTAGCTGATTTTTTTTTTTATGATTTTCTTCAATCTCAGTAAATTTACGGCTAATCTATCAAAGTTTCAGATAAACTGAGATGACCTAGAATATAAGACAGTACAAATCTAAATTTTTCTGCACTCACCTTTCCTTCCCCCAGCTTTACTTGTAGTGTGTATTGTGTGGAGTCACAGTAGTTTTTATTTTATTTATTTTTACATCAAGAGTAGGTAGCTTCAGAGAGAAAAAAAGCACAGATTTCAGTTAGCACATACATGTTTTTTCTTTTTTTTTTCTTTTACTGATTTGGTTATTTGCCATTTCTGGGGATTAAACTTTAAAAAATGTTCTTCTTTTCTGTATCTGATGTTCTGTGTGCTATTAGTGATGCAGCCAACACGAACGGTTGTCATGTGTAAAACAACTTTCGATCACCGCGAAAACACCGCCCTGGGAAAGCGTCCATGCTTGATATCGTTTGGTTCATGAACATTAAGTTTCCAGTACAGGTGACCCATAGCTCAAAGTGTTAAATAATTGTGTACATATTCAGTTTTTAAAATAATAATCCATTAATGAGATTGCTAGTCTTTGAAGTTTTTCTCACTTTTGTTTTTCCTAGTAGGGCAGGGTAAAAGGAAAAACTTAAGTTCTTATTTGTTTCTTTGTAAGGATCTGGTAGATAGATTCATTCTTATTTATTACCTTTTTAAATGCAAGGGTAATTTTAAAATCATAGAAAGAATAACATCTGTGTAGTGTGTGAACTCTGTATAATGCTTTCATTTGCTTCTTCAGGTAAAATCCCAGATGAAGCCAAAGCCCTTTCTTTATTGGCACCTGCTCCTACCATGACAAGCCTGATGCCTGGTGCAGGGTTACTTCCTATACCTACACCAACACCTTTGACTACAGTAAGTAAAATTCAGTTGCTGTTTGATTCCTGGTTTCATCTATATCTAATAGTCTTTTCTGCATTCAGAGAACAAGAACAATCTGATCCATGGATGTTAATCCTCTTCTTTGTCAGATCAGTGCGAATCTAGCTATGATTCTTCGTTTGAGGGTGGATCACGAGATGCATGTGCACTACCTTTCCTGTTTTTTTCTTTTGGATTTTTAATTTTCAAACTAGTGGGTGAATACTGGTTTTGGTTGTGTCCATGTTACTTGTCCCTTTCTAGACCCATTAATTTGATCCAGTGGCAATGCTATCCACCTCCTAAAAATCATACGAAACATAATATTTAAATTGGCACAGACCTTTATAATGCTGAAATGTTGCATTGGGATGCTCAGTGGTAGGACTTTTGACTGTTTGCCTAGCAATATTTTCACTAGAAATAAGACAGGAGCTAGCTGCTGCTACTTCTACACAGTTCCCATCTGCCCCTGTAAGCTTTTCTTGAAATCAGCAGGCAACTGTGCCCTGTTCAGACACAATTCTGGAAATAGCAAAGCCTACTTTGGAAAAAAATGGGCTTAGTGTCACCACCCCTATGTTACTTGAAGATGAAATTCCTCAGTCTTTCAAATATGTTTAATATCAGTAAGCAGCTGCGTGCTTACTGATAACTCCTGATACTGTCCTGGATTTTTCGTTTGTGTGTTAAGGGTGTCATGCAGATTCTGACTTACTTGTTTTTATAATGATTCCTCATTTGTCTCTGTTACCTGAAGCATTATTCCCACTTTTAAATCCTTAGCTGATAATTACAAGCATCCTAGAAGAAATGAATATCAATTAATTTCTTTCTTCTTTCATCCCTTCCATAAAAACCTTGCTTGAAAATGCAGTGTTGTTTTCTGCTGCAGTATTTCATAAATCTACACAAAAGTTTCCACCCTTTTCAAAGCTTCTAGTCCAGCAGCTGTTTTAGAGTGCACAACTTCTATTCAGAAACAGTGGGACCAAGGTCACCAGTTACAACTGTTGTATAAGAGGCAATGCTTGGCTTTGAAAATCCATTTTTAGTTCACAAGAATGTTGTTGTTTTTTTTTTTCTATTAAGATAGGTGATACTATGCTCACTGATATATGAAGTAATAGTTTAGGCATTTCATAAATTAAAAGTGTGCTTACTCGTGGTTCAACTGCTTAATTGCTGCTAATTAAGCATAATTAATAGCAGGATTTAGAGACATTTGTTTCTAATATAACTTTCTGAAGTGACTCTGTTTTTATACCATCATTAATAAATTATCTGTTATTAACAAATTTCTGTCAGTCTGTTCAGATGTTAGGATGACAGCAAATAGCAAACGCCCCCCCTTATCCTCCAGGAGTTAATTTAATGCATATGTTCAGTATCATACGAATAATTTATCTTGTTCTGTGAATGAAAATTCTAAAAACAAAACCTCAGTATTTTATTCCATGAATCCAGAATTCATTGTTAGTTACAAAGTGGCATTTTTGGGGCTTGGTCTACTGCTGCATCAGTGGTTGCTAGCTGTTGGTTTCTTGGACCGATGGGCTCCACTGGGTAAATGTAGACAACACAAGGAGATGGAATGTAGAGGTGTTATCTGTGGAATTTCCCTTTTTCTCCCGTACAGTATTAATTAACCATGTCATCATGTCACTATTCTCTTTTCCTTAGATTTTAGCAGAAGCAGTAAATTTGCTGTTTTTGTGAAGTTGCTGTTTGGTGAACAGGTTATGCCTAAAAACTTTTTTTTTTTACTTTCTATATTTGTCAATAGTGATGACCAATGGCTTTTCTTTAGATGTTGGAATTGTAAGTAACCAAGCAGAACCCACAGGATGAACTAGAAAATAGTCAAGCATGAGATGCTCTTGTACGTGCATAATAATAGCATTGTGTATACAGATAGGATTTCTCACACATTCTATTAGTAAGGTAGGACTTAAAAATTAAAAGTTTTATTTCATACTTCATTAGATGAGCATACTTAATAACAAAATCACACTTCCTGAATGCTCTGTAGTCATGATTGTCTCTTCCTTGTTCTTAAGTACTTGAAGTACGAAAATGTGCAGGAAATTACACCACTAAAAACTTTCTTCTGAAGTCTGGATATTAACTACAGGGCATTTTTGGTGCAGCAGTACTTGCAAAACATTGTAGTGTATTTTCTTCATAAGTCAGGGGAAGATTAAGATTTTGTTGATTTCTGCAAAGCAAAGACGTTTGTGTGGTGTTAGTTGATTAACTTGGTGTGTGTTTGATGGGCTATTTCCAGTGGCCATGGCATTCTGAATGCATGTTTTGTCTTGATGCTTCTTCTTTCTTGGTTCTCAGCAGTTTCAAGGTGAAATTCTTTATAACCAAACTTAGATAAGTCCTCAGTGATTCCTCATCTGTAATACTTGCTGTGGCAAAAAAAAAAAACAGTAGTAATAGCAATGCTTAAAGACATCCTTATCAATGTGATTGACTACTAGCATTAGAAATTCACGCCTCCATATTTTCTGATTGATCTCTGGTCAGGTGCCTTTAATAAGATGGTAACTAGTAGCATACAGAAAATCTTAACTGTACAAGACTACTTGTGGGTAGAGTTTTATTCTTAAAAAAAAAAAAAAAAAAAAAAAAAGAAAGATTAGGGATCTTGAAGTTTTTGTGTTTTTCAGCTTGGTGTTTCACTTGGCACTTTGGGAGCAATACCAGCGGCAGCACTGGACCCTAACATAACAGCACTTGGGGAAATACCACAGCCACCAATAATGGGAAATGTGGACCCATCCAAAATTGATGAAATCAGGAGAACAGTATATGTTGGAAACTTGAATTCCCAGGTAGCTTTTTTTTTGTTTGTTTGTTTTGAATGAGAAACTCTAATATAAGATATAAATTTGTAATTTACGGATTGTAGTCTTAAGAGCTTTTTGTAGCTGATGACAGTAGGAATTTAAGAAAAAAAAAAAATCTCGCCATTTTTGGTTACTAGTATTATTTTAAATTTTGAATGCTCTTGCACTAATCAGATCAGATCCTGCACCAGACTGTAATTCAGATTAGCAGGATGCCAGAGGAATAACAGTGTGACTGAATTCAAGCAACAGAAATAAGATCGTACATGTTGATCCAACTGGAACGTATTAATTGAGTGATTTCCTTAGAAGCCAGGAGATCATGATAGCTGTTCCTCTATAATACTGTGCAGCTGCTTATAGTATTGTGCAGTGCTTAAGCAAGGAATTCACCTTCTGAATTACAATAAATTAACTATAGCAGAAGGTTAATGATTTGTCCTAGTAAAAGTTGCAAAATTAGCCTGAGTATTTCTGAGTTTCAATGACAGAAAAGCTAGGTCTGTCAGAAATCTGTTTTTTTCATCAGTTACTGATTTATTTATTTGAAATATGATTTGTTTTTGATTGATGGCAATATGAGTATTTGTTTTGGGGGGTTATTTGATTGCCAAAATAGCTACTAGATTATAAAAGTACCGTTGATTGCAATAAAATAAAACAAGCGGGAAGCTAGTAGAAAAAATAAAACCAAAGCCTTGTAATGTTGTTCTGTTTTTTGTTCTTGCTGTTTTTAACTGATCAAAAATCGTAATAGCAGAAATAGCTTTGACATAGGTGTAAAAGGAAATGCCTCAACAGTTACTTCAAATGGGTTGCCTGAAATGTGCAAAATCCTGTGCAAGTTTATTTATTGCTTAAATGTAAGACTTCAGGACTTGTGGTTGCACTATTTTAAACTGTATTTTATTCTTCAGATTAGTGGAAGAAAAAATAATGCCTGTCTATCCTATAGTGTAACGTATCAAACCTGTGTCACCTGTGTAGTAATGGTGAAATTTCTTAGCAAAAGCTATAGTTTTTATGTTACCTGATATGTTGGATAATTTTTTCATTATGTATTTTACTTCAGCCGAGCTCTTTGACTTTTTCTAGACTACCACAGCGGATCAGCTGCTCGAATTCTTTAAGCAAGTTGGAGAAGTCAAATTTGTGCGAATGGCGGGTGATGAGACTCAACCAACACGGTTTGCTTTTGTGGAATTTGCAGACCAGAATTCTGTACCTCGAGCTCTTGCCTTTAATGGAGTTATGTTTGGAGACAGGCCACTGAAGTAAGAAATGAATTATCCATATGAATATTGAATGAGAGATTTCATAGCATCCTCATGCATTCATGACTCTGATCTGTAGGAATATACTGTGATGAATATTTTTTCAATATAATGATCTGTTGTTGGTTAACTGGAACACTTTTGTAAACTCCACTTTCAAGGTTGGGTGTAACTTCCTCTAAGATGAATGTGAACGGCCTAGAGCAGAGTACATTTACATTTAATATTGAGGCAATGGAAGCCATAACAGGGAGAGAATCTGCAAAGTCCTTTGTCCAAAGTTTTATATATGAAGTCTGTGTAAAATAGGCTTTAACTTTGAGGTTTGATCTAAACCAGAGGAACAGATTTCTAGACTTGAACCTCTGTTTGTTAAGAGTAAAACAGAAACATTGTGTCTCATTTATTTAAAAGTGGTAACATTAGAAAGGAATAAAATACACATCTCAGATATTTAGGCAACAGATAAATGCTATGAAAAATCTGCAGTTTTACTGAACTTTGAAATTTTTAATCATATGTTGAAGTTTAAATGTTTTCCTTTCTTATGTTTCATTTTGTGTTTTCAACTGTTTGTGTGTTAAAGGTTTTATTTTTCCTTAATTTAGAATAAATCACTCCAATAATGCAATAGTGAAGCCTCCTGAAATGACACCACAAGCTGCTGCCAAGGAACTGGAAGAAGTGATGAAGAGAGTAAGGGAGGCCCAGTCTTTTATTTCTGCTGCTATTGAGCCAGGTAGGCATATTATATTCACTGTGTAACAGACATGTTCTACGTGCACCTCCGTACGTGATTTTAAGAGCACTTTGAGACACAGGAAAAGGTTACTCAGAGCTGTACAGTATCTGTGGAAGAAAATTAAAATAATCAAAATTGTCTTCATGCAACAGAGCAGTTGACTGTTTTTTATTTCCATCATTTTTTATCTTTGCATACATGTTCACTGCATGTTTTCAAAGGTAGGAAAACAGTGCTAAAGTGAACAGTATTAGTAGTTGGTGCTTTTAAAATTCGAAGTACATACGAACTTTTACATAAAGTTACTATATTTTTTTTTGTTCTTCTAGCACACATTAGTGTTGTAATTCATGATCGGAGGAGCTAGCATTCTGGTGAAAGCACCAATATTATGATTTATTTACTGTTAGCAAATTAATTTTTTCCCTGTGCTCTTTTTCATGCTGGCTGAAGACTGTACATTCTCAAACCAAATGGGATCAGAGAATGAATCTGGGATGAAACTTAATATATTGTAATGAACTTTTTTTCATCCAAATCATTTCACTGATCCCTGTTAACAATGAAATGTCAGGTCAAGGGGGAAGATGTTAATGGGCTGAGAGGTTAGATGCACATTTCAGTGCTGATGATTTAAAGCACAGCATAAAAAATTCTCTCATTGTTCAACTACCGAGTAAGTTCCTCCTTTTCATTTTGATTTGTGAGATTTAGACATTTTATTAACAATCTCAGATTTTGGCTTATGTAGGTTAGATAGCTGGTAGTATTGAGATTTTGGGGAGAGATGAGTTTTTTTTTCTGTTTTTCTTTCGGGCTGGAATTAAAACAGCTGTAATATTTCCTTTATGTGAAGTGGTTTCTTTTAGAGGCTGAACCAAAGTTTGCTGAGATTGCTGATAGGCTTAACACTGACTTCGTGGCTTTTGAATCAAACTTCTCAGCCCCTTTTCTCCATCCCTTCCTCCCCAAAATAATGCATGAGGAATGAAACTTCAGTGTTTGTGCAGTTGTTGAAATGTCTAAAAGTACTGAAAGTATTAACTACTTTATTTTTTATTCTTTATTTTTTATTATTTTATGTTTGTTTTTTTTTTCCAATTTTTACCCTCTATTCTAATTTACTCTATTTTTCTCAGGTTATTAAAAACAAACAAAAAATAGTAGTTTTATTAATAATATACCAACAGGAGAACATGTTGTAATCTTGTGCATTGTGGCAGCAACATAAGTCCCTTTCCTAATAGAGCTAGCTGTTTATAATTATCTGGTTTATGTGTACTGCTGCAGGATGGCTGCACTCAACGAGTATATGCAATGACTTTCTTGGATGTTTCTGAAGGATATTTGCAAAGAAGGAAGATGTGCAAAGAGTAGGCCCCTTGCACTATATGTGGTACATTCCACTTGTGCCAGATTGTTAACTGGGATCTTTAAATGTTCTGAGCTTACACTGCAAAGTGGTTTTTTCCTCTCAGAGTCTGGAAAGAGCAGTGAAAGAAAAGGCGGTCGATCTCGTTCCCATTCTCGTTCAGAATCCAGGTCTAGCTCAAAATCCCGATCTAGAAGGAAAAGATCACATTCAAAACATAGGTAGGTATGTTTTTGTTTTGGACTAAGGTGATATGTTTTTTCTTGAATGATGGTGGTTACTGAGATTTCTTAATTATGAGACAAATGTCAGTGTAGAGGGGATTAGTAGTTTATACTAACCAGATCAGGGTAACGGGGATCTTTATCTGAACAGATACTCTTTCCCTTTAAATGCTAATGTTTTCAAAATTACTTTCAATTAAAACACAATGGAAGGTACTTTCTGTGCAGGGTAGCATGACCTTATTTCATTTTGTGTCTTCTGTATTTAAAAACAAACGAACAGTTAGTTACCTGTGCTTTGTGGCTGGAATATTTAGTTTTAGTTTTAACACCCTGAACAGACAAGGTGGCTGGTTTTGCTAGTAGAAAGTCATTGCTGTCCCAAACTTCTAAACACGTAGTTAATAAAAACAGTTTTTCTATTTATTGTACTGTAAAGTTAAATCTCTGACAAGCCAGAAGAAAAAGGTAGGGGTAATTTTTCATTCTTCAGTTTGTTTGCTTTTGTTAAATTTGCTAATTTCTGAAACAGGCTTTGAAATATAGGAGGAAAGGGAATCTCTAGATCGCTGTTAAAGTTTGTACATTAACATTTTTTCCAAGAATGAGACAATATTTTTATGTGACACTTGCATATGCTTTCTAAAATCGTTCATATTTTTTCAATTTCTTGTGTTTATGTAATCAGTCTGAAGGTATTTGGTTACATTAAGTATCAAAAACCAAAGCATTCAAGTGTGTTTTATAGCTTACACTTTAGAAAGGTGAGTGTTGTCACTGTTGCAGAAACACTTGTGTTGCATCCTTTCTTACATTTTTTGTGTACATCTTTTACACACAGGATAGAGGGGCTGGATAGAGGGGCACAGCACATCATTTATATTAACAATGCAGTATGATCTAAGTGCAGGCTTCAGCTTTGTAAAAGCAAGACACCGCAGCACATATTCTCTGACATCAAACCATTGGGTAACTTTTTAATGCAAGAACAATGATTTGGTCACTTCATTATTGCATGCTTCTCTGCTGTTTCTCTCAGTCAGGACGTAATTGAGTCTTCGTTTTGTGTACCATTTGAGCCATTTCTGTGCTGTTCTGTATTTACATAAAACAAACTGAGTTCTAGAAGATAAATTTGCATTTTTCACTTGCAGAAAACCTAGGCTTTAAACATGTTAACAAGTTGATAGTTAATTTTCTTTATAAAAATCTTTTACCAGTGTTAAAGTTTTGAGTATATGCTAAAAAAAAGTCAGTATCATTCATTGAAGCAAATTTATTCCTAAGAATTATCTATCTGTACCACTTTCCTGTTTTTGTGTTTAATAAACCACCTAAATCCCTATCTTCTTTATAATGCAAATTTTAATAAAGGGCTTATTTTGTCTAAATTGCAATCAATTTATCCTGTAATTAGTTATTTTTCTACACTGATACATGGTATGAAGCTGCCTCTTCTCTTCTCTTGGTATATCTTATTCTGTGTGTCTTGAGCTGCAGAAGACAGGTGGAGCTGGTATTTTTTGTCTTCATATTTTTCAGAATTTATTGAGTAGTATATATATAGTCTTTCTGTCTTTGGTAACGTTAACATCATGGTACATGAACCTCTCAGGCAAAGTATCCAGTGATTGTTTTTTGAAACATAACGTTCCAATTCAGCCTTTTATTTTAAGCTTCCTAGACAATACAATCATCCAAAAATGATAAATGTTTTGGAAAAAAAAGTATATTCATTTTTAAAAGTCTTGTTTTTGTCATCAAATCTGAGACTATGCTATGTATTTTTATCAGAAGACTGGAATTGAATTTCTATTGGGCTGTCCGCACGTTATTTGTATTCCTTATATATCACATAGCAAATGCTCATTGATTTTCTTGATAATTCTTGAGATTCAAATCCATACTTACAAGTCCTTTCAACTGAAAAGGTACCTTCAGTAAATGCTGAAACACAGATAGTGACAGTTTCATTTTTTTTTATTTGGAGATCCAACCAGATGACCAAGACTGCAATAAGTGCCTAGAGAAGAGGAAAAGTGCAACTAATGGCTTTTACAAGTTGATTTTAGATGTTATGCACTGAGATTTATTAAGAAGAGCTATCCTAATATGATAAGAATTTACATTTTCTGGAATATTCATAGAGGTTGTAATAAAATATGAATGTTACTTGAATATTACTTAAATGGTGCATTGTGTCAAAGGAAAGCACGTTTGCTAAAATGATGGTAGGTACTGTATTACTGAGATGTAGCTATATAACTTTCTGTAGTTAGGCAAGATTTCTGTTTTTTTTTTTATTATTATTATTTTTTTCCTGTATTGGTTGACCTGTTTTTTTGAAGTTTCAATATTAAAGTATTTTTCTTGTGGTATCATTCATATAGAAGTAGGTCTGGCAACAGATCACTCTCAAGACACAAGGACAGACGCAGATCCAGAAGTCCCCTAAAAAAACGGTCTAGATCTAGAGAAAGGCGGAAGTCAAGAAGTCGATCTCGTTCTCGGTGAGTTTACAATCATAGGAAATGTAATATAAACTGTAAAAAGAAGTATACACTTTTTCTTAGCATACAGTACAAAGTGTGTTTTTTTTTGTTTTTGTTTTGTTTTTAAAATGTAACAAATGTTTTACGTGATGGTAAAGGATGAAGTCTAAATGCTTTGTCTTGTTCGTAGGGTTTGTCTATGAAGCAAAAGTATAGAAAGTAAATTTTTTATACTGAGGTATCTAAACTTCAGTAGAGAAATTAGTTCTATGTTTATATGTACGTAGAATCATACAATCACTTGGGTTAGAAATTACCTTTAAAGATCATCTGATTCCAACCACCGTGACAGTGACACCTTCCACTAGACCTGGTTGCCCAAAGGTCCATTCAACTTGGCCTTTGACACTTCCAGGGCATCCAGAACTTCTCTGGGCAACCTGTGCCAGTGCCTTGACACTCACACAGCAAAGAATTTTTTCCTATCATGTAATCTAACTCTCTCCTCTTGTAGTTTAAAGCCACTCCCACTTGTCCTATCACTCCACTTCCTGACAGGGTCCCTTCCCAGTTTTCCTGTAGGCCCCCCTTAGGTACCAGAAGATCTCAGTAAGGTTTTCCCAGAGCCTTCTCTTCTCCAGGTTGAACAGCCCCAACTCCCTCAGCCTGTCTTTGTAGAAGAGGTGCTTCATCCCTCTGATTATTTTTGTGGCCCTCTTGTGCACCCACTCAAACAGGTCTGTCGTATGCTGGGGGCCTCAGTATAAAGGCAGTACTCTAGGTGGGGTCTCATGAGAGCAGAGTACTGGAGGAGAATCGTCTTGTGTCCACACTACTTTTTATGCAGCCCAGAATATCATTAGCTTTCTGGCTACAAGTGCACATTGCTGGCTCATTGTAACCCTGTTGCAGAAGGCCACCAAATTTGTAAGGCCCTCAGTGAAGACATGTTGGATGTTGCCAGTCACCTCTGTTTTTTATGTGCCTTATCATAGTTTCCAGGAGGATCTGCTCCACAATCCGACTGGGCACAGAGGTGAGACTGACCAGCCTGTAGTACCCTGGGTCTTCCTTTTTTCCTTTTTAAAAAATTGATGTTAAGTTTCCCCTTTTCCGATCACTAGAAAATTCACTGGACTACCATGACTTTTCAAACAGGATGGGTAGAGCCTTAGCAACTTCATCTGGCAGTTCCCTCGGGACTCTTGGGTGTATCTCAAGTGCTGTGGACTTGTGTACATTCAGGTTCCTTAGATGATCTTGAAAGCGATCTTCTACAGCAGGTGGTTCTTCATCCTCCTAGTCCCTGCCTTTGCCTTCTATGTGGCTAGAGCACTTGCTGGTGAAGAATGAGGCAAAAAAGTCACTGAGTACCTCAGCCTTCTCCATATCCCAGATAACCAGGTGTCCTGTGTCGTTTTGGAGTCCTTTGATATGTCTGACTGTTCCTGGCTGTATGTATTCCAGTTCCCTCCACACCTCTCAGAAAAGAGGTGTCTCACCTACAACTATCCCCAGTCACCTTTTTGTGGTTGCAATATGACAACAGGTCCTTCCTCTTCAGTCTGCAGAGCAGTGAAGCAATTCTGTAAGGGTACCTTAGGCTTCAGGGGTACTCTTTTCCTCCTGCTGATCCTTGCCATTGCAGGCTTCCATTCTTCCACACTGTTGGCATCCCTCCTTTCTGTGCGTGCTGGTGGGGGATTTTTTGGCTGTTCTGCTGTGGGTCCACGAAACACTGCACTTGGAAGCAGCTATCTAGCTCCTTCTTGGCCTCCCTGATGTTACACAGCTTACTGGAGGCAGTTATACTGCCTCCTGCAGCTCAGCCACCTGCTGCAGGACATCCTCCACCTGGGCACACCTTCTGTAGGCAGGTCTGTCACCTGTCCCTGCCCCAGGAGTAAGGCCTGTGTGCTTCCTGCAGTCAGTTCTGCACTGCAGCCTGTCCCTTCAGCAGCTCCACCTGGCTGGAGGCATCGGACAGGACTGAGGGAGATGGTGCAGTCCCCCCAGCTGGAGCTGCAGTGTTTGCTCTCAGAGTGCCCACCATTCTGCCTTGAGGGTCTGGTAGGATGCGTGCTCTTGACCAGTGCAGGTGGTCGCAGAACAGTCCTGGCTGGTGGTTTATGTGCGCTCTGGGTCTCCCACTTAGCCAGCAGAAAGTCTTTTGAAAAAGCACCCTCCTGTGCAAAATGCCGCTCTGTGCCCGGTCCCAGTGCTAAACCCTTCTTCCAGTGAAGAAAGATAGGGGCTATGCCTGGAGCCTTTCAGGTCTGAATGAGTCCTTCTGAGAATCTTTAAAAACGTTTGAATAAGTACGAATACCAAAAGACACAAACTTCTATCAGTCTGGTTCTTGTGGACCTGAAAAGGCTTGTTAATCAACTCTTTGTATCATGCTTTCTCCCATTTATCTGAATAATTGTTTATTTTCGTATGTTTTAGAGGCAGCTCATGTGCATGTCCACTAGGAAAGATGGTCAGGGGTCTCCCACTTCCAAATAATCCTATGCTGAAATGTAATTTTCCAGCTAAAGCTGTGATCTAATCAGTTTTTATTTGGTTTTACTATAATATCATTGGAATGTTTCTCACTGTTTTTCTTCTTATGAACAGGTATCACTCTGCCTGTCCTATAGAAGTTCTGTTTACCTTGCTTTTGTTTTTACTGTCTTACCAGTTTTCTTACAGTTCGATTGTTTTCAAAATCGTAATTACATTACAGAAGACTGAATTGTCTTGATTGAGTTTTGACCTTACATTTGCCTTTTAAGAGAATTGTTTGGCAAAGTTTTACCCATTTTTTGTTTTTCTGTAGTCACTGGTGTTGGATTTCCAAGCACATACAGGTTATCAGTACAAGAGAACACTGCAGAATAAAGGCTTCTGTCCAGTCATCTGTCATTGTTCATACAGGGCTAGTTAATTTGCAGTCCATTTTATATGGATCCAAGTAAAATAATAATTTTTCAACAGAGAGGCATACTTTCTCTTGAGCATTCAGTGTATGCTAAGACTTAGTTGTAATTTTTATTAGAAAGATCAAAGAAGAATTAATGGATTTTTGTTTGAATTTTCACAGGGACAAGAAAAGAGACAAAGAAAAGGTCAAGGAAAAAGAAAAGACCAAAGAAAAGGAGAAAGAGAGAGACCGAGACAAGGAAAAGGAAAGAGACCGGGACAGAGACAAAGAAAGAGAAAGAGAGCGAGATAAAGAGAGAAACAGGGATAAGGACCGGGATAAAGAGCGTAACAAAGATCGAGAGAGAGTCAAAGACAAGGATAGGGATAGAGACAGGGACAAGGATAAGGACAGGGACAAAGAAAGGGAAAAGGAAAAAGATAAGGATAAGGAAAAAGACAGGGAAGAGGTAGATCAGAACAAGGAAAAAGAAGATGTTGAGAAAGATGGGGAGAAGGACAGAGAGAAGATGAAGGACAAGGAGGGAGATAAAGACAAAGGAGGGGACAGAGAAAAAGAAAAGGAAAAAGATGGGGATAAGGAAAAAGAGCGAGAAAGAGAAAAAGAGAGGGATGATAAAAAGAAGAAAGAGAAGAGATCCAGAACACCCCCAAGAAGCTATAGCTCTTCAAGAAGATCTCGTAGCTCCAGCAGGTTTGTTGTTCAGAATTTTTTCATGCTTTTTTTGGACTTCTCAGCAAAATGAAATACATCCGAATTTTTATTTATCAATATCATGGTCTTGGTAATTCCATTTTGTATTCTCTCTGTTTTATAGATTTCCTTACAAAGGTAAACAAATTACAAAGAGCTCTGTATCATACCTGATAGAACACACAGTCTCTTGTTGGGCTGCTGGTGCTTGCCTTTCACGTAACTTTATAGCATATACAGTCTTTGAGAACAGTAAGTAGATGGCTCTTGTGCCATTTCTGTGTTAGAGCCATCCAGAAATTTCAATCCCGATGACAGTTTGAGTCATTCTTAACATAATTCCTTGGTTTCTGAAATACTGTATGGTGTTCATCTGTAGAGCAGTTTGTTGGGTTTACAAACACTTGGGTGGTGGTAGTATTTGTGAATTGGCTGTCTTAGGAATGACAAGCAATGAAATTTCTGGTCTGGATGGCTGACTGCAAGAAGTTAGCATGGCATTTTGACTGGTTAGCCTTTCAGAAAGTGAATATATCTCAGTTGAAAGATAAAGGTATGTTTCTAAGCTGGTTAGATGGTCTGGTAAAGTGAAAAAGTAACACTCCTTAACCATGCTGATAGCAAACAGGAAGGCAGTCAAGAATTAATCTACTTGTTGTTTTTGCCTCTAAGAGAGGGTAAAGTGGGTGGATGTCTAGATAAATTCAGTACAGGAAAAAGAGGCTGTGAGACTGATGATAAGCTCTCTAAGTGGACCAACTGTAGCAAAAGGTATTGCTTCTGAGTTAAGGTCAGGAAAAAATCCTTTCTGAATACCTCAACAATTACGTAGTTCACTAATATCTCATGTAAAATTTAAATATGAAATTCCATCTGCTACCTTGAGAGAATGTAATACCGGATGAGTTGGGAAGAGTTCTACATGTTGTTAGGGAATCCTGGTGTTTCCCCTAGCGGCATTGGTCACCCCTTAAGACTCTTAATTAAGAGTCAACTCTTAATTAAAGCGAAGAGAATGTAATGGTAACCATATATCAGCTCTATCTGGATACCTCAAAGGAAAGGACCATACTCAAGGATTTCCTTGGGTTCTTATACCCATACAATCTTAATTTTCTCAGCTATAATACAATCAATTCTTGACTCATACATGTGATGTCCCTTCATATTGTCAGCTCTTCATTGCAGGGATGTTTTCTGTTACCTAGCAGAGCAGGCTCTCATCCAGTGCTGTCCTTGGTCAGCACATCCCTCCCTTTCCCAGTCTGTGCCACCCAAACACAACGCCACTCACTGCTGCTCAGTCACCACTACGTACCAAGTTCCCTTACACAGAGCTCATTCTGTGGCCTAAGGCATCACTACATTTACTCTATTAATGTCAAACAATAGCTACCTGAGTTTGTTACATACCGGCAACTTGTTTCCCTTTCAGTGGTGTTAGCGCTTCACTGGAAAAAAGCAGAATTCCCTTGCCCCTCAAAATTCAGGAGTTCAGGATTTGTATAATGCAGAGAAGTCTGTAAAGGTTTCTGTACTTTCTGCTTGTTTTTGTGAAATGCCCACGTTGTTTTGGAGGTGTATGGGCAAACTACTCTAACTTCTTCCTGAAAAGAAGTTGTGGGGAGCTGGGGTTTGGCCTCTTCTCGCAGGTAACTAGTGATATGACAAGAGGGTAGTGACCTCAAACTGTGCCGGGAAGGTTCAGATTGGAAATGAGGTGACATTTCTTCCCAGAAAGAGCGGTCAGGCATTGGAGTGAATTGCCCAGGGAGGTGGTGGAGTCACCGTCCCTGGGGGTGTTTAAGGAAAGGTTGGACCTGGTGCTTAGGGACATGGTTTAATGGGTTATACTGCTAGTAGGGGGATGGTTGGAGCCAGATGATCTTGGAGGGCTTTTCCAACCTTAATGACTCTGTGAGTCTGTGATTCTTTGTGGCATATGCACAGTCCTGTTTTGGTGCACTTAGCGTAGTTTCTGGAAGGATCTGCTCCACAATCCTGTTGGGCACAGAGGTGAGACTGACTGCCCTGTAGTTCCCCAGATCTTCCTTTGTTCCCTTTTTAAATATGTTTGTTGAGCATGGGCTGGTAGGAAGATAACTCGGGGATATTTATGTAGTTGTTGCCTCAAATAATGAGAGGTTTTGTCATTCCTGAGCTTATTATTCGTATTCTTTGCTGATCTTGAATTGTTTGATTCTGCAGAGAAAGGCGTAAAAGGAAGAGTAGAAGTCCCTCCAAGTCTCCTAAGACATCCAAAACAACAAAAAGAAAGTCTTCACGAACTCCTTCTCCAAGAAGGTCAGTTTGGTGTAAATCTAGTTAATGAGCAGTAAAGGAGGAAAATGGTACAACATTTTGTCAAATTGAAATGTGGCATAGAGATCATCATTATGAAAGGAACCAAGTCGATTTGTGTTTCTGCTGTTTGTTTTCTAATGCAAGGGGATCTTTAATAATCGTTCTCTGTTGTAAAGAAAAGGTCAGTGTTTTTCAATAAACATTCAAAAATGGATACAGGGACTTTTATAGAAAACAAGTAGGAAAGTATTTTCATTGATTTACCTTTGCATCATTTCAAATGATCTCTGTTGGTCAATATGATTCAGTTTTAATTAAAAAAAAAAAAACACAAACAAACAAACAAAAAAAAACATAACACAGCTTCATGGGCTCAAGCTTTGTAATGCTTTGAACTATCATCTGTCAGTGATATAAATTTGTTTCAAATAATGAAAACCCTTCCTCAGAGACAATTTATTTTGCTTTTCTCTTTGTAAATAGCATTCATTCTGAACACATGCATTCTTCGTCAGTCAAAAAAATCTAGTTGTCTTTATGAAGGGCTTTTTGTTACATTTTGAGATTTTTTTTTTGGAAATCCCCCAGATAAGAGTGTAGTTTGCAGTTAAATGGTTTGAAGATGGCTGACCATTTCCAAAACAAAACAAGTATACCAACATTCTTAGTTACTGTACTGTGCATATTACTATACAATATACTTGATGCAAGCGTTGGTAGTACGTTTGTTGCTTTTGGACCAAATTCTGACTTGAGTAATACTTTTCATAAACAGAAACAAGAAAGAAAAAAAAAGAGAAAGGGATACAAACAATGAAAGAAGAGAAAGAGAACGTTCCACCTCCAAGAAAAAAAGTAGTAAAGAAAAAGAGGGGAAGGAGAAATCTGACAAAAGCACCACTGCTTTGAAGGTAAGCTTTGTGACCAAGTGATAAGTAGCTGAATGTTTCCAAGTGCTCCAAGATTATATTGGAATTTCCCCCCCTATTTTCTTTTTCTGCTCTCGTATTTCCTCTCTTTTTTCCTTACCAAATTAGTGCAGCTTGAAACGCATGGGTTTATCTTTTGTCAAAAGGAGACATGAAAGTCATTCTCTGCTTGATGTTAGTAGCTCAGTTTGATCAGTCTTTGTGTTTGAACTTAACCAACTGGTGGGAGTGTGTATGTATGGACTACAGAAGCCCTCTGTTTTGGTTTCTCTCTTTTCTGTTCTCTGCCATATGTTAGGAGTTAGCTGACTGTATCCGTACAAAGATGCAGGAAGCTTATTGTGAAGCAGGCTTCAGAAACAGCTTGGCTATCAAACTCAAAATACATTGTGTTGTTTTTTTTTTTTTTTTTAATACATTTTCACTCTGTAATAGTGCAGCCTCTCCCACTTAGTTTTGTCCTGGGCTGTGTGTTGAACTGTGCAGGAAGGAACATTGAAGATTTGGGGAAGGACAGTGTGGGGTTTTACCTTGCAAAATAGAAGGTGGTACGATTAAGAAAAGAATAATGAAATATCTTTCAATTCAAATCTTGTAATTTGAAAAACCATATGCATTTATAGAGTAGGTGTATTCAGAATGTTTCAGCTCATAGAATCATAGAATATTCCAAGTTGGAAGGGACCCACAAGGATCCTCAAGTCCAACTCCTGGCTTTACACAGAACGACCTAAACATCAGACCATGCGTCTGAGAGCGTTGTCCAAATGCGTCTGGAACTCTGTCAGGCTCGGTGCTGTGCCCACTGCCCTGGGCAGCCTGTCCCAGTGCCCGACCACCCTCTGGGCGCAGACCCTTTCCCTAACCCCCAGCCTGACCCTCCCCTGTCCCAGCTCCATGCCGTTCCCTTGGGTCCTGTCGCTGTCCCCAGAGAGCAGAGCTCAGCGCCTGCTCCTCCGCTCCCCTCGTGAGGGAGCTGCAGGCCGCCACGAGGCCTCCCCTCAGCCTGCTCTGCTCTGGGCTGAGCACACCAAGGGACCTCTTCCCCTCTAGACCCTTCACCATCCTGGTCGCTCTCCTTTGGACACTTCTTATATTGTGGTGCCCAAAGCTGCACACAGTGTTTGAGGTGAGGCCACACCAGTGCAGAGCAGAGCAGGACAATCTCTTCCCCCGACCAGCTAGCAGTGCTGTGCCTGATGCACCCTAGGGTACGTCAGGCCCTTTTGGCTGCCAGGGCACACTGCTGACTCAGAAGCCCTAGATCGCCTTCCGTGGGACTGCTCTCCAGCCTCTTGTCCCCCAGTCTTTATCTGTAGCCAGGGCTTGCCATGTCCAAGGTGCAGAATCCAACGCTTGTTCTTGTTAAACTTCGTATTGTTGGTGCCAACTGCTTTTATAAACAAGAGATTTGTGTAACTTAGTGTACTATTTGCTTCAGTAATTCTCTTATGTAAAATGCATTAGTAATGTGACAAAATATATGAAACAAAATCCTGTTTTGTTTAGAAAATATGGTGAAGTCTTAACTTCTAGAGCTGTTTCTCATAGGTTCCGTGATACTATTCTGTTTTATCTGAATATTGATGATAAAGACAGATCACTTTACAACAGTGATTTCTTGGCTGACACATGATGGCTTCACTTTAGCTACTTGAAAAGAAAGCTGTCTAAAACAACAAAAAAAAAAAAGCCACTGCATCTATTCTAGAAATTGCTGACACAAGATAGGCATGTAAAAATAGAGGCAATCAAAATACCAAGAGTTAGTTGGGTGTCATGTCCTGTAATGCTGAGAGTGAGATTTTTTTGTAAAATAATTTTCTCTTTTGTAGGACAAAGATTACACTAAGGAGGATCAGAATTCAGAAACTGACAAGGATATTGACAACAGAGATACACAAAGGACAGATGAAGTCAAACTACAACAGAATGGGAACTGTCAACCAAATGAAGATAACCTCTCAATTAAAATGGAAGAGGTTTAAAGCAAATAATGAACCTCTAACTCAACTAAGGAATGAAATCCAAAGCTTTTTATTTCCCAGAATGAGGAAGAAATGTCAAAGCAATCAACCTGAACATGTTGATAGTAATAGTAGCTCTTCCAATTCTCGTGATAGCTTTGTTGTCTTCTTGCTGTAAAGCAAGAAGGCATGGATAATAAGTAGTTATACCATGAAAAGGCAGATGCCGTCAGAACTATTCATCTCAAAAAATCCACGCATTTCCATGATGGCTGTACTTATTGGTAAAATGATTTATGTTAAGTTTTCCCATAGGCTGTTACAAATAAGTAGAAACTGAAAGATGTAAACCTCTACTATCTTTAAAAAAAAAAAAAAAAAAAAAAGCTGAAGATATGCATTGAAGGTTGTTTAAAATATTGCTTGTTGATGACTTGTGTTTTACCTTGTGGGTTAAAAAATCCACAAAAACTTCAATGTGTACTGTTTGATGTGCTTGGAAATGGTGCATAAATATACACTCTTTTGTTGTAAAATGCAACTATAGAAAAGGTTTTTTTTTGGGTCTTATGTTAAAATGCTCACTGACTAGTATGTTTCTCATTTGCTCACTGCTTGAGATTCTTGGTTTTTATTATTTAAAATAATTTCTTACTAATATCCCTAAGCTCAATATTTCCTTTAAAGTATTTGAACAATGCATGCTACTTTTCTGTTCCTAAAAGGAACATTGCCATGTATAATGATAATAGGTTAGCTTATTGGGTTATTTTGGGGATCGTTTTGTTGTTTTCTTTTGTCGTTCCAGAAGTGAGCAGATCTGTATGATATTATCAGAAATTACAGCTTTGTTTTGAGATGTACTGCAGTGTGTCTGTTCAGCTGCAAATAGTACAGGTGCCATTATGAAAACAAATTTTTTCTTATTTGTTTAAAAAATATGGGAGCACAAGCAGAAGCTTTAGTGCCTTCTTAAAATGTGGTATTTTTTAGAAATGTATATGTGCTATTACTCATTTTCAGCTAAATTTTACATCATCTCTTGCTGTTTTGCCACCACCATACTGTAGACAAGAATGCAAGTGATTTGTCAGAATGGATGTTTAATTCACTTCTTTAAATCCATTTTTACATTTATTTTTTATTTTTAGAAAATATATAGGTGAAAGCAAAGATACATTTTGGGGACCACCACTGTACAAATATAATAGCTGAATAAAAAGCATTTTCTGATCACCTGCATCAAAGGCAGCCCTTTAGATATTTAATTACATTTGGATGGCCTTAATTGTTACCTCTCCATCGTTTTCTCTGTTATACGTTAGGTGATGTAAAAGGAATTGTATGCAAAGCTGGGGGGATAAGTAATTTGGGAGAAAATGTTCTAATTTACACAAGAGTTATATGGCAGAGATTCTTTTTTCATTCTCTGGGGAGAAAGCATATAGGGAGATAATGACAAAGCAGATATTTTTTGTCAAGTAAAAACCTGGTTTGTGCTTTCTGAACTAATATAATCAGTTTCATCATTGTGAGATTTTGTAAGAGTCATACTTATAAACTTACTTGTACCTAAAATCAGGTAGATTATTTTTAATACAACTTATTACAATCAAATAACTTAATTGCCTTACCTCATGGAAAGAGTTTCTTTCAGATAAAACAAATAGCATATTAGTGATTTGCTTTCTATTTTTTTTTCCTTTCTGTAGTTCATTTTTATGAAAAAAAGCATGTTACAGGGAATGAAAAATTTGCCCAATTCCTAAAGTAATGAAACCCAGTTAGATTGTGAAGCTGCTTAATCACTCTTCATTTTTGATAAGATGTACCGTTCTTGCCACTGTGTACATTTAAGACTATAGAAAATGCTTTACCATGTAAAGTATAGACAGTCATTTTTGTGATATTTAAGCCACATGCTGTTGGCTGATAAACAGCTTATTCTGATAAAAAGAATGACAAATCTGTACACTTACAGGAAGACTGTGAAGGATTGTGTCTTGCAACAACAGCTGTCTTATTTATGTTGTGTAAGTAGCATAGAGCAAAGAGATTGTTTGTATACTTGTTATCTTTGGTACCATTTCACTAATAAAGTTAAGTATTTTAGAGGGAAGTTTCTGCTGTTACATACTTATTAAAGGAGTATTTTTAGTTTTGGTCTTATTCAGGCAGTTTCTTTTGATGTGAAATGTGGATACAAGTTACTTATACGTTTATTATTTACAATATCTTTGAAAAACTAAGTTTCTTCTTCTCTGGGATAAATCAGAATTCTCGTAGTATATCATGTTTCAGTTGTTGCTAGTCTGAGTTTGTTATCCTGAAGTTGCATAGCTCTATTATATAGCAATTACAGAATATGTAAAGGTTTGTGCACTGTTAGCTAAGAAATATGGCTCTGAAAATTCATAGTTAAGAATGGCAGTTTTATTAGCTAATTATTAACGTGGAAGTCTGTATACAGCATATTGTGTTATATTGTATGTGAATTAATGGTCCCCTTAGAGAAGTTTAAAGTAAGAACAGAAAAACACAAAACAAAAACAAAACAAAACAAAACAAAAAGACACCAAATACACACATTTCCTCCCCACCCCAAGCTGTATTTTCTTACAAATACTGTATTTTCTGGTTTTGCTTCATAAATACTGTGTAGATCTATGAGGATAGCTGTATCTATTTGTATTAGGTGTTCAGTGGTTTTGTTACATTTGTCGAAAGCTGCCATTAGAAAACTAAGGTTGTGCAAAACACCCATCTCTGCAGGGGGAGCAGATCATTTTTTAAACCAATAGTGTAGCACAGTAATGAAGTTCCTGCTTGCTCTGCCATGTTTGTGTGCATAACCCATTAAAGGTGTCCATCATCCACTGGAAATCTATTGCCTTCATCATAACAAGTTTGCATGCTGAGATGCGGTGTCAGGTTATTTGTTTTTGCACTTTTTGAGTTAAAATCGAGTGAAGGTTGTGAGAACAGCATAGTTCATGATAGCTGTATTGTTTTAAATGTGGTTTCATTCGACTTGGCCTTCGTTTGAAAACACGACTCATAATTGCTCAGAAAAAGACAATATGGTGCCATATTGCTAAGAACGTTTAAAGCATGTATGCAGAAGCTTCCATTTCTGACCACAGTTATTTCAAAACTGTTCCTGGAAAACAGATAGGATTTATTTTATTTTATTTTTAAAAGGGGAAGATAGCAGAAGACAACTGCCCACAGATAAAAAACAGGATCCCAACCTCAAAATACAAGTGGCTGTCAGTTAAGTCAATAGATTTACACAGGTGCGAGGGCTGAAAGTTTGTTTGCAAACATTAATGATAATACGCGTAAAGAAACTTGTTATTCAGATTTTTCAATTAAAATGGAGGAGGTCATTTCACTTGGAAAGTGGTAACATCTAAAGAATGCCTGAAATCTGCGAGACCTGGGTTCTGCCTACCCATTAAGTCACCTGCTACTTTCTTACTGTAATTTTCAATAGATCTATCTGAACTAGCTTTAAATTAGCGAGCTGGCTAACAGCAGCAACCAACACACAGTCTGGTTTCTGAAATGAGTTGACCATTTGAGTTCATTTACTCTGCTGCTAAGAAAGTAAATTCTGTAACATGCTCTGCATTACTTGCAATTTGTTTGCTAGTGTTTTCCAGCCTCGTTATGTGTAAGGCAATGTCTGACATTAATTTTGAACTCTGTAAATCTGTTTACTACGTGGTAGCTTCTTTGTGTTGCCTTTACTTTGTACTGTTATTTTGTAATAGTAGTAAGATTTAGGGATTTCTGTGATTTTCTTTCGGTCTAAGCAAAAGTTAAAAAGTAGAGACTGCTATGATTGTAAGATGCAAATTGTTATATACTGCATACGTGTCCTTATTACTGTTTTCAGTTATTTTTTTCATTAACATGTATAGCCATCAGAAGCGGTAATGCCATAGTGCTGTGTGTATCTTTTACTCTTAAATCTGAACCATCTCTGCATCGCTGTCTTTTTCTTAGTTTGTAATGAAGCAAGATTACAGCTCATGCATTTTAACTTTGTAAAATGTTCACTTGGAAGAAGAAAATAAGACAAATCATCTTGAGTTCGGTTAGTCTGGAAGTGGAATTCTAATAGTAAATTTTAAATAAATAAATTCTGCACAATGGAGTATTGCAAGTTGGGGCATATTATGAGTCCAACGTGCTACTTGGTGATACTTAGAGTTTTATATAATTGAATTATTGCCTTCGGTGTTGTCATAGTTTTAAAAGTGAAAATTAAACGTAGTAACACAAATGCTGAGATCTGTAAATGGCTAAAATAATTCAAATCTGTCGGTGCTTAGTTCAGAGAGATTTAGCTTTCTCACCAAAGAATAGAGTGTGGACAGTTGAACTTTGTAGATATTGTTAGTGTTACTGCCTAAAGAGAATCTAAAACCTAATTTTGTTTGCTAATATATAAACAGAAAAACAATTTTCAGCCTGTATGTTAGGTTTATTTTTATATGGTGAAAAGTGTAATTAAAATAATGATGAAAACTAAAATAATTGTTTAAAAGTTTTTTTTTTTTTTTTTTTTTTTTTTTTTTTTTTTTTGCTAATGTAAGATAAATTCAGTTGCTTATTTGTAAACTTCTTGGAGATCTCTCTCTATGTAGTATTTATTTTTATTTGAACTTCAAGAATGCTTCATTTGTAGGTAAGCACCATTGCAGCATCTGAGTGTATTGGTATGGAATTTCCTCTACAGTCTCTTAAGTATAAAACAGCTTAGGATACTTGCCTGATATATGGAAGCAGCTACCTTCCCCATAGTTAGAGGACACCTCTCTAATGCTTCAATTCCATGCTCTCTGAGTATCTGACTGTTGAGAAGCTATCTATGAACTCCATTTTTCATGACGTTTTCTGAAACCACAAACTTATATTATCCAAGAGGGCGTAAGAAAAAAATTGTCATGGCAGTTTTATGATTTTTGAGCAGAACACTGACAGCAACAATGAGGGTTTATTTTGTTTATTTTTTGTTTGTTTATTTAAACCTGTTTGTTTATTTTCTTCTGAGAGCTTCAGCTTACATTTTATTTGGATTCATTGCATTTTTTTAATATAAGATAATCTGCTGCCAAATTTGATGCAAGACTTAAAATTGGTGTAAAAAGTCTGTTCCATACTAACCACGCTACTGACATTTTTCTTCTCACATTGAGAAGGTTACTTGTCTTTTTTGATTTGAAAGATTGTTATCAGCTACAGAAAAAGTCATTCCATCTTCCTTTCACTTAGTCCTTGATGTCATGAACGGATAAGTAGCTCTTAACAGTGCTGATGCACCTGGTTGGTGCAGTAGGTAAAAAATCTGTGACGATTCCAAAAGGATAAGGTTGTGTTTTCATCTAAGGACTAGTCTTTTAGTTTTGAACTACTGGGGAGGTTAATGCATTGATAAAACACTCAGATCTGTTTTATCATACCCGTTTTTATTTGCAACACAATTACACAAATTATTTTTTGTCCTTGTGCTCTTTGATTGTTAAATGCCAGTGATGGAGGGTGGGGGTTAGGGATGGAGATAGGGGAAGGGAGGTGTTAGATGTTTGGTGGGAAATGAGCAGGTTTCTTAGAAGAATAAGTAGCTCTATTCAAACCTGTAGTGCACAGGCTTAAAAGTGGTGCTACAGTGGTGTGTAGAGCATGGTCCACTTAGAAATTGGCACTTCATAAATACATAATTTTCATACTAATTTGATCAAAGGAATGAGTGATCTGCTTTGGAATTCAAGAGTAGTCCAATGTGCACAGTTCCTGTAGCTTATCAGTAGATCATTCCTGGTGTTTTTCTCTGTGATGCAGGAGCCGTGATCAATTTGTTTTACACAACACCTGTCACAACCTGGGCTCAGATATACCTGGGGATCCTCTGCACTACAGCAGCAGAAAAATATTTTTGTCCCTTCTCTAAATCAGATATTTCTGGTATTAAAGAAGGCCTTTTAAGGTTAAGAAATATATATCCAAACTTGTTCTATGTTGGCAGAATGTATTTTTGCATTAATGAAGCAACTGAAATGGTACAAGTAAAGAAATATCAAATGTTACTACAATTTTTTTTTCTTTTTTTTTTTTTTGGTAAATAAACAATGTCCCAAAGTTTTATTGGTGTTAAAGACTGGCTGGATGGCCAGACCCCGAGAATGGTGGTGAACAAAGTGAAATCCAGATGTCGACCGGTCACCAATGGTGTTCCCCAGTGGTCAGTGTTGGGGCCCATCCTGTCTGATATCTTTAGTGATCACTTGGATGAGGGAATGGAGTGCACCCTCAGTAAGTTTGCAATGGCACCAAGTTGAGGGGAAGTGTAGGTCTGCCAGAGGGTAGGAAGGCTCTGCAGAGGGACCTGGACACGATGGGTTGATGGGCAGAGGCCAATGGGATGAGGTTGAACATGGTGAAGTGCCGGGTCCTGCACTTTGGCCACAACAACCCCTGCAGTGCTACAGGGCTGGGGCAGGGTGGCTGGAAAGCTCTGCAGAGGAAAGGAGCTGGGGGTGCTGGTCAATGCTCACCTGAACATGAGCTGGCAGTGTGCCCAGGTAGGTGGCCAAGAAGGCCAGCGGCATCCTGGCTTGTGTCAGGAATAGTGCAGCCAGCAGGAGCAGGGAGGTGATCGTCCCCCTGTACTCTGCTCTGGTGAGACCACACCTCGAGTACTGTGTTCAGCTTTGGGCCCCTCGCTACCAGAAGGACATCGAGGTGCTTGAGCGTGTCCAGAGCAGGGCTACGGAGCTGGTGAAGGGCCTGGAACACAAGTCCCATGGGGAGTGGCTGAGGGCACTGGGGGTGTTCAGTCTGGAGAAGGGGAGGCTCAGGGGAGGCCTCATTGCTCTCTGCAATTCCCTGAAAGGAAGGAGTTGTGGGGAGCTGGGGTTTGGCCTCTTCTTGCAGGTAACTAGTGATAGGACAAGAGGGCAGTGGCCTCAAACTGTGCCAGAAAGGTTCATATTGGAAATGAGGAGACATTTCTTCTCAGAAAGAGCAGTCAGGCACTGGGACAGGTTGCCCAGGGAGGTGGTGGAGTCACCGTCCCTGGGGGTGTAAAGGAAAGGTTGGACCATGTGCTTGGGGACATGGTCTAGTGGGTTATACTGCTAGTAGGGGGATGGTTGGACCAGATGATCTTGGAGAGCTTTTCTACCCTTGGTCAGTCTATGATTAATAAGCTCACTTCCACTAAATTCAGAAGAAAAGCAGAAAATGGCTGTAAAGCAATTCTGTCTTTTGCTTGATATATATATATATTTTAAAAAAAAAAAAAAAAAAAAAACACCTCTTCCCCAAGAGAGTTGAATTCTTTGTTGGACTGAAGTTGGCAAGGATGTTACAAGAATGGTGGTGAGGGGTTAAGTACTTGAATGTGTCATCATTCTTCAGTTACAGAAAAGGCTTTTTGAACACCTCCTGCACCCCCTCACCACCACACCCTGAGTGTTCAGGGCATTTTCTTCTCCAGAGAAAACTACCATAGTTCCAGCAGGCAGAGTTTGTCATTTTTGAACAGTAAGTTAATAAATATGTCTGTATAAGGGTATGTCAAAATCTCTTTTATTTAAGTAGTATCAGGGGTTCATGCAGAATCTTTTCTTTTTAACATCACCACATATCAAGTTACTGTCATGGATATTTTCATATTAAAATTCACTTTTAAGCACTTAAACTTCTCTCTCAATTTGTATAATTTGTAAGAATTTAAATAAACATAACAATATTTAAGGTGCTAAGGTTTGTGATGTGCTTCTCAACACATTAAACATTTACTTGGTCAATAGGGATCTTGTGATTTTGGGAACTGTCATGTTTATAACGAATCTTGTGGCTGGTTCAACTCCTACTGATCAGATGATTTAGTCAACACATCTGTGATCTGGACAACTGCACTTCATGTTTCTCCTCTGAATGTGAAAGCAGGGAAAAACAGATCTGAGAAAGATTATTGAGGTATTTTAGCAATCCTTCAAAATTATATATTGTCTTTTTGTATACTTCTTAATTTCCTTAAATAATTTACTTACTGAAGCAGAAAATATAAATAAAAATATATTTTTAGAGGAGGTGGCTGAAAATTAACTAAGAAAGGGTGTCTTTTAAAACAAAACTTATGTGCATACATGGCTTGTTTTGCCTACTTGTTTTAAGAAACAAGGAGGACATAAATGTCAGTACTAGTCTTTCATTAAATGTCCTGTTTTACTTTCAGACATTGGGAAGACTTTCTCTTTCTCTTCAGTTTTTCTCTCTAGAAAAAATCTTTAATTTCTTTTTAAAGATAGAGCCTAAAGAAAAGCTTTAATTAAAGTCATATTTTAAAAGGTTGATCCAGATTACTGGATTTAGAAGTTCAAAGGAAATGCATTGGTTCACGTGCAATGTGAACACTGAGTGTATAATCACTATTGTAATGATTATAATAATTTCATTATGCTAGCATTTTCTATAATTGCTTCTCTGCTTTGTTCAATTTTAAAAGGATACTCTTTATTATTTTACTAAGACTCATTTAATAAGACTTTTAAGCTGTACAAATCTTGTCTTTCCACTAGTTTGTTGTTTTCATCACAAGTGTTCAACTTCCTTGCAACCCAGTTATCCTGCCTAGTTTAGTCTGGACTAGGTATCTAGGAATATATACCATGCTGCAAGTCATATTAATCTATGTTATATGTGAGCCTGAAGGCCAGAAGCAAACTGATCTGTGTTTTTGAATGAAACATAGAATAGAGAGATGTTATGAGATGGTATATATCAAACAGGGCAAAATAGGCTTTTTATTTTTATTTTTGTTTTTATTTTTTTTTTATTTTGGTTTGCATTCTTGTCAGAAGATATCTGGGGTAGATTTGTTATTAAAGAATTTGTTGGAATGCAGAGGAGAGGCACCAACCAACATTCACAAAAGATGTTGATTGGATATTTATTATGATAATTGTAAAGCATTATTTGATTTGGCCAAACTTTATTTGTATCAGCAAGGAGATCCCCTGATCAGGTAAAGATCCTTAGAACCTTGGTATGTTTGCTCTGTTGCTTAATCTCCAAGGAGAATGGAAAGACAACAGCTATACATTTATCTTGTCAGCCTGGGAGAGCAGGAGGCTGCTTTATAGTGCTATTTCTCAGATAATTTGGAATACGCACTAAGTCAATGAAATATTTTTTTCACTCTTCTAATTTTATAACAGGACTTACAATAATTGCTTTGTTCAACCAAAGTGTAGCAATGCTGAATTTATTAGTTGAAAGCACAGTTTAGAATCTTTGGTGGAAAAACAAAGTGGTAGAACTGGGTCATTGCATTGCACTGAATGTACTAGAAATAGGCATTTAATGTGCTTTCACACCTAGACGGAAAGAACCACATATTGCATGTTAATTCATTCTAATAAATCACATTCCCTTTGATCATTCTTACTTGGTAATTTATAGTTGCAAGGAATGTGGTATTTCAACGGTTGATAATAAAACATAGAAATCGTGCTTTTACTTAAGAACTTTCTGTTCTATCAGATGTGTAGCTCTACTCCAACAGTAGCTCATAATTGCAATTGTAATATATCCCTTTTCAAGTGATCTTATTTCCTGGCATCTGTGTCATCCTTGGCCAGTAAGGTAAGAATTTATGCCTTTATGCTTTTTATAAGACAGCTGAATAAAGTTCTAGAAAGACCATAAAGGCAAGAATTATTTCTGAGGCCATAGCAGCTTTCTATATCATAGTTCTCAAGAGCCGTATAAAAGCAGCCAAACAGCATTCCTCTACCCTGCCTCCCACAAGTTTAGAATAGTGCAAAGCGGGACATAAATGTTGCGACATGCTGATTCCACTGTTATTTCTGACCTTCTAACAGGTATGCTTGAGGTGTGAAATTATAGAATCAGAGATTCATTAGGATTGGAAAATTATTAGGGTTGAAAAATCACCTCCCTTTTCCTGCTGGCTACATTATTTCTGATACAAGCCAGGATGCCGTTGGCCTTCTTTGCCATTGACCTGGGCACACTGCCAGCTCATGTTCAGGTGAGAATTGACCAACATTCCCAGATCCTTTTCCTCTGCACAGTTTTCCAGCCATTCGCCCCAAGTCTGTGGCGCTGCATGGGGTTATTGTGGCCAAAGTGCAGAACCTGGTACTTAGCCATGTTGAACCTCATCCCACTGGCCTCTGCCCATTGGTGCAACCTGTCCAGGTCCCTCTGCAGGGCCTTCCTACCCTCCTGCAGATCAACACTTCCCCCAGCTTTGTGTCATCGCAAACTTAATGAGAGTGCACTCATTTTCTTCACCCAAGTGATCACTAAAGATATTAAAGAGGACGGGCCCCAACACCAACCTCTGGGGAACACCACTGGTGACCAGTCACCAGCTGGATTTCACTCTGTTCAGTACTCTCTGGGCCCAGCTTTTAACCCAGCAGAGTGTACCTGTCCAAGCCATGGGCTGCCAGCTTTTCCAGGAGAAGACTGTGGGAGACGTGTCGAAGGCCTTGCTGAAGTCTAGGCAGACTCCGTAACAGCCTTTCCCTCATACACCAGGTGGCTCACCTGGTCATATAAACAGGTGAGGTTGGTCAGGCAGGACTTGCCTTTCATGAACCCATGGTGGCTGGGCCTGATCCCCCAGTGATCCTGCATACATTGCATGAATGTTTTCAGGATGACCTGTTCCATCACCTTCCCTGGCACCGAGGTCAGGCCGACAGGCCTGCAGTTCCCCAGCTCATCCTTATGACCCTTCTTATAGATGAGCATCACTCTAGCAAGTCTCCAGTCATCCAGGACCTCTCCAGATGACTGTAATTGCTGATGGATGAAGGAGAGCATCCCAGCAATCACAGAATCACAAAATGTGAGGGATTGGAAGGGACCTTGAAGATTATCTAGTCTAATCCCCCTGCCGGAGCAGGAACACCTAGATCACTTCACACAGGAATGTGGCCACATGGGCTTTGAAAGTCTCCAGAGAAGGAGACTCCACAGCCCCCATGGGCAGCCTGTTCCAGTGCTCTGTTACCCTTGTGGAAAAAAAGGAACAGGCTGCCCAGGGAAGTGGTGGAGTCACCATCCCTGGAGGTCTTTCAAAGACGTTTAGATGTAGAGCTTAGGGATATGGTTTAGTGGGGACTGTTAGCGTTAGGTCAGAGGTTGGACTCGATGACCTTGAGGTCTCTTCCAACCTAGAAAATTCTGTGATTCTGTGATATTTAAGCAGAAGCTCCTGTGTTCCAGCTTGCACCTGTTGTCCCTTGTCCTGTCATTAGGTGTCAATTGAGAACAGTGCAGCCCAGTTTGGCCCCGTGCAGCCCAACACAGCCCGAATTAGTCTAGGTTAGCCCAGTACAGCCCATTATATCAGAGCCAATTAAGCCCAATTTAGCCTAGTACAGCCCGCTGCAGCCCAGGATAACAGAACCAGTTGAGCCCAGTACAGCCCCATTTAGCCCAGTGGTGCCCAGTGCAGCCCAATGCAGCCCCAATAGCCTAGTTTAGCCCCATTTAGCCTAGTTGAGCCCAGTGCAGCCCCATTTAGCTCAGTGCTGCCCATTTTAGCCCAGCAGAGCCCAGTTTAGTCCACTGCAGGTCAGTTTGGCCCAGTGTAGCCCAGCACAGCCCCATTTAGCCTAGTTAATCCTAGCTCAGCCCTATTTAGCCCAGTGCTGCCCACTATAGCCCAATCACATCTGCCAACTCCCTCAGCACCCACAGGTGGATCCCATCTGGCCCCATGGCCTTGTGACAGTCCAGATGGAGCAGCAGGTCTCTGTTTCCACCTGAACTGTGGGTGGTTTCTTCTACTCCTTGTCCCAGACTTCCAGTTTGGGAGGCTCAGTATCCTGAGGATAAGTGGTCTGGCTAGTACAGGCAGATGTAAAGAAGGCATTGAAGAACCTCAGCCTTTTCCTTACCTCAGTAGTTGTTTTCGACCCTGCATCCAGTACAGGATGGAGGTTCTCCTTGGCCCTCCTCTTGTCATTAATATATTTATAAAAACATTTTTTGTTATCCTTAACCATAGTTGCCAGGTTGAGATGGTGCTGGACTTTGGCCTTCTGATTTTCTCTTTGCATATGCTGGCAACTTCCTTGTACTCTCCCCAAGTTGCCTGTCCCTTCTTCCACCAGATATAAACTCTCTTTTTCTCCCAGACACTCAGCAAATGTTCCCTGTTCAGCCTCTTCTTCCCCGCCAGCCCATCTTATGGCACACAGGGACAGCCTGATCCTGCGCATTTCAGACTTCCTTCTTGAGGAGTGTCCGGCCTTCCTGGATCCCTCTGTGATCAGTCATCTCTGGCTATAGCAACATTATTATTATATATACCACCTAAGTTGTTGCTGATGCTTTTTGCTTAGCGGATTGGAAGACTTATTAATGCTTGTGTGGAGGAGGAGATTTTTGTTTGCTTTATTTTCACTTGTTGTTGTTTCTTCCCTTTGGAGAACTGTGTATGATTCAGCCTCCTCATTCCTTTTTGTATTATGAGGAGGTTAATTTCTCTCCTTTTTTTTTTTTTTTTTTTTTTCCTAGGAAATAGGACAAAGTGTGATTTGTGTATTAGGAACTGTGAACTGAGACGAGTTTGAAATAAGAGTAAAAGATCAGATGTGTAAATCATGGAGGATTAATGGCTATACTTACTGGTTGACGAGGACTGCATTCATGGAAGTAGATTAGCTGCGATGTGAGACAGAGGAATACAAGTAGTTTGCAATTAGACCCTACCATTACAGGGCTGCCTGGGCAGGAAGCTGATTTGATTTTTTCACAAAATCTTGGCTTTACTACTGTGATTTGAACTTTGAACACAATGGACCACTGCGAGCTTTCTGGAATTCCTTTCAGATAACTGGGCTACTGTTGAGAATACGCCCTTTCCATCATAATACTTTGAATTAATAAACAGGAACCTTAATCTTTTAATATGATTCTGTGCATATCAAGGCTTTGCAAATTGCAGTCAGGGTTTGGCTGTAGCAATACCTTATTTTGACAATGTTACCATTTGTTGCTGCAAACATATGCTGGTTCTAAGTCCTGAGAGAGAAATGTCCAAGAAAGATTCATGCTCCTTAAGTATTGTTGAGG